>NC_086284.1:203983124-204583124 GCF_963924245.1 Chroicocephalus ridibundus
GAGAAACCATAGCATGCCAGAAGGGCATTCCTGTGGTCATGGGTGCAAGTGGACAGAGGTTCCTGAAAGCAGCTGGTGTCCCATAAGGACCAGGGGTTTAAAAATGTTCTACAATTGGGTTAAAAAAGCAGCTTTTAAACTATCTTTGGCCCCTAACAATGCCGGCTAACATCCTGTGGTCCAGGGGCTTGAAGTCAGCCTGGCTCTAACGATTTGCTAGAGATGGGCAGCAACTCCCCTGGCTGTGGGCAGGCTCTCTTGGGGTGGGAATGAGGTCCCTCCAGCAACTCCCCTGGCTGTGGGCAGGTTCTCTCGGGGTCGGAATGAGGTCTCTCCGCAGTGGGAGGAGTGGTTTTCCAGCTGCTCCTCCTCACCCTTGCGGTGGGTTAGGGAGTGGGTCCCTGGCTGGCAGTCCCACCCCTCTGCTCTAGCTGGGGAGCGGCTCCTTGCTCTCGTTCTTGGTTGACTTCATGGCAGCCCTTGCACAATCCTTGGCACTACTGCCAGGCATCTCTGTCATGGGAACACCCCCAGAGCTCTTACGTACGCAGCTTGAAACAAACTTCAAAGATGCGCTGCTTTTGGTCTTCAAAAGAAAGTTGCTGCTGCCCCCAGAGGGGAAGCATTCCCTGGCTTCCCTCCGCCCCGGCTTTCCCTTTCCTCTGTCCCATCACTCGCTTTTCCCTCCTCTGATGTGCAGCTGCCCTTTCAGCCCCCGAGCCTTTGACCTCACCTCATCAGTGTGAGGCAGGGACGAATGTATTCCTCCTTTCCCAGCCGTTTCCGCCATGGCAGGGTGCATTGGCAAGGTTTCCTCGCCCAGAAGCCCTGCAGAAGGACACCCCTCTATTGCTGCTGGCCTCTGCTGGGGCCAGGAGGACGTGGCCTCTGGGGAAGGCAGGCTGGCAGCTGTGTTTGCAATACAGAACAAACATTTAAGCTGAAAGGGGCCACAGGGACTAAGCTGTTTTCTCAGCAAAGCCAGTTCTCCCTTTTTTTTATTGCAAATCTCCTAACAGTTAGATTCCACCCCCGCTCCCCGACCCCCCTGGAATTCCAGTTCTGTGGAGCTAAATAAAGAGGAGAAGGCCACAACCTTTTTAGAAAAATGGAATATATAAAAGCAACCTGTTTCTAACTTCACGGCCAGAGCGTAAAGCCTGAAAATATGAACCGGAGGCAAAGCCAAAAGCAAAGCGGTGCTGTGGGTGTGTTTGCCAGCCAGGTTCTGCCAGCGTTGTGTGGCAGCCCCCTGTCCCGGGGACTTGGCCCAGCACCTTCTCTCAAGAAAGCCAACCTAGCATGTAAGCAATTGTGCTCAAAACTCGTGGATAAATAGAAGCACAAGCACAAGGGGAAAAAAAACTAAAATTTTCCAAAAGTTCTGACCCCCTTATTTCACCACAGAAGGATAGGGTTGGGAGCGTGTCCCTCTAATCATAGAATTATAGAATTGCCTAGGTTGGAAGGGACCTTTCAGATCATTGGGTCCAATCATCAACCTAACAGTGACAAAATCCTGTCTGTCTTCAAATTCTCCGGCCCATGGACAGACAGGCAGTGTCAGTGATCCCTGCAGTGGAAACCTGTCTGAAAGTGAGTTCTGACCATCTCAGGTCTGCTTTTCCTGGAAGCCTCTCTGGGCTCACCTCCTCAAAGTGCAGGAGGGAAGCACCACCTGCCTGCTGGATCAGAGGAAGAGTAAAATGAGATTTAATTAAGATGATTTTTGCCCTCCAGTCAGGCTGTTTAAAAATTCATTTTAGCTCTCTTCCTACCCCTTCAAATGATCTCACGAGCCAGAGGGAGCAGTGCACCCTGAAATACCCATTCTGCCTCTCAGAGGGCAGTGACCTGCACCTGCGGGTGCTCGTCCCACCAGCGAGTGCCCGGCGCTGCTGCTGCTGCTGCCCTGACGCGCTGCGCTCGGCAGGAGTGATCAAGGTGCTAGTGCGGATTAGAGGCAGAGTTTGACGTGAATCCTTTAATTTCTTTTAAATGCTCCATGATTCATTATCTCAGGCAGGATCCCATATCAGGTGCGTGAGGGAAGCTTTGTGAGAGGCAAGCTGAGGTTGTTTGATCAAAGCTATGCCCCAGGCAACGTGAGAGCGCTTCCCAGCCTTCCGCAGCTGGTTTCTGTGAAGGCAGACAGCACCAGTTAGAACGCTGGAATTAACTAGAAGGAAATTTAGTTGTGTTTCATTTTTTTCCCCAATATTTTTCCCCCTCAGCTTATCAGTCACGTCAGTCCTATATAGCAAGGCGTAACTAAAGGCCAAATTCAATTCAGCTTTCATCTACACCTGCAAAGCTTACATCACCTTCACTGAAGGCTTCTTAAGTGTGGCAGACGAGCATTTGGCTAGTAGAACGTCAGCCTGGCAGAGATAAAGTCATGAAAGTCTTGGGAAATGCCGTGGTTACTGAGCCCTGCCCAAAGCAGCGCTGATCAGGATGCAGATCTCCTGTAATTAAGTAACGCAGCATGCAAACAATGGGGAAAAGAATTTGGGAAGGAATTTAGGATCTGCGTGTAATTTTTATTTCAGCTCTCACCGATGATATATTCCACGGTGTATTGCATAGTCAGTCATTTCCAAGAGCTGCTGAGCACCTTAAAATTATATTCATGCAAAATAAACCCTTAAGTGCCTTCATAACGTTAAGGGTCATGAATGCAGTCACTATTTCATGTGCTGTGCCTGAAAGTAATGGCAATTTCTTAGCCTGCCAATAGCAAAAGGAGTTGCACATGCCATCGTGAGAACACACGCACTGTCAATAATCTTTACAGGAGATGCTTGCCAGTAAAATTACCCCAGCTGTCCTGCGAAGGGAGCAAACCTTGGCAATGCTACGCTGATATGAGTCTGCAAACTCAGCAGCAATGTGGGTTCTTGCAAGTTCCTCTCTAATAATCTAATCAGTGTCATTAAGGAAACCTTTTAAGAACAGCTAGAGCAGCCTGGTGACTCTAAGCTTCACGGACCAAACATTTGTTTTGTTTAGATTCCCTGACATGCCCTGCGTTTCGCTGCCAATAAATGCAGCCGCACTACTCAACGTGGTGTTCAACTCGGCGTCACCTTCCTTTCCTGTCAGAAGCCCACCAGACCGCAGGGTTAGCAGCACTTTCCAAAGGGGATTCCCGAGGCTTAGCATTACATGTGGAACAGGAAATCTGAGTCTGTAAAAACTGCAAAAAACCTCGTGTATTTGTGCCTGAATCTGGTGCTCAGCCAACGGCGGGAGAAACTGATTGAGGAAAATGAAGCGAGACATAGGTGATGAAGAGCTCTCCCAGCTCTCAGTATTCCTGCATGCTGATGAAGTGCATTTGTAGATGTGAACCTCTAAGACTGTAAGGTCTCCATGGCACGTGGCAGAGCTGTGTTCTCACCCCTACCTGAGCTCACTGTGGATGAGGACACAGCTTCAAGTGCAACAAAGCAAATAGTTTCTGTTCACACATGCCTCATTCTTCGGGAGAGCGTGCGGCCGTGCCTCTTCCGCCTCCACCCACAAGAAATCCAAAACACTTGAAAAGATCACGACAGTCAGACGGGATTAGAGCACAAACACAGATTATGGCCAGTTTAAGACCTGTTTGGGCAGGTGGATGCAGACAGCAGAGGTCTTCTGCCCATGCTCCAGGCTGGCACGGCAGGACCCTGCTCTCTCTCTCCGGAGGCAGCCCAGTGTGGTGTTCAGCCCGGCACTGGATAATGCCGGGCAGCTTCTCCACAAAGAAGTGCCTTTTCGAGGCGGGCAATGCTGGCTAAACGTGCTTTCACAAGAGCCAGGGCAGGGCAGCTTGGGTCTGCCTGACATTGCCCACCTACAAATGCAGGAAAAGCGCTGGAGAGACTCGTCCTTCCTGGCTCCAGGTCTTCAGTCCTTTCCTCCGAAACTCGCAGGTAGTTTTTCTCAGCACGCCGGCGGAGCTGCACGTGGAAGCGCAGGGTGCTGCAGCCCTGTGGACTCCAGCAGCACTGGAGTTCCCGTTTCATAATTACCCGTCGGCCAGGAGGGGCTGTTTTGGCACCGCCTAACACAAGCCATAGATGCCATCGACCAACGCCCTGTGCCACACAGGCACTTTCTGGTGGAGCACCCAGCACCCATCAGAAGCAAAACCTGTCCTGGCTTCGTTCAAGCCTGAATTTGTCTACTTCCAGCTCCTGCATCTCATTGATGTCTTTTGCAGCAGCTTAAGGCTCTGAATTAGCAAAGTAAACACACATCTTCAAGTATGGCTTTAACAAACCAAACCAAAACGCTTTGAACACGGCCTTACACTTCATGGCAGGCCAGGCAGGTATTTGCTGACACACCCCTGAACTATATCCTAGGTAAGAGCAGGCTTTGGCCCATCTGATCCGGTGTGTCTTTAAGGAGCCCCTGAGAACTCCAGCCCCCGCTGGAAACTGACGGGCAGGACAGGAGTTAAAGCCAGGGGAGTGAGAAGATAGATTGGTTTTTGGGAAATAACCTTTGGTTGGAGGGGAAGGGGTTTGGAAAGCCCATGCTGGTGCAATAGCCTCGGGTTTCCCAGAGGCACCCGGCGGGGTGAAGGAGCAGGCGCTCCGGAACACAGCCCTCACCAGCACGGCTTCATCCTCATGGAGCAGCCCAGCGTTGGAGCGGGGCGAGCGGGTCACGGGAGATTGACAAAGCCAGATCAGATTGATTAAGGGAACACCTAGCAGACATTTTTTAATACCTTTAAAACTGATGATGCCACTGGTGTGGTTGTTTTCCTGGTTGTTAATTAAAACCTCTCTCAGACAAGCCGTTTGCAGCCCATGACTTGAAAGTGGAACTGAACCTCCCTTCAGACGTCCCTGGAAGTAAGTCCGTACAAAAGAAGCGCAGTCGTTCTCCCGGGCCGGCATACTTTGCCTCTGCTTTCATCTTGGCATGAAATGCATTAATCGCTCTTTTCTTTTCACCCATAATAATGTAACCAAGAAGAGCCTAACAAACAGAGCCCTCATCCTCTGATGCTCAGCAACGAGCCATATGGCACAGACATAAGTGAAGATTAGCGATTAGACGGGGGTTGAATTCCCCGTAACGTGATTACAGTATAAAAATAGGCTAGCAAGAGCCCGCACCTCCTTGTATGCTCTTTTTGCACTAGGAAGGAAATGGGCATTCTCATAATTTTACTTCTGTGGCTGCCATTTCACGCTGGATATAAAGGGATCTTTGGTTGAATAGCAGAGCTCAGCACGGCGTGTCATTATTTAAGAATTTATTATATTTATGGGTTACCTAGAAATACTCCAAGGGACGTTATGAAAAGCAATTGTGTGCTTCCGATGACCACTCGCTAGGGTTAAAAGAGGATTATTGGGCTTTCATAAGTCTGAGCTGTATAATTTTTAAACCACCCTGGCATTGCAGGTATAAACCGGTACTGGGACATGTCTGCTCGGTGCAAGAATGCGTGGTTACTGTGAGCACCCACCTCGCAAAGCCCAGCTTTATCACTACTGGCTGTTGCACTGCAGCACACTTCATTAGAGCCTTGTTAGCTACTGGTCATTTTAGTTGTGTGGATATTATTTCTTAAGACTTTTCCTAAAGGTGTTTGCTGACTGCCTACAAAAAAACCATTCGCAGGGTTTGGCCCTGGGATGCTCGGGGACTTCTCCTGCTCACACGCACGTTTGTGCCGTACATTTCCCAGGGAGGAGGGAACAGCACCCATGTCTCAGCCCTGCACCAACCCCAGCGGGGACAGAAAGCCGGCTAGAAGGGTGGGAAGGAAGACTTGGTGCAACCCGTCTAGTAATGATAATGCTCTCCAAACACACCGGCACAGGAAACACCAACTGAGAGAGAAATCTCTAATAAACTTCATGTATTTGTAGCACAGTGTGCTATAACTGAGGAGAAAACCATTTGAACTGAGATACAGAGGACAAGACTATTAGAGAATCAGTGCATTTTTTTTGTTTGTTTTCAGTATTAAGTAGGTTGGATTTGCTTCAATAACTTGCTTATCGTTCATGGCGAAAATAATTTCTGCTTCCCAAAGGCCCAAGTCTTTATGAAAAGCATCATGAATCTGATCTATTTGAAATGTGTCTCTGAAGCACAAAAAACACAAACTCAGTGTCAAAGACTTTTCAATCTAAATAATGTGTTTGACAATTTTCATGCTAAAATTAATCAATAAATGAACATTTTTGTTTCTTCTGTTGTTTGTGTCATCCTACATATGCTGTGTCAGGGCCAGCTTGTCTCTATATGTTTGATGACAACAGAAGAAAAGTAATGTGCTATTGCATAATTATTTTACATCCAAGACAGGTTTCATTATTCCCTTTTTCCAACACACAGCTTCTCCTATGGGCTCTCTTGGAGTGGTTTTTCCCACCCCCCCATCCCAGCCTGGTTTCTCACTGGGGGCTCAGCCCCAGGACCCAGCTGGCTCCTCAGCCCTGCATCAGCCACCACCGCGACCTCTTCCTCCCTTTTTTAATTATCTGTTTAAAAACAGATTGTTCGTACACATCAAACTTGCACTGGATGGATGCATTATTTTTAATATGCCACTGTTACCCTCTTGTAGATGGCCTCATTTACATGAGGTTAAAGATGCTAATTTAAAAAATACAAAGCAGGTGCTGCAGAATGAACCAGAATCAGAAATAAAGCCATAGAGAGACAGCGTGAGGTGTTCTTCCAGATATTCCCCACTTACCAGAAAATTTCAGCTGTGGGAAACCTTTGAACACCTCTGCTCTGAATATTTCCGGAGTGCATTTTGCTCCTGTGATACGAACCTTGCTGTCCCATCTCTTCTGGGAACATTTAACCCTTGGGCAGAGGCTCATGGCTCCAGCACTTCACAGCAAACACATGGCGCCAGTCTTCCGGTGGCCTGATCAGAAAGCAGGAATGCTCTCCAAAGAGCAGACACTAAAGCATGTCTTACCGAAAAAAGTGACACTCAAGCGCAACTTTGAACTTTGCAGCTCTCGGCTCACCCCCCCACTACAAAACACCCTGTCTCCTCCTGCTTGGATGCACAAGCCCCGATGTGGTCCAGAGACCCCCAGAAATGCATTCCTCATGACTCATATCCTGGACTTTGCTCTCTGTCAGTGCTCTCCCTCTGAGTAGCTGGAAGGGTGGCATGAAGGACAGGCCTTCAGTCACCCATAAGGACCCAGTTCTCAAGTGACCACCACCACCATGGGCTCCTCAACTGCATCATCCAGGTCCTGTACCACCACAAGGTACCTCACTGTCCCCTGTCACGCAGCTGGGAAGGTGCTAGACACAAGCGAGCTCTGGGTGCTGAGGAGTCAACCTATGTCCTCATAGCTTGGTAGTCTGAAGAGATAAAGAGACTGTAGCTTTTATCTTAATCCCTAAGAAAATAACCCTCTCCTTTTCCAGGCCAACATTTGAGACATTGATGCTTTATGCATAACATTATCTTACGACGACCATAACAACAACCTCTGGGAGTGACGCTGCTGAGGCCACCTGATCTTGCGCTCCTGACACGGTCCGCTGGCGCACAGCTCGGTGCCAGCCTCCCTGCAGAGCTCCCCCCGCGAGTGGTGGCAGCTTTTGTCACCTTCCTGTCACGAATCAGGTCCCTGCTGAAGTGGATGGGCGCGAGACACGAGAAACCTCCCGGCAGCCTTTGACGCCAGCCCGATCTAGGAATGAGACACTTGTTTTAACTCACAAAGACGCAACATCCACCCCAAGCTTTCCTACCCCATCCCAGAAACAAGGGATGGGAAGGGGCTCCCAGCGCACACGCAGGCAGGTCCCGACTGCTTTGTGAATGATTCATAAGGAACACTGGAAATTCAAAGTAAATGCAACATGTTTTATTTGAGGTTGGAATAAATTACAACTGTAAAGCATAATTTATTGCTTTATAAATTGTCTGCTCTTAAAAGGCATTAATATCAAACATAAACAAAACAAAGACACATTCAATTAGCAGTTCAGTTCTCTCAAGCTTCATGACCAGCTCAGTAGGGGGATTTCATTCTATATACGATTGAAATCTCTGATCGCAGGCTCGTAAACTTGACTTTGACATGCATTATCGTCATTCAGACATGTTGAGGGGATTGTAGATGTGTTCATTTGCTTTAGGATATAATTTTTATTGCAATTTTGCCTAAAATATGCCATTGAATACCCAGGCCTTCATTCCTCACTCAAATACAAATCCCACTGGCTTCAAAAAACTCCTTTACAAGATACGGGGGGGCTTCTACCCCTGCAGAAGGAGGGCTTCCAAGTCTAAGACAGGAATGAGTCTGGTCCCAAAACTAAGTGAAAAACAAACTCCTCCTAGGTTAAAATACTGAAATCCCATGCGCAAAAAATGTTCCCTCCCATTCTGAAGACTCGCAAAAAATCCCAGCATTATCTGAATGGACTGATGTGGATACTTCACATTTTTACTGCCCAGTTACACCATGCCTGAGACTGGTATGAATTCTGCTCAGGATCTGTACTCCAGGACGCAGCCGCAGGCAAGTCCAGCCTGCCCTGAGCCCTGGGGGAGGGAGAGGGTGCTCACAGGAGGCTTTGCCGCATCCAGCCCCGAACGCACAGATGCTGTGACACAACGAGCTGGCTCTGGCCATCTCCAGCTAGATACCACCGGCAGAAGGAAGGCCGAAAAGCCACCTCCTCACCTCCCGGGTGAGCCACAGCTCCTGAACGCCAAAAAGGGAATGAACATCGATGAGCGGCTCTCATTGCACCACGAAAAAGGATTCCACCACGGCATCCTGCCCCGCTCTGACCCTCTCGCACTGCAAGGGCCACGTGCTCCCCACACCTCGGCTCCAGAACAGCGTCTCCCTGAACTATTCCCTGAGCAGGGAGCGTGCGCCTCTGCTCTGGCTTTCCCGTCTGGATCTGAAGCAGCACAAAATGAGCTGGCTTATGCCCTGTATTACACCAGAGGTAAAACTCTCCTGCAACAAACCAAAGATTCCCATCTCAGTTAGCCCTTGGAACAACTCAGAAAGAAAATCTCCAGGGCAGCTTCTCTTCCAGCCGCAAAACCAACTTTAAAAATAATAAGCCACTGGTAGAAAAAATCCTTCTAAAAATGGCTCAGTATTACTCAGAAAGTTCCTATTTAGAGAAGGGTTTCTTATTAAACCAGCCTCTAACGTTCTTGTCATGCCTACAAGAACATAAATAGCTGAGTGAGATGTTAGGATATTTTACGCTACATTACTGAATGGGAATGGTTAAATCTATTACTGGATCCAAGAAATACATATCAAACTTCAAGGAAAATACTGTTGCATTGATCCTGGTGTGACTTCCGTTTTCATTAAAATTTCATCAGTAATTTACATATCTTTTGTATGTTTTATGCATAATCTCATTTAAAAAAAACAGTAAACAAATGTTCTTCTTCTAAACATGGTTTCCTTAGAAGACGTGTTTCTGTTGTGCCGTGAGGGATGCCCAGCTTGGATCGCTGCGAGGCCGTACAGCAGATTGCAGGCGCTGCACTTGCCCATAATGGCTCCCAGCAAGCCAAGCACCATGGGAGAGCTCCGGTGGGAGGCTGGGAGCATGCAGGGCCATCCCTGGAGCTCTGCTGAATTGGGCCAATTGTTCAGCACTTTGCAGTGTCCTCCTTGCTCAGGGACTGGACAACCCTGGTTTAGCTCCCGGCCACATGGTAAAGTGCTTAACGGAGGGGTGGAGAACCATAGCGCTGCTTCCTCCACCTCAGCTCCTGCCTCGGGAAAGGTGGAAAGGTGTCTTTGTGGCTGCTTTGCGCTAGGAGAAGGATACGTTGCAGCTGGGACAAGAGCACGCATATGGTGCGTGCCTGATTCATCACCATCTTAGAGAAACATAACTCAGAAATGTGCAAGGCTTTTAAATCATCAGTCATCTCATTTACGCTCACCGAGAACAGATTCTTGGCTGACTTCTTTTTTTCCTTAGCTGTTCTGATTTTTTCTTTGAAGATGAGAAGAAGGAAAGCTAGCCTTCAGGGAGAGGGACAAGCACAGACACTTGCAAATTAAAATGCACACACATGTCATCCACCACAGCAGTGACCCCCCGTCTGCACTTTACAACAAAACATCTTATTATCTTGAACCTTAATTTCTCATGCCTTTCAAAGGCTCCTAAGAGCGTTCCTTTCTGTGTCAGTGAGATGTCCCAGGGGACTCTGCAGAGAAAACTAATGAGAGGAACAAAATGTTGTCACCAGGACAAGTTACAGGGTTACATTCAAGCCACAGACACTGGAGGAGCAGGACCGGGAGCAGACTTATTCCATTTTCTGGTGCAAGTGCCACACTGGGCAGCAGGAGGAGCACACAGTGAGAAGGAAGATGGGCCAATGGTTAGTGTGCTGGACTGGGATTTGGCAGACGGAGTTAATTCACGTTCCCCTTGTTCTCGAAGCGATCAGAAAAAGGAAACGGTTTATATTAACTTCAGGGTGCTCAAACATTCTCAGCTCGGCAAATACCCCCAAAATATTTCTCCTCTCTTAACAGTTCTTAGCAGCTTATGCATTGCCGCTCTCAGACTAAGCACACCAGACAGAAATCTTCTAAGGAATCACACTTCTTCTTGGAAAAAAAAGAACCATAAAACTTCAGGATTGCTACATCTCGGCTAAGGCTCATTTACCCATCTGCAAAACCTCTTACCCATCCTGATCTTCACTCCCGAGCTGCCCATTTGCCATGCGCTTGCAGTCAGAGAGAGCAGATCAGGAGCTCTTAAGTTCATTCCCATCTTTATTTTTAATTCACTGGGGTTTGCCTCCAGCAAGGCACTCAGGCCAGCACTGTTGCAGGGGTTTCTGTTCAAAGCATCTTCTGACTGACTGGGGACCAGGTTCCTACTGAACTGAAAAGGAGACGGGACAACCAGTGAGCGCATCTGAAAGCAAAGCTGTTAACTGGTGCGTTTGCTCACAGGGAGGGCAGTGTTCAGCCACTCTACAGAAGTATGGCAGGCATATTAATTAGTGGTTACAGAATGCTCTTAACTTTTCACAGACCTTAGTAAGTGCTGAGCATTTTAATTGGCAGGACAGCCATGCCTGAGAATTCAGTGTACTGTTAGAAACTGACATTTTCCTCTCCTACAGTCCCTCCCGTCACAAAGTGTCTCATGGAACAAACAAGTGTCTATATTGTGATTTTAGCAGCAGAGGAACTGGGTTAGAGAAGGACGCCGGCCGCATCAGACCTATGGAGCAGATGAACGACTCAGTCAAGTGAAAACTAAATCACTCGATGCCAGGCCCAGTGCTCCATCCCCCGCCACCAGAGGTTACTAAATAGGGGACGAAAATAATCTCCCAAAGGAACCAATGTATCATGAAGGGCAAAGAGCCTCTGAAGCTATGTATAATGGCATAAAGCACAGCACAAGTATATTACATATTTAGCTCTATCCCTGCTTCTCTGTCACGAGGGCAGTGGGTTGCTCAGACAGCTGCCTTCTGGTCAGCCTGTTACGTTATTTCCTACGGAAGTGCAGGTAAAGGTGCATACGCGATTCAGTAGTAGAACAGGTTTTACACGGGCTGAAAGAATGTTTCTTATACCCAAATGAGAGTTTTGCATGCATCTGCATACTCACCCAGATGCTGCCTCTGCCGTGCTCCATGCCTGAGTTTCATGCCAGGTTTGCTCTGCGTAGCAGGCATATCATACGCACCCAGTGACCTGGTACAAGAACGCATTCTGCAGGCCAAGTCTCAGGCAAAAATTCACCTACAAAACCTAAGTGTGTTGGTAGTTTTTTGCAGTGAATCGGGCTTTCACTAGGAATTAACATAAGCTGCAACGACTAATCTTACACTCTGTGCACTTGCTTATTTTCTTCACAGTTCAACCACTTTCTTCCTTAATACTAAAACGCTAAAGTCTTACATAGCATTCAGAGCATTATTTTCTGCTGGCTGTGTTTCTCTATGCTCTAAGCCTCTATCACAATGCATGCAAAGGATAATGGCTGAATTCGTAATGCTTTTAACTAAAAAAATACTTTTAAAAACATAAAACATAAATTATTTATTCCTCTTTGTCCATTGTTTTAAGCACTGAGTCTTCTCCCAAAATTTTACACAGTTCATTCAGTCTCTGTTGCATTTTAGGAATTCCTGCAAGTTGGGATTCCAGTCTCTGTTTTTCCTCACTCAGCGATAAACGGGTAGCGGTGTCCAACTGCTCGAAACGCCAGCCACCTTGTCCGTCAAACTGCAGCAAGTGACTGTGGTACTTCCTGCAGCAGAAATTAAAACATTAGTAATGGCTCAGGGAACAGATGGTTCATTTTTGCACACGAATTTGGATGTGTGTGTCTCTTTTCAACGGTGCCTTTCAGGAAGTTGAGAGTTGTCCAGTTTTGGATCACCAGGTAAGACTTTTTTTCAGTGACCCATAATCCCAGGACACTCTTTTGTATGGGATTTGGGTATTTCAAAGCCTGTCACCAGGACCTCCCTAGGCCATCCAGTGGAACTCAGCCGCGAGGTGCCAGCTGTAAGCTAGCAGCACCCATGTGGGCTCCTCACCTGGGGCAGTCATTGCCTCGAGCAGCCCACACAGCCAGGCTCACCGTGGCCTTCACCCGTGTTGATGCTGGCAGGAGCAGGCAGCAGGGCTGTGGAGGGTCCCCTCATCATCTGCTGTCCCTGGCCAAGGTGGTGGTCTCCCTCTTAGAAACATTGTCTGTGGCTGCAGCTGCCTTCACTGCAACTCCAGCAGACTCCTTTTTCTCCAGGAGCTTGAAGAGCAGCTGCAGGCAAGGCTCCCTTCTCCCCCAGGAATGGTCATCCCGGTTTATTTTATTTACCTCACTTTCCGAGAGATGTTTTACCTCCCTAGCAGAAAATACATTCAGGCAAGCACGGTGCACCTAATGCTACCGATAGAGCTCTAGGTTGTTTGAGTTACGTCTCAGTTTGTTCCCCTCCATCTAATGAGGGGATGTTCCCCTCCATCTAAAGAAACCTCCAGTCCTAAAACACGGTTCAGTTTGCAAGGGGTCAAAATAAAAAAGTTTGTGTCGGAGTCACAGATCTTTCAGTGAGTTTCAGGGTGTGTGCACCAAAAATATTCAAAGGTGTACATGCGGAGTTTGTCAAGACCTGACAAGACATTTATCAGGAGGTGCAAGAGGAAGAGCAGAGAGTTCCCTCAGAGCTGCTGGTATGACTGTGTAATTTATCACTATAAATTATAGAAGATGAGACACATCATTAAACAGTGATTATAAATCCCATCCAGGGAATGTGACAGTTTAGTCAACTCAATAGCTTATGACATGGGACTCAAAAGAGATTCAGCTCCAGGCTTACATTCACCACTTGCTATTATTCTTTGTGACACCAAATGCTTAACCTATCCCTCTATTTTCCCCCCACCAAAAGCTGAAAAAAATCAGGAAGCTAAGATAGCTGACTGAGATGTCCAATGTTTATGGTCTAGGAAAGTAGCCAATATTTTGATTAAAAGAGCAAATATTCCCTGGTATAATCTTCAGGAGGAGAAAGCAGCATGTGAACCCGGTTTTTGTCTAGGCAGTGCAGTTCCTGCAGAAGCGTCCTTAAGTTAATGGCATTTGATGCTTATTTCTGAATACTCAGCACTTCTGTTTACTTCTCCAGAACCCCCAAAATCACCAGACTTCTGATAATTTCAGTAATAATGTGGAGGTTACAAGAACAATCCCAAACCCTCCTGAATAGCACTAGTACTAGGAAACAAGAAATGTCTATAGGAGTCTGAACTCACAAGATCTTTCTCACAAGTTATTTTGCAGAACTTCCCTCTGTATCACCATTATTTATAGGCAAGATGCTCTCAAATACTTGTTTTCTTGAGCAATGGTTTCAAAATGATGCCAAACTTTGAAAAATTTAAATACTACTTTTCTTTTTAAGTGTAATTTAAATTATTTTAAAACCAAATGTCTATGTGACATTTTTTTCCTAACAGAACGCATGTGTTTTCGTAATATTTAGGTCCTGATCCAACGACAGCCATTTCCACTGTCATGGTCTCCACAGAGGAAGGAGGAATGCTGGGGAAGCCGTTCACTTTCAGAGAAGCAGACACCAATACAATTTATTTCATTTGAGGCCACAGACCGCTAATGGATTTTTTGTCATCAGTTTAAAAAAAGCAAACAATCTGACATTAGAGATCAAGGAGTTCAGAACAAACGCTCTCTGCTAATGTCAGCTTACATCTTCTTGATCTCCTTTTGCCCTTTAAAGTATTTCATTGTTTTATGTATTCAGCAACTACATTTGCTTCCTTTGAGGGACTTTTCCATACTTAGTGATCCCTCATTCAAATGATGTTTCTCAGAATTACAATATTTCTTTTTTTAATAGACTATTAAATTTTGAAAGCCTGTGAACCCTGCAGACAGAGGGCACAACTGGAGTTAAAACAGCAGATGTATTATTCCTATGGAAGAACAAAGACTAGTTTAACGACTTGCCATATTTCCCATCTTCTCTCAAGCACTGGTAAACTTCCCCAGGACAGGTCTTGTATCTTGTCACCTTTACACAATAATCTGGTGATATCTGTTGTGGCTGTGGTGTGGTGGGCTAATTAATTGCCTCTTAGATACCTGCATGTTGCTATTAATAGTTAATAACTGAAACACATTTAAAAAAATAAGAGGGAGGAATAAATACGTGTCAAAGAATGAAAGAAAATCAATGCTAAATGCATTTACACTGCTATTATTGTAGACAAGTTATCTTAGAAAGTGCAGTAGATATTGATTAAACAACTGCCCTAGTACAAAGAACAAAGGCCAATCCACTGCCTGTCAGAAAGCTAAAAGCAAGCACCATTACAAACCCTTGAACATACTTACCAAAGAGAAGGTCGGTGTGTTATAGAAAGCAGGGATATCCCAGCAGCTTTTGCAGCTTGGAATATCTTTCCTTCAACATCAATGCTTACAGCACTTGTGCATTCATCCAGCAATGCATATTTTGGCCTTTCAAAAGCAGATAAAGAACATTACTCTTCTATGTTTTGGACAGTATTCCCATGTACAACGTTTAATTGAAAGAACAACAGAAAGGAGAGTGCAATTTCTCATCTACAGCTGGAAGCTGGCTAGCAACAACATCAAGTTTCCATGCATTATTCAGGTGCAGACCAAGCTTCCAGGAAAAATGGGGTTTATTTCCTGGTCCATCTGAGTACACGGTGATCTAACATCTACGTTCTAGTTTGCCCTAGTTTTATTCTGTCCTGTCATCAAGTCATGCGATAGTCACAGCCAACTCAGAAACTTTTATCCACTGCTGTGCGTGGACAGGGCTGCCTTTGCAGCGCTTGCAGTCTCCAAACCCAAGAAGTTTTGGAGCTTGGCTTTTAAACTCCCATAGCCTCTGCAACAGCCTCTTGCAACAGCAAAATTTGTAGGACAGATGCAGGGAACATGCTTGTGCCTGAGATGTTAAAGAAAGGAACATCTGGAAAATGTAATGCTATGTTGCCAAATGCAAAGCTTAAGTAAGAAGCAGAGCTTGTATGAATAAATGACAAGGTCTGCGGTCCTATGCAACCCTCTAGCAGTATTGCATATTGCATGGAGATTATAGTCTACTACTGCTCAAACTATTACAGCAAGCCTCCAAAACTCTTCCTCATTTTCAGATGCTACTTAGAGAACAAATAAAAATGCTTACTTATGGTAAAACATCCGAGCCATGCCCATCCTTTGTTTTTCTCCTCCTGATAAGACATCTTTCCAATCCATGACGGCATCCCAGCCTTTTTAAAAAATGCAAACAAAACATGTCAGGACAATGTAAACTTATGAAGAAAATGCATCTTCACTCTTCTCTGCAATCTGCAACCAAAATCATAAAGAGTATTTCCATTGCAGAAGAGACAGCTCAGGGTTCTGGATCACATCTTCTGAAATACCTCAATGTCTTTCCACTGGTACCCAGTTGGAAAAATGCCCCAATGTCTATTTTGAAAGTGGAATTTAACCTTCTTGGTCATGTAGGTCTTGTCAAAAAACTTCACTTACCATATCTTTGGAAAAAACTCTTTTACCTCTGTAACTAATCATTTTTTTCTGTCATGTTTGTTTTACAGAACAACTTGCTACTCCTTCTTGAAAGGCGTGAGTGGAAATTTAAAAACAAATTCAAAGAAATGAAGTGTAAAAAACATAAAGAGCAGTGCTGGACTCCACTCACTACTGTAGGCAAAGAACAACTGCCAGCAAACTCAAGAGAAACACTGATGCAGACGCAGGGATGCGTTCTGTGGACTCAGACAAGCAGCTGACATCATACAAAACTGCATACAGACAGGAGGGTTTTCTCTACAAACCTCTCTCTACCCTTGTATTTAGAAATGACCCAGAACTGTTATAACACTGCGTTTCTTTCTTTAATATTCTGCATGGCCTCTAACTGATTTCTTTCTTCATCACTTTCAAGTACAGGCAATAGGAGCATGATGCATTTTATCTGCGCTCTCGGCGGACTGGTGTTTCTGTGAGTACTCTGGCATGATTCATTCCCACTGATGAAAAACTTCAAATACCAAATTACCCTGCTGAAAATAAGTTTTCAATCAAACAATCCAGAGGCATAGAACAGGAAAATAGATGAGTTTTGAAAAGGGAGAGTGTGGATGCAGAGAAAATCTGTTAAGACATTTGTCTCACTAGATCATCTATTCATGAGACAGGCGGCTGGAGCGGGGCCCAGTGAGGAAGAGAACATTTTTCCAAATCAGCCCCAGCAACGTAAATAAAAAAATTAAAAACACAACCAAAACCCCTTTTCTACCACTGCCCAACTGCAAACAAACATGTGCCAGAAAGACTATAAACATGGTCAAGCAAGGAGGGTGGGCTGTGTCATTTCCGATACCTGACCAAAGGTGAGATAAGTGGGGCTTCTGGCAGTGCAGGAGGCTGGGGAGTGCTCTGCCCGTACTTGGTGCCACACCAGGGCTCGCTAGGTCTGAAAAAAACCTCAGTGAAGCATCTGGTGAGAGGTTGTGTGACTGAAAACAGTCATTTGATAACGCTAGTGAGTGAATTCCAAGAATTTTCTCTCTGTAAAATTGTAAAATGTAATATAATGTTTTTTTAATATATGTGTATATGGCTAGATTGAAAAACCAGGCATGCACGCACCAGAAATATATCACCTTTAGTGATCCTATCGTTTTTCCTTTGTTTCCTTCCATTCTTGTTTAAGGATCACAATGGGCACACACCACCTCCCCAGGGGCACACACAGTGCTTTCTATCAGCGGGCTCCTAGCAAAGACAGAGTTGTGTAATGATTAACGGAATCATCATCCTTTGAATGAACTCTGGTAAAGGGAGTACACACACAGAGGCTGCTGCTGCTGAGCAGTCCCAGTGCTGGGACCACCCAAAGAGCTGGAGTGCTGTTCCACCAACACCTTCAGCTTCCAAAAAAGACTGTAAAAATGCCTGGAGCGCTCCTTTTTGGCAAAGGGTTCCAGGTGCAAGGGATGGGAATAGTCCTTCATGAAAGCCACAGAAACAACTATGCTTCTGAAGACAATGTTCAGGCTACTGCTTATATTCTATTATTTTTAAGCTGAGAATATAGACAAGCTCCCGGGATCTAGATCTGAGCTGGGGGGTGTGTGGGTTTGTGTGTGCACGTGTGCCTGCAGAAGCAGTGCCTGTGTTCATACAGTTGCTTCCAGATGAGCTGGTTTATAAACACTTATTAAAAGACAAGGAAGGAAGTTCAAGAAGAAGCATCATCTTGTCAGCAAAATCATTCTATTATTTTCCTTAAAGGTATAAGATACAGCCTCCATTTACCAGGATACAGTAGTCATCTCTGTGGTCACTTCAGCCTACATTCTAACTGAATATTAGAAGTGTGTCTTGTCTTCTCCTGCCTAGCTCCCTCCCTGAACTCTCCTGTTTGCCACTTGGAATGTCTCAAACAACAGATAAGGAAGGATCCATTTTAATATTACCCCTTTTAAAAACTATTTTCTAATGTCTGAACAATTTCCCCTGAACACTTAGGCACTGTAACTCACAATAAACTGACTCCCTGCTGCGCATTAAGAATAATGCACCTACTTGTTTCTCTTTTCTTCCTGCTGACACGACGCAGGTCACTGAAGGTCATTATTGTTCTGAAAATATCAGCCAAGTCAGTGGCTTACGTCACCCGCAGCTACATCCACTTTACAGATGAAGAAATGAAAATGCTTGTCCATGAAACAGTACGTACAAACATAATCCTGGGTTTCAGAGTCCATATTCCTTGCCCAGCTTCTTGTTACATGTAGCCTTTGATTGCACACGGTGTGATACAAATGTGATGAACACAGGATGGCACAGAAACGCCTTTTGCAACCAGTAAGACAAAGAGCATGTGTAATGTGCTGGGGCAGAGCAACAGCGGTAGAAATACACAGAGCTGTCAGCAGAAACTAGTGATAGCCTTACGCTAGCAGCATTTCATTTTCTCGCACGGCTTCTTTTATAATTCCTTTTTACCTCAATTTTCTGAAGGAAAAAGCAATCTAAATTTGGCAACAAAAAAGTGTTATATCTGGGGTCTGTAGTGCCGTGTATCCTTCATCCCTGTGAATCCTCAGATTTACATGCAAGACAAAGCACCCAGCTGCCATAAAAATGTACATTTAAAAATTCCTTTTCCAGATCTACATTCCAATGCACCTCATCAGACATGGACTGGAGCGTTACAGTTACTGCGAAGTGTGAAAGGCTGCTGCAGCAAACTACAGCCAGAGCATCCACCCCGATGAGTTTTTGAACATGGAGGCCTCCTGCACAGCGTATGTCCCCAGGCGGTTGTCAAAATGGAAGAGAGCCCGGGCGCTGTGCAGGATGAATATGCAAGAGCAAGCCTTAGCTGGGGAAAGAACAAAGAGACCACCTCTTTGATGGTGTGAGCCCCAGCTCAGCGTGACACTGCAGGGATTTGTGTCTCTGGATTTCAGAGCCACTGGAAAAGCCGCCAGAGCACTCCAGAGTTCCTGCTGGTACCAGCAACAAAAGCAAATCCAGAGCTAAAATGATCAGATGAAAAAATCTCGGAAAGAGGAAATGTTTTTGTCTCTGTGTTTATACATGGCCTAGCACAAAGGTTCCCTGGACAAGACCCAAAGATCTGACAAACGTGCAAAATAATGAAGAATAATTATAATCTGGGGTGCTGAGAAACCCTAAACAGGTTGAACTTGTTCAGTAATGTCACCAGCCCCA
Organism: Chroicocephalus ridibundus; assembly: GCF_963924245.1. Lineage (NCBI taxonomy): Eukaryota > Metazoa > Chordata > Aves > Charadriiformes > Laridae > Chroicocephalus > Chroicocephalus ridibundus. The sequence goes on from NC_086284.1 coordinate 204,002,418, forward strand.
ACCTGACAGGCCCGGTCACGCATCCAGCGTGCTGCTACACGTACTCACGGCTCCCCTCATGTGACAGGCTATTGGCAGCCTAAGGCCATGTCACCACTGGCACTTGCTAAATATACGCAGATCTTCAAAGCAGGTCAAAAAGGAACCACTTTATCTATATCCACTGCACATGTCCACGCGATTACCCATGATTTCTGGACATGCCTTTTCACCACCCATGCTGCATGCAACCTTCTTTGCTATCCTCATTTTGTATGAAATTATTGTTTTGGTACAGCTAGCAACTTTGCAGGTGTTGATGGGGGCACCTTATTGATAATATAAAGGCAAGTAATAAAATGGCATCCCTCTAATATCCAGCAGGTGAGAAAAACATCTGTGTGGGCCTCAGTGGGAAGGAAATTCTGTCCCTAGCAGCAAGGGGGCTACGGTCAACAGCCATTGCAATGGGTTCTTCCAGGGCTTGGGCTCAGGGACATCTGGAATGGTGGTGGTGGGGAGGGAGGGAGATGTTATTTTGGTGATTTTGGTGGGTTTGATGTATTCTGGTTCTACCGACTGAAAAAAGTTTCATGAGGGTAACACAGATGCTAAATGCCAAACTGGGCTACTTATTCTTGTAACCATTCTATTTACTTCTAACTGGACCAAACCTTATTCCTAGAAAAAGAGAGGAATTTCTGCCATTGACAGCAACAAGAACAATTCCAGGCTCTTGTTGGCTACTTTACACTGGGAATCTGGTGACCCACGTATTGATGCAATGTGGAAGTAATTCATCTAAAGACAATAAAGGTACACCAGGACAAATAAATTGAGTCAGAGTTGCACACTCCTGGCTCCATCTGCCTCTTTCATAACTGCCCACAGGGAGCAGAACACAAAACTGCAAAGCATCATATTATACACGTGTGACATTCATGGTCAATTAAAGCACAACAGGGTCATGCCCTAAGGAGCCTGCTGTCTGGCAGAGGCTTAATACTGCAGGGGATAGGTGAAAGGAGAAGAGAGGTAAGGCTCTGAAGGAGAAGAGGATCTACAGAAAAAAATATTGAAGAATTATATGAGATTTCTATAACTTGATGATGGACAGATAGTTAGCTACATTCTTAGAATGGACGGTTCAAAATAGCATGGACATGTCCCGTATATCCACAAGAATCTGAATAACTAAACATGGTTTCATTGATTTTTTTTCAGATGTAGTACATTTTCAAAAAGTGCATATAATATGTAATTAGAAACTTAATAGGAATTCTTCAGGAAAACTTTTTTCTATTGGAAAATGCCAGTGTTTGTCAACCATCAAAGCAGTTTGCAAAAAGGAAAAAGACAGTTTGGGACAAATCCCTCGTTCTACAAGCTTTATACGGGATTTTTTGTTACTTTGCAAAGAAAAAAAGTTCTATTTTTAATAGAAAGCATTTTAGTTTAAACATCAGATTTTAAGTAAAAGAATAAAATAAAAATTGGAATAAAAAAACTCATTCAGCTATGCATAAACAAAAAATTCAATTGTTCACTTTCAAGACATATTTCTCTGGCTTTCTGGTTCAAAAACCAGAATATGAGTCTTTGTCCTAGACTGAGGGAGCTCTAAAGAATATGTAAGTATATGAAATCCATGTAACGCGTCAAATCACATGTCACGGATTTCCTCTTTGCTCCTACCTTGGTACTTGTTTCCTGCAAATGCTCAAGGAGAAAAGGGAACAAGTAAGTGTATTATGGTCCTAAAAACTTCCTGGTATGTGGTAATCTCTCCCCATTTTCCGGCTTTGCCCAATTCTGTCATTTTAGATTGCAAAGTACCTAGGACACTTTTTTTAAAACGTTTGTGCGGACTTTTGCACAGTGTGCCCTTATCCTGAGTGGAGTTTCAATAGTGCAGCAGTGAACGTTAACAGCATCCTCTATGCTTTTTTATAGATTGTGTGTGTCTCACACGCACAGACTGACAGGCAGAAGAGCAAGAATGGGGTCGGCAGTAAAAAGGGACTACTGTCCTTTGGCACAGAAAGTAGAGCGAGACAGATCCAAACCTGGGTTTTCAGTTTGGCAATACAGAACACTGACCCAAGCCAACGGCACCTCGTGCGTGGAGCGCAGTAACTGCTCCATCATCATGCTCCAGCTGCAGGGTTATAAACCACAACAACGTGCATTCAGGGGCTGCTGGGGATATGGTTTTGGCCATGTGTTGAGGGTCATGTGTTGCTCAGTACATCTACAAGTACCAGCACGCCACGAATGCACACTCCACAGTGGCTTCTTGCCACTGACAGTTTAACTGCTCCTCCTTTTCCAGCTCCCCATTCCAACACATCTGCGTAGTCTTCTGCAATCTGGGCACCCAGTGAAGTGACTCAGGAATACTAACAGGAATAGTTATAATATCAGTGTAGGGAGTAGAGGAGTCTGCAATTATTTCGATCACTGAGTTTAGCGCTCTGCCCACTTTTTCAATCCTTGTGTCATAATATCAGATCTGAATAATATTATGAATCTGTAGGTATACAATTGCTGCTGTACATGATTACAACTCCCCAGGCTAAAATGTGCGGAGAAGACACCAGATGAGTGTCCATGCATACTGACACACTTTCTGCCTTTTGAACAGAGCAACAGGCTGCCATCCAGGAATGGGAACTGAGACGTTGCCTTGGGATTCCCAATGACTGAAGAACTACTCTTTATTGTCAGAATGATCCGGAGAAACATCAAGCGCGCCCATTACAAGTTAATGGACTCCAAGTACCCTCTCAAAAAGGAGCACTGACAGCTGGCAGAAAGAGGCAGGGTACATCCAGCACTCCCGACATCAGCTCCTTAGAGGGGTTTGAAGATCCAACTTGTTCTCTCTAAATGTTACCAACTTTGTCCTATGTCTGTTTTAAAAGCATAATGATGGGGAGGAAATTCAAACCAGAGATTACTGGCTGGTGGGAATGAAAGGATGAAAATTATTGCTATGCCAAAAAAAAAAAAAGCCATGAAATGCTCCAGTTCCTTAAGACACAAAAGAAGCCCTTAACATCTTGACATTTATTATGCCAGCGTATTTACACTGTCCCCTACTCTTAGGACAAACAACGCTGAGAACACATGGCAACTTAAACAGTAAGTGGTAGATGGCAACACCCTACTGCCAGCCAGTGTCGTTTGGTTATTTTTAACTTGTTCACCCTGGTGCTGTACTATCAGACACTCTTTCCTATGGCCCATAGTCCTGCTGATCACACAAACCAGGGAGGTAAAAGCAGACCTGACTCTCCTTTCACTCGCATGCTTTTGAGTTTTTGTAGTTAGTGATATTACAAGGTTTTAAATCAGGTCACATTTTCTAAGAAAATGAAAGAAGGTCACTGATCTCACAATACCATGAAAAGACTGGCCATTACAAGAGAACAAGGATGTTCAGCTTGGGCATGGATTCACTGGGGAGGAGAGGAGCACTTAGCTCTTCTCCCTCCATTAGCATCAGGAGCGACAACCATGTGGTTGTGCAGCTCCCACAACCACAAAAAGTCTGGATCCAGTTTTGCCAGTTCAGTAAGTAAAGTTCAGTCACACTAAGACACATAAACGAGGAATGGATTTTGTAAAGCTTTTTCCAAAAATGTGCAATTTACCTCCTTCTCTTTGAACTATGTGGTACAGATGAACCATATGCAGGATACACTCCAAATCCTGATCTTGGTAGCCTTTCTCGTGCATGTCCTCCACTGAGTCTGGATAGATGACTTGATCGCGTAGAGTTCCAATGGACATGTAGGGCCTGAGAAACAATACAGAGAAACTGGTAATCTGGAGCTGGCTGCAAGCGAGCGCATCTTGCTGATGCTCCATGAGCATAGTATAATGCTCTAAACACCATGTTGCTAAAATTGGATTTATCTGTGGGTGCGTTGTGGGTGAATGCTTTTCTAAACTTACCCTAGGGACAATGTATTGTTTCCATAACAGCTGATTACAGCATAGCAACAGGGGTAGTATTAGCATGAAAACAAAATGACAGATCAGGCAGAATAAACATCCACTTCATAGCCCACTCTGAATGCTTTCACTTGGAATCAGGGAAACTCTACGCCATATTCAAGGTCTGGTACGCTTACAGATGTAGAAATTGAATTAAACAGACACATGTTAAAAGAGAATTGTAACAAAAACGTTGTTGCTCAAACTGTGAAAGACTTCCATGGTGCAGCAGGAGACACCCAGGTCAGGCAGGGGAGCATGGAAAGCCTCCTTTGCACAGAGCTATTCTGAACTGCACAACCGGGCCAGGGCGTCACTGAGCTGGCTCTAGAAGCCAGTGTAAGACTCTGAATTGCAAAAAGGCATACATTAGAGAAGTTGATCAGCTTAAACCTCCCAGCATCAGCCTACCTCTGCCAAACACAAGGCTGAGCTGTATGTGAAGCAGCTTCTGAATCACCATGTTCCCAGACCAGGTAATACCATCTGTCTTACTAAAACAAGCTGTCTCTGCTTTGGAGCCAGAGTCCTCAATCATGGCCCTGTCCCTGGAATGGCTATGGACAGTTTCCACAATGTCATATGCTGCGCCCAGCCTTTGGTACAGCACAGGCCTCAAAAATCCTCCTAGTCTCTAAACAAACTCAGCTCAAAGGACGGTTTTACAGCTCCCTAAAAGATACCAGGCCACTCAGGCTGGGATAGCCAAGGCAATCTAAGACACATGTATTTGACCATCTCTTTTGCTGCTCTTGTTCCAAGGATTTCTTGTGAAGAACAAATATCCATCCTGTCCCACAGACACTGCTGATAGCCCTTGGAAGCTGGAAACACCCCGGGAATGATCTGTGAGATTATGAGTTTGGAGGGAAAGGACAGAGCTGAAGAACAGTCAGCTTTCTGTGCCAAGAGTTACACTAACTCCCTCTGGGTTCATCTGCCAAAACAATACTAGTCTTATTAAAGCTGTGGTGCCAGGGGATGATGACAGAGAGGAGCAGTTAAAATTGGGCCAGCAATGAGGAGGTTTCCAGGCAGCTTGCTCTTGCCACGGAGAACTGCTTCCAACAGCTTCACAGCACATTGACGAGGGGTCAGTTTTCTTCCCTGAAGAGCTCTGGACCTGCATGGTGAGGAGGTCTCAGCCATGCATTTGAGGCTTTCCCTGACAGAGGTGTGTAATACCTTAGATTTCTTCCCTTCCCTTGGCTGTGTCTCTGCAGAAGGGGTGGATCTACCCATTGTTATTCTGAGTCCCTAAAATACACCACAGAGTAATTTGAAAGGATTCATAATGCAACAAATGTAGAATTACAGATGTAAAGCAGCAACGTGAACTGAAAGTCACATTTAAGCTGGCATAAGCTGCACTGGTTTTAGCGCTGCAGACATCCATGGTGAACGGCCTGTACTTGCCCATAGTTAAACTACTTTCACCACCAGCTGGGTGAGGGTGGGAAGGGCAGGGGATCTGAACTGCTCACAAATATTTGGTCATCTCCCTGCTGTGGGCAGGCACCCAGATGAAGCAAAACCAGAACCGCAAGTCAAATACAAGCATTGCTGCTCCTCTTTGCTTGTTGTTCTGCTTTGTGCTTATTGTGGGAAGAGTGCTGCTCCGGGCTGCTGCAGGAACATGAGCGTCAAGTGCAGTGAACCATTTACATTAATGGGGATATTGCAAAATCTCAACTCTAAAAGTTATGTAACTTCATGAAATAATGATATATTACATCTCCATCTAAAATCCCAAAGGGCTTTACTTCTTGCATACTTAGCTCCCTTCACCTGCTCCAGACTGCAGCTATCTCTGGGACAGAAGACAGCAACTCCACCTGGGCTCAGAAAAGTTGAGATCAGGTTGTGCATGAGGCTGTGTAATTTAGGTGAAGCTGCAGGTAAGGGCAAGGAGGACAGAGTTACCTGTCATATAATTTGTCTGAGGTTTAGTACTTTGCTCTTGTGAAGTATGATCCTGTAATGACTAGCAGCTCTGAGATTTAACCTACAGCACAACTGGGAAGGCAATGCTCAAAAGCACCGCGCCAGGACACTTATTGCCATGCTGTTTATTGAGTCACCAGCACCGCTTCCTGGTACAACTGGATTTTCACTGTGGCCTCCAATTTAAACACACCACTACTACCAAGCACGCCTCTCCCCGCCTAGTTTGTAAAAATTAAGGAAAAGCTGAGCCTGCAGTGGAATAGCAAACCCCATCAATTACTGACTAACTAGCAGAGAGGAAGAACGGTTTATGGTTATGGGTCTGTCCCTGGAGGTGGGAGAGCACATTCTGCTTCCCCCATCCCACTCATGTCCCTGAGGGGACGCTTCATCTTAACTGGCATGACATGTCTCGTTTGGGGCTCTAACTCTTGACAACACAAAGAGGCACCTCCGTGGCTGGTTTAGCCTATTTATTTTAGGGCGGGGATTGATTGTCTCCTGGAGTGTCTTCTCCCTCAATGGGGGACAGAGACCAGACAACTAACTTAGATAACTAACTTCTAAAGTGCTAAAGTTAGATGAGATCTCATCTAACTTATACTCTCATAATCTCATGCTAAACCAGATTTCTCTATCCGTAACTTGAAGACAATAACCTCCTTACATACCACGGGTGCCACAAAGCCGAACACACTAAAACCTGTTACTGTAATCGAGGTTACATATGTACGATAGCTAGACATTAAATAATAAGAATTATGGATAACTGGATACAGCAACAGTGAAATTTTGGCTTTGCAAGTAAGCTCCTTGTTAAAATACTGTTTTCATTAAATTTTTAGAAGTTCAAAAAAAAAAACCCAGTCTTTTTATCCTGAAGTAATACTCGAGTTTAACTGGACTTAATTGATTTCTGATGGAGTTTTTCCTTTCAGTCAGAGTGTCTGGGTTCCAGTCTCAAAGAAAGCACTATTATGGATTCCAAAAGCAACTCCTCTGCCATGTGGAGGTCATGTCTTTGATGGTAATAGCTCTGCAATTGTTTTCTTTCTTTCTTTCTCTGCTCTCTGAAAAAAAGATTCTTACACTGTTTCTGAGAGACAGGATTTAAGATCAGTAATCTTTTTTTAAAGGTTTGGTATCAAACCTCCAGAAAGCTAAGAAAACTTACTGATTCTTGCCTGGTTTTCTAGAATTTCAAGGCATTTATTGGAAGAGACACTTTTCAGTTCTCATAAACTGATCTTTTTTCAGTCAGTTTGATGGTTTTATTGCACCACCAATTTCTGTTTGCTGCACTTTGTGCTTCACTTTGCACAGTTGTAACTTCCTTCTGGTGTAACCAGCCATCATCCCTAACGCTTACAGCTTCCCCCTTGCAGTGCAGGCTTTAAAGAAAGATGATACCAAGATGTGCTGCAGCCTGAAGCCTGTGGTATGGACAATTCCCCAGTGCCCTATTGACACATGGCATTGTATACAATGTTGGCTAAATAGTAGAGAAATCATATGGGGAGGAAGGGCAAGTGTTGCTGATGAGATGGTCTCTTTATTGCTGTTAGCTTTGGGGAGGGAGAAGGGGGGCAGGCCCTACAAAACATATTGGAGAACATACCAGTCACTTGCCTTTCCAAAAAGAGGACTTACCTGTAGCAGCTGTTAGGCTTAAAGAGGGAAGTATAATGAAAAGGGATGTTAGATTAAAACTGCACACTGTACCCAGGCAGTACTATCATCTATTAACTCATTGATGTCTTGAAGAGCAGAGGGCTTCAGTCTTTTGTGTAGCAAGTTAAGCAAGATTACTTGCTTAGATGTCAAGAAATTTCTGTTCCAAAATCAGAACAAGCCATATCCACTTGAAATGTTTACAAATACTTCCCAAATGTATTCAAAGTTTCCATCTTCCATGCAAAGTAAACTGGCATGGAAGTGCTGGCAGAACTGATAACCTGTTCGGACACCCATACTATTTTAAAGAATTATAGCAACTGATCAATACGCACTTTGAGACTCTATAAAGCAACCTGAATGGTCAGAATCTTAATTATAAGCACCCTGGAATACGAAAGGGATCAAAAGTACATCTTAATTAAGTGGCTGGCATCAGCAGTTAAAGGACATGGTTTAGAAGTGGTTTTTGTCAGGGTAGGTTAATGGTTGGGCTTGATGATCTTAAAGGTCCCTTCCAACCTCAGCAATTCTATGATTCTATGATATTAGTCCAACGTAAGTGCCCAAGGAAATGCTTCTAGGTACAGTCTAAAGCTCACCTCACCTTCCTTGGCACAGCTTATGATTAACACTTCCTCCATGGAAGTCTAAAAACATGTGGCATGTGATTCTGGAACCCATATGCATGCCCCCGACTGGGCAATCAGGACCTGACTTGCCATTTGCTGTCCAAGTATGTTTGCCCTTATTACAGCACTATTATTCTCACAAATATGCAAAGTTATGTGGGAAAAGCTTTATCTTCTAGAAAATTATGTGTAATGCAACTATAAACTCTTGACTGACCCATCTTTTAAGTTTCTGTGTCTGGCTGACAAGATGCCTCTCTAATGTACCTAAACAGGAGAGAGAAAGGGGAACATGACACCTGGGATTCACCATTTCAGACAAATTGCAGCTTCAATTTTCAGAAGATATTGGGATGGTTTCCAAGTGCAATCCAGAGTGCTTATTTTAACATCTAAAATAAAACGTATTCCAAATTTAGGCACCTCTATTCAATAAGATGATACCAGAGCCTAAGCTCCAATCACCGAGGTATCTTCCTAGGAAACTTGGGAGTCGGTGCTTGCACGGAAGATCTCCAGGCTAGAAAGCTAAGGGCACAGCTCATGTCTACAGGTGTGCCCAAATGCTGTCTAATTCCCCAGAAGATCCAGTACAGCACGGAATATGAAAGCAAGAGTTTGAAGTCCAGCACAAAACACTACAGCTACTAGAGATGCAAGATGAGGAGGTGTATGACAGGCTAATGGTTAGGAAATCTCTTCCAAGAACTGGGTTCAGACTAAGTTCTTCTCAGCTTGCAGGGCATCAGATTCTCATTTTTCTAGGCTAGAGTCCAGACTAAAGAGGAGTCAAAGGGAGGGCACCTTCTAATCTTCCCACTGAAGCAAGGAAACTACTGCTAAGAGGCAGGAATCACGTGTCTGAAGACAGAGTTATTGGAAAGAGCCCAATTATACACTATACCAGTCAGATTTCTCAACTGGAAGGAGAGAGACTTGTACCCATCCTTGTGGCATATATTATTTATGTTATTCCTTTTTTTCCTAATGCTCTCTAATATAAAATGCAGTAAGTATCTTAATCCTTCAGTAGCATTTTAAAAACATGTTAAAGGGGGTTCTAATCTTATTTAGGTGCCTGCTTTCAGGAGAGGGCTTAATAAAGATAAAGGGGGTTAACATTTAGCTCTCAGTTTTGCTCCTAAACTTCAGTAAGAGGGCGGAGTTCCGACACATATTTATATTTAGAGATTCCTACGGATTAACTCTAGGTGGCTCCCTTTACCTACCATACAAGTTTTTTGGATAATTTTCCAAAAGCCCTAAATCTTTGCCCAACTATCTAGGGAATCCACCTATATTTAGAAATTTCCATCACCTTGCTGGTGCCAAGATTCTAATTTTTAGGTGCTGTAATACCTCAGCTGGAATCATCTCAGAACTCCAGCTCTTGCCATGCTCCTCTTTTAGGTCAATTGTAAAAACTCCACAGTTTTCAACAGCAGCAAAGCTTGATCAACAGTGATGTTCAAGAAATGCCAACCTCCACTAAGTAAAGCAATCTTGATTCCTAACAGTTCTTTGATGACATTAATAAAATAAACAGCAAAAACCTAATGATGGCACCATCACTACAGCTTTGAGAAAATAATATGTCTTGAATGAATGTGAATGAATTCCTTTCAAATAAAATAATATTTAGCAAAATGATAAAAAAGCAACAGGCTCAGTTTATTGCATTGTATGTAGTTCAAGGGATTTTAGGACCAGCTAAAGTTTCAGCAGCCCTTCTAAAGATATAAATAATCGATCTCTCTTTAAAATACCCTACACTGAACTCTCGTCTCCACTCATACAGAAGTAGCCGTGAACATCCTCTAAATATTTCAGATAGATCAGTTACCAGAGTGGAATGTAACCAGCTTATAGCCATTAACATAGTTAACAGGAAATGAAATGCCCAGTATGAAAGACTGAATTCCCAATGCATATAATTAGGACCTGATATCAAAGGCTGAAAAAAAAATCACACTAATCACACTAAGCTTTCTTTGCAAAGAAGCTATGCACGTCTCTGCATATATGCAGAAAATAATCTGGAAAAAAATAACCACAAAGTTGAAAGAAGCCTTTAATTTAAAGTGCTATTAATGCTCAGGTATCACCTCATCTCATGTTTTACCTCATCTCATGATTTACTTATTCACCTTAACCAAGATCACTTACAATATAACTAGAACTGGTCAGATGGCATAAAAGTTTAAGGTGAACAATTCACAAAATTATCCAGTTCAGTCTATTTGTATCTAGTGATAGGCAGAGACAACAGAAAGAACACAAGAATACATGTATAATTAAAAACAAAACCCAATTTCTCCAAAATAAGAGCAGCTAATGCAACCTGAAATAATTGTATCTCCTGCAATGAATCAAACCAGCCAGAGAAATGAAGGAAAAATACTCTTCTTTTCTTAACATCTAATTTTTGCAGGCCCAGTCTTTTCATACCTCTGGCAGTCCTGACAATAAAAGGATTATTTGGATGGATGATAATGAAGATCAATTAATTGAAGAAAAAACAATGAGCTGTTCTGGACAATAGTCTAGTCTGCCAGTCCCACCAGGCATACCACAGCCTAAGAGGTGTTTCTGATTTTTATCGCAGAAACGTAACACAGTCAGCAAGGCAGTTTCCCTCTTTTAGGAAGATCCCAAATTATCCATGTTTTTGCAGATGAGAAATGACACCTTACTTCACAGAGAAGCGGAAGTGTAGACAATGAAGCCTCTAGAGCAGAGGCTGCTTTTCCTCTAGGCTTCTAAAACGCTTACTTGTCCATGGCAGCACTACGATATGAATATGCAAATAATACTGGAGCAATAGTGTGTCACCAGTAAGACGCCCTGCCAACATGTGGGAAGTCACATTGCATTGAGTCCACTCTCTAATCCTCTGTGAAACACTTTGCGTTACACAAGACAGGACATGAGAGCGCAGAATAGAGATGCACCATGAATATAGATACATGGGACATTATCACAGCCATTTTATAAGTGTTATAGGTACCTGAAGTGGCCACAAGGGAGCTGTAGTAATCTCTAGCAGAAACTGAAATTGATAGGGTGTAATTAATGCCAAATGCTAGGCAGACAAACAAGTCTGGAAAAGCCTTTCCTCTTGGGAAAAACATGCTCCCATCTAAGCTAGACTAGTGCACACATCCTGAACTGCAGAAAGAAACCCACCTGCTACATGCTCCCGTGAGACCATGGGATAATTAATGACTCAAAACCAAAGAACTGAAAATCCAGTGTTCTGGGGGCTACTCAGCATTATTTCCAGAAGAGACTTATCTCACCTAAAAGTTACCTATCCAAGTCACAGTTAGTCACCCCAGGCTCTCTTTGTAGTCAGTGGAGTCCTCTAGTGAACTGGTACCTCCAGTAGGTCTCATGTGTCCTAGATGTTTGTCCCAAGACACGGGATGAACAGCAGCAGTGGTCTGAACTGGAAGGCCATTGCGCATTGAGGAGTTAGTGATCCACATAACAGTTGACACAGGGCTTTGCTGCACCATGTTAGGCTGTGCTGCCCACATAAATTGGCCTTCAGACCTGTGCTGTGCTGCACTTATGACTGGGCTGCAGGATAAACTTTGCTGGCTAATCATAACGGAGGAGCCTGCAGGCAGCTCCCACTTGGCATCGGCAATTATGCCACCTGTGTGTCCTTGTCTTTATCTTGAAGTGAAGCAGCATGTTCTCATGCTAACATCCTTTTGCGTGACAGTAGAAATGATAAATGGAATTGTTTACTTCTAAGAAAATCCTGTCAGAGTGATAAAGACCATAATGTCAATGAACCTTAGCACAGATGGGATCAGTGCAGCATGCCATGCTGATGTCCATCTGATGCTGCGCAAGGCTGGTTTCCTAGCATCTGATGGGATGTAAGTGCCACAAACACCAGAGAATCTCTCCTGTCAGGAAAGGCTGAGAGAGCTGGGACTGTTCGGCTTGGAGAAGAGAAGGCCCAGGGCCATCTCATCAATGTACATAAATACCTGAAGGGAGGGTGCAAAGACAGTGGAGCCAGGCTCTTCTCAGTGGTACCCAGTGACAGGATCAGAGCCAATGGGCACAGACTGAAACACAGGAGATGCCATCTGAGCCTCAAGAAACAATTTTTCACTGGGAGGGTGATCAAGCACTGGAACAAGTTGCCCAGAGAGGTTGTGGAGTCTCCGTCCTTGGAGATATTCAAAAGCCCTCTGGACGTGGTCCAGGGCAAACAGCTCTAGGTGGCCCTGCTTGAGCACAGGGGTTGGACTAGATGACCTCCAGAGGTCCCTTCCAACCTCAACCATTCTGTGAGTTTGTGACTATCTATGCTATCAGCTCATTCCTTATCTCTAATAACAGGAATTTTAATTAATGCATTACAGAGTTCAAGTACCTTTCTTAGTGAGATCAACAACGAACACCTTCATTGGTGCAGTGCAACAGTGAGCGGTCCTCCGGAGGCAGACAGTTCACTCACAAAGCTCACACAAGGATGTCTAACTTTTAGCTGCATAAATGAATATAGAAAAATTCTACCTTTGGTGCATGAGTTGACAGTGGGGATGAATACTTGTATACAAAAATAGCTAAAAGTCTTCTCTCTGGAAGGTGGGTAGTTACTAGTGAATACTGCATTGTCTCCAAGAAATGCAGAAGAGAATCACCACGCTGAATATAACTTACATTTACCTTGGAAACCACAGTAAGCTGGAGGAGGGACAGAAGGTCCCATTTACTGTGGAGCTGGGACACAATTCTGGAGCCCAGGATACAGGGGCTGGCAAAAGGCAGAGCCAGAGTGCATGGGAAGGTCTACCACCCTCACCTCAAGAGGGAGGTCTTGGCTATGTCTACTATGTGGATATTTAAAAGCATAGGGCACTGTAATGAGAGCTGCTGATTGAAAACTGTAGTAAGAAGGAGGAGAAAAGACTTCTTCCCAGGGAAGATGATACAGTTGTTATTAGAGCTTTCAGTTATCCTCCCCTCACAAAAGCCAGCATCCTTTCAGTCTTTTCATATCAAGCTTTTTATGCCAGGCAGGTTTTGTAGTTTATTTTTCCCAGTGCTTCCCAGTGTTACGTAGTCAAGTTGCTTCTCATCATTTGATACGCATAAGGCATTTGAAGCATGCTTTTTGACATTCCTAGGTAAAATATTATTGAAATAGTAAACATTTGCCCTTCTGCTCATCTGCCAAAGATCCTTTGTTGCACAGTCGCAATACAGGGCATTAAGCTGGAGGTAACTGCTCAAGCTGGACATAGTAATTGGACTTCTCTGCAGAAACTAGGTCATGTCCATGCAACCACCAGATTACTCCCTAACATGCAAGTTTGTCCATACCACTGCTAAGTTACACAGCGATCTCAGTTAACCTGTAGGTGAATCTGTTCCCCTGGCACTGCTGTCAAAACTAAAATTTAAAGGCAAACGAGCTCTTTGAGTAAAATGAACCTAGCACAGGTTAAATAGATCATTGGTTGCTTTTCTGGATGGATCCTATAAATACCAGCCACGTCTCAGTTCTTATAATCTGTTTAGTAAAATATTTGTCAAGTTTAATCTGACAATGTACTTAAAATTTCAAAGCCTAGTTTTCCCAGCATTTTAATGAAGTTCCAGAAAGAGCCTGGCACAAACATGGATGCCTGGAAAGGTGGTACAGGCAACACATACTTATCAGTGCTGAATGAGGACTTTTGATATTAAAAATCCTGTCAAAAGAAGCAAGTGGAGGGCAGAAGCGTTGCAAGCTCATGCTGGCAAGAACATGGTGTCCAAAATACACTCTGAAACACAGAGCAACTGATTGCCAGAGATCTTAGTAGAAATATTCCTGCAACTGGGCATACTCACAGACAAAAACTTAGCTCTTCTGTAACATTGAGGAAAACATCTCAAAAGAATGAAAATGGAGGAAGTTCTCCATATTAGTAACACCCACTTTTATGCAGGAGCCAAAACAAGATTTCTGTGCGTAGTACTGAAGCAATACTCAAAATAGGATGGATGCCGCTTTGATTACGAGAATCGATTTCACCTTTTAGTTGCATACGTATCATGGTATTTAATCAGCCGTGCAGCTGACAGCACTTTAACATTATACCTCTGTGTATCTGTGACTTGGTAGGAATGCAATGAGTTACTGAATGGACCTTAATCTTCTGAATGTTGAAGTTCTTTTATGGATCACAAATAAAAGGGGCTTGGCTTGCACTGAGTTAAGTGACCGCATTGTGCTTTAAGTGAGCCATCTCCATGAGTCTGGAGAATAAAATCTCCGCATTCACCTATACAGAAGGCAGTAATAATAGAAGGTGCTTCAACCGAAAAGTCCACCAGCAGGTAAGAGACAATACTGAAATGTCAGTATCAAATCAAGCCTGGGTTTCCCTGGAGATTCAGAATTGACAACAAGGGTTTTCATTTGTATCCTGCGTGGTACTGGCTTCTGTGCTTCAGAAAAATGCCCACTAGGAAATGCATTAGTCTCCGTATGTAGTAAAAGTTGAGTATGTATCAACTCAACTCAATTCCTCACCCACATTTAGTCCTCTTGGTACCTCCCATAGCCACAGCTTGCTGCAGACAGGCCCCCAGTCTGAAGGGACTGAGGGACCAAAACCTTAGAGCATGCTGAAGTCCTTCACAAGCATCAGTTCAGCTGCAGCCTTTAAGACCAGTGTTGGATTTATGTAAATACATTTCAAATCTAAACTAAACCTCAATGCAGCAAGATGACTAAAGCCTTCAGTCTGGGATTTCTGCAACTCTTTGCCTAATAACAGAAAAGACTTGTAAGCTGTGCTTTAATTAGCTGACTCATGTGTCTGGCCGGTAAGGAAGGCACCTTGCATGGCTTGAGAGGGAGTAGCAGCTAATCCATAAAGCCATTTTCCACCTCTGACTATCAGCGTAGGTAAATCTTGTTCACAATGTGCTACCAAAAGGTACTGTTATTACTTGTGATCAGTCAGCACATAGACCTAATTAAAAACCTTCAAACTTTACAGCTGTGAGTGAGCCTTCAGTGGAAACAGAGAGGTCTCCCAGCGATCCTGGCAGGCAGAGCTTCAGCTAACTTACAAGGCAGCAAGACAAGAACTTCTCTGTTCTAGGTGAGACAAGACAGGACTTCAGTCAGGAAGGAGAAGTGCAAGCATTTCTATACAAGCCCCAGTAAGATGGAATGGGAAAAGCTGTGCCCTGGCTGAGGGGATAGCCTAATAGTGCCCTCAGATGCAAGGCCACACTTTTTAATGAACAGTAGAATACTCAATTAACCTGTCTTGAATTGACTCATAGAATCATAGAATTCATGTCAAAAAAGAAAAAAGAAGATACAAAGCAGCAGCCAGTTTGTTAATGCAAACCTACATCAAAATAGTACACACAACTGTAGTATGCTATGTTTCATGTCAATGCTATCTACCACAGACCTTTTTTCTCATTTCTCAGATAAACGCTGAATTTTGGAAATAAACGTATTTAAAAGGAGTACCATGAACTTGATAACAGCAAGTACGACAAACAGATGCAGTATGCAAGGGAGTAGATATCTATATAGCATGACATGAATGGATGGCTGGAGGAACAAATCAATGTGGTGGTGTACTACCAGCAATATGCTGAAGGGCAATGACAAACGCTAGTGTGGTGTCGGCATGTGCAGTCAGAGTACAGCTGACCCGACTAAAGGGATCATAGTTAAAGACAGAGCAGTGTGAGACGACAAGAAACTAGGATGTGCAAAATACAACACAGCACAGAGACATCTGAGCCAATCTAAGTGAGATGAAGCAACAGAACTCGCATAGGCATATTTGCACAGCACTTCACTTGGGCTACTTCTCTAACAGACCACGTGCTAACGAGAAAGTAGTCTAATACAGAAGAGCCGTATATATGGACACTACATAAGCACATACTTTCATACGTAATATAGGGTATCTGACAGTGAACACAACAATTTTGCAACATTAAATTGTTTAGGTAATCAAGAATTGTCATTTTAATGACAGTGGCCACTACTACCTACCTCAAACGCTTAAGATAACATTTGAATAACACCATAATCTCCAAAGTGTCATGTGCTTATAACATAAAAATTACTTTCATTTTATCACTTTATTATTTACACCATTTAGAACTTGCTTGGTTTCATCCCCATGATGAATAACCTTGGACTACTTGAGGCAAATCAAATCAGACATTTGGATTACTTATTAGAGCTAAGGAGAGGAAATATATCTTCAGAGCTGATAGAGTTTTGTTTAGTAGCCAAGGATATTTTTAGAATACAGAAGGAAAAACACCAGACAGAAAACGACTTGTAAAGGAAACCCAGATAAAATACCAGAAATAGAGCAGACACATGCAAAAACAAACAGCTTAGGAGGGCCAGATAAACCTTTCAACTGTTATGTTCCATACTGTCCTAGTATTAATGAGAAGTCAGCAAGACATAGGTATATAAATCTTAAATGATGAAGAACAAACAAAAGTTGACACTAGTGCATCTTTGGTTGCCTCCATCTTAGCATCTGACAAGCCTGGTGTTGAAGGAAAGAAAAGAGATCTACTTGAATGAGCAATAGAAAGAGAGAGAGAATACAGAACTGGACCATCACTGTGACCACTGAGAAAGTGTTAGGGTTGGCCTTATACTAGAATGGCACACAGAATTACAGAAAAACTATGCATGCTACGCCCCTCTCACAAAAATAACCAAATCGCAGTAGAAGCAAACTGGAGAGGAAGAACAGTAACAATGGACCAGGAGAAAGAAGTACAGTGGATTAAAAATTACTCCAAACTCTGCGAATGTGAATCAGTCCTCAAAAAAGACAGAGAAAATGCTGATGGACGTTTTAGATATGCGCTGTGCTAGGAAGACTTGAGAGTCGTGATAGATGGTTATGGAACCAACAGAGACTGCATGAGACATTCCTCCACACAAATATGACAATAAGACACAGCTGGCAGAAAATGACTAATATTTTTTATCAATAGCCCAGTGGTGATCACAGCTTTACTGCAGCTTTACAGTGCGGAGACATTGAGGAATATTCCTGTGGTGTTGTCAACGTAACCTGCAAGTATGAAGGTGTGCAATTCTACTGGCCTTTATATCAAACGAGGGAGAACTAAGGAAATAAGTGCCAACACGTGCAGAATCTGTGTTTCCTTACAACTGAAAAAGCTGAGACTTTTAGCTGGAGGGCAAGAAGAGCTGCAGTAAATGTTAGGATGAATTGTATGCTAGAGCTCACCAATTCCACAGAGATGGAGTCCCCTCCCACGTTTAAGACCAACAGAGTAGGAACAGGGCACAGTCCAGAGAAATCAGGCTATCTTCAGATACGCTGCTGATATGCTATGAAAGTATTGACTGCTTCTTTAATTCCCTAAGTGCTACATATACATCTTGTGGTCATATCTTTAGCACTGGTACTCATGCTACCCACTACATATTCTTGTTAATTATTTAGTATTTAAAATGATGTTTCTGAATTCTGATTTGAAACATGGTTCCTTATCAAGTAGAGCACCCACAAGCATTTAATTTTCCATTCATGATACCTTTTTGACCAGTTAATTAAAAGAAGAATGCAAAGAAGTGGTTAACACGAATTTTACTTTGCAAAAGGGATAGAGAAGTAGAAGGGGTAAGAGCACACACGCTGCCAGTTACTGAGGCTCCAATGACAAGTGACAACTTGTTGAGCACTGATCCATCCTTGAAAACAAGCTGCTTTCTGTTCTGAAAACAAGCACCAATATGATGCTGGACTGCTTAAATCCTCTTAAAGCCTCCCTCTCTTCTGCCCACCCTCCTCTTTTACAGGCCTGTCACAGACTGTGGCAGAGCCACACTCACAGAAATCCCCGGGCTTCTCCCTCCCTGCCCCTCAAAAGAGCAGTTTGTCCCACCAGCATCCACCACAACTGTGACTGATTAAGGACAAATTCTGCATGGCCTGGCCCTATATAAGGGGAGAAAAAAATATCTCACAATGATTCACAGAGGTAAAATATAAAAAAGGCAGTATAATGATGCTAAGCAATCTAAAAAGATAAAAAGATAGGGAATCTTTAAAGTCTACATACTGCTAAGTAAAGCTAACTACAAAGTGTTTGCAGTGCTGATGAAATTTGGAGTATACAATGAGATAATTCACTTTTTAATAAATCATACTTTTGTGTGTAGCTTTTGAACTCAGCAAAGACACATGATTTCCCACGCAGATCTGGAATACGATGCTGGAATGTTACAAACAGAGATGAAAAAATAATCTTTTCAGTGAGGTTCTATTTACGGTGGAGTATTTTGTTACTTAGTAGTCAATGTATTCTCCACCATCCATGGTGTGCAGATGAGGTTCCTATATTTGACTCAGAGGGCTCATGCAGAATTAAATTCAGCCACAGGGATGCAGGAGTAAGCTCTTACCAGGCTCAGTGGTAACTATGTCCACTCCTGGAGAACCATCTCCCATGTTCTTAGACCAGAAACATAATATATACACTTAAACACAATGATGTCATTCTAATTCACTGCTCTGACAGACATCCACCATTCATCCACAATTCAAGAGCCTTCTACTACACCACAGTTTTTACCCACCCACCAAATGAAAGACTGAGGCAGGTTTAATCCAGGTGATACTGTCCTACCACCTCCCAAATCCTCTTAGTTCAGAACATAAATTTTCCCTAAAGTTATGCTGAAATCTATACATGATCAAATGTAGGCAGGGCACTATCTTTTCCAGTCTGCAATTTTAGAATTATGTCTAATAAAAATAAACAAACAGAAGGTAATCCTGACCAAGCAGCAATTTACACGCAGGACCCTCCAAAACAAGCTGCTTTAATTTCGGGACTTCAGAACAATTTACAAACCACTACAGAAATTCTAAATGTATTTAGATCCAGTGACAGACAAAAAACCCGAACTGAATGTGTAATTTATTTAGGACATAAATAAACGAACTGTTAAAACACTCAGAATTGGAATACAGGCAGAAAAAAAATGCCTGGACCACATAAGGCAATCCAGACAAAAGCCCTAAAAATCCAGCAGATTGGTTGCAAGTCTGGTCCAGAAATTTACAAACTTCCATTTAAAACTGAATATCCTTCAAGTCATTCTTAGTCTCTCAGATATTCATCTAAGACTCAGTAAGCCAAAGAATACATTGGGCAAAAAGGCAACTCAGGATCCTCAAGGACATCCTAACAAATAAATCTGATTGATTGCTGTCCTAGACCAACCCCTTCGGCCACATTCACCCACAAATCCCTACAAGACTTAGTTTCACAGTCCCTTTCCAAATACAAGAGGCCACAATTCTGAGGCTACAGAACCCATACTGACACAGCTGAACTGTCCCCCAAAGTCAACTTCAAAATCTTCAGACACAATGAAGGTGTAGCACTTTTGCAGAAGAGCCCTTTCTGTCACTCACTGTTGCCCCATTTACCCAGACACTGCTCTGTCCTTGGGAAGGGAATACCCCTGTTGTGCCTAATAAACCCTCCAGGAGGGCAGAGGTCACACAGAGCCGAGCCACGGCAATGTCACTTAGGCGTTCTGAAGACATCACAGCAGCACCCTTTCTCCTGGGGGATGCTACTAGGATGGACTGCATATGAGTGATACCTTCAGGGTACACTGCAAAGATGATATGCCAGTCCCTACATGGCTTTGGTCACCGAGGGCTGCAAAGACGCTGGTTGAGTATTAGTTTCTGACCAAAAGTTCTGAAATGTTCCAAAGAAGAGGTCTGATGGACAAGCTCCCCCAGCTCTGAAAACTTAGGGGAAACAGCTAACAAAGATTCATGTTTACAGAAATGAAAACCCAGCAGATGTCATTCAATCCCCTCAACCAGCACCTTGGCAAATCTGCCTGAATGCAATGTAAATCTGTTTGCCTTCACAGAATAAAGGGGACGTAAGTAAAGGGGAAGGGCTGTAGGCAAGCCAGCCTCTGATACTGATTTGAGAAGGGGCTGGGATCACACAGAGGACAGAAGTGGCTGAAACTCAAGATTTTCTGCAAGAAAAAAATTCAGAATAGCTTTTGTTCTGCCTAAGAATAAAAATGGTTTTAAGAATGTCCCGCACAATGTGAATACTGAAATATCGTTTGGAAAAACATTGAACAAAGCATTTTGCTCCAAATTCTTGAATTAAACCCTCAAGTGGTTCAGAAAAATGACAGTGGCTAGCAATAAATTGTACGTATATTTGAAAAATTATAGATAAATGTTCCTTATTACCTGCACCCGCAGCAAGGAAAATCTACTCATCAGTTAATATTTTCCATTCCGCTTAATAGCTTCTACTTTTTAAACAAGACTACAAACTGTACCATGAATACTACTTTTGCCCATGGGAAGAAATGAACTACAGAAAACAATCGAAGATTCTCAGTGTTTGATTTTGCTTTTGCGAAACAACCTAGTTAGAAGTCTCTAAGGAGATATTCTAGAATCAATTGCATTAAATTATGTTCTGAGAGTCCAACAGCAAGGCAGAATACAAATGAAGCACAGAAGAGTCATGTTTCCCTTAGTGAAATAAGCACATATTATAAAAAAGGAAATTTGCAGTTAATATTGGATTAGATTCTGGTTTTGTAGTGTACAAGTTGAAGTTTTGAAAATTATTTTGAGCAATTTAACATTTAGGAACCAAAACACTCTTACTTGTTTTGATCTTTGGTTTTAAAGTGAAATTAGAATTAAGATCTATTAGGTCTATTTCAAATTTCTTTCCGATTCTAGCCTGTTCCCATCATCCGAGTCCTTCGGGACTTTAGCCATCGGGGGAGCATAGGCTCCGTCACAAGTGCATGTGAGCCCTTTCCAATGACTGAAGATTTGCATCACCAACAAGAAGGAATCTTCTTTTTTAGCACTCTCCACACAGCTGAGGTTGTGCTTACCACCTTTTAACTTGGCTGCACATATCACAGATTGAAAATGAGAGGAGCAGGGTGAAAATTCATGTAACCAGAAAAAAAGTATCACCTTGAGCAAAAACCATACCTTTGTGGTATATAAAACATGTGCTGCGGAGGGGGTTTGTAGAGAACTCCTTCATACACGGGCCACAAACCACTTAAAATTCTGAAGAGCGAACTCTTTCCACAGCCATTGGGTCCAGTGATTAAAAGATTCATCCCCTCCTGGACCTACAATAGCAATGAAAATGCAAAGATGTTACTACGCAGTATATATGGCAGAAGACAGTCTAAGACCCCTACAGGCAGTTAGGTGAGCATTTATACCAAATTATCAAGCCGTTTCATTAATTACCTGCACATATTTATGCAACTGCTCTGGAAACAATGGCATGGATACATTAAGTGGACTGAAATAATGAAAATAATTTCTATGTCTGACTATTTCTATGAACTACACTGAATATATCATAATGTCAATATAGCACAGTCAGAATCAATTATTCTCATGCAAATTAGGTCCAAAGGTGGTAACAGCATAGAGAGAAGTGCTATGCCCACCAGTGATATCAATTTAAGCTATGTGAGCCTGATCAAATTATTTGGAAAATTTACTTCACATTGGCCTTTCCTGCTTAATTACCAGCATTATTTTGGCTGTGATGCACTTGTTTTTATTCATTTGAATATTACCCTGTGTATATATGAGTGTATATTTATGCATAATCACAATGTCATTGTTTGCACTTTACATAAGTACATTAACTATTTTTTATTTTGGTTTTGTCTCTTGAGCCAAATGGATGAATATAACTGTCTCCTTGACCATAAAGTTGTAATTTTACAAATGTGAAATTCCTACACTGAAGCCGTTGCAAGTTTTGCCACAGCTAGGTCCCTGTCCTCCTAGCTGCTAATTCCTATACCAACAGAGGTGGCAAGAAGAACATTCTGCTTTAGCTAAATTAAAGGACCTGCTGGAATGATTCATGTTAGTGTTCTGATAACTTCAACTGTTTTTTAAAATAATAACATCTGCACTGGAACATGAGATCAGGATATATATGGCAGTAATTCAATAATGGTCTTCCACTAAAATTGTGAGCAGGTACCGAGTGGTATCTGGTAAAAACAATACAAGTTCTTACGGAGTAAAGACTCCATGGCTGGACTTGTGAACTATGCTGTCAACTATTAGTACTGCTCTTTGTGGTGGTCAAGCGAAGCTACAGACTCAGTTTTTTCACTGTTGCTGTGAACTCAGACTTTTAAAGGAGCCTATGTGAGCAAAGCATCCCAATTTCAATGCAATTACGTAAAGATGGATGCAGACTCCCATATACACCTTTGAAAATCTCAGGTCGGTTTTTCACCTGGCAACAGCACCAGAAATCCTCTCTTCTCTTTCTTTGAGCAGGATAAACTACAGATGTCTGCCTCTATTGAGCTACTATGCCTACCTTTCTGGACTTCCCCTTTTATCCATATGTTCCTCCAAGTACTTAACATAAGGTACATGAATTCTGTGCTGTTTATGTTAATGTGATGGCAACAATCAGAAGATTCTTGCATATCATCTTACTTGGAAGTTTAGTCTGGAAACCACCACATCGCCGTTCGGAGTAATAATAGGAACATTTTCACAAATAATTCCATGATCAACATCAATAACTTTCCCTAGAAACAAACAAAGAAAGAAAGATAATAATTAGAGTTTGTGAAACCTTCCATTACGCAATGATATGTGACAGTGTCTGTGTACAGTTGAGAAATATAAATTGACGAGTTTCAAATAACTCTTTTATGTGCTGCAGGTTCCCCTAGTGGAAAATCTGGATAATAAATCTTACTTAGTCAGAAAGACACTGTCAGCAGTAGCCAAGAGTGTGCAATGAATCCCAAATCTGATCATAAATGTAATGCCCAATATGCATCATAAATATATAACACACTATAAAGACATGTTTATTCACATCCTACCTGTATTTACTTTATTTAGTTTTAAATAGGTTCTAAATACCAACCAGTAAAAAAGTCCAAGGACCGCCTTAGCCACAGGCAGACCAGTTTACCTTCTCTTGAGGACTTCATTAGAAAATGGAATCTACTTTCACAACCAGCTCTGAAACTCTGAGCCCACTTCAGTCTCCTCCAGCAATGACAGCAAAGCAGAAAACATTTAATGGCTTGCTTCCATCTCTTTTTGAAGCCATAGACACTGTAAGTGTGTCTTGTAAGTATTTGTGGAAACCCATATAATGTATTTCACTTCAGGAGCTACACTTACTATTTGGATTTCTGGCAAATTTAAATATACAATCTCAACTGGACATTTGGATACTCTGTGACATAAGGACTTAGAAATAAATTCTTCTGAAAACAGTGAAAAAATGAAAACAACCCTAACTTCTCAGTTGCCTGTTAATGGGCTTCTCTAACACAACCCTAACAGCTGGGTTTCTGGACAAACATCAGAAATTTTCTTTACAGAGAAGATGCAAGGGAAAGCGACTTCTCTGTGTATTAGAAGGGCTTATTTTATAATTTACACTAATCTGAACATAGAAATGTCACCACAGAAAATCATCCTTCATGATCTTCAGCAAATTCTGCAAAATTCATTCATGTTTTTGATGCACTTGGATACACCGGAGAAATTCTAGTTAAAATAGTAAGCTAAGCAAGTATTAAGTAAACTTAATTCTCATTTCCTAACTTTGCAGTGTTTGATTGCAACTTTAGGGTGCTTTAAAAGCCTTTTTATGTGTAACCAGAAAGATAATTTGACAGTATTTGTACAAGATGTATAAAAATATATTTCAACTTTAAAATTCTGAATTATTAGATACACTGCATAGATAACAATATTACTATCTGTTAAAAATTTTCAAATATTCTTCATATTTTCACAATTTTCTTATTGACAACAGTAAATGCAAGGCACAGCACAGGCATCCCATAGTTACTTAAACTTATATTTGATGACTTAAAAGGAAATAAGTAGTATGTGTTGAAAATGCCTTTGGGGAAGCTAAATGTTAAGATATTTCTTTTCTAACAATGCAGACACATATACATATGTGAGCACGTGTACTTTTATCCACATACAAATCCACTCCACAGGGATTTTTGAAGTATCAAGACCAAAAGAAAGACGGAAAAACAGTATTACAATGGGACTTGTCATAAAAAGTGTGGAGCCTGTGGCCTAGATTCATCTGGCCTAAATTCTCCTTAAGTCCTCGTGCACAATGCTTGGTATTGGCTAGCTGCCTCTGAGACCCTACAACCGCTCAGGAGCGAACCCCAGTCATCGCGACTTAGGAGGAATTCAGGCTGGATGAAATGTGTGACTGTAGTGGAATCAAATCTTGGGAAAAGGCTGCAGAGAAGAAAGGAGCGAGATACAAGCATACTAGACCAAAAGGGAACACGAGCAGCGTGCTTGCATACCTGAACTGTATTTGGTTTTGGTTTTAAAACAGAGTTATCTACAAAGGGCCCCCAAATTACTTTGTTGCTCCAGGAACTACAAACCTGTTCTCTTGTACATGGCAAAATGTAACAATTATAAAATGCCATTTCTTTTAACATCGGCCAAATATTACCAAGATCTACAAGATTAAGACATCGTCTATTTCCACAGCTATCCACCACACCGCATCAGACTTCGTTATGAAGAACCTTGTCAGAGGACTTTTAAGAAATCCATGCCAAAGGGCAGCACTGCTGAAATTGCTGAAAGAAGTTATTTCATAAAGAGCACTGTGGTGCCTTCAACTCTACTGAGGTTCAAGTTTTCAAAGGGAGGGAAGGAGGCTTTTCAACACCACAGAGGGGAGAAGCAGAAGGGGTCTATTGGGAAAATTGGGAAAAGCGCATTGCAAAAGATGCCTTTAAGTACCTCAGAGAGAGGCTGGACACCAGAGGAAGAGAGAGGTGTCGCATAATGGAGCACGGTAAGAAATGGATGTACACAGAAAATGTTTTGGGAAGGGTGGAGACAGAAAGATAGTGGCACCAGAAAGACACAGGATAGGACAGGAGGGATACGGTATATATTGATCAGACCATCTGGGAGGTGAGGGGAAAGGTAAAGTTGCCAGCCCATTTTCAGTTGAAAATTCCCACTAAATTATGAACAAATGAGCACAGCCTGATTTTTAGTCACTGAAAACAAAGTGGTATTTTCATCAAAAACTACAGAGCCAATCTGTCTTTCCCTCCTACCCCAAACAAAATAACGTAGTGTTTGAAGATGAAAAAGTTACAGTCTCAGTTTTCTGAAAAAAATTAAGTGCCAGAGGAAAGCAGGCACTGTCCATATAAGAATAATACCATCGCCACCAATAATAGTTTAGTTGAAACGCCTTTTTCATTGAAAGTTTTCACAGAAAACATTTGAGCCATTTTGTGTATTAGAAAAGCGCTGCATAAGCACAGAGTTACAAAATAGCAGGAGGTTAAAATGGAAGGCAACATGGTCTCCGGGGTATCAAGGCTGAGAGGCTGATTTGTTGTAGAAACAAAACCTCTGTTCACCACCTGTCCCACTGCACCAGTCCCACACACAGGGAAATACATACAAATATGTATTAATTACCTTTGATTTCTAAAGGCCCATCGTTGTGTAATTCTGCTTTATCTTCATTCTTGCTGTTGTTTTCAGACCCTTGAATAACAGCAGTTCTTTTGTAGATGCCTCTCTTCACCTCGTCAAAGACTGAAAACATGTTGTAGACACGGGCGGTGTAGCCTGCTAGCTCAGTAACCTGAGAAACAACAAATGCCTCATTTCAGTTATACTTCACATATTCTATAAATGAAAAGTTTGGCCAAAGATTCACGAAAAAACATTCCCGGTTATTCTGAGACAGTGCTTCTCAATTATTACTCCGGAAAGATCAATGATGCGTCTTTCAACGCCTATCAATTTTCATTCCTTGAGATTTTGTGCTAACCCTTATGCCACCCACAGCTCCTACCAGCCAGCAGACAGAACTGGTTGGAGGGGGACAGCTTTCAGCCAATGTAAGCTACGATAGCTCCAATAAATGAGGAGGTTGCAGGGACCGTGCTTTCCGTGGATCAGTAGCCTTCAACCAGCAGAGAATAGCTATTAGCATATCTGAAAATAGAGAGCCTATCATACAAGAGCAAAACAAAATCTCCGCATTTGCCAGCAAAATAAAGGTCCACAGAAGTGAGAAAAACTGGCATCTGTAATTATTTATGTTTACTTCCCTGTATTCCCGAAAACCTCCTGTGGGAAAGGTGTGCTTTTCTGCGTCAAACAGGCAGCACCAGCGCATCCTAATCTAAAATAAGCTACAAAAAAGAAATTACTCTTCTGTCAACTGCATGCTAGAGTAAGAGAGCTAAATCTGAGACCTTGGATTAGAAGCAAGCATTTTTTAAGATAGTGAGGTCTCTTAAAAGGCTTTCTCCTTTTTTTTTTGGTCCTTTTGTCACAATTTCCGCCTGGTGAAGACAGAAACCACAGATCTCTGGACTTGATAACTTCCTATTCGTGGGCAGCAACATCACCAAGAGCTCCCAAAGAACTGCCTTCATCTGCTGGCAGCAAAGAATAAAACCCAGACATCTTATTATAAATGTACTATTAGCAGGTTTTCAAAGGATGAATTTTTATACTAATTGCAGAGAGCAAGACAAGAATAGCAAGAAAATGAGTCTGAGATTATAAAATCATTAGCTTACTGTGGCTAAATACATACACCCCATGACTGAGTTCACCTGCTATGGCGTACATAATTTCAATACAAAATCCTCTATAAATTTCACTATTTGTGCCAGATTCAGAAGTGAGTGCTAGTTCTGGCCACACAGCCATCGCTCCACTGGAGGTTGACAAGTATACAACATCCCAAAAACCTCAATTTAAAAAGAGTAAACACTCGATGTTTCAACTCCACCAGCTGTACATTCTTTTGCACTACTGGTAATTGCATTAACAGCTGTGAAAAGTATTGGTCTAGCAGCACTTGAGGCAGTAGGTAACACATGGGACCTGTAACGTCATTCTCCACACCGGAGTCTTTCTAGCAATTTCAGCGGGAGCTCGTGCCAGGACTGAGTGCTCCGTACAGCGTCGTCAGTGGCATCTGACAGAGAGAATCCTGCACGTGATCAATGGAACTCGTATCAACTGTGCCCCAGAAGAAACATAACTTGTAGTAAGTTTTTAAACCATGACCCTACAAACTTGCTTTGTCAAAACATGAAATGCTACCATCTAAACTATTGACCTGCAAAGAAAAGTTGAGCCCACCTCATCTGCACTCTGAATTACACTGACTGGAAGGAGGATGCCTTGGTGGATCAGGTGGGCAAGAACTGGAACTTCACTACCACTTGAAGTGAATTGTCCCTTGGAAACTGCCTGAATCACGAAATGGGAATGACACTGTGGTTAAAGTACCACAGTGTCTCTTGAAGAGAAGTATGAATGTAAAATTAAGATGGAAATTTATAGAACTGGTCTTTGATCTCATGCTGTCTGGATTAAAATCTTACCGTGTCATAAACAAAGTGAGCTTGTTCAGTTGTTCCTACTACTTTGTGAGTATTTTTGTTTCCAAAAGATAAAGCCACAATGTTTATAAGTCCCCATGTACATTATATAAATGGCTTAAATGCTGAAAATAAAAGAGAAATTACATCAGGTTTTCTGGCAGTATCTTTAGAGCAGAGGCTAAGCAGGGGAACAGCGAAAGGAGCATAGGTCAAAATCACAGTCCATTAGAAGACCCCTTCTGAAAAAAGCACAGACTCTGGCTTTGTCAGGGTCCATATCTGAAGGTGCCAAAGTACCCTTCCCCCTGCAGTTTACAAAGCTGTAGCTATTATGGCTGAATTCCAAGTAAGGAATCCATAGTCTTCGACTAGCTGCCTAGCTAATGCGTGCCTCCTAGCACTGCACTGGGAAAAGGGGTCCTCAACAAAGGGACGAGCAAAAACCAATTAAACAAATGCAGAACCAACATGCAGAAGGAAACCTTGAGGAGAATAACAGCGTTGCCTCACTTTTCTTTTACTTAACAGCCAGCACCTAGAGAAACCCCCAAGAGCAACCACAAGTGAAAGCCCAACTTTACTGGAACTTGGGTAAGGACCTGAAACAACATTTCTGATCTCCCAGACGAACACCCTGCACCTCTAGACAATCTGCTATCCCAAGGTGGATTTTTTCCTGCTAAAATTTCCCTACTTTGCAAAATTACTTACAATTTAGCAGGTTTACAGGATACTGAAAATAGCCCTACAGTTTTAGGTGGCCAGGAAATAAGTATTCAGTTCTCTTTGTGTTTCATGCAAAACACGACACTTCCAACAGAAGAGTACCAATACATTGGAGGCAGCCAGCTTGAATTCAAGTTTGTACTCCAAACAGAGGAGGAATTTGAACGTTTTTCGCTTACATTCCAGGAGCTTCTATTGCTCTCTGATGGCACCTGAACACAGGTATTAAAAATTACATTTACATGCTGCACCATACTGGCAACTGTGCACTTTAGACTCTGCGGACTTAACTCTAAAGACCAAACTATCAGTTCAAAGATCTCCATGGATTTAGTTGCAATAGAATTTTCCTTTAAAAATGCACTTTTTTAAACATTTTATAGTAAATGTAAATTCTGTTTTACTTTTTTTTCCTCTTCTGTTTTGTGTATGACAGACGTACAGTACCTCTTTGTACGAAGACATAATCCTTTCAATAGCATCTGCTCCAGAGATCAGCAAGTTTCGCGATGTAGTAAAAGCTTCTGTTCTTTCACTAACCATTGCCTGTTTCTGGCCATCTTCCAATTCTAAAAGTAAAAAAAGGTTTCTGTTAAAACATTCTTCTGAAAATTATCTCTACAAATTAAATTACGATTAGAATGTGAGCCATTATAGAGCAGCTTTTAAATTAAGAAAAAGTTAACGCTACAAAGACAGTCTTTCAAGAAGAACTGGTGAATGTAACTAGCATAGATAGCTTGGTAACAAGGAATAAGTGGGAGTGTATGGATTTCATCTTCTTATGCAAAACATCGTATTCTTTTATACTATTTGTCTACATAGATAATTTTCCTTTTAATATATCATTATTCAATCTAATTATTTCAAAATAAGAAAAAGTGAAACCTAAGCAATGATCTGAAACAGATTTTTAATAGCATTTTTACTACTTTAGCAATTATTGAAGCTTTACTTATTCACTAACTTCATGTAAAAGGAAATAGTCATATTGATGGAAATTTGGCAAGATGATTATATTTCTGTAAGAAAGCAATAAGCTCTTTTATTACCAAAGGCACGGCTTAAGTAGGATACCTCTTTCACAACACAGTTTCTCTCTTCATCTAACCCCAGAACAAAGTTGTGATGCTTTGTTTATGACACTGCATCCAATTAGCAAGAAAACTCTTGCTCATAAGAACATGTCAGCAGCAACAGGCAAGGAGAAAACAGCAGCAGAAATTATGGAAGATATGTGAGAAATAAGTATGTTTACATTGAACATATCTACATATACTCTTGCTACCATGTGACGTACAGATTTATATGGCATAGCCACCTTGCAACATTTACTTCTTGAAGGAATCAAGATTTAAAAAGAAGTGGCTGAATATTTTAAGACTGAACGTTGTTTCAGCGTTAGTAGTTGCATCCACAAAAAAGACGACAACAATGTGGAGTAAACCACTCAAAGATTTTTCACATACAAGATTTAGAATTAAAGGTCTCAAGGGTTTTCCGCATCACATAACTTTATATATATATATTTACATATTGCTTAAGTCTGTTGCAGAATGAGGTCTGGATATTATTTTTTTTTCTGAAGTTTGTAAAGTTTTTTTAAAGTTTCTTTCTTAAGCTAAGCTGCTGCTAGGCACCAGGTGTGGCACGGTAATAGGCGTATCCAGCGTGGCAACTCCCGTATTAGCAACTGTTATTAACGTCCTCTTGATGTTTGCACAGTGCTGATAGTCAAGAAAAATCTAGGAGGAATTCCCTGCAGGTTTAATGTGACTATAAATGTTATGGGCTAAGTCAAACAATGCAAGAGTATAGCAAACAGTATTTTTTTAACTTGGTGAGTAACTGTCTCACCTCCCTGACAAGATCAGATTCTAGAACTCTGGTTTCTAGAAATCTACATGCAGTACCAAAGACACATGTATCTGTCTGTCTTTATTAGTTAAATCCAAATGTTATTTTGTTTTCATTTACATATCCATAAAGGAATCCCTACATAATTACATCTGAATCACTGAATTACGCTATGGGTAATTTAGGAAAAAAATTTTTTAAATTCTTGCATCATAATTTTGCATATATATATACGTTACTCTTTCTGGCCTCAGATGTTTCTTCTCACAATTTTCATTAACTGAGATACAGGTACAAATTTGAGATACATGTTCAAACATGCAGCCCGTGCTACGTAGGACCACCACAATTAAATCATTTAGGAATCAGGTACGGTTTAACTATACTAATGCAGCATTCCTCCTGGATGTAAATGCAGAATTGACTGAGGGCTGCTTCCAGCGCCCAAGCTAGCTCATCTAGCAAGGCTCCACAAACCACTGCATTGGCGATTTTAGGAGTATTTGAAAAAATAAAATTATATAAAATTTACGAGAATTTCACTGTTCCAAAACATCAGCTCTTCTATTACATGCCTTATCCACCAAGATTACTTTTCTTGAACTTTTTGTCCAAAACGTTTTTCATATGGCTGGCCTCCTGAGTTTGAAGAAGGGGTGCGTTGTAACAGGGCAGACAGGCCGTCTCTGTTTCCTACAGAATCTAACATTTCCCTTTTCATCTTCATTTATGTAATTGATAGTCATACTTGGTTTATAAACAAAGATAAGTGTTCACTGTGCATAGAGAAATCAAAGTCTTGCTTCCAAAAATAGTCACTTTCCACAGGCTGATGAGAGACATCACATTTGGAACACCAAACATTTAATACAAAAAGAACAAGAAATGTTATCAAATGTGAATCTTGGCTGTGCCAGTTAATTTCTTCCCTGAAATATGTAAAAGAATTAGCAAATTTCAATCAGAAATAACACCGTCATAGATGCGTTTTCCTTTTTATTGCAGGATTTTTTTTTTATTTTTTTTTTTGTGTGTGTGTCCCTCAAGAAGTGTACAAAATCTACTGCTTTACACCTTTAGTCTTGGGTCTGGTCATGATACCAGTTTTTTTGCATATCCCTGATTCTGGTGATTTATCCTAAAGTAATAAATCCACTGTCTTTTACTTCAGATATCAATACACTTGCATCTGACCTGCTGAGGGACAAAGCAGTTTTCCCAAGCAGATTGACGGTAAATTCAGGTCTGCTTGATTCTTTGAATACCTGTTACACTTTGAACCGGTCTTGACAGTGTTGATTTGTCAGAATTCTGTTTGCGATCCATCATCATGATATGCCTCAGCTCTCCATAATAAGCCTTATGCTTTAACTTTTTATGTTGCTGGTGGCAGATATTCTTCTGCTTTTCAACATGAGCCATTGCTGCATCTTTCTTTTCTCCCACATTTGAAAAGTATTTATCAAAAGAAGACTCATGAGTAACAGGAATGTTATATGGTTTAACATGAATATGAGTCTTTTTTATATTCATGCTGTAATAACACGGAGATACTTACAGTGTGTGGTTAAATGAACTGTTTCTTGACTGTACTCATTCCTGTCATAGCAGACTCATTACTTCGTCTGTTGTGCTGATAGCCTTCATTGCAAGGTGAAATGGTTTTGTACAAACTCTTCTGTTTGGAATAGGACCTCACGATATTTTTGAAGCTGTTACCAGGATAGGAGCCAGGGTCCTGATATAGTGCCCTCCTGGGCCCTGTGATGGGCAGCAGCTCAGACAGCTGAACACCCAGCCATGTGCCAACACAATTGCAAGGAAACTAAACCATGTGGGGGCAACAAAGTCATCCTACAGGTCAAACAAAGCTTGTTTGGAATATAACTACCAAGACCTGCAAGGAAAATAGTTCAGTCATTTCTGATTAAATGTCCCCAAGTTAGAACTGATCCTTCTGCAGACACTCTAGGATCTGCGCTTTAAAGAATCCTATGGAATTTGTAATATATTCTATGGTTCTAATTGCGCATTAAGGAAGCCTGTTGAGACAAACTTCCCCACTTGCCTTTCACTATCCTTTCTTAATTACCTTTCTTTCTGCTCTTTTTTTTTGGTTTTTTTTTGGTTTTGTTTTTTTTTAATTGCATCTGCAATAACAACACTACTTGTGTCTCGTTTCACTTCCTGGAAAGTTGTGATAGGATGTCAAAAATTACACTATCCAAGCTTGGAATCTGAATTTCACTTTCTTTTCTCCCAGAGAGTCAGGGAAAAACAGCAGCTCCTAACAGGTCAACACATAAGAGAATAATTATCTATAATTACACGATGATTCGTAGAAGGAGAAGATAAGCACTATAGGGAAGTTAATAGTATTATTTTGTAAAGTAGTAGGAGATGCTGCAAAAATCAGCATGCCATCCCAACGGTGGCTAGCAAATAAGGAGTGTAATTATCATTATAATCTCATGTGACACAACAATCCTCTAAGTCCTGAATTCATGCTGCTTATCAAGCTTATGTTCAAAGTTGGATCTTTTGCGTTGCTCTTTCCTCAGATGACGTGCTGTGCTTCAAAATCACACACAAGACACAGATGTTGTAATAAAGGCTGTGAATAATAAATATGAATGGCATCCGTGGGAAGTACAGTTTTTGAGGAGGTAACTTTAAAGAAACATTTAGAAATTAAGTAAAAAATGGTATTACCGCCATCTGCAAATCCTGTTGCGGTGATGATGGGCACAGCGACCATAATCATACCACAGCTACTCCAGACATACTTCATCAGGAACTGCTCTATCATGATGTACCATAAACGTTTGGACAAGATGAGATTCATTTGATCTGCCAAAGCCTTGTAGCTTTTTTGCAGTTGTTTCATTTCTACCTACAGTTAAAAAATAAAACATTATTACAACACAACAAAGATGCACATGTCATACAAGATACATTCACGTACAGTCGCGAAATAATCAGGTACCCAGAGCTGTGACTTCTGAGTCACATCTGCTGCGTGGCACTTTATTTTCACAGTGCTGCAGTCTCACAGCAAAAGTGCACAGCTTTATGGAAGTCAGTGGACCTGGTTCTTATTTACACCACCATCTCTCGATAGCACATTGGCAGGTTTTCAGCTTTTTTAAGATCTCTGATATATACAAGAACAACATACAAGGCAGTCACAACAGCTGATTCTAACAACCAAAATAAGATTGATTGCACATCCTTTTAATGAAGCTGCAGCTGTAGAATTTCACAGCAACGAAACTCCCCGTATTGGAAAGCATTTGGGGATCAATTATCTCCAATGACTTAAAGTTGCAGAGCTAATCCTTGAAATGCAATGCTGCTTGGTTTTGCAAGCAGTCTGGAGAAAGAGAGAACTATCCCAAGAGGTACAACAAGTTGACAGTTGCATATATGATACAATGCATTCAGTTCAAGCCAATATATGTGGGAATTGAAGAACTGTTTAATTTAGCTGCACTTCAAACATTAGCATAGGCAGCTTTTGAGAATGATTGCTTCTATCAAAATAAACCATTTACATTATATAATCATTGCTTGGACTGAACGAGTAATACTTCAGGCTGGTTTCCAGCTTTCATTTTCAGCTTACATAAAACAACTTTTTTTTCCAAACCGTGTTAGAAAGGTGTTACAGCCAAAATCCACTCCTAATAAAAATATGAAGAGCTCCTTAATAAGGTGGCTTTAAAACAAGACATTAGTTTATGTAACTGTGACTGCTGAACTACTGTACTTAAGCTATTTTAAGACTCTGATGACTACATCTTTGCTTAGCTATGTAAAAGAGTGTCAAATGTTGTAGTGCTCTCTGTGCTATCACAGAGTTTTCCCCTAGACTTTCTGCTGTGCCCTGGTTGCTATTTCTGCAGCATTACATCTGGTAGTTCATAAACAGGGGAAAAAAAAAAAAAAAAAGCCTGGAAAAGTTAAGCAGAATGGACTGGGTGGGGGAAAAACAGAGATTAGCTTTCTAGAAAAGCATAGGATCCAGCTGCAAAACAGGAACATTGTCAGAGCACAAGGGAACTAAGGTCCGCTCCCTCCTGATACCGCCTGTGAGACTGCATTTTCCTAGGAAACGGGAAGTGCTAGCTGTAAACAGGTTTAAATGTCAGAGGGGCCCAAAGTGCTCGGGGAGGGCAGCAGGGGAAGCGCAGGTCAGCTCCGGCACTGCAGGAGCAACCCCAACAACCCTCCGATTTCCCTCCTCCTTACCTTGTGCCCTCGGTAAAAGGCGATCTCTTCCACGTTGGCAATGATGCGTGAATGCATGAAGCGCAGATAGCCCTTCTTGTGCGCCTCCTCAGCCACCAGCTTGCCGAACTTGGGCGAGCAGGCTTTGAGTACGCGGGCCGTAGCGTAGACGACGAGCCCGGCCAGGAGCGTGGGCCCAATCGGGTTAGCCCCTCGGGACCGCGCCGTGCGGATGAGGGTGTAGGAGGTGAGCATGACATCCAGGATGGGCTTGGTGAGGTTGGAGTAGAGATGCGCCACGGACTGTGAGAACATCATGATGTCCTCGGTGAGGGACTGGTCAGGGTTGGCCAGCCGCCCATCCATGCTGATCACTCTGTAGTAAGTCTGGTTGGCAAAGTAGGTCTCATAGGCGTGATACACCAGGCGCGTGCGGAAGGCGAGGGCCAGCTTGCACTCCAGGTACCGTATGGTGCTGTTCACGAAAGTGGCCGGGATTGCAATCATCAGCCATTTGATTAATTTGAAGACAAAGCTCCTGGGCTTTTTTTCCACAATGCTTTTCACAATCTTACCATCGAGGGCGGCCACATAGATGGAGAGGAAGGTCCTGGAAACCAGAGCGACGGAGTGTAGGCAGAGCAAGCCCAGCTCAGCGCTCACCAGCTTCGGAAAGAACAGCTTACGAAGTTCCAGCAGCTGCTTGAAAAATTCGGCGTTGACGGCGGGGGAGGCTCTGCCCCGGCTGCCGGGGCGGTGCGGCTCCCCCCGGCCCCCCTCATCCCGGCCGGCATCCTGCGAGCCGCCTTTGCAGCCCCGCTTCATGCGCCGGCGGATGATGGGGTAGAGGATTTTGAGCCCGTACGCCGCGGCCAGCAGGCAGGCAGCCCTCTTCGCCGCGCTCGCCCGGCTCCATTGCACCCGCCGGGCCGCCGCATGCAGCATGTGGGTCATCCTCCCCCGGCCGCAGGCACCGCGTCGCGCCGGTCCTTAGCAGGGGCGGCTCATGGCCGGCAGGAAGGTCGGCCCCGCCGGGTCTTCATCGGCCCGCCGGCGGCCCCGGCTGCCCGCCGGCCGCCCTGCGGTGACAGATGCCGAATGAGCCGGGCCTCCCGGGGGCGATGGTCGCCTTCAAAGCCCGGCGCGTTGCACAACGCAGCCCGGCGCCGCGCAGCCCGCCCCGCCGACCACCATTGGCTGCGCGGAGCGGGGCGGCACCGGCAGCGGCCCGGCTCCCGCACGGCTCCCCCGCACCCCGGCGGCGCTTGTCCCTCTCGGTACCGGGTTGACAGCGGGTCCCCCAGGAGCTCGTCCCCGGCCGCACCGTTGATTCCGCCGGAGCTCGGCCCTGCCTGCGCCGCGGGCCCCCGGAGCGCCGCCCGGTAGTGCCTCAGGCTGCCGCCAGCCCTTTCCTTCCGCCTGCCCTGCGGAGCAGGCACCGCCTCCGGCCACGGCCCCGCCGGCGCCGCGGGGGGGAGCAGGGCGGGGACGACGGCGGCGGGGGCGACGGCGGCGGGGCGCCCTCGCGCCGTGCGGTAGCTCCGGCGCCCGCCTCAGCCCTCCCCCGGCGCGGTAACGTGGCGACGGGGGGGAGGCGGACAGCTGGTGCCGGGCGAGCGGCGGGCGAGGGCAGCGATCGGCCGGTGGCTGCGGGGCGGCCCGGGCTGGGAAGCCTGGCCGGAGGAGGGGGCACCCGGGCGGCGCGGCGTCTCCGCGGGCAGAGCTTTCAAAATAGGCGTAATTAATTTCCTGTCCTCTCGTCGAAAGGAAACCGGTGTCGTGCTGTTACAGTGTTATGGGACAAAAACAACCCCGAGCGATTCACACTGTCCCTGCAGCAAAAGCAGGGTGAATTCGCACAGAGGAATTAGCAGCAAAGGCAGTTGTTGCTTTGTTTTTCTCTCTGCCTAATTTCTTATTCCTACTTCCTCACTTGTTTGCAAAAGGTATCGTGTTTGAAATTGCAGGGGGAGGATCAGAATGCTTAAAAAATACTTTGGGTCCTTTCACGCTTGAAAATGAAGTAAGGTCACCGCATCAGCTGGTATACGGCAAAGCGTTAGTTTAGGATGTGTGCGTAAAAGCAAATTTGAAAAAAATGTGTTATTGGGCATTTACAGATTACAGATCTACGGCCTTCCCCTAGAAATGGAAGGGGAGGCCACCTACCTCGCTGTAACTCGGCATATGAAGAGTTAAATCAGGTCACACCACTAATATAAACAGCCTTCTTTGGACAGAGTGCAAGATGGTGTTCAGATAGCAACACAAGCATCAGGATGAAGAAATAATATCTTTGATTTGAGAGAGAGTGCTTTGCTTTTAAAAATCATGCATCACTTACCAAAACATCCAGGTGCCTCCCAAAAAAACCCAGTAAGCCAAGACCAGCGAGGCAAGACCAAGAAAGATCTATTTCTCACTTTTTCTTTGGAGGTTGCACAAAATTGTGTCCACAATGGGTTGGGCAGTTACATAGAGAAGATGTGGGGTAATCTTGGAGCTTGTGAGACTCTACTAGTGAGGACAGGCTAGAGAACTCGATAGAGGCCTTCTATGTGTTTTTTTTTTTTCTAATACACAACTTGAAATAAAGCTAGGAAAATGTTGTCAAAATCTGACCTAGAGCAGTACAGCTGATTTTTATTTACTAGGTAGGCCTGGTTTCACTGCAAATTATTTTGTCAGTAAAATAGAAAGGTTTTTCCGCCCACAAAGACGCTGGCAAGATACACTGGCTAAGGAATTGCTTTGCTTAGGGTTTGGTATTTTTTTTAATCGTGATCTCCAGTTGGATACTTCCCAGTCTAGCTTGTGTGTATCATTGCATACTCTTAGATTTTGCCAAACCACAGTTATTTGCAATATTCCATTACTCTAGCGTTTTCTTACCAAGGGGAAAGTTCACAGATCTCTCTCGGTTCCGCCTATCTGCTGACCTTTCACTTCACAAGATGCTAGAGGACTGAAGCTTTTGGTGACTTGGCGATAAGTGTAGACATACACCCCACAGCCACATCTGTGGGAACATTTAAGTAAAGCAAATCTGACCATGTGGCGTTATAGTCAATAAAAAGCAACGTATTTTCTTCCTCTGAAGGTATGGAGAAAAGCCTAAACTGTTGTTTTAAATACACCTTTTCTTCTGTTCTTGCTGCCTCGAGAGTTTTGCTCTGCCACAGTCCTGATCTGTAATCCATGCACAAACTCCTCTTTGTGGAACATGGCCTTAGGTGGTAGATTTTTTTCTTTTAGCGGGGAAGGCGGCAATTTTACTACAGTTAGTCATAATAAAATTTCTCAATGTTACTGGAAAAATAATTACCAAAGCTGCAGTAATATTGGTGCAGTGTTCAGTGCTCTGTTGTCTCCACAATTTCTATTGACTTTATTAAAATGAACTTCTTTAATAAGTGCAGTCAAGTAAGAACAAGTAACTGAGGCTGTGAGGTTGGGGGGATATTGGTATTAGAACCAGAATATTTAGGGGTTTATTCTCTCTTAAGGAGAACCAGATACTTTTCTACTTTTTTTTTTTTTTTTTAGTGCCAAGTGATTGTTTTTAAGTCATATGGTTGGTTTTCATCCAACACATTAAAATGACTTGTGTGCATTTTCTGAATATAGGAAGAAATAACTAAGGAGCAAGAGTAAGAGGAACTTAGCCTATTTTTATAACTATTTAATATTCTGTAGTAATATTTCACTATTTTAAGCCAATATTCCAGCAGAACAGAATGCCATAATAATAATAATAATGCCTATTGGTTTCATGTTTGAAAAAATAAAATGTGCCGTTTTTGAAGCAAAAGGCTACTTAACTGATACCTTATACGCTCCTAATACAGAGTCCAAAGGCTGTAACATCAGTCTTTGCAGAAAAATTTCCTCATTGCTTACAGAATTATCCACTGTGCCATAAAGACATACGAAATAAGAAATAAAGCTACTGAAAAATAAATTATGCCTTTTGTATCACTGCTATTTGGGATATTTGACATTTATACACATGTATGTCATGCATAAAGTACATAACTTTGTATGTGGATGGAGTATACATGAAATATGTAAAATATTAATCCACAGTGTCTGTTGTTTTCAATTACATACTTATACTGAACTGTAAATCATTTCTAAAATGTGACGTACTGTAATACAGTGAGCTAGGAATTTCTGGGTTTTTCTCTAATTTTGAGCTGTATGTTTACATACTGGTGTGGGAATAGTAGGCCTTGATTTGAGCCAAATTCAACAGAGGAGGACAAGCCCTTATTCAAGTAAATACCTTACTCAAGTATTTCCAAAGTTTCTATTGACTTTAATGAACTTGCATAAGTACAGAAATACACCCACAGAATTAGTTTGCAACATCAAGGCAAGCCAATGACAAATTTCATCCTTTTCATCAGCGAAGGGCAATAAGGAATCTGACCTTTGATTTCAAATTGATGGCAGCAGAAATTGTCTGCTGCTTCTGCCTGGTTTAGAGAAGCTATTGGCTATAATCGTATACCTCAGTAGAATATCCGGACACTGTTTAGGATCTGGAGATCTAAGCCAAGCAAGAA
Source organism: Chroicocephalus ridibundus (assembly GCF_963924245.1). Taxonomy (NCBI): domain Eukaryota; kingdom Metazoa; phylum Chordata; class Aves; order Charadriiformes; family Laridae; genus Chroicocephalus; species Chroicocephalus ridibundus. Next base: position 204,041,549 of record NC_086284.1, read on the forward strand.
GCTTCAGTTTTAAGGCGGCAGATGTGGAAGCATTTTGAAGAAGTGTCACTGCGGTGAGACTGACCTCATCCTACCAAGCAGCTGGTTCCAGCTGTTTTGATCCTCCTGAGGTCGTATGGTACCCAGGGTAGGCAGAGATGTGTGATGGCAAGAGGGCAGAGAGGAGAGAGGACATGAGAAGAGAGGGGACATGTTTGACTCCTGAGGGTAGGCCCCCCAGAGACGGTGTAAATGGGGACCATTCCTGCACCAGTAGTCATAGAATCATAGGGTTGGAAGGGACCTCTGGAGATCATCTAGTCCAACCCCCTGCCAGAGCAGGGTCACCTAGAGCAGGTTGCACAGGAACGCGTCCAGGCAGGCTTTGAATGTCTCCAGAGATGGAGACTCCACCACCTCTCTGGGCAGCCTGTGCCAGTGCTCTGCCACCCTCAAAGTAAAGAAGTTCCTCCTGAAGTTTACGTGGAACTTCCTCTGCTCAAGTTTGTGCCCATTACCTCTTGTCCTGTTGCCGGGCCCCACTGAAAAGAGCCTGGCCCCATCCTCCTGGCACCCACCCTTTAAGTATTTATAAGTGTTGATAAGATCCCCCCTCAGCCGTCTTTTTTCCAGACTGAAGAGACCCAAATCCCTCAGCCTTTCTTCATAAGAGAGGTGTTCGAGTCCCCTAATCATCTTCCTCTTATTCTGTCTTTTGTAAATTTAAATCCTTCATGTCTTGTAGGTTATGAGAATTTATCCATAAGGGATTTCCATAGTCCGTCTGACGGTGCAATCAATAGGAGCACATACAGTTCTGACTTCTGAGAACAGTGTGGTTTTAGACAGAATATAGCTCTAGAAAGAAGTGAAACCAAGTTGTTTTCCCTTTACAGAGGGAGAGGGAGAGGGAGAGGGAAAAGGCCAAGGATAGAGAAGGTCAGTGTCAGCTACTCCAACCACAGTGAACTGCTGACTAATCATCTCAGACAAAGAATTACGCTTTCAACATTTAGGCTTTAACACTTAAAACTTTCATATCTAGATTTAAAAAAATATATTTCTCTTGTTAAATTTGTTTCTTATTCCATACAGATAACTCAGCTGAACCCAGCAATTCCAGAAAAATACAGTTAGAGGAAGCATGTGTCTGTTTTATACCTTCAGAAATCTCAAATATGTTACTTAGTTTTTCAGGTTTTGCTTTAAATCTGTAAAGGTTTCTATTCTCAGATCATCTGAAGAAAATGCTGACATCATTAATCCTTTGCTTAAGTGCATCGTAAACACTTAAACAATCTACATGCCAAGTGCAATAGTACAGCTATAAGTGGTAAAATCATGTAGCTGGTATCAATTAGCAGTGGTTATATTGGCACTGCCTGCAGCAGAGCCAGTGCTCTACTCTGCAAAACGCAGGCAGGAATAAATCCACAAAAATAATCCATCCTACTCATGCACCCCAAACACTAGATCTGCTGCTATCGTTTTCTCATGCCTCAGGAATTTATTTGAGGGATATGACAACAAAAAGATCATGTCCTGCAATTTATTCATTAACTCCTATTTGGGAGACTTCTAAATACTAAGAACAAGCAAACTGGTTCAGGCCAGTGTTCCACCTAGCACAGTAGTCTGTCTCTAACAATAGCTCTACGCAGATACACAAGGAAGGAAAAGAATTGCAATTACATATGACGCGACTTCCCCTGCTGCAGCTTCGTACTCTCCCGACCTCTGGCCGTTTTCAGCTGTGAGAATTTCATGAGACTGAGGGTTTTTTCTATGAAGTATTCCACTCTTACAAGTGCTTGTCCAGTCTCTCTTGACCTCCTGTAAACTCTTACAGAAATAAAAACATCCTTTGGCAAGCAACTCCTCAGATCTACCATCCCGTACATGAAGAACTGCTCCTTTCTGCTTGCTTTGACCCTGGCTCCCACAAACTCCACTTTGTGGCCACATCGGCCTCTTCTGGAAGAGGCATTCAACAATCTAGCACGCTCTTTCTCTCCCCTCATACCCCTCATACCACTCATGAGCTTGTCAGCCTCTAATTCCATATCCATCCCCAGCCCCTGATGCAAGAACTAAATATTCTCTCCACTCTCTCTTGTATTTTAGCCAATGGCAGGACCTTCCCTTGTCTTTCATGGCTTCTTAGTTTCCTTAAAACATTCAGTAATAGATATTGTCAACAGCCTCAATTAAATCCATCAGGAGTACAGCAATCACTCTTTTCTACATGAGTGAGGCAGCCCTTCCATCTACAGAAGCCATGCTGCCTCTTCCCATGCTGGCTATGTTATAGTTCCTGCTAGTTTTCATGCTACAGAAGTAGGCTTTCCGGATTGCCACAGAAACTTTTTTCTTTTTTTTTTTTAAATTGGGTCACATTAGATACCTCCAGTCTCCAAAACCAAGGAAGTTTTAAGCAGTCCTTTCCACACTGCTACATTATGGAACTCTTCAGTGAATACCATGTAGTCTTGGTGCTGTGCTAGTGTTCACTCTGTCTTGGTAAGATCATTTTGACCTCGTCTATTGCTGTTTTAACTTTGGACAGATCCTCTGCTGAGTTCCCCTGAAAGGATTCCCGCATAAAGTTCTCCCCATTTCCCTCATCAATGAATAGTGATGCAAAAAACCTAACTTGTCTTTTCTGTAACATCCATGTCTCCTCTGAGCACTGATGTTGTACCTTGGTCATCAACTGGCCCTATAGACATTCTAGTAGGCATTTGCTCCTGGTTGATGTGTAAGATGAATGATTTAGTAGTTTAGTTCCTTAGCCTAGTTGTTTACCAACTTCTTTTTGGCCTGTCTAATTGTATCTTTATCAAAATTCATGTCCCTTTCTGTTACCTTCTTTTGAATGCAGTATAGCTTTTTGCTATGGTTCAGTCTGTCTCCTTGCTTCAAGTCTGGTATTCTTCAGCTTTCTCCTAGTCACATGTAAGTATTTCATTCTTTTAGCTCCCTCTCCTAATTTGTTTTTAAACAAGCGTCACATTGTTCCCTTACTGGAGTTTAGCACAACTATGGAAGATTCCTTGGTCTTTGTTGCTTTTTGTCGAAATGCTGTTTTTATAAAGTGGGGATTCCAGCATGAGAGTGTGAACCAGATCTTGTACATCATTCTCCATCAAGCCACTTGTTTTGAGGGCTCTTTCTGTGGAAAATAATTCCATCTAGATAATACCATCTAAGTATATAATCTCCGCTTCATATGGCAATGTGTCAATATACTGTTGTCAGCGGTACTGTCCTGGCTGGTGGTCTGACATGTAGACCCAATCCCATGCTCTTCCCAACTGGGCTTTGAATTTCAAGCCACGTAGACTATGTGAGTCTCTCTGAGGTGGCTGGTTTGCTATGTTTGGAAACAATCTAGGTCTTTACTATCTAGTCTTTGGACTATCTAACTTTGGACTAATCTAGTCTTTGGACTCACGCCTAACTCCTTCAAACCTAATGTAATGAATCCAGCTCAGCAAGGAGCACCTATCAGAAGAAACAACCCAAAGAGGTGGTCTCTCACCACACTATTTTCAATACTGCAGGGCCAAAACTGATCTTCAATTTTATGCATGGGTAGTCATTGATTTCAATATATGCTGTAAGTATTTAAACTGGGGTTGATTTTCATTCTCACCACATATTCTTCCAGTGTGTATTGCACTCCCGTACCTCACAAACACCAAATGAATGCTACGTAGCTCACACAGCAATTTTTCTAATCTAATGCTGAGAACTCGTACATGAACATAGGGAAGCCCACTGTGTTTTTCTTCAGATGTTTGGCTGAAGATTAGTGTTTTGTGGCAAAATAGAAAAATCCTTGGGCCTTCTGCAATTTCTATAATTCTTTGAACTAATGCCTTCAGAGTAAATAAAAAAAGGCCTCTGCCCCTTAAAGGTGAATGGAGGAGGGACTTTTAATCAAAATAATTGAAAAAGAGTTTGGTCTTTCAAGAGAAACTACTTTTTCAAGGGGAAACTTTGTTTTTAAAACAGGTTTTGTCTTCTGTTTGAAACCTCCTCAGACTCTATCATGACTTTGCAATATTACAAAAATCTTTTTAAAAGAGCTCTTTTAGGGCAAGACCACCAACCAGGTTAGTGAAAAACACCATAAGGATAATCTTTATTTCTTCATAAACTGGTCTTTCAAGGAGGGAAATGGGCAGATGAGCATTGACTGGGAGAAGACCATGCAACTCTGTAAACAAAGTTTAAGCACTGTGCCAAACAAAAGCTTTCACATGGAACAGACTCTTTTTTATTTTTTCAGTCATGCATTCCTAACATTAGATAATTAGATCAATATTTAGGGATCTAAGTGCATCCTGTTATTTAAAGGTACCACAAATTCCCACCCTGGACAAAGGATTCAAAAGCATTTCAGTTACTCTGCATCTTTTACATAGTTATCTACAAACGGATTTATTTAACTAATGCTAGATATCAAGATCAAACATTTTGGGCAAAAAAGTTAAAATACATTAAATCAACACATTAAAAAAAATTGGTAATGTTGTAAAATATTTAAACCCAACTGTGAGAATCCTCAAAGGTTTTTTTACTACACATTCGTCTGCTTAGTAATCCCTTCTTTTGTTATAATGAGCATTAGAGGGGGACACTTGCTGGGAAGTAATGTTACAATGGAAGATTAATTAAGAAACATGAGAACCATTTGCAGTTAGTTCTAAGAAATTATTTGGAAACACATTGTCTCTCTCTTTCTCACTGTCTCCAGTGACTATAAGATTTTACATAAGCAGTGCCAGTTAACTCAAGGGAAAGACTGTCCTGTTTAGGGAAAGAAGGGTATTCAAATCTTCAGGGTACAATAATGCTGCAGTCAGCAATGCACACTTTCACTTCATGCACTTTCAGTTATCTAACCTACCTGCTTCCTCTCTGGGTGTTGGGACATAGAGTAGGAGCCTCACTTAGGTGCTCGGAGTCACCTGTCAGAAGACCCCTCTCCCTCTTATTTGATTATGTAGGAGTTCTGTGAGGACTTAAAGCTGCGTGACAAAAGTTGCATGGTCAACATTTCAACACCAGCCTTCATTGGAGAATCGCGGTCTTACATCAGATAGATAGTACGCTGCTTGGGGCTACTTTGCTACGTCACTTATACCTAGAGCTGATCTGATAATGAAGAAACATGGAGCGTAAAAGTCAAGTGCTGAAGGACTGCAACTGCAACAGCTGGAAAGCTGTTCTGAAGAAGATACTGCATAAAACTTTCTTAACAAGGGAACATGAGGTGTAGTTATTCTGAAGAGTGGTTGTTACAAAGTTACAAAAAAGGGAAATCGTCAAGGCTTTTCCTTCTTTAATCTTCAGTTTCTGATGCATGGAGGAAGTCCGCTTGTTCTGCGCTTCCTTCACTTCCTAGAGAAGAAACTAAGCTCCAAGAAACTCATTCTCATGACCTTTTAAGAAATAATAATAATAATGTCCTATAATTCTTTGAAAGTATCGTATCGTTCAGAAATTCAAATAAATTAGTTCAAGGTTTTCAAATGTTGACAGTCAAAATGCAATATTTAGACACTGTAAATCTAGAGTCATGTGCCTCTCAGGTCTCATTTCCCTGCTTACTTTGCCTTCATCAAAGAAAGAACTGATGCTTTATTTTATGACCCTTTGAAATATGTTTTAGCTTTATCTGCAGAAAATAATTCGAGGAAAGGAAGATTTCTTATGTTGAAAAATAGTTAATTGAAGCTGCCATGTCACTTTTCCTGGATTCTACGAACTACTGCTAACTACCAGACTCAATATATCAAACATAAAGAAAAGTGAAGTCTTTTCCTTTAAATCCAGATACTGCTGTGGAAGAGTAAAAGTAAGGGTGGTACAGGAAATATCATATGTTAGAAAAATAAAAGTAAAAGTGATTTGGTTATGTCATGCCTGAAACATCTTCTTAGACATAGTATTAACAAGTTAAACATTTACACTAGATGGAAATGTCAACAAAATAAAAAGGATCATTTCAAGTGATGAAATGAGTTAAAAAAATCTTTCAGTCCGTCATCTGTTATATTAGCTGTGGAGGCACGCACTTAAAATATAGATATTTTTGCTAGGAAGATTTTAATCTAATTTTGTTACAAGAAGCAATTATTTCTTATCAGAAATACAGGGACTACCACAAAAATAAAACATTCTGTTCAGTAATTTCATTCAGTTTAATTGGTGATATTTTAAAGCAGATCTTTTCACTTTTATAATATTATAGCTGTTGATTCTATAAACACCCTCAGGAAATTAAAGGTGTTAGAAAGAAAAAAACTTGGTTCAGTTTTAATACTGGGCTCCTAATATTTCCTCTGAGGACTCTCCACATTGCTGTGCAAATAGCAATTGAGCGTTGGTACCCTGAAAAAATGTTAGGCTAAAGATAACTCAGTAAGGAAACACTGCAGGAGAAGATTTATGTAGAATGTTAATGGCTGTTTTGTAAACGGGTGCCTTTGCTCGCTGCAGCTCTGGCAGCGAGTCAGAGGGAAGGGAGCGCGGGAGGCTGCGTTGCTGCAGAGATGCCCCAGGAGCACAGGGAGCACCTGCAGCTCTGCGTCCCTCCTCGAGGGTTTGTCGCTACTTACTCACAAAACCTCACCAGGCAGCTCCAAGGGCAACAGTGGCTACTAGTAGAAAATGCTCATCGATTCCCCCATCACCTCTAAAATATCTGAGGAAGACAAGATGGTGCTTTTCTTTTGCACTAAAAATGATGGCGGTTGTAGCAATGACACAACAAGCTGGGCCTAAAAGACAAAACATCAACAGCTGAGTAAGCTGCTCCAATAACTGTGAATTTGATTCACTTGGGACAGCAAGAGGCTTGTGATTCCCTTGCAAAAGGGCAATGGCTTCTGGCAGCAGCCTGTATGGAAGGGCCAGTGGTAGAGGAAGGGTGGCAGCAACCAGAGCATCGCATCCTCCACATCAGCCTGGCTTTCTGCATCCTTCTCCTTTCGCTATCTGTCCCTGTACCACCCTCTCCCTCTTTCCTGCCAGCACTGGGCAGCCTGGGGCATGGAGAGCAGCTGCCCTGGCGCTCCCAGGGAGGAGGAGGCCCTGCAGGAGGGCTCTGTGGCCTTGCCAGGAGGTGGCAAACCACCCCTGTGGTGGCCATTGCCTGCCCTCTCCAGCCCCAGCACCACATACCACAGCCCGCCCTCCTTTCTCAGCGGCAGAAAATGAACTGGGTTGGCGGCAGCCGGTGAGTGAAACTCTTCAAAGGCTGCCAGAAATGGCTCCATGCTGAGCCAGTGTCCCCTCACGGACTGGGCACAGCCATGGTGTGTGTGACAGCCCTGGTGTCCCTTCACAGACCAGATACAGCCATGGTGTGTGTGACAGCCCTGGTGTCCCTTCACAGACCAGATACAGCCAATGGTGTGTGTGACAGCCCTGATGTCCCCTCACAGATGGGTAAATCCATGGTGTGTGTGACAGCCCTGGTGTCCCTTCACAGACCAGATACAGCCAATGGTGTGTGTGACAGCCCTGATGTCCCCTCACAGATGGGTAAATCCATGGTGTGTGTGACAGCCCTGGTGTCCCCTCATGGAACAGGTACAGCCATGCTGTGTGTGACAGCCCCGGTGTCCCATCACAGACCAGATACAGCCATGGTATGAGTGACAGCCCCGGTGTCCCCTCACAGACCAGCCGCGCTGTCCCCACCTGAAGCAGTCTGTGTGGGGACACACAGATGCCCTCCCACACCAGGCAGGGTGTGTCACCTTTGGGCCTCATGACTCTCTGCAGGCTGGGGCTGGGGGAGGCCATCCCGCCTGGGCCTTTCCTCACGCCCTGACAAATGGCAGTGGTTATCATTTGGAAAGATGTATAGTTACTGAGATTCACTGAAATAGTAAAATGATCACCAACTGAGTTGTAATGTTAAAAAAAAAAAGGATAATATTCAGTTTCTTTAGGTGCTGTGCCATCTGCCTATTTACTAGAAACTTAAACCCCACAGATTTGGTGAGCCATTTGAAAGTGGCTTTGCTAAACACAGTTTTATAACCATTCTCATTCTATGCAGAATCAAACTAAAACAATGCCTTACCCATCTGGAAGTCTTCCGAGCAAAATGAGGTTTCTGAACGTTGCCTATGTGAAGCAGGGGGAAGGGAGAGCTTCAGTTTGGAAAAAAACCAAAACCGACCACAACTTTGTCCTAAATGCCTGTCTATCATACTGTTCTGTCTGTAAGAAAAAGCAAAGTGTAGGAGTATTGCATGCAAATAGCAAATCATTCTGCTGTTTTCTGATACTGTTAATTACCTGTCAGGATTCCTCAGGTGAGTCTGGGATTTGCATCAGAAAAACTGTCCTTTACTGGAGCTTCTACCTACTGCAAGGGTAAATGTTATGTGCAGATGTTTAGAAAATGTTCTAACTTTAAGCACAGTGTAAAAAAAAAAAAAAAAGGTAATTCCAAGGGGATAGTCCATATTTCTAACTCTCAAAAAAAAGTCCTAATCTTACTGACCCCAGGACTGCAGCCATGCTCACCCTGCTCATAAAATTGGACTAAGCTCCAATTTTACGCACCATGTCCTGTAGGCAATTAATTTAAGACTATGTTTAACAAGTGAGATATGTAGTTTAAGGTATAACTGTCTCCTATATTGCATTACTTAACAGCAGCTTGATAAAACTTGTAGTGTCATTTTACAAAATGTTCACAATATTCTGTAAAGTCCCAAAAGGTAGAAACTTGTACTGTGCTCCTTTATTTTCTTTGCTAGCATGGCTTTGCAGTGTGACAAAGAAAATTAGGAGAAATGAATATATTGACAAAGATATAATGTTTTAAGAAATTAAGAATTGATTAAATGTTGCATTACAAGTTGAATGTCCAAAATGTTTTCCTTCTGAATGTTCGATGTATTTGGTATCCTTAAGATAGAATGTGGTCCTATCCTTTCCTGAGTAAACTGGGATCAGTCAAAGTGACTTCACTGGAGACATGTTGACTTTACTACCTGAAATTTTGATCCAACATAACATAACATAACATAACATAACATAACATAACATAACATAACATAACATAACATAACATAACATAACATAACATAACATAACATATAACATAACATAACACATAACATAACGTAACACACCACACCACGTGTCCTAAATTCTCAATACAATTCTCAATTGGTGAGAAATTCAAGCCGTGACTCAATATTATACTCTCACAACTAAAACAATAATTATTTGCATGTTTCAGGAGCAGAATCGTATTAAAGCAGGAAAGGAGAAAGCAAAAGGTAAGCAGTTCTAGCCATCTTGGATTTTATAGTTAAATAAATGCTTTAGTTTATTCACTTAGGAAAAACTTTCAAAGCATTTGGAGTGAGACTCAAAACTGTAGCGTAACACTTGTAATGTGTTTTCTTGACTACATGTAACTTCTAAGTCTAGGTTTACCACACTGAATTCCAGCAGGAAGAGGAGAGAGGAGGAGAAGGCATGAATGAATGTGCCCTACTTAAGTTTTACTGAATAAATTCTGTTACTATATTTTGTTGGTATGTGCTGACACACAGGATTGCTTGAAGCCTCACAGTGACAACACGTGATCAGCTAGCCTAACACACATATGCACAGCTATTTTCCTGGGCTACATAAAAGAATGTTAGGGTCACTGAAGTATTTTATTCTGGTATTGGCAAAAGTAGGGCAGCTTATTTGTATTTTGAATGTCAAAATGAAATAATAGAATCAAATTTATCTCTAGCATAGCAGAAGACATTTCAAACAGGAAAGAGAGAAAACAGTAAGAGAAGATAGTTGTAACTATAGTAAGAGGAGGCAGTTTCCTCCTCAGCAGCAAGGAAAAACCAGACAGTATGGGGAAGCTCCACCACTGAAGCTGGTACCCCACAATGCTCAGAGCAGATGCGCTGGCATATACAGGAGGTGGGAAAACAGGCTGACAGTATGGAGACAATCTCTGAAATTAAAAATTTTACCTGAGGGAATGTGGGAACAACGAGCAGCTTGTTACCCCCATCGCTTTCCCAGTCTCCCGGAGACCCGTGAGTTCTGAAAATATGTGTTTTCTCAGGGATTTATTGGTCTAAGCCACATGATTTATGTTATAACTATGTAATTTGCTTCAGTGGAGGAGAGGAAACAGGAAAGGATCCAACACAGGATTGTTTTTAGTAATTTAGTCCTAAATTACTAAATTACTAAACACAGTGGTAATTTTGTAATTGCCATTACACAATTAATAGTAATTTTGTAATTTAGAGGTGATGGGAAGAAAATGTCTGGGACATTGAAGGATATGGATACGTTTTGAGAGTGTGGACTCCAAAGCAATATGAATTTTGAAGTGTTGATTTGAACACAGGCTGAATTTACCTTACTGCAGATATTCTTAACTGAAGAACAGGTATTTTCCAAAGATGATAGCATCCTAGAACGGTAAAGATTGTGATATAGTAAATTATACTGGAAAATAGTTACCAACAAGCACGTTGAGTATATTAACTACATGTAACCTGCAATCACAAGAGGAACTGCATTTCAGAAGAAAAGCTATTTTGTGTCATAGCCTTCAGTTTTCAATATCCCTCTTGTCATTAAAATAAAAAAATCTTACTGTTTTGATTTATTCATCTGCTGTGCTTGGTGGTAATGATTTTAGGATGATTATTAATGGTCTCCTACAAAATGGACATTTTTATGTCCCAAATTTTCCATATTTATCCACCTCACACATTCAGAGTGCTCCTTGCGACAAAAAGATTTTCCAAAGTCCCAGTCTTAGAGATTTTTCTGCTTTATTTTTTTCTCTTTTTTTTTTTTTGTCACAAGATTATTTTCTTTGTCAAGAAAGACAAATTTGGAGAACAATGAACTCTTTGTGTCATTATAGATGGCCATGTGTATGTAATCTTGCTGATTTATTTGCCTACTAGCTTATAAGCTGCCTAAAATGCCCAAGTTTAATTTTTTTCTTAGACTTTTTCCTTGCAGCATTGTGGTATGTCTTTTATTTTAAAGAAATATTTTTAATGATCATACACAAAGTTTGAGGCATGACTGTTTAAGGACTGAGATTTTCACATCAAGAGAACAGTTATTTATTTTGAGTATGATCAAATTGTACTTGCAGTCTTTTTCAAGGCAATAAAAGTAAACTAAATAACAGTAGACAGGGTGTGAGCACTCAGAGAGATTTAATCATGTGCTTTTATTACTAGGAATTTTTTACTAAGAATTATATATGCTGCTAACCTGTTGTTGAAGCTTCTGTCAAAAACTTATTCTCTCTTTTGAAAAATTTAGGAATTCTTTGAAAAGAGGAAGCTTAAATCAAAGATGAAGCTTCTGGGAGTATCGTCTCCTAAAAGTTCATCAGTCAGTTTAGATCTCCTCAATCTGTATGTTGTCAACCAGATATCAACCACAAAAGACAACAGAGGTGAGTTTAGTGTAACAGTGTTCAGATTTATGAAGTCAGACTTATGAAGTTAATCTTATGAAGTTCAACAAGGCCAAGTGCAAGGTCCCACACTTGGGTCGGAACAATCCTCGTTATCAATACAGGCTGAGGGATGACGTAACAGAGAGTAGCCCTGCGGAAAAGGACTTGGGGGTACTGGTGGATGAAAAGCTGGACATGAGCCAACAATGCATGCTTGCAGCCCAGAAAGTCAATCGCATCCTGGGCTGCATCAAAAGAACCGTGGCCAGCAGATCCAGAGAGGTGATTCTCCCCCTCTACTCTGCTCTCGTGAGGCCCCACCTGGAGTACTGCATCCAGCTCTGGAGCCCCCAGCACGAGAAGGACACGGACCTGTTGGAGTGGGTCCAGAGGAGGGCCATGAAGATGATCAAAGGGCTGGAGCTCCTCTCCTGTGAAGGCAGACTGAGAGAGTTGGGGTTGTTCAGCCTGGAGAAGAGAAGGTTCCAGGGAGATCTAATAGCGACCTTCCAGTACCTGAAGGGGGCCTGTAAGAAAGCTGGGGAGGGGCTGTTTACACGGGCAATTGGACGAGGGGCAATGGTTTTAAACTAGAGCAGGGTAGGTTTAGATTAGACATGAGGAAGAAGTTCCTTGCAATGAGGGTGGTGAGACACTGGAACAGGTTGCCCAGGGAGGTGGTGGAGGCCCTATACCTGGAGACATTCAAGGCCAGGCTTGATGGGGCTCTGATCAATCTGATCTAGTTAAAGATGTCCCTGCTTACTGCAGGGAGTTGGACTAGATGACCTTTAAAGGTCCCTTCCAACCCAACACATTCTATGATTCTATGACTTCAGAGTTAACAAAATCAGTTATCCTTAATTATTACTGCTATATTTTAGTACTTGTTCTTCCACTTATAACTTAATGCTTGAATAAGTGTTGTTTCATTTTTAAAATAAAAAATTGTAAGTAAATACAAAAATAATGATTGAATAAAAAGTCAGGACAAAAGAGCAATCAAATAACCTTGGCTATTGCCTACTTCATCTTTAAAGTCTGGTACACTTATGTACCTCCCTCATTCCATCCGTTAATTTTACCCTACATCCATTTCTTTTTCCCTTTGCCATTGGATGGGTCCATTTGTATTCCAGTTCATTTTTCATAACTTTTGGGGGCATTTGGAATAATCTGTCAGTTCTACCCAGAGTATCTTTCTTAAAATCCATCATTACACTCCTAAAAAACATCTCTACAACTTAAGTCCTAACTCTTATGCTCTGTGAAATATTCATAAACCAGATTGCAGAGAATTTGTTGTCCTATGCTCAGGAGGATTAGAAGGTGATTGAGGAGGGCAGCAGAGCCTGTCTACACACGGCAGCTGACCATAAATAATTTTATACTGTAATGCCCTTTAAAATAGAGCGCTTGCATTGTTAGTAACAGAGAAACCAAAATATATGACTTTAAATGGATTAGAAACATAAACCAAGGGCTTTTGTACTCTAATGAAAATTCAGGAAGCTCAAAACTTTCTCTAAGACCAGTGCTGACATTCCAAATACTTTCATTGCAGAGAACGTGAGGAAGCCAGTCCACGTTGATATCACTGAGGATGTAAAAATACCTGTTAGGAGGCACAACATAGAGCTTCCCACATCACCACTACGTACACAACATATGTCAGACTTAGGTGACATCCAGGACAGGTACTTGTAGAAAGTAGGCGGTAGTTAAGCTATAAAGAAGTTCTGGAAAAGGTATTTCATGATGGTCTTATATTTGGGGTATTAAGTAAACATAAATATACCATTCTAAGATGAAGATGTTTCACAACCATTCCTGGCATTCCGGTGATGCTCTTACTATGAGAGAGTAAATAAATGTATTCTGAATAAAAACTATATATGAAGATGAGAGATTTAAACAAAAATAATGTTTCTTTACTCATGTCAGGTACGTACACTAAGTTTATCTCACAGAGCAGGCTATTCAAATAGCATTTTCCACTTACGCTGTTTTTCCATCTGACACCCTGAAGTGACTGACTCACACACTGGCTGCTCATAACTGCTTAAGAATCAGGCCTTTTTAAGATATGTGGAAAAATATTCTTAAATTATTTTAAAATTAGTAGTTAGAATATTTTTAAACTTCTAGATCTTATATTTCATGAACTGGTTTTATGCATCTTATAAGGTTACAAAAGCAAGTATTGGACAGCAGAAGGCAGCATCTCTCAGAGAAAGGAAAATACCAGCGTAATGTAAGTAAGTTTATTGTCCTTGCTGATGTAAAGCTAAAAATGTGCAGCAATGAGTGTATTTTTAAGTGATTTTTCAGAGTGACCAAATCCCATTGATACTGAAACAGGTAGTCTTCCTCTTTAAGGCTATATTGACATGTTATTTGCCAGTCACATTTTATATTTTTTCCTTCCATTTCTTACATATTTTTTGGAAAGCTCACCTTGTTTTAGGCATTTTCCAAAATACTTCAGAATATCTGTGCTCTATGCTAGTCACAGAGGACAGAGATTACAGGAAAGAGACTGAGGCCAACAGCAGATAAATTAAAAATATGCAGAAATATGAAATGATGAAATGTGAGAAGCATAGACAGAAGTGGGTCTTTAAGAGGAACTTAAGTACAAGTCTCTGCGGATACAATAGGGAAGTTCATACACTCATTGAGATTCCAGTGAAAAACATTCTCTCAATGGAATTTAAGTTTTCTTTTATGACGCATTCCACCATTGCGTAAAAAAACAACCGAACAAAAAAAACCCCCAAGTTAGTAAATCTGTTAGAAGACGTTTAGTTTAGGTTACTAGGACTTGATTGATAATACAGCTCCATTGACTCCTGCTATTCATATCAGATAGGATTCTGAGGGTAAGATGCTTGCACAGTGTTGTTCTGTATGTTCTTGGCCCATTCATGTTGCAAATGCACATTTTGCTAGAGTGAGAAAGACAGATATTTTTCTAATGTTAGAATTTCCTTTTGAGTCAGGAAGAATTACTTAGTATGAGTGAAAAGTTTAGCTGTCTAGTGTGTTTCAGCCAAGATCACCATGATTTGCCACTGCTTTTTGGATATTGCATTAAGTCAGCCTTCCCTATGACTCTTTCTCATTTAGCATGGCCAGAAATAACACATCAAAATGATAGCTAAGTTTCTCCCCAATTTCCACTTATATGGATATATTTACATCAGTTCATCAAAACAAATCATAATGCCGTGTGCACACACAGAAAGCTAATTTAATATATGGATCAAAAAAATAAAGTCTAAGGCCTGTATGTTACAAAGAACTGTTTTTAAAATCTCCATAAGTTGAAGTATATCCAATTTAAGCAATTAAGATATATCCACTTTATTAAGCAGAAAGAGGGGCTATGAAAGTGAAAATTTTCAGACTTCTGGAAGGTTACAGTTTTTGTGGTACAAAGTTTTTGTGCAATTAATGTGCAAGGCTTTTCATGTCATTGGTATTTTGTGCTGCTTTCACTGGATAAACTGGATTACAGGCATCACTTCTGTGTAGCCGTGGATACAGTGGCATTTCATGAGTTCTGCCTTCAAATTTCTCCTTGTGTTCTGATCTGCTTGACATAGCATTGCTGGTATAACAACATGTTGGAGACCTCTCCTCAATGGAGTAAATTATTTTTCATTTTACTCCTTAAGAACCAAGTCAGCAGATTATTTACCTACACCTCTAAAGCTAAAAATGTATTTATAGACATCTCTCCTCAGGATGATATTTGTGTGCGTGCTTCAACTTAAGTAGGTACTTATTCCCTAAAATTAGCCCTTATTACCTTATGTTTTTAATGAAAAATCACATCAGAATACATGAAAATTTTCTCTTTCAGGTGATATATGTGCAGAGCTGTAAAAGATATAGAAAGGTTGATTACTTCTAACTTTATGCTTACATGAAAACAGTTTTAGATAAATGTCTCTGCTATGTTTTTTCTAGTTATCACAGGTAACAGAATTAACGTATGCTGATTCTAGTATGGAACATGAAGACAACATAGCGGGAGCTTTTAATGCTTGTCCATTGTCCTCTTCTGTTTTTTGGTCCTCTAACTGTACACAATTTTCAGAAGAAAATTTCAACACAAACCTAATGGGCAACACTTGGAAACAGTCCTATGTAGAGTACCCGCAAAACCAGGTTTGATTAATATTTTGTCATTTCCGCAGAATTATTTTAAAGTAACTTTCATTTATTTGGGGTGTAAAATTAGTGTAATGGTGAAAATAATTATGAATTATAAACAGTTCTTGTAGGCTGGTGGCAATGAATATTCCATATATACAAATATTTTTCTGTTATTGTTATGAAATACAGTTAAAACTTGAGCTTTTGTTCCCTGAGCTCTCAGTATTGCTGATATCTGCAGAAAGAAATTTAGTCACATACTGCTGGCTTTCTTTTGTTTCTGGCTTGTAAAGAAAGTTGAAATGTATTACAGTTAAAAATGTAGCTTTCTTAAATGTACAATTAGTATAACTGAGTATTGTATGATCCCAGGTGATCACTGTGACCTAATTTGTAATCATGGAGTGTCTCAGTAAGTAATATAGTTCTTACAGTATTCTCAATGTTCCTAAAAGGATTGAGAAAACCTGCTGTTTAGCTCAAGTTAAGTTTAAGAAATGATTGAAAGCTATTTGTTCTGATGCATGTTACTATTTTTTATTTTTTGTTAACTTTGGGGTTCTTAAAAGAAGCATCCTTAGAAATGTAATAGTAAACATAAGGGGGCTCTCATAATATGCTTTATTTTTAGGAAATATATTATATATTGAAAAGAATAAAACGAATTCTACATGTATCACTAGTGATATTTGAAAGTCTTGAGTTAAGTGACGAATGAGTACTTCAGGGCTTCAGAAGGGGAGATGTTGGGTTGTTCAGGGAAGGAGTAGGCAGAAACCTACAGGAAGCTGACCTGAAGGAGCAAAGGAGCCCGAGAAACATGTTTTCAAACAGTCCACCTCAATGTGCAAGAGAATGAGAAGGTCCTGGAGGTCAGTTTGTCTGAATCAGGAAACTCCGGACTGAGCTCAAATGCAAAAAAAAAGTGTGGAAGGAGGGGTAGGCCACTCAGGAAGAATACAGAAGCATGCCCCGAGCTTGGAGGGGTGGCATTAGGATGGCCAGAGCTGAAACTCACAAGGTGTGAGAAGGGCAGCAAGGAGGACTGCTACAGGTATGTCATCAGCAAAAGGAAACCAAGGAAAATGCTGTCCACTGCTAAACACAGTTGATGACATAGTGACAAAAGGACATGGAAAAGTCTGAGTCACACAAGACCTACTTTGCTTCAGGCTTTTCTGACAAGGTCTGCTCTCTGGCACATCTTCAAACTCAGTAGAGTTTGGGAGAGAGTGGTACAAAACAGTAATGAAGGATCAAGTTAGGAAATCCTTAGTAATCTGGCCACAAAGAAATACATGGGTCTGGACAAGGTGCATTCAAGTATATTGAGGGAGTTGGATGACACCGCTGCAGGACACATGTCTGTCATCTTTGAAAGACTGTGGTGATCAGAAAAGCGTCTCAGTGACAAGAAATACACAAATGTTATGCCCATCTGCAAAAACATAAGCATGATCTGGGGAAGTATCATCTCACCTCTGTCCCTGAAAGGATTATGGAACTAGACCTCCCGGAGGCAATTCCAAGGTACATGAAGAACAAGAAGGTCCCTGGGAACAGCCAGTATAGATTTACCAAGGCCATACTGCACCTGATGAACCTGTTTGCCTTCTGTGATGAAATGACTAGCTCTATCAATAAGGGAGAGCAGCAGATATGTTATTTACCGTCATGTTAGGAAGGCTTTTGACAAGGTTTCCCATGGCATCCTAGTAGCCAAAGTGGGGAAGTATGAACCAGATGGGTGGAAAATAACATAGGTAAAACCTGGCTGTTACCATCATGCTCAAAGTAGCCATCTGTGGGCTAAAGTCTAATTGGCAAGAGCTCAGTAATGGCAGGGATTCTCAGAGATTGATACCGTCTGGTACATTTTCATTAGAAAGTTGGACAATGGGACAGAATGCACCCTCAGCATCTCAGCAGGTTCACGCAGAACACCAGAGTGTGAGAGTGATCATTACAGTAGCAGGGCTGCTACTCAGAGGGATCTTGACAAACAGAAGGCCACCAGGAACTTCATAGAGTTTAACAAGGAGACATACAAAGCCCAGCCTTGCACCTTAGAAGAAATAACCCCACATCTCAGTGCACGTGGGAACTGACTGAGTAGGCAGCAATTTTGCAGAGAAGGACCCGAGGGTGCTGGTGGATGACAAGTTGTACATAAGTCAACAGTGCACCCTTTTAGCAGTGATGGACAGCTACATAGAGGGCTGTATTGGAAAGAGCACACCCAGCAGTCAAAGGCAAGTGATTATTTCCCCCTGAGCAGCATATGTGAGAACACATCTGAAATACCATGTCCAGTTTTGGGACCCCCAGTAGAAGAGAGAGATCAACAAACGGTAGCAAGATGAACAAACTGTAGCAAGACCAATGAAGGGCCACAGAAATTGTGAGGGGATTGGAGCACATGATGAATGTAGAGAGACTGAGCGAAGAGGGCTTTCATAGCCTGGGAAAGAGAAAGCTATGGGTGTGTGGGGTAAACCAACTGCTGTCTTCCACAGTCTAAGCAGAGTCACAGACAGGACAGAGCCAGAGGTACACAGTGAAATGGCAAGAAGTAAAGGTCACAAGTTGCGACAATGGAAAGTCTGTTTGTATAGGAAAAAAATATTGTCACAAAAGTAGCTAAGCACAAGAAGAGGCCACCCAAACAGGTTGTGGCATCTCAGTCCTGAACAATCCTGAGCAATCTGTCCTAACCTTAAAGGTGGTCCTGCTTTGAGGAGGTTGGACTAGATACCTCTTTAGGTCCCTTCCAGTAAACAGCTCTCTATGATTATGTCATCTTCAGTGGAACTTCAGCTTGTTACAGGCTCTCAAGATTGTTCATACGATGGGAGAATGGGGTGCTAAAAGGACATTTAGAATATTAACAGGTATACGCAAATATGGAAAAGTATGAGTTATACAGAACTCAATTGGGCTTTAAGGAGGTTTGGGTTTCTACTGTAAAGAAAAAAAGAAGTAAAAACAGCAAGAAAACGTATATTGTTTGCAAACACAACTTTAATGTTTTAAACACTATTAACTATTACATATATTCAGAGTTTGACAGATTCTACTATTTTCTCAGCAAGGAAATAGTTCTGATCAAGACCCTTGGATTACAAAACATCCAAGCAGGTGTATTTTCAGGAAGTCTGATGCAGTGCCTCAGGAACTGTTTAAGCCATTGCATAGGTAGGCAGTGATTTTCCATTACAGAGAGAGATAACAGTCAAGTTTAAGTAAGAAAAATACTAAGATAATATGAAGCTTATTGCTACTTGATTTTTCACTTATTTTTAGTGTTTTTCAAATAGATATTGAAATTAAATGGGAAGTCTGAACATACCGAGCTATTTAAATATGCTGAAAGGCATCATGATGTGAATTTTAGGTAGGCGGTTGGAACCGTGAGCTATTTTTCGCTTGTGTCACAAATATGATGGTGTTGCTGAATTCACCCTGAGTGAAAAGCACAGATTTACTAAGAGGTCACTGGGAGCTGGCCCAGCTGTCATTAGTTCTGGTCACTGTTGCAAGTGCTTTTGCTGATGACCTTGATGCTGCAGCAATTGAGCAACTTCTCCACCTGCATTGTTTACATTTGGGATTCCAGGAACAAAGCATTTTCTTTCCTTTTCTTTCATATGCAATCCTACTATAGCTTGTTTGTTGGTTTTTTGTTGGGTTTTTTTTTTAGAATTGGTTCAATAATACTTTTATGAGAATATACACTTTGGTTTTAAAAAGAATGGATGGAAATCTAGAATATATTTATTTTTGTATGTGCTGACTAAAAATCTTTTTAATCACAGAGAGTTTAGGGCCAGACTGTTATACTGAACATTTTATTTCAGTTCCTTTCCAGGGGCTCTTGCCTGGGATCTAGGAGTCTTACAGGGCTAATCTTCCTTTACTCTTTTTATTCTGTAAGCCTGCTGCCTGGTTACAAGTTCCTATCATTCTCTAGCTTTGAATCAATAGAGCCATACAAGGCCATATGTTATACTGCTGTTCCTGAAGTACCTACAGCCTGTTTGCCTGGGGAGTCAAGTGACTGATAAGCTCACTGACCACGTGATAACTACATGAACAGATCAGCTTCCCGTCTTAGACACCTTCACTTTCTCTTTCTCTCTTCTCCTAGCTTCTCTCAGCTTTCTTCAGCAAAACCTAAAATGAGGATAACGTTCACCTTGCTGTCTGTCTTGGTGAACTCCCAATTAATATCTTTACATTAAAGCCCTAACTAACCTTGCCTTGCCTACATCTCCCCTTTCATTTCTCCACAGGCCCTCAGGCCTGCCCTCATCTGCTTATGGCACCTCCCATAGGTCTCTGCCCATTCATGGTTCACTAACAACATCTTCTTTCCAACTGTTTTTCAAATCCGTTTCTTTGTATCATCAGCCTTGTTTTGTCCTCATCCATTTTAGCTATAAATTTTTATACCTCAAGAGTTCTTCTGGAAAGGGAGTTTCTTTCCCTGCACGTGAAAGTAGAGTGTAAACTTATACAGTTGTTTAATGTAATTATAACATACTGATGATGTAATCAATGTGCATACATCTGAGAGCTGTGGCACCTCAAGATCACTAAATATTAAATAAAAATTTTAGATGTGTTATTTCCTCATCTACTATTAACTTTTACTTAGCATTACAAAGTGTTCAGCTGGAGTGAAGAAGGAGCCTCTGAATTGCTTCACAAAATGGTTTTATCTTCCTCACATAGATCTATCCAAGTTTCTCCAGAAACAAACTCTAGTGTGTTTAGCCCTTTAAAACTGTTCTGTAAGTAGAGGACACTACTTTCTCATTTAAATTCTCTAGGATCTTTATCCAGTTCTGAGTATTTGCTGATCAAAACATTACAGAATTTTTTCTCCAGTAAGAGTTTTCTGTACTACATTTCAGTTTTCCAGTTCCATTGATAACATTTCTCAAAAATTTTTAAAGAAAGGGCATTTTTTGAATGACCTTTGCCAACTCTGTGCTTCAGAAGCCTCTCAACTTTTTGCTCAGATTTTCTGAAAGGTCAGTCAGCAGATCAAGCCTAGAAAAAAAGCAGCAAAAATGTTAGGCTGAGAGTCAAGTAAGTGACAGCATGGTAGCTTTCACACTAATGATGCTAGCATGATACCGTCTTCAAAACCACCACTATCAGAAGTGGGTTAGGGAAGCAGGGGCAAAATGAAATGTCTGACTGGCCTCCTGACAGTGGAATAGAAAAATTCGGTGCTGAATTTGGATCACTGACCTCAAGTGCAAATGGAAGTCACTTGGTAAAGAGACCAGGAATGAAGCAGTACACACAGCTTATTATGGGCTTTTAGTACAGGAGAGAAATGTAGTCTTGAAGAACAAACTATTTCTGTGAACAAAAGAAGCAGTCTTCCTCGTTTTCTTTTTTTCTCTCTTTTTTTTTTTTCCTCTCTCTTTTTTTGTTTCCCCAAAGTGGACTTCTTTGGTCAGCTGGTGGAGCAGCAGTGACATACTGTGGCTGATTTTATAAATCGCAGTTCCCTGCTCAGGAGGATGTGCTCCATGTCTTGGTATGTTTGGAGACATCATGAAATTGAATGCTTTTTTTATAACCTTACTGTAAAGTGGAATTAAAATACAGGACACTTTTTCAGTTGAAATAATGTACATTTGTGACAAAAGCAAGTGTAATGGGCAGTAAAGTCTTTGAGAGTTTTGTCATCGGGTTATAATTTACTGTGTTAGCAGTTGGTATTTCACTTATTTATATACTGAGCAAACTGGTTTTTCTTTTCTACTCCCCAAACCCTGCACCCCAGGCTAGACTTTATGAATTCTGCCAGGAAAAATCCAGTGATGATGACCAGTAACGAATCAGAAAACAGTGAAGGAATAAAAGAACCGTTGTTTGATGTTGTGAAAGAAACTGCAGAACTAAAAGCTCCCCAAGATTGTTCCTTTCTGGCACTGTTTGAAGATGAGAGCCAACCAATCCATGCTAATCCTTCCACAAAACATTTTAATCCTTTTGTTAACCAAAGCAGTACTGAGATTTTTTTCATTGATCCTGATGATAGAAATCAAATGACCAACAGAAATTATCCTTATGATACTAGAGAGGCTTATCCTGCAATCAATGCAAAAAGATCTGTAGGCAGACACCTTGAAAGCATTTTCACAGCTCCAGAACAGATTTTGCTTAAAAGTAACAATGCCTCAAGTGCAAGCTACAAGAAAACCAGCGGACTTCATAAAACCTACCTGCAGGACTGTCATGAGCAACAGCACTACCTCATACCCTGTGAAAACAAAGAAAAACCTGCAAACCTTGAAAAAAACGGTGAGTGTCATTATGATAAGGACATATGTTCAGGTTTTTATTCTCCTTTCAAAGACATATGTTTTCATAACCAGAGATGTGTCTGCCCTGACTGAAAACGTCATGAATCTTCAGAATGCAGTAATATAATTTTAAATCCAATTATTAAAATTATTTTTAAAAGTTGACAGAAACATTTATTTTCAAATTGCATTTATGCTATTGCATCTTAAAATCAAGGTTTACATTTTATTTTAGAGACATTTGCTTATCACCATGATCAGCAGATTAACTTAAAGGAGAATGTGCAGAACTATTCAAGAAAGAAAAGGTGAGTGCCGTGCAAATTATTAATCTATTAACTGGTGATAATTGCAGAGACCTTGCTGAATTTAAGAGAACCTGCTAAGAGGACATGAAGGCAAAATTATAAACAGTATTACTGAGGACCCAAGTTTTCCCAGTGAAAATACTAGTGAATAATGTGAATAAACTTATGCACATTTAAGTCCTTTATACCATTGTTTATCTGCCTATAATGAGGAGGGGAAACCACTTACCAGAGAACTCTGTGTTTGCATCCCTCAGTGATGACGAGTCTGTGAAAGAATCAGTCTGGAGACAGAAAAAGCTCTTTGGATTTGAAGAGGTAACTTTTTAAAGAGACATATTTTTTGTCAAACCTACCATTCATTTGAGGTGGAGAAGGAATGTCCCCAACAGTTAGAAACTGAATTTAGCTTCTCTGAATTAACTTTTGTGGAAGCTGCCTTTCCTGCATTGTTTATATAGGGAACCCAGAAAGAACAGCTTCTACTTAAGTGGTTCAGATAGAAATCCCCTTCAGGTCCATAATTTACATGATTTGATTCACATCTAAGCTGATGCCTGAAATAAATTGCATAAATTACCCATTAACCCTTAGGATCAGATTCTGCAGGCAGTGCCCGGACATTATATGCAGGACACTTCAGTATGATAAAGAAGCTTTATGCCACTATACATATAAAGAATCTTGAAGTTATTTTGCCCATAGAAGTCACCCAGGTACATACAGTAGTGCTCAGGGGTTTTGTACCTCTTAAAATAGTTTGTGGTACAGTGTAGTGTCTCCTTTATGTAATGCAGAAACTGAATGTTCCTCACTTAACCTGAGGTACTGATCCAACTGAGCCCTCACTATTAACACTTACTTATTTTTAAAAGTTCACAGCAGCACAAGAGAAAGAGTATAAGGTTGGATTGAGTTCAAATCTTCACAAGATGGAGAAGGGTTAGTACCATTTATATATTATTAAGTAAAAAATCAGATTTTTCTCTACATGTGAAACTAAAACATTTACTTTTAAAGCCAGGGAGAAGTGTTTTGATCTTTTTAGGATGTTACATTTGGTGAGGGCTTGTATTTTTGATTCACACAGCTCTGTATAAAGAAGACTAGCATTACCAGGTAACTAAGAACTATTTGTATTTGCTTTTCCTTGAAGGGATCAATTCAGGTTAACTTCTCTCTGGTGAGTATTATACACATATTTTTCTTTGTCCCATTTCCTCCAAAGTTGTCCCCTAAACTGAAAAGCCAGCTCTGAAAGTAGGGGTAACTGCTAAAAAAAAATAAAATATATCCACGAGAAAGGTCAAGAATATTAATTTGAACACCACAACTCAAGTTTACCACCACCACCAGGCAGTAAAATGCCAAGAAAATACCAGTAATTTTCTTTCTTTCTATTCCTGCAGATCTCTGTTGGTTGGAAAAAATCTTGGACGTGTTTTTCTCTATTAATGAATGCCTTCATTAGATGTTTGACATGTGCCATCTTACTCATCTAGACTTTACTAGTCTTTATTCTCTTCCACTAGACTATATGCCGCAGTTCCACATGCGGACAGAGTGAGGGGAGTCAGCAGGGAGATCCCACGGCCTGTTTGCTCCCTCAGTAGCTGTAGGGGCAGCTGTGCTGGCTGCATTTCAGGGCAGAAGATCTCCCAGGGGCCTCCAAGAGAAAAACACATAACTTGAATGGCAGCCAATGTGTGCAGGGAGTTTGCTCCCTTCTCTCCCTGCCCCTGGTCTGCAGAGTCCTCCGTCTTTTTGGGTAGCAGAGTTCTGCTCATCAATGGCATAGCTGGAGCTTTGAGGCACCCATCTCACACTTTCTGTTAAGACATGTTGCCCTGAAAGATGAATTGTCTACTGCCAAGATCTAGATTGACCTCACTAACACTTTATTCTTTAAACAGTACCTTAAAACGGCATCTTAAGTAGTAATATTTAATTCTACATGCTGTACTTGGGAGTTGGATATTTGGAGAATTTTTGGTGAGTAACCTTTCTTCCCTTTTTGTCTCATTTTTCAGATGGGGAGTCGTCACTCAGCAGCCAGTCTCCCAGTTACTCCCCAAGGCAGGCAGAGAGCTGTTTCAGCTCTAGCCCTGACACAGTGAGTACTTGCCCCTTTATGAGTTTGCAGGGTACATTTGAATGATATCTGTTTGCCCGAGTCCATCTGAGGGTGGATGTAGCTGGAATCTTATTTATGGTTTTGTTTTGTGCAAGGCAACATCATGTGTGAGGAAGATAAGAAATGATTAGCTGTAAATTTTCCTAAGTAGTTTAACAGACGTGTGGTCTGGTCTCTTGGTAATACCAGGCCTTGTGGAATTACAGTAATGTGACTGTGGGAAGAAGCTAAACAAGCTTCTGCTCTCATCCTTGATGTATAGCTGCCTTACATTACGTGCCTGTAAGGCAGGAGGATGTGACACACTGCGTGTTTTCAGCCATTCTCGACACAAAAATGCCCCAATGTAAGAATATAAATCCTGTGTGAGAGTGAAGGTCCACCTTACCCACCTTCTCTTCAACAAAGGCCAGGAATACACCCCTGAAGAAATACTGAAAAAAAACCAAACAACCAAAACCAGACAGTTCTGGCCTTTCTTTTTATTTCATTAATTTATTTTTTAGTTAGTCATTGACTTAGTCCTTAGTTATTGAAATGTTTAAACAGTTGCATTCACACAATTCTGTTCAAACAGTCTGAAGAGGAAAACACAGTCAAAAAGAGGGAATATCTGAATGAACGGTGCTTGAAGAGAGACGATGCCAACCTAATCCCAGCCTCAGCAAGTACAGAGCCCTCCAGGACCTCTCGCACCAGAACCGGGCCTCTCCAGCCCAGCACTATTTTGACTAGAGAAGAAGCAAACCATCTTCAGGAAAAAGACTCTATTTTACGTGCCACAGAGGAGGAAAATAAAAGCCACACCGTCCCACCTGAGAGGAGCTCATTACACCACGCTCTTAAAAGTGAGCCTGTCACCCGCAGCACCGGGCGTGATGGTTGGTCGCAGACCGAGCGCTCGGTTACAGAAGTGGAGAAAGTGGATGTTGCCACCCAGTGCGGCACCCTGCGGGTGTGCAGCTGCGGGAGGTCCCTCCCCTCTGCCCGCAGCCCGGGGGGGCTCCCCCCTCCCAGCATCTCAGGCGCCGCTGGAGGGCACAAAATGCCAGCACACGAGGCGCCGCCGCCCGCGGGCACCGGCGGCGCGGCAGGAACAGCGGCGTTTCCCGCTGGAGACGAGTGCCTGAGGCTGGCCGGCAGGAGGACTCTGGAGGCGCTCAACTACATTGGTATAATGAAGGAGAGGGATAAGCTGTGACGAACTAGAATAACACATAAGGAATACAGGACGTTTTGTCCTGTTCTCGGCATGTTTTGTTTAATTGGCATCTTCTGATTTTTCTAGCCTGGTTAGACAAAATATTTTTTTGCTGTTTGTTTGCTTTAAATTATTACTAACTGTGCATCTCGATCTACCTACTGCTATCTCTAACTATGGAGTTTGAGACAACTCCAATTGTGTTAACATAGGATTTTACAATAGCTTGGTAAATATAAACCTTAGGAATTAGATTGGCTTTCCCCCTTTCCATAGGATTCTCTAGTTTCGGATTAACTTTGCTTCTCTTGAAGGTAGTGGAAAGATTCTGTTCCACTTCGAAACATACTTGGCGTGGCTGTTAGTTCAGAACTATTGTCTGATTCTCATCCATTTTAACAGGCAAACTAGTCTTTGTCATACCTTTGTACTAAACATACATAAGGGAAACGGCAGAAAAAGTACATCTGCACACAGATAATAAAATGTAATTTAAAAAGAATTAATTTTTTAATAAAAAAAAATGCAAAACACTAACCAAAACCTAATCTTCCTTCCATAGCAGATCTATTGATTCATTCTCTGGCTGTTAATACTGACAAATCTTTTCTGTGTTTCTGTATTTTGCCTGCAGATTGAACATCTGAAATGCATTCCTCTTCATTTCAGTATTTGTGTGAAGCTACAAATCGCAACAAATAAACATTTCTCATAATATTGTTTCTAGGTTATAGTCTTTCCATCTTAAAAAGTTCCTAGTAAAGTGTGCAGGGAGACTCCCTCTGCTACTGACATCTTCTCCTTATATATCCATACACCTTTACTTATAAATACATACCTGTATCTATATATCTTACACGTGTCTGTGTGTGTGTATAGATATGAAAGCGTGTGTGTGTATAGGCTGGTGCTGGCCAGCTGGCTGCACGCAGGGAGCCTCTTCATTACAAACCGCTTTTGGGGAAAAGCAATGCTGGTGACCATTCCTTAAACAGCGCAGGAGCTCAGCTTTTATACGGTCAGAATGTTGTGCTTCCTCCCTTGGGGACAGCTGTTAAAAGATTCACTGCCCTTATTCCCACCAGGTCGGTTTCTTTTATTTCTACATTTTGTAATAAAAGGTTTTGCAGACGAAGGGATGTGTGTCACCCAGCCCTGAGGAGACCCATCACCATTCTCTGTCTCCGTTCTCATCATCAAACCAGTGGCTGGGTTTTCTGCCGGCTTTGACTTTTGAAGCTAAGAGCCGTTTTAAAAAGAAGGTCTACATTGGTCAAGCGAGCAATGGTTTATGGCTATGCCATTTTAAAAATAGCATCCCAGAAATTTTAGTGGACTTTTCTGTCTTAGAAGAAAATGGCACTGTCTTTTGTAGATATGAATTGCATATATGGGAAGTGGTTTGCACAGCCGGGCTTCTGAAATGTGTAACCATCATTTAGCCAATTCACTGCCCCCTTCCTAAGGCTTGACATAAGCAGATTTTCTTTTTTAGGTTGCCTCAATTTATTGTCAAAGCAAGCTCCCTAGTAATTTTTATATCTGAAACTGCAGCGTTCATCTTCACAGGATGCTATAATTTTTTCAAATAACAGCTACGGTTTGCTGAAAGCTCAGCCATTACGGGTGGTTTGTGAGGCAGAGCCGTTTGCTCGGTGTGATGAAGCCCGGTCAGACTGTGCCGCACCAGCAGCAGCCTGTGCTGGCCTGAACTGGGACATCCCTAAGGCATGTGTTTTCCCAGCAACACCCTGTACCTGGTACGCTCCCGTCAGCCTTTCCAGTGGCACCCGTCCAGCTTCACTCGCTTGCCCTGACAGACTCCTGCAGTATGCCCTGGCATTGGCTGGTGAATGGCATGTTACAGCTAAAAGCTCTGGTGCTGTGTCCTTTAGATTTAAGTTTTTTTGATGAAACTGGCAGATGTAAAATTGCCACACAGCCAGAGAGCTCTCTGGTGGCTGTGCTCGGAGAGATGCCCCAACCCAAGGCAAGCTGCCATGAGCTTGCAATGGAAGTTACACTCCTGACTTCTGCGTTGCTGGGACTTTAACATTTTGTTTTGTTTTACAAAGTGCGCTGCCCAAGTTCAGGCAGATACTCCTGATCCGCGGAGCTGGCCCCTGAGTGGGACAGGTTCCCACTTGGTTCCTGTGAACCTTCCGGGCAAAGAGTGCAGGTCAGGACTGGGAAAAGACAGCTGGTTGCACCGTAGGCACACATACGCGTAGGGGTTTCAAATGAAGCCATGCCTCTTTATTAAGTTACCTCTCATATCTCGCATAGTTTGGAGCCTTTTGGTAGGTATAGCTTATTTTCACTTCAGACACTAATATGGAAACTCTCAAGATCTGTCCAGTTCCAGCCAGGTTTCAGCCTAGATTGCACCATTTCCCAGTAAGGACTGAAATTACGCAGCTCGGTGCCAGACACACGTTTTCTGGCTGGCTGTACGTCAGAGCTGCACACATGCCTCCCTCTAATGCAATAATTCACCACTTGGGATATGTCAATCACCAGAGATAATCACGTTCCGAAGCCTTGGGATGAGAGCGTATAAAATCCAATTACCTTACGATTTTTACCTGTAATTGCAAAGCAATCAGAAGAAAGAAAACGATCTTTGTAGTGGTATGTGTGCTGGCAATGATGACAAGTAAGGCAGCATGCTGTTTTTAGCAACTAGGGAAGTATTTTGAAGTATTTACGCTGCTGTTATTGCATTAGAAGAGAATCATGCTTCCTCCTTATCTCAGTGCCGGTCTCCCTCTCTGCCCAGGTGCTTTCTTTCACCTGCTTTTTGTGGTGACTTTTGGGAAGAGCTCAGTTTGGTTTAATAGGAATCTCCTCTCTCTCAGTAGTAGCCTCAAATCGTGCTTTCTTCAGCTGATACTTCAGCAGCCGACGCTATTATTTAAGTCACTGGTATTTGTACCCTGCAGCAATGACCATTGTCCCTCCATACACGTCCAGGCACCACCAGCTTTCTCTGAGGAGCTGGGTAGGAAGAGACGCTCCTTGTTCATCCACCTCAATCTTCCTGGAAGTGTGCTGAGCCTCAGGGCAGGCCACAGAAATGTAAATGGTTTTAGCTGTGTTTGGTGAGAATCGAGTTCTAAGTTGAGCTTTGCTGGGGCAAAGGACAGAAAGGTACCTGTAATTAACCAAAAACCAGGAGCATTGGTTTAGCCTTGGCACTTGAATGCTTCTAAATATAGATGGAAAGAAAGACTCTCACTGAAAACGTTACCCCAAGCTTCAGTCAGAAGCAATTTTAATATGCACCTGGTACCCTTTTTTTTTTCCCCCCACAAAATCAGCTCTAATTAGAGTAATCTGCAAGGTAAGGATTCAGGCAAAGTTTTCTGGGCAAGCACTGACAGAAGCTTTGTCTCATTAACGGGGCAGTTTATTGCTGGATGTAATTATGCCAAGAGCCTCCACGAGCTCTGTAGAAACCCTTATTTCATTTTCATGAAGGATTGTCATTGTAGGAAATTAGAAGCTTAAATCTTCACACAAGTGATTATTTCTTAGATGGAAACTGTGAATTGGCTTTTTAAGAGTTTTAGCAGAGAGCAGATTCAGGAAGAATGAGGCTTCCTGGAAAAAGCATTCAACGCTCCGCATCCAATGCCTCATCTGTTCCCAGCGAAGCGAATGACCTTCCTGCAACGCTTCTTCAGCCCCTTCTCACTGACAGCCTCTGGTGGGTTAGAGGTGACGGTCCCAGTTACCCGAATCAGAGCCGGCTTCTCCAGGGCTGGCGACACGGAACTCCAACAAGGTCTCATCGCTCCGTGAGCTGAATACCGAGCGCTCTCCCCCTCCCCCAGCCACACTGCTGTAAATTCACACCCCACGCCCAGACGGCGCTCATGCTGGGTGCGGCAGCTCTCTGGATGTGGAACCCAACGGAGAGGAAATTGCAGGCAGCTCCCGCGCCGAACGCAGGCGGCTGCAGGGGATGCCGAGGCACCTGCTCCGTCTGAGGCCAGGGGGAATCCTGGGCCAAAAGACCGAGCGGTGGAGAGTCAGTGAAGATAAGGCAGGAGGCTGCAAGAGGGCCGTTGTTTTATTTAATAGAGCTGCAATAAAACATTTCCAAGTCAACCGCGTTTGTGCACGCTTGCACAGAGGGCTGTGATTTACTGCCGCTGTGTCACGCTCAGCACACGGGGGCTGCCCGGGTCAAAGGACCCAGAACTGCGGCCGCTCAAAGGACAAGCCAATACATCATGTTGCAGAAGATTCACTCTGTTCCCCCTGGCTGGAGTAATTCTCAGGAAACAGAAGGTCTGTAAGGAGATTTGCTCTCTGGAGAAGCTGCACTCCCTGCAAACAGATGAATTCCTGCAAATGGATGAATTTTTGCAGAACCCCAGACCAGCTGAAGCTGGCGGGGATCTTTGGAGCTTGCCCAGTCTAAAACCTACTTGAAGAGGGGCCAGCGGAGAAGGATGCTCTGTGCCATCGCCGCTGTCACCACACACCTGGGCTGGGGATGGGGGGGATGAACCGTGCCAGGTAGGTCTGCCCCGACCTCCTTGGAGCACATCTCCTGCCTCTGCCCACCCACGTTTCCCCACAGCACTGAAGCGCAGCAGTGCCCACCCCAACACCAGCTCGTCGCCGAGTGCCGCAGTCAGAGCCTCGTCCATGGCAGCCCCGCAGCCGCAGCTCGGGCTGGGCTAACAACTGGCACTGATCGCTCTCCCACCAGGGGCCTGGGGGGGGTGTCCCGATGCCCTCAGTGTCTCCCTGTGAATCCCACCCACCACCATGGAACTTGACATATAGAGCTAATGTAAAAGCTATCTTGGACAGTACCAGGCTGGGGGGGGACAGTGAGCCACCACCCAGCTTACAAAAACTTTGCTTGCTCTAGATTTTTTTTCATCATTTTTATCAGCCCATGAAAGGAGAGTGGCAGGGACACCAACACCAGCCCCAACTTAGCTGCGATGCTGCAGCCACCTCCCCCCTGCCCCCCAGCCAGCCTGGGGGCTACAGGTACCCCCAAGACCAGGGAGAGAACAGGGGAGGCCACGTGGCATCGGAGACTGGCTCTGACTGCAGTGACATCTTGTGACAGCCCAGTAACAGGGCACACCATCGTATCAGATGTCCTGGGTAAAACAAAGGTGCTCACCGGGAGCAGTCAGACCGGGTTTGATGCCATCAGGCCATGAGAAGGTTAAAACAAGCACCAATTTCACAGCAAGGCTTAGTCCAAAGCACCACTGCCAGCAGGGACCAGGCCACTCGCTGCAGGCCACAACTGCCACTTTGGGGACGGAGACGTCAGCTGGTGTTTGCAGGACGGCACGTTACATGGCTGCTGACAACCTCCCCTTCCACAGCACAGTGACGCTCAGTGGAGGCTTCAGATGGACAGTCTGAATGTGGGATTTGGTGGCAGCTGGCTGGGGACACAGGGTCTCAGCAGCCTCAGCTGTGGAAACAGCTTTGCGAAGAAGGAAAAGCTGCCAGGTGGGAAGGCTGCAGATGCCACAGCACTGTCCAAAGGGACCAAAGACATGTAAGACAGGTCAGGTGGGGTGGCACCAGCCCTGAGCACTGTAATACAAACCCCCATACAATTTTTGGAGAACGGGACTAAACCAGACACGGGTCAGCTGGGCTGCAGCTGCCTGCTCAGCACCCACGCTTCATGCTTGGCCTGGTGGAGTCTGAACCGGCCCAGTCCATGCCCCTCACTGGGGTTTCTGGGCATGCTGGGAGCCTGTGTCACACTGCTGGGGTGCTGCTGTCCCCTCTCACGCTCCAGGAGCTTCACCGTGCTCCTCCCTCGGGGCACCCACGACCGCTGCAGCAGCTGGGGAAGGGCTTTGCACAGAAGTGCCTGGTGGGGACCTCCCTCCTGGTGAAAGAGTGGAGGACCCTTTCGTTAGGGTCTGGGGGCGATGATGAACTACAACAGTAACACAAAATCAGGGAGATGGTGAGGAGCAACACCGACAGAGGCTACAAGCAAGTGACCAGCAATTGGGTCCATTCAAACGAAATGTGCCACAATGTCCTCAAGCGCGAGGGTGGCCTGTTAAGAAGCAGCAGATCAGGATGCACCGGCAGAGCAGGGCTCAGCTTGGAGCGCGGTGCCGAGGGCTGGTCCTGCTCCTGCGCCTTCTCACCGTGCGTGAACGGGCAAACGCAGCCGGGGACAGGGAGCTGGGCATGGGAACCGGGGACAATTCTTTCTGTATTTGTGGTCTTGACAGATCAAGCAGTGAACAAACTGCTGTGCGGTGCCCAAGAAACGCAAAAAAGATAATAATAATTGAAGAACAAACCTATGAATAGCTGAGATCCTGGAAAAAAGCCACCATTTAGAGAGAGATTTAGACCGTTCGATCTGTTTATCAAAAAATCAAAAGGAAACCCAATTTCTGCGTATAGGTGGCACCGCAGGGAGCAAATACAAACACTAACGGACTCTGATGTGATGAGGTTGATCTACCAGAGGGTGACAGTGCCCAGTACCTGTCCTCCTGCCCTCAGAGGGGAAGGAGGGGGAGAGCTAAGAAGCCTCGCTGGTCCGCAGAGTGAGACATCCCCGCTCTCTGCTCACTTAGTGCCCAGTCGGCCGAGAGGGACTGGCTCTGGGAAGCGACACCACGTCCTGACTTCCTCAGACGCAACAATCCATGCTGAGGTGCTCGTGCAGAAGCTGCTGCATCCTCAGCCCAGTGCCCGTCTTCTGTCTTTGCTTCCCTCCACCCAGGACGGCTTCACGCTGTCCCCTGTCACCGTGCGGTGGTGTGGCAGAGGCACCATGTCCCCCCGCTCTCGTCTCACTGACCATCCCCCATACCTTATGCCCTGCTTCCTTCCTTCAGCCCCTCCTAGGGATTTATTTGCTCCTTGCTCTTTCTGCCTGTTTCCTCGGCAACCTGCTCCAATCTCAGTTCCACACAGCGCCCTCAGTACGAAGTTTAGCTAATCCAAACCCCTCTGCCCTCAAACTGCTCCTGCATCTCCAACCACCTCCCTGATGGGCCCCAAAACCCTCACTGCTCCTTCAGGCGTGGACCCTTCCCACCTCTCCATCCCCTTTTCACCACCTTTGATGAACTTTAAGCGAGTGCGTAAACTCTCTTTCCAACCGGGGTGGCCACGTGGCTCATTGCTGAAGGGGGGGCGGGGTGTGTTTTAATTTTTTCCTTCTCACACCTGAGCCCCCCCCAAGGGATGTGCTCCCTGGCACCAGCGCACTGCAGCTTCTACTCTCCTTACACCGTGCACGACTCCTGCATCCTTGTGCAGATCTGTTTACTCAATACATTCTTCTGACGAATAATCCACTGAAGAGGGCGTGCTTGGAAATTTTTCATTTCCCTGGGCCCTTATGCATAAATGCACCTAAGCCCATCCCTGTGTGCTGATGGTCTTAACACCTTATAAGACTGTGGGCAGGTCATCTGGGGTGTGTGCTCCTCTTCCTTCCTTCCTGCAATACACATCTTACTGCTCCGTATGACACCCTGCTTTTCATTTCGGCATTATGGATTCTATTAGACCTTTCATGGGATATCACAGTACCCAAAATCAGAGCGTGCCAGCCAAGGCTGAGGACTGAAAAACAAATAGATCTTTGTATCCTCCTGAAACCCAGACCCAAAGATCTCCAATAAAACCATCTAATCAAACAACCCCCCCCCACCTCCCTCCACAGGTCTCGGAGAGGATTTTTTGCCTTTTTTCCTATGAAAACCAAGATGCAGAAAATATTTCTGGTACTTCTGCAGTTAACTCTCAAAAGGCAAAAGCTTTCCAAATCTGTGCAGAGCTTCTCAATTAGTCACACACGTGCCTGGGTACCAGCTAGGTCACGTATGTTAAACAAGCGAGTGAAAACCTGCCCTGGAGACCAGCTAATGAACAAGACAGGTGGAACTGCTTATGGCAAATGCATTTGACTGTTTCCCCATGGATTTCAGCCGGTTGTTTGGTGGTCTGAATGCATTCATCATAGAATCACAGAATGGTTTTGGTTGGAAGGGACCTTAAAGATCACCTAGTTCCAACCCCCTGCCATGGGCAGGGGCACCTCCCACTAGACCAGGCTGCTCAAAGCCCCATCCAGCCTGGCCTTGAACACCTCCAGGGATGGGGCATCCACAGCTTCCCTGGGCAACCTGTGCCAGTGTCTCACCACCCACACAGTAAAGAATTTCTTCCTAATATCTAACCTAAATCTCCCCTCTTTCAGTTTAAAACCGTTACCCCTCGTCCTATCACTACACTCCCTGACAAAGAGTCCCTCCCCATCTCTCCTGTAGGCGCCCTTTACGTACTGGAAGGCCGCTACAATCTCTCCATCAGGGGAAGGGTTGAGATGTCATTCATCTCAGCGATGTGTTGGAAGCGAAACGTTTGTGCGGGGAGTTCTGCGTGGGCCGGGGCGGCTGGAGGGACACCAGCTCGGGAGATGATCACCAGCAGGTCTCTTCAACCAGCCCAGCACAACTCAGCGGGGGACCACCGAGGTCAGAGAAAAAACAGACTTTTTTTTTTTTTTAAGCTTACCTTTAACTTCCCCATCTACTTCCTACAAACCGTAGCAGCCTTGAAAGCAAGCACTCGGTGCCGTGCACAAAGCAAAGGCTGCACAACACTGGTTCAGATGCAGCACCACCCAGCCTTGATGCCTGGGGGGGTCTGATTCCAAAAATGCTCACAAAGATCTGGAACCAAGTCCTGCTACTGCTTGCAGTTCAGTTCTGCAGATGGCAGAACCCGTTCGGCAGAAATCAGTCCATCAGTAGTTGTTTCGTGATAGTAGCTGGAGCAGAGGGAAATGGGAGAAGGCAAAAAAATTGAGTGTTTGACAGCAGAGCCACCAGCTTTTCATTATCCCACAAAGCTGCCATGTGGTTTTGGTGACAAGTAATCTGAACCGCAGCCACTCATCACCTTTATAAGTGCTATCAGCCAGAAAGCTAAAAACACAGCCTGTCAGCGCACAGCGATCGGCTTCCTCTCCCCCCTCCCGGGGACAAGCGCCGCCACAGACACAGGTTTGCCGAGCTATTTCCCGCTGCCGGCACCTCCCATCAGCTGTACCGCCGCCGGCTGGGATCTCTCTGCCTCCTGGACCAAAAGGCCACAGCTCTGTCAGAGGCAACTCTGCGCCCCGCAAGGGTTCCATGGTGGCACCTGCGGTAGGTGGAGGGAACGGGACCAATTTCCACTCGGTCTGGATTCCTCTGCCGCGCTGGGGAGCACAGCCAGGGCAGCCCCCAGCACGGCACGGCCACGTCCTGCTGCTCTTTGTTAATCATCAAACTGGTACAAGCAATTTTCTTAATAACGCACACAGCGTTAGGACACTTCCCCATTAGAAAACAGCAACTTCTGCCCTTTCCTCAGTTGATAATCAAGTCTGAAGGTACAAATTGCCATCGCAGGACTGGCCTGTGTTTGGGCAGGGGACACTGAAGACCCGCGGGGGGACACCAGGGCAGTCGGCAGCTCTGCGCAGCTGCATGCAGCTCTTCAAACAAATCCTTCAGGCAGGAAGGGACGCTTGCCCAGCATGCCATCACCACATAAATGCTCTCTAGTTTGAAACGTATCATATTAAGATCGTATTCAAAGTTATTCTTACCCTTTCACTTATTTCAGGCAAGCCCAAGGACTATTTTAGCTCATTTTCCTGAGCAATGCAATTTTGCAACTCTAAAAGGCGACCTGAATACCAAAATAAAGGAAATCTTGAGAAAGATTCTGTAATTAAGTATCTCACCTTTTATTTTGTTCATTTACACTTCTGGCACTGACAATTCTTTGAAGATATTTATTTTTTATGTAAAGACCAAACTTCATTAAAGCAATCAGAACAGAATTCAATTAAATAATTTTACATCACTTAAGTTTCAGAAAATGTACAACACTTTCATACATTATAGGCTTGACTGGTTGCAAAAGGAAATGGCACATGTTTGACACGGTTAAGAAATAACTTGGACAACCCAGCAGTTAGTTTTGCCAAAACCTGTTTTGTACTGAATACCATAGCACGCGCCCAGGGATTACGATATGCCCGATGGCGCCATGTGCACGTTATTATTCAACACGGAAATGTAACTATCAATTTGGTCTCCAATAACGGCTCATATATTCTACACTGAATTTGTCACAGAACGATCCGGTTGACGGCTTTGTAGGGGTGTGAGATTCACGATGGAAAGCAGAGACGTGACTCGTGCCACTTCCCAGCGGTGCCCTGGACCAGCAGGACATGGAGCACATGGGGAATTTCAAGCGTATGAATAATGCTATCCGTTTCACGGGGACCACTCGAACACTGCAAATGGAACGGACGGGCAGGCGTGCACTGGGCAGGGCCCGCGCTGTAACGCAGCATCCCAGCACCACGAAACCATCTCGCTTCACACCTGCTGAGGATCCAGGAAGCGTCTCCTGCAGACGTCACGACGATGGTCATACATTCAAGTCCTCTCCAAAGTCTACGTAATGTTTAAGGCAGCAAGAGAAATTTGCCTTTATTTTAGCACTTCAGAAACTGGTGTTTCCTTTAGAAATAGGTGGACGATATTCATAACTAATCAGCGCGCCCCTTAGTTATATAAACGCGATGAAAGGCCAAACCAAATTTTGACAAACTGTATCTCAACAGAATCAAGGAGCTGAAGGTTTATAATTACACGTGCCAGATCATTCACACGTAACATACCGTCTAGGGACAACGTGAAAAAGCGGGGATTTAGATGAAATCTGTGTTCTTGAGGCCTGATGCTGGTCAAACTTCCCCTGGCGTGAGTGAGCTCTACTGAAGCCGACGAGTGAGCACCTCTGGTGAGAGGCGTGAATAAGATTAAAAACATGCCGCTCGTTCACACTAACAGGTCATTGTGGCTAAAGTATATTCTCATATACAGAACTCTGGAACACCATTAACATCCATTTACAAAACACTACAGTGATGGTTATTGGCACATAAAAAACTCCTTCTCTATATGAAAACATACACAAAATAGATAAGAACTGCCATTTTTTTCAGACTTTTAAAATCTATATATAGTTGCCTTTAAGGAGTTTTAACCCCCAGTATCACAAACAACAATATTTCTTTAACAATGTTCACCTAGATTTTACTGTGCTGACATTGGTAACACTGCCACAACCTAGACCACTTGGTGGATTATGCTTAACTGTACTGTACACAAGGCGATGAAGATCGATAGAAAACCACTAAGATTTTTGCACAAAAATGTGACTTGTTAAAATCCAGAGAACGACTGAGTCACTTTATAGGCAGCAGCTACATGTAAGCTGTAAATGTTACCCGCAATAAAAACACATTTTGCCATAAAGCACATATTGTGGCATTATCTGCTTCTGGCCTGGTACACAAAGCTCGATTTTCTTCCCAATGCAGAGGAATGGGTTTGGTTAGCTTGACTCTCTCAGAAAAAAGTGCACAAATATCTTACTCTTTAAAGTGCTTTGCAGAACTGTCTCTTCTGCCTTGATTTCTACCCCGAGATCTCTCTATGCTGTGAAGACTCTGCCTCCTTGTGTAGTGATGTTCAGCTAACAAAGCCTCTTATGCAAGTACAAGTAAATTTTCAAGACCGTGTTAGAAGAGCGTTGACGTTGAGAAGTAGAAAGTTGGGTATAAGGCTGAGAAGTACAGGGTCTATCTTTTATTAGCCCACGGCGTGTCTGTGGGACTGCACCCAACACCCTCACCGCTGAAGGAAAGACCCTCGCTCAGGGCCTCTCGCAGCCCCTGAAAAGTCAGAACTTCTGCCCCGTGATCAACCCAAGTGACTAAGAAGGGCAAACCAGATTTCACCCAGGAAAAAAAGTACTTTGCAAACTCGGTTGCCGTGTTCTCACCTCCGCGTGGGCATGGGAGAAGAGCACTTGTGTGCTTCCTCCCCCTTAGTCTGCCAGCTCCCTGTTCCCATCCACCGGACTGAGCGCAGTCCCTGGGTCCCACCGTCCTTCTCCCACACGAGAGAGAAGTCAGAGACTGCTCCTTTTGGCTACGACACCCATCTCTACTGAAACATGACTTCATGGGGCTTTTGATGCATCATTTTTTTTCTTCTCCCCTCCCAACCCTAACTCCTACACCGGTGAAATGCTGCATTTCCCAACTCATGCAAAAGTAAGTCGGCGTTGGAACAATGATCCTTGGGACGTATCGTCTCTTGTCCCAGAATTTGACAGGGCTGTCACCGCAACTCACAAGGTAGCAACGTCTATGACAGCCATCTATCTAAGGTGCACACGTAGCAACGCAACGTCAGCCCTCAAACGAGCCCTGGGGCCTTGCTTCGTTTCTATGCCTATTTTCAAACCAGGTTTGCTTCTCTCGTTAAAAACTGATTTTGATCAACAAAGTGACAAGGGGAAGAAACATGCAGCAAATTATCGCAACTCCCCCAACTCATAGATTTGCAACTACTATATACGAATTAAATTTAAAAAGATTAAAAATGCATCAGGACTTGTTTCTTTTATACTTGTTCTTAGATCAAAACGTGTAGAGTCAGTAGATGAATCAGAACTAAAATATCTCAAATTGTTGTGTATAATCAACATGCGATTCGTGCCCAACTCTACCAGCAGTACTACTCTAGCATTCCTGATGCACAGAATACCTGAATTAAGCGTGCAGTCCTTGTGAAGAAATGATTTCACATCTGCTGCAGAAAGCTTTCAATAAAATGATATTGTGCTTAGACACCCTATTTATGCTACTTCATAAATTAAAATCCTGTCATACGAAATTATTCGGCTACACTGTATCTTTATTCTTTTATCTGGAATGTTACTAAGTCTACCCTTAGCAAAAATCTCTTAAAACTTAAAATATGCACAAATATAAAAAATCTTTGCAAAATAGAAACATTTATTTCATTTTCTTCATACATTATAAATGTTCACAGAGTCTAAAAATAAAACCCTAATTGTGTACGATTAATTTCAAGTATTTGATCCCATTTTCATCACACATGATGCTATGCTTAGTGCTAGGTTCGGTGTTTCTAAGGTACGGAATGTTATCTTGGTGTAAAGCAACCCTAAAAGGAAGGCTCAAACCCAACTCCCTGCGGGCGGGGAAGGGGGAGTGACAACAAAGAAGCCGATACATATTTTGCACCCTCACAGCCAGTAGCAATGATAAATAAAATGCACGTTTCAATCGATTTGCCTCGATAAAAAGGGCGCGGGATGCAAACCTTCAGAAAACTGCTTTCGGTGAGACGAAACGTGTTGTGTGAGAGAAGGAGCCCAGCGCAGCTGAGCGCCGCTTTTGAGAACGTCCGTGAAACAAGGCTGGCAGCGAGAGATGGTCGTCTGCTGCTAAAAAGCCCCAGCGCTGCCTGCAAAACAAAAGAGGCTGATCTTGTGACAGCGATTGCTCCAGTGACTTTGCTTTGGTTATGCCCAACAAACGCAGCGGTTTCCTCTACCTGTGGGCACCAGTGCAACAAAGCCCGAGGTCATCCCCGACGCCGTGCCGGCGCAGGGACACCCTCCCTGGCTTACACCCCCTCCAGCAACACACGCCAAGCAAGGGGATGTTCATCGGTGCATTGGCGAGGCTGGGCTCACGCTTTTGGGGGGATCAGAACCGTAAGTCCCTGTTCTCAAAAGCCGGTAAATACCCACTTAAACCTATCAACCACGTACGCACGGGTTGGGCGTTACGCACCTTTTCACACACTGTTCTGGGTAACAAAAGTCTTCCAAATATGGGTCTTCAAGCCCACATTTTTCGGTTGCAGGAAGAAACCAATTTGCCCTTAAAACTATTTTGTTATCGTCTGTTTCAAGCATCCCTTTTTCTCATTTCAGGCACTGCACCTTCGGTGAGGGTTTCCAAGAGGTGACAGCCTAACGGAGACATCCCGCGGCGGGTGCATTGGTAGATAGGTCTGGAGACCTGAGCATTTTCAACAGCTGGTGCTTTCAAGCATAAAAATATTGTGCGCTTAAAGGGGAGGCAAGGCGGGAGGCGTGAGAATCCAGCCCTCTCACAGCACAAGCGGATATTCAAGGTTGGGCCGCTCTTCTCAATGATTTGCTTGAAATTCCCTCTGTCCTCTATGCTCTCCCTTTTTAGTCCCGTCAAGTCACAAAAGGATGCTTTAAAATATTTTCTTTCCAAAAATATTTCTTTGATTAATGAAGTAAAAAAGAAAATAACGCAAAATACACCCAATCGCCGACGGTCAGTAATTGGAGGTTAAGAACTCCTATCACAGAAGGTCAGATAACATAATGGCAGACTTCTTTACAACAAAACCCCACGTTATCAAATAAAAATAATTTAGTAACAAATGTCCAGTCTCAGTTTTGATAATAATCCTACATCCAAAATATTCTTCAAGCCAAGAAAAGCCCACAAAGCAAATCTATAAAAACTAACGAACCCAAAAACTTCTTTAATCTCTACACAATGAAAAATAAATGTATTTTTACCAATTAAATGGGGAGGGGGGGGCAGCCCACAGGCAGAGGAGGTTTTCCACATTCTTTCATGAAGCAAATGTTTCAAAGATAGGAATTTGAATTGTTGATGCTTTCAGACTCGTATCTCTGAAGATTTAAAGCAGTGAGGACACGGCAAGGAAAAAAATTACCTAATATTTTTATGTAGCTGCATAAAATTCAATTTGCCAAGGCGAGCAATCATGGCAGGTGAATAAAATACCATTCCTATTTTCATTACCAGGCTAAAGGCAGCCAAGTTTATTTTTGTGCCTGACATTTTCTTGACAATTTTGCAATGGTTCGGTAAGGCAATTAATGAGATGTAGGCTTCTGCCCATTGCTAATATTTCTCTTTAGATCCAGCAAGACACTGGTTGACTAAGGGCGTTTGAAGGAAAAATGTGCTGGGATTCTTTTACTCTGCACATACGACGATAAACTGAAGGCAATACGATTATTCACAAGAAAGAGGCCCAGGAGGGATGAACACTGTGCATTTAGAAGAACAAAACCTTTCCCCTCCTTTTCTATCTTTTAGCTAATAATATTTTGTGTTCAAAAGTAGGCACGAACCCAAATGTTCAAATGCAAAAAAGGAAAACAAAAATCTTTTGTTTCCAACTAACTGAAGCCTCTACATTGTACCTAGCAATATATACCAGTTCCTTTGTACATGTGGCCACATACTTAGTCCTGCTTTCCTGCTGTCAGGTAGTTAATTTTGGCAGTTTCTCTCTCAAACACCAACTCCGGACTGTGGTGTGTGCTCAAGAGCAGCAGTTGGCTCAGGCAACCCGCTGTAACACAGACGTACGCCACCCGCGCGAACCTCCACCCGGGTGACCATGGCTCTCTACTTCTTATCTCAAATAAATAGAAATGGAAATTCTCTTAGGGAAAATTTGGGGGACGTTCCCTCCAATAGATATAGCAGATTTGCTATTTTCCTAATGAGTTAAACCTTTTAGATGGCTACCGTTACAGCGGCTGATGCATTCGTCATTCAGTGTACTGCACAGCAGAGCTATTTCCTAGGCTGCGATGGGATGGGGATCTGACAGATGTTGGCTGCTTTCTGATTAGCTACTCTATTATTTTATCTTTTGTCAGTATTGAAGATAAGGACAACCACTGACCATCCAGGACAGCCTTCTGCGTCCATCTGGCACAGCGCACCC
The DNA here is from genome assembly GCF_963924245.1 of Chroicocephalus ridibundus. NCBI lineage: Eukaryota > Metazoa > Chordata > Aves > Charadriiformes > Laridae > Chroicocephalus > Chroicocephalus ridibundus. The sequence continues at coordinate 204,082,826 of NC_086284.1, forward strand.
TACTGTATACCTTGGGATGGTGCAGTGTCACGCACACCTGGTGAATTCACATTATCGTGGAATTCAATCTCTTTTGGAAGCCATTGCTCTTAGTTATCAAGAAAACACTAGCATACTGCATTTCCTCCCCAGTGGAGCATTTTTGAATGTGAAGGCATTTTTAGCTAGACAGTAGAAAGGAGAACCAGACCAGAAGCAGGGCAGTGAGGTCATCAGAGAGCCGCTTTCCCCCCAGAAGGCTTTTAAATGATTAAATACATCAGCAGCTGAAAATTATTCCACATCAGAAGCATCATTGTCAGAAAGATGGTAATTACTTCCCTTCACCCGAATATACTCGATATACCTCCCTTCATCAGAATCTGACATACCACATGTACATAGCCTGTTTTCAAACAAAGATTCAATTTCCTCTAGTTTTTTCCCTTTAGTCTCGGGAAGGCAGCCGTAGATGAAAACTAGTCCCAAGGCAGCAAAGCCTGCGTAGAGGAAGAAGGCTCCTGCAATGTAAAAAAAAATAATGCACAGTCGGTTACAGAAGTTCCTGTCCCTTCCCTGCTCCAGAGCAGAGGGAGCGGCAGAAGCAGCAGGCTGCAGATATCAAAGGAGTGCATATAAAAGCAATGGTTGGAGCGGCATCGTTAAAATAACGAGCTGCGGGGCTGTGGGTGTAGGAGAAGGCCGCTTTATTGCACCGCTCCACAACGCAGTAAATTAACAAAAGCAATTTCATTTCATGTGGAAGATAACACACATCTCTTTTGCATAAGTCATTCTGCTGTTAAAATAAACAGCAATGAAACGGTTGCATACCCCATAAAAAAATCAGATAGGAAAGGCAAGAACTTTCTTAGTTTACCTTAACAGCGAAGGACACGCTAAGACAACCCCTCAGAATAAGGAACTTTGGCAAAAAAGAAATAGGATTAAAATAATGCTTGTGACTCTTAAACCTAGTTATTATTTAGAAGTCATCTGCAGAGACATTTAGCAGCGAGAAAGAGCTCGTTCTACCCGCCATCCACCTTACCTAGGGGGGCAGAGAAGGTACCAAAGGACCAACAAACATTTACCTGCCATTGTTTCTAGACTGATGACTCAAAGGAATGACAGGTAGAGCTGAAAGGCTCTGTACTAGTAATAATGTGAAGGTCACATCAACTCCCTAGCAGCTTAATGTAATTTAAATTACTTGTACTGGAGTGGCTGAGCAGTAATCTGACAAACTCTCCGCAGGCTCCAGCAGACAGGGCTTAATCAACAGCTGGGAGCAGGGCAGTAGCATCTGACACAGCTATTCCTGCAAGGATTATCTGATATTGGCCTCAGTCGCCACCATAAACTAAAAAAATTGCAGATGCCATCTCCTTAAGTAGGAATCAGCATATTTCACTAAGTCAAAAGCGGTTTTTTTCCCAGCTTCCCTGTTTCACTCAAACGTCTAGGTTCTCAGTTAAGGGCAGAAAGAAACGTTTCTTGTGAAAGCTGGACCAAACTCTGTGATCCAGGCAGGTCGCATCAGGTCTCTAGTCTTAGATGAACACTGCACTCACAGTTGGCATTTCATAGCAAAACCGAGTGACCCAGAACCAGGAGAAAATCTATGTGCCAATGGTGGTACTGCACACATGGATGGATACTGTTTCTTACCATAGTAGGTCAGATATTCAGCCGTATGCAGAAATGTCAGTGACACGAGCACATTGAAAACCCAGTTGACTCCAGAGGAACACGCGTTTCCTGTACTTCGAGCCCAAAGTGGGTAAATTTCAGAATTGACGGTCCAGGGCATAGGACCCATCCCTAAGAATGAGGAAAAAAAGATCAATCTCATTTAATGCTTGGACTCAAAAGTAAATTTAATATGTAGCCTCATTATTCGACATTTTACCTTTACAATTTTTTAACTTATATCGGAAAACAAACGCTTGCTTACCAGGTGCAAAGAAAACCAAGTATAAAATAAGGCCCAGAAGTGCTGTCCAGGAGTATGGAGTGGGGCAGAAATTGTATGCCCAGAACAAATCTTCGTTTTTGAATACTGTTTCATTTGAACACCTGAAAAATAACAATAAAACTTAGTAGTAAAGAATTTTCAGGGAAATGGGTGACATCTCAATATAAACATGGCACATCATGTTTTATGAAAAGCTGAAAAATGTATAATCAAGCTGAAAAAGCTCCATCCCTGTTAATTTATCAAGATCTTTGAGACAAGTCCTACATTCAGAAATGTGCCTGGTCTTAGGCAGAGTAACCATCAGAACATTCCTGAATTTAAACACTTGCCTTGTATCTACAGATCTTCAAGTGAATAGTCTTTACTATACAAGTGGTGACACCAAAGCCATCGAGACCATTCACACGAATATCCCACAGTGCAAAAAGAGCCGCAGCAGCAGGACTTTGAGCTAAGGATGCCGCACGCAAGGACTGAAGGTTAAATGGAAGTTAGTCCTTATGCCATTGACAAACTAACTATATGCTGCACACTTTGGGTGTAATCAGTAATGCCTATGGAGTGCGCTACGGTCAAGTGCAGTTATAAGAAGAGGCGTATACTTCCTTTTCTAGGCAGTGAAATAATTTAGAAGAAGGTAGCATTTCTGATTAGACAGTAAAAATAAGAATCAGACCAGACGTAAACTGTGCCTGAGCTCCTGAAAGAGAAAGTGCCTCTATTCCAAGGACTATGTGGAAATTACGTATTTTGAGGAACAGGTATAAAATCAGGTATTCCCACCTGACTGCAAACAATATAATATATTTTTAAGCAGTACTGGCAACTTTTTTTCTTTTTTGAAAAAGCATGTGTTTAAAGGGAAAAGAAATCATAACTGTAACTGAAGAATCTTTTCAGCTGCAACCACAATTGCTACAGTTGAAAAACCATGTACTTTTGGGAAAAAAAAAGACTTAGGCAGACACCAGCCTTTCATATGCAAACGTTATTTACTTGAAGAGAAGAAATCACCGAGCGCTGAACATCTGCCTGAGTTATAAAATCCAGGTCAGCTGAGTGCTTACACGAAAGATATGACCCTCTTGAGAGTAGGAAAACCAGAATGAAGATGCCTGCAACAGGTGGCAGCTGGGCAACGAGTGGCGAGATGGTGGAGCAACTGACACCCTGAAATGTTTCAGAGGATCTACCACCATTGCAGTTGACTTTCAAATGCAAATTCGAACAGAACGCTTTTCTAACTTGCCTGTTAAGAAATGACCAACCCACCCCAGGTCGAAGAGGAATGTGCTAAGCACCGATGGCCAACCCTCCCGAACTCCTGCGGCAGAAACCTTCCTTATGTTGGCATGGACGTACCAACAGGACAGCACTTAAAGCAGGATATCACCATGAAGTCCTAAACCCAGTTTCAGGACAGCTGGAAATGCAAAGTTCAAATACATTTAGAAGAGAGAGGTTAACCCAACAAATACTGGAAAAACGCACGTCTGAAACCCCAGCCAAACCCTAATGCTGCCTTAATGTCAGTAAGCTGTAAGGTTTGCAGTTCCACCTTGCCCTTGGGCATCACCTGACCAAGTGGAGCCAGTGTTCATGGAGAAATGCCGAGCCCTTGATGTGCTGCCGGCTGTTTGCTGGAGTGCTGAGCTCTCCCAGAAAGTCCATCTCATCCAGCGCATACAGATTCACTTCTCGGTGAAAAGCACTTAGAAAATAGGCCAACTGAACATCCCTCTCAAAGATAGGTCCCTCAAGCCCGGATACAACAGGCTTGTGGCCTCATCTGCCACCTGGACACTGGAGCACCCATCAGCCTAAGACACCAGCAGCTTCCATGACAGAGATTTTTCACTTTTTCTCAGCCAAAAGTACTGCTGCCATGCTTATCACTTCTTCATCTTGCTTCTAAGCATCACCCCAGGTTCCTTCTTCTGTCACTTTGCTTTTTCATAGAATTATAGAATCTTCATGGTTGGAGAGGACCCTTGAGATCATCAAGTCCAACGATACACACACACAACCGCCCCCCCAAAAAAACCCCAAACAAACAAACAAACAAAAACCAACAAAAAACCCCAACAACCTACAATCTCTGCCCTTCAGAACATGCCCTGAAGTGCCAAATCTAGACGTTTCTTAAACACCTCTAGGGATGGTGACTCAACCACCTCCCTGGGCAGGCTGTTCCAGTGCCTGACCACTCTTGCAGTAAAGTAATTCTTCCTAATATCTAATCTAAACCTCCCCTGCCCCAGCTTCAGACCATTTCCTCAGGTCCTGTCACTATTCACCTGGGAGAAGAGGCCAACACCCACCTCTCTACAACCTCCTTTCAGGTAGGTGTAGAGGGCAATGAGGTCTCCCCTCAGCCTCCTCTTCTCCAACCTAAACATGCCCAGCTCCCTCAGCCTCTCCTCATATGACTTGGTCTCCAGACCCCTCACCAGCATCACGACCTTCATGGCTCAGCTCAGCATCTCTTTCTATGTTATGAGTGCGAGACATGGATCATTCCGTTAGTGTCCACCCTGACCCTTCTCTACCACCCTACGTGCCCCTCACTGCGTGCAGGTTAAATCAGGTTTGAGCTGTGTCTCAGATACAAGACATATAGAAGAATGAACTGTGCTGGAGAACCATCCATATGTTTAAACCTGAAGTTCCTTACACGTTAAAGAAATGGTGTTTCAAAGATTAATTACTGAACATACAGTGATCCTCTTGCCACCTCCTGCTCAGCCCCGCATAGCTGCCCACTCTGCATCTGCACCACTGCAAGATCCCAGGATTGCTCAGTTTCACACCATTTTAACAACATCACATTTGCTTCTTTCACTGTTACTCTAATTTCATTTGCAGGTGTTTGGTAATGAATACAAGCTGATTAGCATTTTTAAACATCTTGATGCTGCTGAGATTGGTTTCTCCATTCTGCCCAACCGGATCGGCAGCTCCTCAGAGAGGAGCCTCAAGCCTTCTCTCCAATGCTACTGTAAACAAAGACGCACTTGGTTTATTTTCTTGCATCCATCTCCATCAGCGCAAACCAACCTGCTGATTCATACAGACACAACCACCGGGAGGTCTGGATGTTTCCTTCCCCTACCATTTTTCCCCAGATGCGTCCTACTTTTGGCAGAGTGCAACACAAACGATACGAAGGAAAACCAGATGTCTCCAAAGCCTTCCGTGGCTGAAGGCACTCATTTATTCTCCACTGTATGCCTGTAACTAAGGGAAATTCTGCTGCAAGAAAGCAGATTCAGTGCCTTGAAACGGGAAAAACAGCGCTCGAGACTAGACTTAACAGCAACCTTGCAGTAATAAACTGTGCTTTGTTTATCCTTCAGTAGTACACCAGCATGGTACACCGAGTCAAAGCACAGATATCTACATTTGCTGGCACCTTGCGGCGCTGGGTACGTTCAAAAATAACACTCCTTCAAGACTGGGGATTTGTTCAAGCTCTGTTACTGTGCTAATTGCACTGCTATACTACTATTCCTACAAGATCTACTATTTTGCTGTAGAATATATAAATAATTACTTATAATGTATTATCAGATAAAATTCTGAATTTTGTCCTGCATGAAGGGAGCATCTATGATGGAAAGTGGACGATCAGCTACCCATCGCTTCACAAGCTGAAATGCACAGAGGAAAATGCCCTGTAAACGGCGTGGAAGTGAAACGATGCGGTCGGGTACCAGTGCAAAGAGTTTGTAAATACCAATATGTTGGGTAATAGTCATATCAGTATAAACAGCGAAGACACATCACATCATTTCCTCTGAAATTACTGCCAAAGTGAAAACATCATAGTGCTACATTGAAAATCTTTACTGTGATTTTCTTTCATTACATATTTTCCACAGATAATTTAAGACGCACATCTGTTCTAATTAGTGAAAACCTGACATTCCAACAATTGATGAGAACAGTTCGACTGACTGGAAATAAATCAGAACGGCAGCAGATTTCTAAATTATGGGCATTATATGGTTCCATAATCACAGAATCCATCCTCTATCAGATGCGGTCTGTAGTTCAGAAGATCTAAAGCTTTGCTCCCCACTTCCTTAAATTACATTCTTATGGCACATAAAAGAAGGTAAGAGAAGAAAAGCTGGTGTGGGTGGTCTAAAATGTTACTGCTAATGACAAGAGGATGAAACAGGCTAAGACCACTTCCTTCATAATCAATCTAATTTTTCCTAATACTTGAGCCAATTTGGCTGTAGAATAATTCTCAAGCGCAACACTGAAAGCCACAGATCGGGAAATGGCTAGGCAGTACACAGCACAGGCAAGTGAGCACAGCACAAGACAGACCCTGCTGATTTTCTCCTCAAATTTCCATTAATTTTTGCTTTGCTGCAGAGTGAGGACTGTGTAGCCCTAAAGATACGGCTTTTGTGGGAATTAAACGTTTCATTCTGAACAGTTCACATATTTTTAATATGAAAGCTGCTGACTTCCCATTGTCTTTTAAGCACTTCAGAAGCATCTTAAATGGATTTAGATCAAAAGTCTTAAAAGGTCAAAATTCCAATCAAATCAGGCTAAGGAAATAAATTACTTCTAAAGAAAATCACCAACGTGATCGTTCATGTCCTTAAAATGTTTGTTAGAACAGGCTTATTTCAAAATTACACATTCTGTTCTGAGATAAACTTTAACATCGAGTGCTGATGGTACAGAAAGATTTCAGACCTAATCCACAGTTTCACTAACCCCCCATTTCTTTGTTCTAACAAGAGTAGAACTACTTAAAAACTGCTCCTATGCCAGTATTTTGTGTCTGGGTTATCAAAATGATGATAAGCTACAATTTATCAACTCAGTGTAACATAAATACATTGGATTTTAAAAAAGTCTCCTTTATAGAGATTTTTAAAGGCTCCTGTGTGAAGTGCTGATTTTTATATCATGCCAATACAATTGAATAATATAAATTTATGATGTCAGGCTTATTGACTCATCTTTTCACCTGAAGCCTGGTCATGGAAAGGACAGAGGACCAAACGGGCATAATTTAGAGTAGCTACTGTTTGGACTGAGAAAGGTTTTTGTGGAAGATGCTTGGGAACAACTAAGACTATTTATCCACAAGCAATTACTCATCCTGTGGAAGAATCTGGACTTTGACATTTCACGGAATCACAGAATCATGGGATTTTTCAGAGTTGGAAGGGACCCCTAGAGATCATCTAGTCCAACTCCCCTGCTAAAGCAGGATTGCCTAAAGCACATCCCTCAGGACTGCATCCAGGCGGGTCTTGAAAGTCTCCAGAGAAGGGGACTCCACCACCTCCCTGGGCAGCCTGTTCCAGTGCTCTGTCACCCTCACTGTAAAGAAGTTTTTTCTCATATTTGATCGGAACTTCCTATGTTCCAGCTTGTGCCTGTTACCCCTCATCCTGTTACTGTGAACCACTGAAAAGAGTCTGGCTCCGTCCTCCTTAAACCCACCCTTTAGATACTTGTAAACGTTAATAAGGTCTCCCCCCAGCCTTCTCTTCTCCAGGCTAAAGAGTCCCAGCTGTCTCAGCCTTTCACCATAAGGGAGATGCTCCAATCCCTCAACCATCTTTGTTGCCCTACGCCGGACTCTCTCCAGTAGTTCCCTGTTACTACTCTCCAGTAGTAACCCTGTTTGGGTTAGTTCTCACAACTTCAAGCCTCTCTTTTTCTGATAAACATATTTAGTTGTCTGAACAGACCCCTAACTATCTTCAAATTACAAGGACAAAAAAGGACAGAATTTAGCAAGGTACCAGATTAACTGTGTAATAATTTAGCAGTAGCCAGACAAGAAAATAAGGAGAGCCTTGGAAACTGCCTCCGTCCTGTCCATGAAGCGGCCTCTCTAATTCACACATATATGTTCAAAATAGTTACATTAGCACAACCCATAGAAACCAGTGAAACCATAAGTTACACTTTCACTATAAATCAGTATGTTCTGATTTAAAGAAAAATCTCTGCTCCTTTCAGTCCTTGATTTTTATATATAGATACAGTAAGATGCTATCTGAAGTACTGAGCAAAGCGTAACTCTTTCCTGAAGGCGAACAGATTAATTTAAACCTGACTAATGTCTGAATCAATACTTCCTAAGCTCTCTCCAGTCCCCTAGCTACTGGATTCTGTGCCTCACAGAAGACGCACTGTAGCTCCACGCCTCTCTGGAGAAGTTTGCATCCACCGCTTTGACTTTGTAGTTTACACGGAGAAATAACTCCTCCGTTAAACCAGATGTTGCTAAAAATATGCAGATGAAGCTTCTTATGCCAGATGATGGCAATTGAAAGAACCAGAAAAGAACAAACAGATGCAGCCTTGAAAAAATGTACCCATAAAATTTCATGGTATTCAGCTAGACATTGCTTAACCTTCATTACATAAAAATACCAGCAGCGTTTTGGGACATTCATTGAAGCCTTTTGCTATAACTGGCAAAGAATTTTTAAAATATTAGCACGCACTTCAAAAACTTGGAAAAATAGTTTCGTTCACAGCAAGAAAGCAAACTGCACCTCAGCAGATTGCTGATGCATTTGCACATGACTGAAAAGCAGTCTTTATCACGCTGAGGCCCCCCGCTATCGGATCTACCCGTTATACCTATAGAGCTGTGGGTGACATCCTGCACAAAGAACAGAAACCAGGACACTTTAATGGATAACAGCTATTGTAATTGCCGCTGTCCAAAATATTTTAAAAAATCTTAAACCAAAGAGACAAAGCCAGTTCCTTTCTCTATGCAATGCTTTCCATGCCCAGTAAGTTTAGTCGTAGCTGCTAGGGCTAGAACAATACCAACCGGAAAATTATTCTCCTCGAGCTGAATGACTGGCACTTCATACTCTGCATCTGGGAAACCAAAAGCCCACATTCAAATATAAATTAAAAAAAAAAAACAAAAACAAACAAACCACAAACCACCAGAACCTTGGTTGCTTTGCCCATTACAGAGCCAAAGAGTTTAGAGATGGCTTCTTTATTGTACGCTGCAGGTAAGAACTGATTTCCTAACAAGGTTTTGCTTTTAAATCAGCACTTCTTACAGATCTGCTTGGAGGCAGCCGTGCAACACATAGAGAAATAACTGTCAATTATTCACACTGAGCATCTTTTCTTTCACTGGCTGTTATCTTCTCATCCCTCTTTTATCTTCTTTCTTACAAAAGAGACTCTACAGACTGCTAAAATCTCCTAAAATCAATCACAAGGAATATTTCACTATAGCTCATACACAGTATTAAATTTAAAAATTACTTAATATTTAATTTACCCGAGCAGAAGACCTTACTGAAATAATTACTTCATAAAAATACCTATCTGTAAGACATAACTGCCTTCCATCATGCTTATATGGGTGTACTCTTCACCGGGTAAAAAGATGGCTGGATGGCCGGGCCCAAAGAGCTGTGGTGAATGGAGTTCAACCCAGTTGGTGGCCGGTCACCAGTGGTGTTCTCCAGGGCTCAGTACTGAGGCCAGTTCTCTTTAATATCTTCATCAATGATCTGGATGAGGGGATCGAGTGCACCCTCAGTAAGTTTGCAGATGACACTAAGTTGGGCAGGAGTGTTGGTCTGCTTGAGGGTCAGAAGGCTCTACAGAGGGACCTGGACAGGCTGGATCGATGGGCCAATGTTATGAGCTTCAACAAGGCCAAGTGCCGGGTGCTGCACTTGGGTCACAACAAGCCCACGCAGTGCTACGGGCTTGGGGAAGAGTGGCTGGGAAGATGCCTGGCAGAAAAGTACCTGGGGGTTTTGGTCGACAGCCAGCTGCGTATGGGCCAGCAGCGTGCCCAGGTGGCCAAGGCAGCCAACAGCATCCTGGCTTTTATCAGAAATAGTGTGGCCAGCAGGACCAGGGAAGTGATTATCCCCTGTACTCGGCACAGGTGAGGTCACACCTCAAATACTGTGTCCGGTTTTGGGCCCCTCACTACAAGAAAGACATTGAGGCGCTGGAGCGAGTCCAGAGAAGGGCAACGAAGCTGATGAGGGGTCTGGAGAACAAGTCCTGTGAGGAGCGGCTGAGGGAGCTGGGGGTGTTCAGCCTGGAGAAAAGGAGGCTGAAGGGAGACCTTATTGCTCTCCACAACTACCTGAAAGGAGGCTGTAGCGAGGTGGGGGTTGGTCTCTTCTCCCAAGTTAGAAGGGATAAGACAGGAGGAAACAGGGTCAAGTTGCAGCAGGGGAGGTTTAGATTGGATGGCAGGAAAAATTTCACCCAAAGGGCTGTCAAGCATTGCAACAGGCTGCCCAGGGAAGTGGCTGAGTCGCCATCCCTGCAGTTATTTAAAAGGCGTGCAGTCATGGCACTTAGGGACATGCTTTAGTGGTGGACTTGGCAGTGTTAGGTTAACAGCTGGATTCAACGATCTTAAGGGTCTTTTCCAACCTAAATGATTCTATGATTCTTAGTCACGCCAGAACGCACACCTGCATGAAGCTTAATATGCTGTTCTGATTTACCTCTGTTCCTGGCCACCTGGTCACAGATGAACGTTTGTTTTTTTTTTTTACATTAATACTTATTTAGCTAAAAAATCTTCATAAGGTTTGAATTCAAACACTTGTGTTTTCCGAAACTGAGAAATTTCAGCTTTGCAACTGCATCTGAATTTGCCCATTAAATTTGCCAGTAGAGTGCTGGAGCTGTTGTTCAAGCTGAATAGACCGAGCAGCAGACTACCAAATGATTGAAAACAGGAGCAATTTTTCCCCACGACAAATAGTTCTCCAATATTAATCACATCAAAGGGGTTCTTAACTGTTTGTCGTTCTGGATGTTTCAGTAACTTTGTAACCACGTATTAGTGCATTCTGAAGGGTGGACAACACAGTTCCTGCATCTCTTGCCAAAGGAAGCAGCTCAGCTGCGTGCCAGTGCCAGTTAGGACATTTGTTAGCTGTGGGTCTGAGCAAGCAGCTTTTGTGTGATTACATTAATCTCCTGATGAAAGATGCTCAGTTTTGGATTTGTTTCCAGACTGAACGTCCTCTGTCATATTGCTGTATCCTACTCCTGTCCTCTCAAAGGTCAGTCTGCTACTCCACTAGACTTCTCTTAACCTATACTGGTGCCTTCCAAGCCCTGCTGGCCACCTCCAGGCCGTTGGCTACAATTTCCCACTCCCTTGTCACACCGCAAGTGTTCCAAGCTTTGTTTTTCATCATATCTAGCAGGAGGGGAGAGAGACCACCTCTGATACTACCAGAACACTGTCCGACAAGCTTCTCTCGTCTTTTGCACTCTCCTTACCTTGAGAAATGGACTCAAACCAGGAAAAGGCAGAATACTGTTTATACCTAGTGTTAAAGCCCAACCACCTGAGATTTCACAACAGCTGACAGCCCCCATTAGGTACCCATGTACGCCAGTCCCAGCTACAGCACACTTAAAAACTGGGAGCAGAAATAAGCAAATACCTCTTTTTTTTTTTTTTACAGGACATACAATTACCTTAACCACACTACACATAGATCGACTTATTTTCCTTCCCAAGCTTTTTCCGACTCTTCCAAAGTATCAGATCATAATAAAAGTGTCAGGAAACATCTGATGTCTCTGTGCTCTATGGAGTGCCCTGTCCTAGTCCCAACTCTGATCCTGACTGGACACACTTGGTTTACCCCAGCACAAATTAAAATTAACTAGTAATAATTAAATTGTATTATTTCATAATCATGACCAAATCATAAATAATTCAAATATATTAATAATGCATAAGCTTGTGAGAGGTCATACAGCTATTACAAATAATCATCTGTTCACTTAACAACCAACTATCAGTCATACCTACAGAATTTTAATGGGCAGAATTCAAATTAGAACCTGATCAAAATGCAGAATCTTAATTAGTTTTGAGCATAAGCATCTTAGCTGAATATCACTGTCCTTCACGCATTTCTACCTATGATCACTTTAACTACTTTAATCATTAGACAATAGGTCACAGTTCTAAACATGGTGTTTTGTGTTTCTTTTTAACATTGGACACTTTCAGGTACAAAATTAGCTGCTCAGGTGAGGAAAAAAAAAAGAAGGAATACGGCTTCTTTCTTCTTTTTGTGAAAAACTTCAAAATTGCCACAATTTTCAACAACGAAATGAAGACTACTTTAAGGTTTGAAATTGTAAAATTCAGTGACACCGACAGCACTGAGTGATAATTCTAAGATGGAGAATCAAATACCAGTGTATACAATAAATAAACAAGAGTACAATCTGGTAATTATTTCTGGACAGAGCCTTCATAAAACTGAGTAAATACTTTGAAGACACTTTTCTTTGTAAAGACCGAGATTTTTTTTTTTAAATATATATTCTAAAGAGCTTTTTCTCAATGTAAAGTATGACTCACTCCTAGCTTGATATGTTGATATTTAGTTGCAGAAAATATTTCTCCAAAATATCAGAGAAAATTTCACTGGAACTAGACATCACGCAAGGTCAAAGTTATAGCAAGGTAACATTAAAGGAGAAGCAAAGCCCACGTCTGCTAAGTGTTTTCAGGAGAATATATTCTTGCAATTTTAAGGAATTTATTTTTGCAACAGGAATGTATTTTTGCAATTTTAAAGATCTTTCTGTATATTTACAAGCTAACAAAGAGCATGAAAAAGCAGCAATGAAAGACTGCACCGTTTCAGGTAAGGCTCAGAAGGCAATATCAGGCAATATAAGATTTCTGCCTTTTTTCCCCCTCTGAAGGATGTACTCCGACGGTTCACAGACAACTTACATCTGTGTACTTTAAAGACCAAGACCTTCAGTGTTTTTTACTGCATTTTCATTTGTAGAACACAAAACCTTGATCTCAAAAAATAAAAACAACCACACGATGTTTCACAAGCACTAAACTATTTGACATTCCTTACTGAAATACTCTTAGAATGCATATAAGCCTTGGGTTTGCCCCTTTATTGACCGGCATATCCTGCTGCTAAAGTTTGTGCTTCTACAGGAGGTTGTGCCTGCTGGTCCACTGAAATTTCACTTCACCACAAAACTTAGTTTGTGTACGTCCTTGAACAACTTTACTAAACCCTAAATCTTTTGGGTCTTTGGTTCCTCTTTTAAGACAGATTGTACTGTTTCTTGCAGCTTTCAAACTACTGATGAGCATGAGAACGCCAACCACTTTATAAACACAGTAGAGTGCCATCGGCAAGTCAGGAAGACTCCCAGATTCCAGTGCTGTACTTAAAAAATATTTTTAAAAGTCTAAGTCAATCCTCACAAAGAGCAAGATCCAGTAAGAGACAGAGAAATAGTTAGTTCAGTCCTAATTCTCATACTGAAAAATTTCAATCAGTTAAATGCTGTAGTTTTCATTAATTCTTTAAGTATCAACAACTCTCAAAGAACTTCACCAAGGTGCAGATCAGCAAAGAACATTCAGAATTTTGGGTGAATATGATGCGAGGTGATACTGGCCAACATTTTGAAGCCTTTGTCATGATCAATAGCTATGTTAGCAGTACAGTAGTATCAAGAAATGTAAGAAAAACACTGCATTCTACCAGGTGGACTGGAAAAAACGCCATGATGTGGCAGAGGGCAAGAGCCGCTGCTGTAACACCTAAAGCATCAGGTATTCGCGTGCAGGTCTGGATGGGGATGTGACGTGTGTGATGGGGCTGTGGCTCAATGATGTGGCTTGCACACACTGCAGTCAGTGGGACAAGAGAATTATTGCTGCCACCACCTCGGGGAGTGCCGCAAATCCTCCCTTCAACCCTGCTCACAGCAATCAAGCACGAACTGAAAAGAAACCTCTTGTGCCGCTGCACGGGCGCAGGCACACGGCAAGACCTCGCAAGAAATGGCATCTGGGAATATTTAATCACTCGTGAAATGGATGCCATTTCACAAATTCTAAACACCCCCAGCACAAAGCTATCTCCACACGACAACCCGCACAAAGGTAGCACAGAGGCATTCTGGAAACAGAATGAGCTATTATTTCCCTCTTGGCAGCCATCAGGGTTGACAAAGACTCGTGGACTCCCTGTGACTCCAGAACGTGCTTTATAGTTTGTTTAGCATTTTTTCTGTCGTTATACAGAAATAGTTCAGCTTTGGAACAACCAGCTTCAGCAATGAGCACCCACACACACCCGTCCCTTCATCCAGTCATTGATGGCCTCCCTTACTTCTCTGAAAAGAGGGAGCGCTCATTAACAGTTTGGACATTTCTTCTGACAGACAAACCTTTGGGGGATCTCAGTGATGAGCGTTAACTGGAAGGTGGCTACCAGCCACCCCGCTGGGCTCCCAAAGCTAACCTGTGCCGCACAATGCTTTCCACCGAAAACCAGACAGATTTGGTCACTCTCTATCACTCACAGATGCCTGCAGGCAGGCAGGCTTCGTTCTGTTCAAGCTCTTTCAGGACAAAAATGCTCATAAACATAGGATTCTCCAGTACTTTTTGTTAAAGACAGGCTGGTATTTAGCATTTGTGATAGACTAGCATATTAAGTATTTCGGTTGTGCGCAAACCCCTCTCTGTAGCTCAGCGCTCCCGGTCTTCTCCTGGACTGGAGCAGTTCTGCTGCTCTGGGCGTTTTCGCGAGGAAGTTTTGGGTCATCCCTGCTCTGACATTTTTGAGAGTTTATGGATGGAGAACCAGTCTCCAACCAAATTACTGACAGAACTGGGATAATCGAATTGGAGAATTTCTAGCTTTGGTTTCCAGATCTAAAAGCATTTAGTCTTTCCAATAGTATCTCCTTGCAGCATGAATATTTAATAATTAGATTACTGAAACAAATTGGTTTGAAAATTATGATGTCAAATGCAGCATTATAGAATTTCATGCAAATTTCTTGTCGACTAAATCTCTACCTAATGTTTAATCTCATTTGTTTTTTTCACCTGCTTTTACATTTAATTTACTTAATAATTAGCATTTGTAAAGTTCTTTTATTACAACAGAAATATCAACCAGCTGCCCATTCACTGCACAAGTATCAGTTCTCCCAGGAGATGTCTCTTTCCTATGGTATATGAAGACAGATTGGCTCCATGAATACTGGTGGAAAGGGCTGAGTGTAGGGCTCAGTAATAACAAGTATCAATACTTTAATATTAATTAAAGTATTATGAACAGAACAGTGCGCAAGGATTGCTGGCATGACCTAACAAAGTCTATTCTGTAAAACACAGGCAAAGGCCGGCTGCTAATAAGGAACAATAAGGAACAGCATCTTTTACTCCATCAGTCAAGGCACTACAAGACAGCTCAAGGTGAAAATTTTAGCCATCCAAAGTTCAGCAAGACAAACTCTACCCAGGCTTCTTATTCTTACTTGCACTTACAAGTAACCTTCACTGATGCTTGTACGGTTCACCATGTGTCACTAGTATTACCAAAGGAATGTCATCAGCATCTCAAAAGCATCACTTGAGTTACAATTGCCAAAAGTAATTCTAAGCCCATGGTCAAAAAAGACCGAAAACAAAGAAATCAAGGTGGTTGCTGTAACTCAGGGTGAAGGTAACTTAGCAGAAATATTGACTGGAAGTTCAACCTCCAAATGAAATAGGTTCTAGTTCAGTGTTCTGATCTTGTTTTTCCAAATGCTTCCGAACACTCCAGAAAACAATACAGAAACAGAAAAAAATGTATTGCTTTTAACTACCCCAAAGTTTCAGACATGCAAAGGTATTGTAAAAAACATGCTTTGAGGTTGAAACCTGGCATATCAACTTAGTAGAGAATGTCAAGATTTTATAATTCAATTTAGAAAAACAGAGCAAATCCCACCCAAACCCCAAACTCAAAACACAGATGGGACACCGCTGCCACAATTATACCAAGTTACCAGATGTGGCACTGAATGGTGAGCATTACCGATACAATTCATCTTCCAAATAACTGACTTGCCAAGTTCCGGTCCCGAACGGCTGCTGCCTGGCCAGCAGAGCGCCCGGCGGGACGCCCGGGCCAGGCTCTGCTGCTGCCCCCGCACCGCTGAGGTGTTAAACCTGGTTCATTTTCTGCTTATACCACGCAGTGGTCCCCGCGTCTTACAGAGTCTGCCAAACCAGCACTCCTCAGAAATGATTTTCCCTTGAGCTGTTAAAATCTTAAAATCAGAATGAACCACAGATTTGAATGGGAAGTTAAGAGACAATGAAATATTTATCCTCTTGAAATCAAAGGGAAGTGGGGGGGCTTAAAAATAATTTCCTGAATTTGCTTTTTTGTTGAACCCGAGACAAAAAACTGTAAGGACAAGAAGTTTAAAATATAGATGAATATTACATGTATTAGCACACCTTTTTAGCGCTGTCCTACTCTCCTTAATTCCTAGTTATTGATATAAAGTTTATTTTTTAATAGTTCTAACAAGAACCTTTTGGCCAACTTAACCTTCCATCTGAAGCGCCGAGCTGTTACATTCCATTTCTGTAACAGCAATTTCGACACAAACAGTACATTTTAACTATTGCCAGCAACTGTCTTTCTGCCGTTACAACTGAAATCTATCCAGACTGAAAATTTGAGTTCTTGAGTTCATTGTTTTAAACACGCGATGGAAGAGTATTTTTAAAACGGAGCTTTTCCCTGACTCCAGTAGGTGGCAATAGCTCTGCCCTTAAACGCTCAGGCCCCAGGAAGCTCAGAAAAACCGGTGCTTCAGAAGCGGAATGAAGCACCGCATCCCTGCCCACGCACGCTCTACTGGGGAGCCTCCGAATTAAATCAACCACCAGAGCTATCCAAAGAATGATTCCTCCACTGTCAGCCCTAAAATTCACCGGAAATTATTAGTGTCGTAACTGAAAATGGAGCCCCAAGGACATTTAAATAATACTCTAAGACCACTTATAACAAGATAATTATTTCACGCCTGATTTGTGGGAGTGAGCACTTAACACAGAGTGTTGCTCTGCTTTGATTTGTGCACGCAGGTGCAATATCTATGCCAAATCTCAGGAATTTTATAAAATACAGAAACAGTAAGTGGTTACCTGTCTCTAGTTTATGACATTTATAAACATCGGGTGCCAAAGTCTTCATTGTTACACGAAACTCCAAAGTTTGGGATCTGGCAGTACTAGAACTCAGCAGAAATCAAAGTAATCATCTATTTTGCATGGCCTGTGACAACTAAAAAGAACTTTACATAAATAAGTGCTTTTTAACAATAGTTATTTTGCCAAGAAAATATGCTAAATGGGAACATACATCATCTGAATCACAGGTCTGAAGAACTAAATAATCATGTGGAGCCTCAAACTCATCTCTCATTATCATCTATGCAAAGCTAATGTGACAGCTGTGCAAAGCTCCAGGAAAAAAAAAAGATACTCTATACATCCTACAAGCAAGAAGAAATGCCCAAAGTGCTGCTGTTCAGAAGTACGACCTGCCATCTAACAGACTGCCCATTTCCTAGCCCGTACGAACCGACGAGCTGAGTTAAAATAAGGTCACAACTTTAAATCAAATGAATCAATAATTCCAGCTCATCTTGTGCCAGTGAGGGATTGATCTTACTGCCTCCGTTCTCAAGGAAATGAACCACACACACCGACAGCACATACAATAATTTATATGAATTAAACTCATCAAACATATTGAATTATTCAACAGTCCTCGTGCAGAAATGTGTTAATTTATATTCTCTCCAAAAGAAAAAAAATACTCTGAAAACTTCATCCTTTTAAGAAGGGAAGAGATCACAGTTTCACTATATCGGATTATGTGATTATTGAAGAGTTACTTATTATGGAATAAAGACGTATAAGATTTGGATTAGGGATGCTGTTAAAGGTACAAGCTGCCGTACGGAGGGCTGGGTTCAACCCTGCTGAATGTTCTTTATCAATAAAGATCCCCAATCCCATGCACCTTTCAAAAATATCTTCCCCCTCAAAACAGACAAAATTTCAATTTAGTAAATTTAAGGAGTGTAAAAAAACCTAAAAGAATCTGCTCGGACAGTTTTCACCAATGATTTTTATTTAAATCTGAACCTCAGAGTCAATAACTGAATGTACATGAAAAAAACTGTTGGAAGTATTCCTCTCTCAGAAAATAAAATAAAATCCACAGGCTCCCAAATACGAGTCGGTTCCTTCTGCTTTGGCTCCAAGGCAGAAAGGAATATCCCCAGCTCTCTCGAAGCAGCAGCTCCCTGCACGCCCATGCTCCCTGATGGAGCATCCTCCTCTGCCCCTCGCTCCCATTCCCTTGCCAAGGGGAGCGCCGGGGCCAGGCTCTGCCCCTGCTGAGACACCTCTCTGGGAGAACGCCCAGGTGAGGCATGGACGTCTTTCAATCTGTCCCTAAAAAGATGAGCAGCTGAAGAAGCTAATTAGCAGCGGGCTCCTATGGGCAATGAAAGACTCTTTTCTGCCAATTTTCTCATATATGCTGCCATTTTCTTTCCTTCACTTTCCTGTCTATCTATCTCCATTGTCATCGAAAAGCAAACGTGCTTTTTAAACGGGAAACAAGATCAATTTATTCTAGTCCCATCTCAGCTGACCACAGAAGGAGTGAAATGAGCAGAAAGCTTGCTCCTTCAACAGGATGTTAAATTCAAATTTTAAACAACCACAGCACCTACTTCCTTGGACCACTTCTAAGTGGTGAAGAGCTCTGACTCAAACAGTTTTCCATTTAAATAACACAGTTTTTCCTGACAGAAACCAGCATTCAGGAATGTTTTAGCTCAAGGGCCACTTCTGCTTTTCTATTCCAGTTATGTCAATGCTACAGCATCTGAAGCAGTTGTTACAAGTAACGCAAACAGCTGTCAGCATCTGTCTCTTCATCACTCCCTACCAGAATGCCTTTTAAATAGTAACTCAGAGTAAGATCTAGAAGCAGCGTTCAGCAGCGAAGTGCGATACAGGTAGAGAACACACATACAAATCCTACTTTGTGCTGTGTGTCTCCAACAAATAAATTTTGTCTTTAGCATAGAAACTAAACTTTCCCAGAGTCAGAATACGTTCACTTCATAACAACACTGACGAGGAGTATATTTTGTCCTTCCTTTCAAGCATCCAGAATTTGCCATTGGTTGAGTAGATATAATGAGTTACAGCTATTAATAGTAATTCCTAAGTAATTACCCTAAAGGAATGTAAATAGTTTCAGTTTAGATTATCATGTTGCTCTGCTCATTAAAATGCAGATACAGTATACAAAGGACCTTAATTTTCAGGCATTAGATTCAGTAAAAAATAAAATAATAAAAAATGTTTTTCCCTCCTTTAACCGTAAAAAAAAATTAGGAGACTGTATCTTCTGTTCAAGTTACAACAAAATTCCACCCTCAATTTAAATTATTTAAGTACATATATAGATTATACCATATTTTTAAGTGCTTAAAGAGATCTTATGGTTATCAGGCCCACCATGAAACAGTTATCTTTTTAAAGCAACTTAAAAACGTGATGTCTCAAATATCTGAAAAGATCACTCAAAGATCTGAGTGGCTGAAAGGATGAGAACATTAAAATTGCACTTATTTTGCTACCTGCTCCTGCATCACCAATAGCACAGCTTCATCTGCGATCGAGGACACAATATTCTGCATCACTTTATCCTCCTATTCTTCCTATTTGCTCTCACCTGTTAGCAGAGATGGCATTAAAACATGCATGTGAAATTTCTTAAGTTCCTCCTCTACCACCCCAGCTCTCCAGAATCACACCAGTATGTGCAACCGTTAGACTGTGATTTCACTGTCTAATATCCTCCTCCCAGAAAAGACCTTGAGCCTTAGATTTTAGGTGAAAGACGACCGTAATCAGTTTCAGATCTTTTTTTCATTTTTGTTTTCGCACACCTCACTAACATGTACGATATATTATTATGCTGAAGTACGTACTCCTAATCAAATAGGACAAATAGCGCTGTGCACTGGCCCTCGGCCACTCCAGGTTTCCAATACTTGCTGGCAACAGTGAAGACAATCAAAAATCAATTCTATTTGAAACTGCATATATTTTGGTTTTCTTTCCTAAATGGTCCTGGAGGGGATAGGGGGGGATTCTATATTCTGGTTCCTACTGAAGTGATGAATATTTCAATTTAGTAAACATTTAGCATATTGTCCAGAAAGAAATTTCTCCAAGACTACTGGCTATAACCACAGCTCTTCTGAGTGCTGTCAATAGACATGCGGATGGAAACATTCTGTAGATCCTGCTACTCTCCTGAATCATTTACTACCTTTCTACTTTGTAAATGTGAGAACCATAATCCTACGTATAACCTTCACCTATTGATCTGAAGACTTAGCGAGAGAACTACTAGTTTCTCCTCTAATTGCTGCTGAATTATGCAGTGCTTTTCAATGCAGGCCCTTGTAGAAACATTCCAAATCAACATTTCAGCAATAAAATCTTCTACCAATAGTTCCTGCATGACAAAACAAGCAATGTCTACCCACGGACAGAAGAGCACTTCATTCCTGGAAGGCTGCTCTGGTGCCAGCCTTTCTGCGGTAACAGGAAAGGTCTGGATACCCGCTCCCCATGACGTGCTGAAAACAGATTCTCAGCCTTTAAATGTGTTAATACACACATACATTTTTTTGACATTAGTAAAGCAGTCACAGCAACTTTTACAAATGTACTTGTCACATTGCAAAAGCATCTTTATAAGACAGCAACTAGCAAAACAAGTGTAATGAACGTATTTATGTCTGTCTTTATTTACAAGCAGCAAAAGGAACCTGACATTTCTAGAAAAATCCAGCGTTACTACAAAGAAAAAGTATTCTAATCATTTCAACAGTCTCATCTGCTGTGCACTAGACAACAGGCAGCACTGTATGAATGTACAGCTCCCCAGAATACTCCCGAGGCTGTGACAGGCACTGGCAAGTCCCCCGTTGGACATAAACCAGGCTGTTGTCTGAGAATCTAGCTAATGAACTCTCATGGCTGT
Organism: Chroicocephalus ridibundus; assembly: GCF_963924245.1. Classification (NCBI taxonomy): domain Eukaryota; kingdom Metazoa; phylum Chordata; class Aves; order Charadriiformes; family Laridae; genus Chroicocephalus; species Chroicocephalus ridibundus. The sequence goes on from NC_086284.1 coordinate 204,103,742, forward strand.
TTTTTTTTTAACCACTGGAATCTAGTTAGCGTCTAGGCTCGAATGCCACGGTCGTCAGGCACATTCCTGTGGTAGAAACTCTCCTGAAGCTGGGAGACAGGGCTTGACTGCCCGCCTGACCTGCTTCCTCATATTGCCTGGGTAATTTAAACCAAATTTTCCCCAGAACAGGTTTCTGAGATACAGTTAAACTCCTCGGTGAACCTGATGGATACAAGCAACAAGCACACAGTGACACATAACAGCGCTACCAAGCATCTGAGAACATGGCGTTAATTTTTAGATGGAAGGAAGGAGCTCAGAAGAGCACTGGCCAGAGGAAAACGAAGAGCTTCCCAAACACAGAGCTCTTCTTGGACTTCCCTTTGCAATGAATGTCCTTAGAGAGTAGAATGCTTCTTTATATTGATGAAAGCAGGATTTTCCATGAAGCACTAAACTCCTGCGGCAGAAAGATGTTCTTTTAACGAAGTTAAAAATGGCTGAAGAAAGCAAATCACTCAGCTCCTCTCCCTTTATAGATTTCTGTTCCCAATCGTCCTCCTTCGGGGACTGTGGAGACCTGCCAGCTAATTTTGTGGACAGGATGGCTTCTAGGCTTGCCTCTGATCTGCAGATGATGTTATTATTTCTTCATAATTGTTTACTGTATAAAGTCAACATCTTTCTCTCCAGAGGGAGATTTGCTCAGAGTCACTCATAAGCGCCTTTTAGCTCGCAGTTGTGGGCCTGCTGTGGTCTTGACAACATACTCATGTCAAGGTTAATGTCATGTCAAGGCCCTATTAGTGGCTCCTCTCCTTGTGTGGTTATTCTTTCAACTGTAAGAATATTAATGCAATTTAAAGTTACTTCTAGAGCATTCTTGGCTGGCCTTTAGGGTTATTGCAATTACATGGACAGAAGTTTCAAGGTTTCCGAGAGTACTGTGGGAGTAATTGCAATTGTGGGGAAAAATTAGGTTTCAGTTTGTGCTCTGAAAGCACAGAACTGAAAGCAATCACCTCCACAGTCAGTCCTGGCTGAGAGACGGACTCTGCCCATGACCTCTGTCGTGCCACCTGAGTTTCATATCAGAACTTTCCCATTGCATCCCCATCTGTAAAAGCGAGATAATGCTTTTTATCAACTTCATGGGGATTTTATAATTCAATGTTCATGAAGAGAACAGAACTGCAAGCCTTTCTGTACTGCTGCTAAATGCAAAACTTCCCTAAATCTTGGAGAAGAGAGTCCCAACACAGAACCCTCAAACCACACAGAGAGAGAAGACACAGCTCTTCTTCTTTTATTACAAAGTGAATAATTTAAGAATATTCTTGCTCACTGTCTTGAAACCATCCTTCATATGTCCCTGGGCAGAGCTGGAGGCAGCAAGGTTTGCATGTCAACGGCTGTTTTTGTTATCTGGTTCAGTAACAGCGAGGGCAGCGAAGCACCCGATGGTGCTGGTGCCCTGGGCAGGAGGCTCCTCGCCGTGCTGTTCCACTGTAACAGAGTCAGGCTTATGTAACTGATTAAATAAAAAAATAAATCAATCTCTATTCTTTGTCTTACATTTATGATCTTACAAGTGCACCCGTTGCGCATTACTCGTGCTGCTTCACGGCCTGACTTGGACTTGGTCAGATTTATTCTCACGCGGTCTCCCCCCCACCCCCAGGGCAACTGCTGGTCACAGCGTTCCCTATATTCAAAAGAACCAAAATGCTATATTCTCCTTGAAAAACATTTGGACGCTCTAATTGTCTCCCTAGGTTTCTATGACAACCACAGCAACATAAACAGCCTTGCTGGCAGCCACAGGAGGCTGAAATCTCTGCTCTCTCCCCTCCCCACCCCTCCCCAGAACTTCTCAATGTAGAACATACCGTAACCGAATAAATATCATTAACAATAAACATAGAGACAGTGTCTAGTACACCAGGCTGGCACTGGGGAAACTTCTCGCAAATAAAAATACGTTACAGCATTTTATAACAGTCAAAACATTGCCTGCTACATCAGTGTTACCGAAGCACCTTGGGATCAACTATGAAGAACAGTGCAAAGCTATAAATGTATAAATAGGAGGGTTTTCTATGTCAGCTTGTGCTGCTGCAGAAAGGTTTAAAAAAAATATGACAAGGCCTTCTCTGTTGGTGCCTCTCAGCACCTCTCACCTCGCCGGTAGGTTACACGCCAGGAATTGATAAGCTCCCAAGGGAGTGTCAGGCTGGTCGGGGTTACGGTGGCTGCAGAGCTCCGTGGCCGCGCACACATCCTGTGATGCGCCCGCTGGCACCTCGCCATGGCTGCAGCCCCCAGCCTTCCAGCAGGAAAATCATAAACAAAATGCGGTCGCAGCGGCAGTGAAAAGCTCTGCACGGCACCGTCAACCCGAGCCCAGCAGAAGCCGTTCCTCTGACCCTCCCGCATCAGGCCAAGGTAGCCAGAGCTGCTGCTTTTGCCAATGCTCAGGCAAACTGAGGTCCACCAAATCCCAGACAAATAGCTCAGCTCTTCCTTCTCTCCTGAGCAGGATTAATGGCAAAATAAACTGGCTGTACAAGGCCAGTGTAACTCTGGAGGTTTCAAGCCATTTAAACCCACTCAGCCAATACTGGATGGCACGAAGCCACCAGAATACACAGGAGCTGCAAGGAGGCTGCATGTGATAACTATGGTTATCAGATGTCCATAGATCACGAGATCATCTTTCAAAATGTTAAACCAGTTTCTGATCATAAAAATGCCATGTATTTTGAAAATCACTGCCACTGTACATCCAGCATGTGACAAAGTAACTTCGTGAAACAGAGAGATGCAATTTCAGGCATCAACACAGAGGTAATTTCTTCCCCAGTGCTGTTAGTTTGTCTCAGGCACTTGTTCTCCCTGTGCTGCCAGAAAGATAGACGATTCCTGCTGTTCTGAGACACAACTGGGGATGTAACTACGCCGTTCCCACTGCAGCAATCTTCTCACTTGGAGAGGAAATCCTATGGCTTTGTGGGACCAATTTGAGACTCAGACTCAGGATTTGAGGAAGGAGAGCTGGGGAGGTACGTGAATGTGAAGTCAAAATCTCTGGGGACTCCATCTGGACCAGTATGCAGAAACACACGTATGTGGTAAGAGGAGGAAGAGGAGGTGAAACACTTGCCTGTCCCACAGGGCTCGGAAGGCACAGAAGGTGCCACCTGACATTTCCCAGCACGAAGGACTGGCTTTTAGAAAACTGCCTGATTACACAGACCAGGTGGAGGTGAGATTAGAAATTAATGAAATAAGCACTAAAAATGGGGATGAACTTACAATCTTTGGAAAAAGAAATGTGGGTATTTCATTGGTTTTCTTTCTTAAGGCAGGACTTTCACTCTAGGGACTACCAATATAACAAATTTAAAATTGTTTCATTTTCTCTTGAAAGATTTTGAACAGGGTCCTTATGCTACGGAATTAGTGTACAATACGGAAATATTGTGTTTTGCAACGTGGAAAGGAAATATTTCTTCTTTCCTCCCTAATTTGCTCCAATAGTCTGTACAGCAGGGAGTGCTATGTGAGAGCGAACCATGAATACAAAAGGATTACTGATGCCCACATTTACTACACGTTATACAATAACACTGCCTAATAAATAGTTTCTCTCTCAACTGTTCGTAACAAGTTTATGTTTCCATTTATTTCTTCTTACATAATAGTTTGATTTTGCTAACTACAGACATGCTACTTAAAAGTACAGCATACACGAAGTGAATATGAATTTGGAATACAAAGAGAGATCCGTTAGCTAACAAATAAGAGAGCCCAAGTGCTGGTGAGCACACCAGGATATTCGGTAATATGCAAGGTATGTTGTATAACACGCCATTGAAGATAGTCACAGAACAAGCAAGAGGGATGAGATTTTGTAGTTTTCACAGTTACTTATTAATAAACAGTAATAGCTCTAAAATGATCACATTTCAAATTAGGATTACAAAGAATATAAAATACCCTCTTCTGCATTTGGAATGAAATGCTAGACGTAACATTCTAACAGTACTGATTCAAAAGCAGGGCAATTTTAGAGTAATTTTAAACTAATGATTTTACAATTAGTAGATACTTTCATACCTTCCAACCTCTGTCCAATATGACTCATTGCCACTAAGCACTCTGTTTTAACTTCTGAGAAACACACAGAAAAGTTAAAAAGCAAAAATAATAACAAAGCCCAAACCACCCCACAAACCTTTGCGTGTTTCCCAGGTACATTTATGGCATGTAGGTGGCATAGATGAATTAATGGCCAGGAGGTTTTATCAGCAGTAATTACACATCTTATCAGCAGCAATTATATAATTCCCTTGTGGCACTGAACCATTCTAAACTCCAACCCGAGCACTAATCACTAATAAAGTATTGATAAAACCCTTACAGGACGTTGTTCCAACTCATAAAGCCATTCCTTACGGATAGTCAATGCTTAAGAAAACTTGAAGATTGCTGTGACTTCACAGGGAATCTCTGTGCTGCTTAAGAAAATGAGGTGTGACATGTTTTGCAGTTGCATTGTGATTTTTCTATGAACGCACATATTTTTACATCCCAAGTGCAACGTATGGCATGATGCCGCTTTTAAGCACAGGAACACAGAAATCTGTGGCCACAAACCGTGCTTTTGACAATTTGAACTCTTCAGATTTTTATCATTTTAGATTATTCAGCTGAGCAACCCGGTTTCTTTAGTAGGCCAATACTAGAAGTGTGGTTTAATTAAAGCATTTAAAATGAAAATTAATTCATAAGGTTTTAAGTGTATATCTAGGAAATATGTCCATCAAATGAAGACATTGGGGAAAAGTGATTTTCCTAATTGCTAGTGTACTTTTGACATATTTTGTAAGTGGCAGACTGTACTGAACTGGCTGCACACGTCAGGGTCAAGGCTTTTATTTAGAACAGTTGTGAGAATGTAATCACACATTTTTGACTAGGCCAAGTTATTTTTTTCTTCCAGAATATCCTAAGAATAACATTTTATGTAAAAGTAAATGCATTCTCAATAGCTTAAGATACACTGTCAGTAGAGCATGAGACCAGAAAATCTTGAAAAGTGACATACCTGCCCCACGCTGCTTTCATCGTGGAATCTTTATCAACAGGAATGCATGAGGACTCAATGACACTTGATTTATTCAATTTGTAGCAGAGACCACAGTCTGGATCTAACATACATCCATTACAATAACTGAAAGAGAAATAAATAAATACTTAAACTACACTTTATTCATTTGTACATGTCAAAAACAACAGCATCTCCTAATCAATCTTGGGATGCACATAGTCAAGTTGCCATTGTTGGAGACAAGATAATAGAAACTGCCCAAAAACTAATACAGATGGCTTTCACCTTCTTCTGCACCACATTTTGGTGGCCCTTTGCAAATCTCCCAGTGATACCTGATAAGGTTGTAGGGGAATTCATCCATGGAACGAATTTTAATTAAAAAAAAAAAAAAAGATTAGGGTTGAAAAGAAAGAATCATACATCTTACCTAATAACCAAAGTAGGATTTGGGGACATATGGATGTGGGAGTCAGTCTGAGACCACGATACCATCGGTCTCCATGTGGGAACTTGGCTCCTTAGTTCCCATTACTTTCAACGGACAGTGTCAATATGTCAATGGAGCCAATTCACATACAGGGGACTAATGCCCCAAAATACCCTACCTGCCCTTCACCTGCCACTGCAGGGTGTGCAGTGCTCTCGCAGATCATTCCTGTGCATCGCGCTTGCCAGCCAGTGCCGTACAGATAGCTCTGATTTCCTTGGTAGTCTCAAAGAGCAAGAGATGCTCACATTTAGGCAAAGTTTCCTCAATGCAATCTTGCGAGTTATTCAAGTGACTAGACAGTAAAACTGTTCTCTGGACTCTGCTGGTTGCACTGACCACGTCCCCACTGACTATTGGGAGCCTAGAGAGAGGCCAAGTGCCCCAGAGATACTCCACTTAGGTGCCAGTCCAAAACCTGCCCTCAGAACAAACCGAGTGGTATTTGGGCACGTGAGCTAGGAAGGTATTCCAAAACCCTTCATGTAGTGCAAGTTATCCGAAAGCTTCTGGCACAAGCTTCTCCAGATCTTGCAAATGCTCAAGATCGTTGCTACTGTGGTTAAACTACCACGGTGCTTATCTTCCACAGAAGCCACCTCAGATTCGGAGATATATTCTCATCAGTAAAGCCCCTGATATATTCTAAGGGATAACTTTAGGAGCTAAAAATAGGAAAATGAAAAACTGTAAACCATGGAGTAATTCTGGAAATTTGAAATCAAAATTAAACTTTGCAATGTAACATCTGGAAACGTATAATTCAGGTGACGAAAACAGCTTCAACATATATCCCTGTAACAACAAAATTAAGGAAATAATCTTTTCTGACTGTGTATATTTATCATAACAATGACTTAGTGAATGAAGAAATAATCTGCTTAAACTACTATACCATTATGAGAAAAAGTAAAAGTAACTGTATAACAAAGCCCCAAGAAACTAAATCAGTAAAGCAGATTATATGGATTTAAAAAGTCTGAAAGTATGTGCTTAAAATCTACTCATTCAAACATTCCTTACTATGGTGTTTCTAAAAGAGTTTGATAAGGTCAATTCATATGGTAGCTGGCAAAAAAGAGGGCTGGGAAAATGTTAAAAACAATGTATTCATCTGCATTTTCCTCCTCACAAGTTTCAGAAATCTGTCCTCTTTGTTATCGTGTGCCTTCTGAATAGTCAAATTACTGCAGAATTTTCATGTTGTCTACTTTTTAGAAAATAACTCTATTTTAAGTACACCCTCCTCTTGCTTAACTGATAGGTCAAATTCAGGTTTGAACAGCTTTTCATTTTTTTATATTAGGAAAGGTGCATTAAATGAGCTCTTTAAATAGAGATATAAACGGCAGAAAACACTGTTACGATGGAGATGAAACAAAACTTTCAGGTAGAAGTCAATCACCTAACTGTAGTAAACATTTCTTCTCTTGCAAAGATAAACAAGAAAATGATACCTCTGCCATTATCAATTATGAAAGGACAATTCCAATATTACATTAGCGAGACTTAGTTATAATTTTGTTAATCAATATTAGGATGGCAATGGGCAGGAACCAAAACAGTTGACAGGAACAGAAGACTGCAGATGAATAAAAATATTTTTATAAATCACAAGTGTGTTGAAGTATGTAGTAATAATATTAAAAATAACTGAAAAAAATATAGCATCTTCTAGTGAAAAGAACTCAATGATATCAAACAGGATGCTGGTCTATGATTTTCAAATTGTGAGATATCTTCCACTCAAATCACGTTGTATTTCAAAGTACCTTTTAAACCATGAATTCCTAAAAAGATGCAGGGTGGTAGCACATCCAGCATGGCAGCCTGGCACAGAAAGCAGACATTTCCAAATACTACATGTTACCAAGTGCAGCGGTGGATTTTTAAGTCAACTATATGCAAATTATATTCACGTGCAAAATTTAACACATTAAAGTGGTGGTTAGGCAACAATTCTTTCTGGAAAATTTCAGGATTCAAGGTTTCTCTAGATTTGTTCTTTTTAGGTTTTACTTCAAGCAGAAATATCGTCAAATACCCAACACCAGCCAGAACATCAGCAGGACACAGGAATGCAGGGGAATGACAACCAGACACAGGGATGACTGTCATCTTTACAGTGTTGCCAGCAGAGGACGGGATGGGGACTGAAAGCCTCATCATTTCCTTCAATGTCCGCGCAAAAATCGATGCACAAGATGAATGACAGAACTGAACCATGCATTGCCTCTTCTGTCCCACTGGCCTCGCTCTACGGATAACTCCCCATAACCTCATATGGTGTTGGGTATCAGTAATTGGTCAATCAGGGAGCAGAAGGCATCTTATTTATTCCTCCCTCACCCTCCAGCAGTCCAGAAAAAAGTCGAGAAATTTGATTATCGATTCCAGTGTCTGCCTACATGGCTGTTAATGCATCTTTTCCTTGGGCTTTATTGGGTACGCACAACCGTGTCTTTCAGTTGGCATTCAACATAATAAAGGCTGCTGGATCTCATGTCATGCCAAATGCCAGAGATTATAGTTACTCTTAACAGTTTAAATAATTTAAAATTATTATTTCCCCACAGCTTTTCTGAAGCTTGTCTTACAGGTCGAAAAGTTAAATAACAAATATTTAAAGACCCTTTACCTTTGGGTCAGGATCTTCTGCCCTCACCTATAGAGCGAGTTCATACAATCGGGCTTTGACTTCAGGTTTTAGGGACAAGGCCAATTTGTGTCAGAGGAAACCCAGAAACTCAATATACAAGACTTAAAGCCCTTCCAAATCTAACTCCCAGCAGACTTAGGGTAGGCGGTTGCTGGTCAGAGCATCAAGCATTCTTCTGTGCCCCGTTTCATCACTGATATAAAATGTTTATGGTGACTATGATGAGGCAGACAGGAACTGCGTTTTCCAAGATGAAGGTTGATGCTTTTTTCCTCCAAAATCCCAAAATATACACGTTACAACTGTTTCATAACACAGTAAAGGAATCTGTATCGGTTAACAAAGACTAATGATAATTGAAGACGCAGCATGAAATAAAAAAAGGAAGATTTTTTTTTTTAAAAGAAGCAATTTAAAAGCAACAAAAAAAAATCAACGGCTGAGGCTGTTTGAATTTCTCTCTCAAAAAATGGAAATAAAATATATAGTACTTTCAGGCTTATGCTCTTCACTCTAGCCCCATTACTATTTACTAAACACAAATATTTAAGTAATTTGAAATTGAGCACATATTCTTACATATATGCTCATAGTGATGTAAATAAATTAGGACATACAATATACCAGGAAAATAAATGCACAATATTTTTGTGTTGCATGTTGACATGTAGCTATCTACTACAGATCTCCCTGCCCTCAAACGTACCTTCTTATCAGCACAGATCTATTTAAATATATGTCAGAGAATAAAATCATAAAAATACTTCTTCAAATCTACACCACAGGAACAGTTATGGCCTTGAAAGCCCTATACAAGAACACTCCAGCATGTCTATGTTAAGAAAGGAATTTGCATCCAATTATAAATGGGAGCTATGTTTCCTGTACTTTATCATGGAATATTTATATCCGTGCCAGGGTTATGAGCTCGTGCCTTGGAAACAGGTTCTTCCGTGAAGAGCCAGTTGAAAATTCCCAGGCAAGATGTTTCTCAATCAGAGACTGACAACTCATCAAGATTGAAATACTTGAGAGAGATGATTTGATTTTGATGAAACCAGGCAGCATTACAGCAGAAAGGTTTTACGATGTGCCTGGTTCCCTCTCTGCTTACCAGCTGAGCTCCTAGGCAACCCAACAAGAAGGCAAGCGTCTAGACTTCAGATGCTTCAGCCTATGTAGCAGAATAACAATAAACAGGAATGTGAGGCTCCAGAAGTCCAAAGATGCCTAGCTTCTTTGCAGATCAATGACATGAAGTCTACAAAACAAAAGCCTCAGTAGCTTGGCCCCTCAGTTTATTGGGAACTGCCATGGAATGGGATTTCAGGGTTCCTGCCTCATTGTCAGACCACGCTTACTGACAAGCTGACAGACTGCTAGGAGACCAGATATCCCCAAACCTGCAATTCCCAACTCCGATTCTGCCAACTCAGTCGAGGCTTCCATGCTCTTATGTCCTCTTCATCTGACCAAATGGGAATATCTAGCAAGCCTGACAGCACTAACATGAAGGTCCCTTGCTAGCCATTTCTTGCCAGCCTGAGCACCACCAGCTTTCATGATGCTGTGCTCTGGAGCAGCCTGCCCGATTAACTGTTCCTGAGGTTACAGGTTGATCCCAAAGATCACAATTCCTTCCCCCATCACAGAGAATTTAAAGTATATACATGAATTATTAATTGGCTGACTGTGTACATTTTTCTTGATACAAAAATTACTGTGTTTTTTCTACTGAAGTGTAGTTTACTAGCCTCCAGTGCAGTCTCTAAAAAGCCTGAATAAAATCTCTGACCTGCTTAAAGTGACCCTCCAGATCACAGAATCAGAATAGTTTGGGTTGTTAGGGACCTTCAAAGTTCATCTAGTCCAACCTCCCCTGCAATGAGCAGGGACATCTTCAATTAGATCAGGTTGCTCAGAGCCCCATCCAATCCAACCTTGAATGTTTCCAGGGATGAGGCATCTATCACCTCTCTGGGCAACCTGCCAGTGTTTCACCACCCTCATGATAAAAAAATGTCTTCCTTACATCTAGTCTAAATCTACTCTATTTCAGTTTAAAACCATTACCCCTTGTCCTATTACAACAGGTCCTGCTAAAAAGTTTGTCCCCATCTTTCCCGTAGGTCCCCTTTAAGTACTGAAAGGCCACAATAAGGTCTCTTCCCTTGTCCACTGATGTAGTCACTCCATCACAGAAGGCCACTAGGTTCATCAGGCAGGACTTGCCCCTGGTGAAGCCATGCTGGCTGCTTCGAATCACCTCCCTGTCTTCCATGTGCCTTAGCATAGCTTCTAGGAGGATCTGTTCTGTGATCTTCCCAGGCACAGAGGTGAGGCTGACAGGTCAGCAGTTCCCAGGGTCCTCCTTTCTACCCCTTTTATAAATCGGTGCAATGTTTCCCCTTTTCCAGTCACCAGGGACTTCACCTGACTGCCATGACTTTTCAAATATCATGGAGAGTGGCTTGGCAACTACATCAGCCAATTCCCTTGGGACTCTGGGATGCACCTTGTTAGGTCCCATAGACTTCTGTATGTTCAGGTTCCTCAGGTGGTCACAAACCTGATCTTCTCTTACAGTGGGAGGGACTTTGCTCCCCTAGTCCCTGTCTTGCAGTCCATCCACTCAAGAGGTGTGGGAAGAGAAGTTGCCAGTGAAGACTGAGGCAAAAAAGTTGTTGTGTCCCTCAGCCTTCTCCTTGTCTGTTGTTACCAGTTTGCCATTCTTGCTCATCAGGGAGCATACACTTTCTTTGACCTTCCTTTTATGGTTGACATACCTGTAGAAGCCCTTCTTATTATTCTTTGAGTCCCTTGCCAAGTTCAGCTCCAGCTGCACCCTGGCCTTCCTACCCCCATCCCTACAGAACCCTATACCCTTCCCAGGATACCTGTCCCTGCTTCTGCTGCCTGTGCAGTTCCTTCTTGCCTTTTAGTTTGACCATCAGGCCTTAACTCAGCCATGCCGATCTCTTCCCTTCCTTTCCTGATTTCTTACACCTGGGGATCAAGAGCTCTTGTGCTCTATGGAAAGCGTCCTTAAAGATCTGCCAGCTCTATTCTGCCCTCTTGTCCCTGAGGGCAGTTTCCCAGGGGGTCCTATTGACTAACTCCCTGAACAGCTGGAAGTTTGCTTTCCTAAAATTCAAATACCAATGAAAAGTTCGCAATTGCTTCTTCCCCTGCTTTTACCCCACTGCTTAGAGTACTCCATACTTACCTACAGTTTGTCATTATATTTTGTGCTTTAAATTCATAAAATGACCTTGTAAGTAACGACTTTTCTACAATTCTCATGAGTCTCTTAATTTGAGCTGCAAATTGTACCTTGCCACTTTTTGTTGAGTGATTTAACAGTAAAAGATCTTTGCCCAGTGTCCTTGCTCTGCAAGTGCTGTTTCTCCTTTTGTCAGATTATTTTGTCTTTTTCAAGCTGAACTTCAATTTCTGAATTGTTCATTTCAAAACGCTTAATCAATTCTCACTTTTGCCACATTTTAAGAAGTTTTTCATTTTGTCTTCCATAATCTGTTATCCAATTATAAAACTGTATTAATGTGTTACTATCATCTAGTTACAGAAATACGAGCTGAGCTTGATAATATATTACGGAATGTCTAGTTCTTTTCTAGAACCTAACACCTGATTTCATAATATTCTACTACATGGGTAGCATGAACAGCCTCTTAAGAGTATCAAAAAGTCCACAAATACTGGTGTTTCTTGGGGATGGACACTTTCTTCTTGTTTTGCATTCATCAGCCTTCACTGAGCATACGTTGCACAATCAGCCTTTGTACGTGAAGAACTATCTATATGTGAAAATCTGATACACTCACAACATGCAAGACATTTTGCTCATGCCCTGTCCTCTCCACAGAATAAATGCCACTGCTGTGAGCTTGTTGAATCCACTGCTCCTGCTCTGCAAGATGCAAATATTCATATTGCTGAAAAAGTTTTTCCTCATAGAACTTTAGGAACAATAAAAAAACAGCCCAGGCAGGAAAGCCTTGATGCAGGGACAGGAGGGTCTTGCAGTATCTACTGAAGATTAGCACATACCACCCAAAGAGAACATAAGCTGCAAATCACCGCAGGCTGGAAAGGAACGTCACTTTGATCATGCTGCTTTCTACTCCTTCCAGCTTGCTGTTTGCCATACTGGAGACAGGATCCTAGGCCAGGTGGATCTTTCATCCTACCTGGTATGCCCTCAGGTTTACTCTTTGCGCTCAAGATTGGTTATGGACACAATCCTCTACCTCCCTTAGCATATGGTGTAGTTGCTTTCCAGCTCCTTATAGAAAAACAACAGACTGAAATCAAGCTTTCCTTGCTTCTGTGCTTGTATTCATCTGTCTACAACCAGAAAATGCCTCTTGCTCCAGCCCCAGCTGAAAGAAAATGGCCAAGATAGCTGAGCTGAGCACCACCAGTCAAGAGCATGTGTATCCAACTGGACTCAAGAAAGGACACAGCAACCGATGAATCCAAACAAGAGGAACAGCCATGATATTTAACTCAATAAAAATATAAGGACTTTTGGACAAATAGTGCAGTAGATTTATCAGCGCTCTTGACAGATGAGTGCACATTGGTGCACTAGGGGTTTTTTTGGTAAATGGCTTACTTCATTTTTAAATACAAACTCATTTCAGTTAGGTACTAGGACCTTGTTTAAAACTGCCTGATGCTTATGTCTGAGGTCTTATGCTGAGGCACATGCTTCACTGCACCTCAGGCATGAAATCAAGCACTTCGTTATACTTCTAATGATTCACGTGTTCCTTCCAAAAGCTAACCACTAAAATCTGATTAAGTATCACTGGCCAAGAATATAGGGGATGCTTTAAGTAATTAAAATGCACGGTAACTACAAGATACTACTCCAAGCTGTCCTATCTGGGACACAGAAAATACAGTACTTAATGAAGAATGAGAAAAACCCACTTGGACCTCAAGAGCACTTTCCTGCTATTATAGGAGACCAAAGGCAGAAGTTTATTTGTTGAGGTCTACTGGCAGTCCAGTGGGTAACATGTATCCACTCAGTGATGTTCAAAAGGAAAAGCTACCATTTATAATCACAGTACTCGTAAGCTAGCTGCAGTTCTGTAATTTACCACACAGCTATTCCAACAGATCTAAATCGCAGTTACATTCAAGTATGATCAACCCTTCCTCATCTTCAAATCAGGCTCCTGCTCCATCTAGTTCAGGGACTGCTCTTCAGTGACTCCTTCCCAGGTAAGTTCCAGACCAGTACTCAATCCTTATCCTTCTTGATATGCCAGTCACATATAAATACATTCGCTCTCTTCAAACTTTCCTTAAGCCCTCTTTTCCAAAGATTCACATGTCTCAAATAAGCAACACAATTTATATAAACTCAGAGCAACTGTTTTCATCTTCTTGGTGTTTGCTAGTTCTGCCTTAGACCCCAAGAGGACCCTGATGGATCACCCATCTTTCCTACCTTCAAAGTCCTATAAAGAAAACCACTCTCTACAAACCCTGCTTTGCTTAAGTCCTCAGATCATCCTGGCTCCACACCACTACTACTATAAGGAGCTTCACAACAGACTGTACTGGAACGCTGACACCACATGCAAAGTGTCCTGATCTATTCGCACACAGGTATCAATTGTCTCTTGTCTTTGATGATCTTTTTTTCTGAATTTATACAGCCCCCAGCACAACGGCTTCTTGATTTATGCCTCGATCTGAGCAACACAGACAATAAATAACAGAAACAACTGACTTACATGTACCTTTATTTTGAGCGTAATGGCAGTTTCCGTAGAATACTTTGCTTTTAAAACTACTCTTGCAAAGAGACCCTACACATACATCCTATACTCCCAGCTTCCGGGCAGATCAGCTACAAGCCTTGTTCAAACTGGATTAAAATCATCCTTGTGTGACTAAAACCTGCAGACCATATAAAGTATAACACCATCACTTCAGAAGATTTTACAAAGTAACTCCCTAAGTATTGTTTCAGCTTTTGTTAAACAGCAAAGTCTTAGAAGTATTAGCAGAGATGTGAAGTGTTAATAGGTTACTATATAAATAACACCTTGTTCCCTCAGTAAGGCAGAGTTTGATTCAAAGACAAAGTAAGTGGAAATGTTAACAATGGTTACAGGGTCTGCGTTATGCCCACAGACATTATAATTCAGATAAGTCACTTTTCAGATTTTTGTTTTTAAATTGACGAGAGGAGTTTTTCCTCATTCACATTAACGATGCTTACTACATGGAACTGACATATTCCTTCCTATCCCCTATGATTTTAAATTAAATTACAAGTTTTGATTGATAGGAGCAACATGCCAGAAAATGGAACATTATTACCAAGTGATAAATCCTTGTATTATCTACTTAAAATATTTCCAGACTACGTCGAGGTCATTTTACAGCTCTACAACATAAACCATCTATCAGAATTTTAATTACATTTCATAAAAGCAGGCAAAACACTCATAATTTTCTGAACTTAATAGCAGAAACACATTACTATATTTATTAATGCAATTCTGTTATGAGAATTACAAGTAGCTCAGTCACTTTGACATTAGAAACATAAAATGAGAATCATATTTTAAAAAATACTGGTTCTCTGATACAGTGACAGTATGAAGAATACCGATGTCTAGTTTGCAGATAAATCAGATTGTCAATGAGTTAACAAAATGAAGTACGATAACTAACAGACTTACTGTATGTATCCTAAGGCTATTAAATACAATAAAACCAGTTTCCGTTACTAGGTTAGCTGAGTTTTTTCAAGACTGATCACAGTTACATACTTTTGCTAAATTCATAAAGAAAATATATTTCTGCCTACTAGCTCTTGTGAAATTGCTATGTAAGATTACTAAACATTGGTGCCTTCATCTAAGTGGTGTGTACTTGTACAATGAGCTTCGGCACATTAACCGCATGAGGCTGACTAACTCGAAGATGAACAGCAGAGCCTTTGTGTGCCCCGCACAGCTGGCACCGCCTGTAGCATTTTAATCAAACTCTGAAAACAATCAGTTCAGGAAGGAACCTGAGAAAGTTCTTGTGCACAGGTATCATTTCCCTAGGATACCAAGGTTAACTTAAGCTTAACACAAAAGTTACCATTTTCGTATAGTAACCGAGGTGAAAAATATTGCTTAAGCAGAACAAGTTCACATTATGTCTTCTACAGCTGACCAAGTCCCAAGAAGTGCAGTAAGAGGGACAGACACATGATGAAAGGACACAAAAAGACCAAAAATACAAGGCAACAGGCCAATGGTCATTTTCCAGAGATGGGTGAATATCCCAGAGAAAGGCAGAGTGGGACAGTCACACCTTTGATTCTTTAAAGACTGGGAAAAGGCAGTAGGGTAACTAGTGTCCATGCCCTAACCTTGGCCTCCTTCCAGAAGCTGCCTCCTTTACTGACAAGTCCCCAGTAAAACAAGGAACATGTTTATAGATTTTTGAGTAGTCAGAATAATAATAACAATGGCTAACTTATCTTTTAATTTTTAGGATTAAAAGTTTTGGGACGATACTCTTTTGTACTCCTAAATTTACCTCTGAGCTTCTCTGTGGCCTCGATGATAAGTAACAGATTACAGCTGCTGAAGAGATTACGATCAAAGAAGAGAAGTGGTCCCACTACAAACACCTACACAACCTTACACGGGTTGAGTGTGAAAGTGGAGTTTAAGGATGGCACAGAGACGGGCATTCACCTTGCCTTTCCTCAGTGAGACACCCACCCACTTCCACCTGGGAGGAGGCAAGGAGAATCTCAGCGTTCAGGCTGTCCTGCTGGGTTTGTGTTGTTTCCATGATGGCCATGTGAATGAGGATTATATTCAATTTTTTTTCACTGATTTATGGATTATTTTTTGGCTGTTGACCAACTACGATATTATATGTCCCTACATCAAATGGAAATATTTTACTCGATATTTGCAGCCTATCTTACTGGTTTGTTTTCTGCAAGCACATACAGGCAGCCTGTATCTCTCTCTGCATGGCACAGCTCTTTCAGAACGTAGCATTGAAGGTGCTTTTTTCAATCAGGACAGTGACTGTGTTCTTTATCTGCTACTCTGTTCTATCTTCATTGTTATTCTAGCAGCAGGAATTAATCTCTGCAGAGGAATACAGATCTGAGGGAACAACAAACAAACAGACTGTTTGTAGTAGCTCTAAGGCTTCCAAAATGGACACCACACTTACCTAACGGATTTGCAAACATAAAAAGCGTCTTTACTCTGCACAGTATCAGTGAAACTTTTGTCAGCAAAATACACTTTACTGATGATTTTGTAACTTACAAATACATTTTGACAGAGACAAACACGTTATATTTCGGAAACCCCCCCATACTCTGAGATGGCAAAGCCGCAAACAGATTTACACTCTGACTGAGCGTACCTCACCTCAGAGAAGCACCGCATCACCTTTAGATGAAGGAGACCACAAGCTGCATTTGTGTAGCACACCTATTTAAAAGTGGTTACGGTGGCTACAGGGAGATGGCATTACGTGCTGATTTTCTGAAGTCCTGCTGTCTTTATTTTTCAAAAACTGAGACCTCTTCAAGGCTTGCAAGATACAGCACTAAGCAATATGAGATACCAGCAGTTATACTGAAGCAAGCTAAAATATGGATTAAACGGCAAGAGACCACTGCCATTAAATGACTTCATTTTACTTTGATTGGATATCTTATTTGTAATTATTCCTACAGTAATATTTGCTCCCCTACATGGCGGCTATCTGCACAGCTCCTTTAATGCCATTAGTCTTAGAGTAGCACAAAAAATACACAAGGCTGACATTATGCAGAGTAGACTTTTATTTCCAAATCCTCAGGCTTGAGAATCTCTTTGACCCAACTCCGTAACTGCTGTGGGCAATACCTTCAGGGCCAAAAAGGAGAGAGGCGAGCCCCACAAAAACCAGCCCAGCCTTTAGCTTTCCTTTGGCTTGCAGTCCCCACCTCCTCTTCCTTCCAAGACCATGCATGTTATGCTGAAGTTCTAACCCAAGTGGAATGGTGAAGACACCATCTACTTTCTCATTACAAAAACACTTTTTAAAATTTCATTCAGCTTATTGACCACGTGCACAGAAAGCAGGCATGCCCGTATCTTGAACAGCCACTTTTCCACGTCGAATACAAGGTATGCCTGTATGTTATCCCCTCCAGAAATAATTTAGATAAGGGAATAAATTAACGTATGTTCCATATGTGTAGCTACAAGAACTTGGTGGAAAGGCAAGCTGAAACTAAGCTCCTCTGAAGACATCACTGGAGACAAAAATGTTTAAAAAGTTTTTCTTCCCTTGATCCATGCCAAAAGCAAACAATATTTCTTGGCCGAACACACTTGGAATTTTGAGACTTCCTGGTATGGAGTCAGTGGCTGATATCACCTCCCAAAATGGACACTAATATTCATGATGCTGAAGGAATATTCTTCCTCCGGCCGTAGCAAGGTCAGGGTCTAGTGATGTTCTGAAGCATGAAAAATGATATCCCAATTATGGTTTTAGATACACGAGTGTGAAAGTTGTTATTAACCATGTAAATGCCTATTTTTTTTTAAACCTTTTAAACAGTGGGTGCAGTAGCCTAAATCTGTGATATGTGGGCAACTGCATCCATTTATTAGTTTCAACTCTCCTGGCTTTTGTGTCTCCTTACCAAAGTATGTTCCAAGACTAAAATAGGAGCAACTAAAGCTTTCTTATACGTTGTTCATTATTTCACATCCCTCTCTACGAGTTCACTTTTATCTGTAAAGAAAGAGAGGTCCTCCTATTTCAAAATATTCCCAAATTAACATATTTCAATTCTTTTATTGCTCTTTTCTAGATCCTTTGAATTTCTATCACATCTGCTTTTCCTCACTTTATGTCAGAAAATTATGACAGATTAAAATATTCCAATACCTCAGGAAACGACATGCCTTTACTAGAACCACCTGCTTTAATTTGTCATGCTTTTGCCCAGAAGCGCACACTGAGCAAGCCGCAGCAAGTCTAAATTCCCTTCCTGACTAGCTGTGGTTAAGTGGAAAATGAAAACCGCGATGGATGATTTTGCATTACTTCTTAAGGTGGACTAGCCGCATTTCTTCTATGCAGATTTTATACTGTTTCAAGTTATATGATCATCCAGCTTCATTAGATAAAAAATAATGAGTTCTGCAAACGGTGCATCTGTGCCCTCCAGACATCCTTTCTAAATAGTTAACTTAAGTCCTAGGCAAAGCCTTCCGATATCCTGCTATTAATGTTATCTTATTCTGAAAGAAAAGCATTTGGAAGCTCTTTCCCGCTTTGCTTCTTTTAACCAGATTACTTGCTGTTTGAAAAATCTGTATAGGCACACCTCAAAAATCACAAACTATAGTTGACTCTGCAGTAGAAAACAACTAAAAATAGAGCTTTTGCATTTAGGGATCCTCATATCTGGTAGTATCTAATGTTGCAGTTATTAACACCTAGTTATACTCTTTTGAAGACCTTCTGTCCCCTTCCCAGGGGGGAAGCTTCAGATCCTCAGAATCTTTCACGTAAGACATGGTGCTGGCATATGAAAAGCCATGAGCCGTATTTCTAGCCAGAATCGCTAGGAAACTAGAAGTCTCATTTCTTGATATTTATCTCTATTGCAAGCACACATAAAACAGATTTTGAACATAAGTAAGAATTTCTTCAGCTTTTTTATTAGTCTTCACTCAACAGGGAATTTTCTAGTCTGCCAGCTAAATGAACATAAGCGCATTCACATGTGAATAAAAACCGCGAAATACAGAAAATGACACATTCCTAACATCCTAGAAGATATGTTATTTTAAACAATGATTGCACATGAAATTGCCTCCTCTACCCACTATAGAAACAAAGGTCAAAAAATTCACATTCATTTTAATTGTTAATTGGTCTGCAATTATCTGAAGATGATTTCTTTTCCACTCAGGAAAACAAAAGGCAAAGACAACATCTTCTTGAAGAGTTTACAGCTGTTATACTTGACAAATCTACAAGTAGATTAATGACAGCAAACATTTTTACAGATTACTTTTTAAATATTCCTAACTTTGCGTCCACTATAAATTGCAGCAGGTATGATATAACAAAGGAGATTTCAGCTGTGGAGTTTGCTGCTTAACCACATTATTTAGTCCAAGAAACTCCAATGGATTATTCAGAGCATTTAAACAGAGTCTAATTTTCTCTGTTGACAGAAGTTAGGATTTTAACTTTAATCCAGTTAGTTCCGTGTTCTAGACTTTGTGAATAATTGTCTATTACTCACACTAGGTTGTAAAACGCAGTTAACTGAAAACAATCTTCCAGAAGATTGGATGAATGATCATGAAATCTCACCTGTATTTTGTGCAGGTAGAGTTTTGATGTGAAGGATCTGGTGGATTAAGTGTGATTCTTGGCGAGACCTGAGCTGATAGCAAAAATCCCGAAGCTAGGATAATGAGTGCTACAGCAGTACCTAAAAATACAGATAAAGAACAATGTGATACTTTTCTCCAGAGTACATGAAATAATTTGCTATTGAACTGAACTACGAACTACGCTTGGGAAAGCAAGGCACACGGCATTCGCTAAGGAGCTGTGATGAGAACCTAAGAAAAATACCCTTTGCTACATCCACATCTTGAATTAGGTTAGATGTTAAAGTCAAGTGCATCAGGTTCAATGTCCAGATATTAA
The DNA here is from genome assembly GCF_963924245.1 of Chroicocephalus ridibundus. Classification (NCBI taxonomy): domain Eukaryota; kingdom Metazoa; phylum Chordata; class Aves; order Charadriiformes; family Laridae; genus Chroicocephalus; species Chroicocephalus ridibundus. The sequence goes on from NC_086284.1 coordinate 204,123,734, forward strand.
ATTAATAGGTTGAGGCTTTTTGTTTCAATATGTGGAATTGAAGACTGCATGAATGAACGGATATATTCTTTTTGGTGTTGAAAATAATGCTGTAAAGGTAATATTTAATAGTGACTTTGAAATCACCACACTTCTTCCCACTCCCACACCCTGCAGGCTTTCCTATAAAATAGAAAATAGCATCAGCTTTTTCATTGGCTCTGCTTCCCTTTGTGAAACGAGAGAAATTTGACTTTTCATAAAAACACCACCAAAACGCCCACCTGCAATTTCTGATCTCGTTTCAAAGATCACACATAACATCTGCTAGGAAAAAGCCCCCTTCCATCTATTTGCTCCTGTCCCCGACAACAAATGCCTTGTGTACAAGCTGGGCAAAGTGACGAGAGGGAAGACAGCAAAAAAGTGCAACAGGCCATTACTAGAACATAACCCATAGTTCTCCTACCTCATTTGTCACACACACACAATATGCTGTATCATCTTAATGAAAATTTATATACTTCACCACTCATGATACTATTCCAACCATCCCAAACTCAGACTTATAAAACATTTGCATTTTGCTACTTGACAAGGCATCAAGCTCTATGTTGTATAAAATACCCTGTATACCTATTTCTATACTCACTATTTATGTGGCATGTTTTATTTATTATCATGTATAGTCTGATTTAAAAATACAAAACTAGTAATAAAGTTATTCGTTAGGATAGGAACACCTCTCCTATAAAGACAGGCTGAGAGAGTTGGGGTTGTTCAGCCTGGAGAAGAGAAGGCTCCGGGGAGACCTTATTGAAGCCTTCCAGTACCTAAAGGGGGCCTACAGGAGAGATGGGGAGGGACTCTTTGTCAGGGAGTGGAGCAATAGGACAAGGGGTAATGGTTTTAAACTGAAAGAGGGGAGATTTACATTAGATACTAGGAAGAAATTCTTTACTCTGAGGGTGGTGAGACACTGACACAGGTTGCCCAGGGAGGCTGTGGACGCCCCATCCCTGGAAGTGTTCAAGGCCAGGCTGGATGGGGCTTTGAGCAGCCTGGTCTAGTGGGAGGTGTCCCTGCCCATGGCAGGGGGGTTGGAAATAGATGATCTTCAAGGTCCCTTCCAACCCAAACCGTTCTATGGTTCTATGATCATGAATTAGTTACTAATGATCTAATAACATTATCTTTACCTTACAAAAACAGACTCTCAAACCACTGAAGCACATCCCAGTTGGAAGACAGCATCCATTAAGTGTGCAGTGATACAGCTTAATGGTTGAAGGCAAATGAAAGATACTGTAATTCAATTCCAAATACTCCTCATCATCTGCTTGCTCTGTAGGTTAGAAGTGTGTAAGTAATCTTCTCAGAAATGCATCTGTGCAAGCCTTTAGAAATGCCTCTACATTAAAAACCTTAACATGTCACTCTGGTAATCTTTAAGAAATTACACATTATCTGTTTTTTATTTTGAGGTTTGGGTTTTTTTGGTGGGTGGAGGGCAGAGGAGAAGTTTTGGCAGTTTCAGGGGTGGGTTTGACAGAGTTTTTGGAGAGAAAAGAGTTTCCTAGCAGGCAAATCCACCAAGTATGTGAAAAACTTTTTTCTGAGATATAAATAATATCTTAAGTACCAAGATCTGTGTAATAAAATTATTCATGAATGCGTCTGTGCAGCAGCCATGGCTAATAGGCATGAATATGCATGAACTGGAGATGATTGGACCACGCATTTACCTGCACCGAGGCAACTAAGACCTTAAACTCAATCATAAACTGTATGGGGAGAAAGCACCTACTCACCATAAAACGTGATTTCAGTTTATTTATACTTGCCTTTGTACTGCTATGGCTAGTCGGTACGCTGGGGTACCTAGGTACCCCAGGTTTTGGGGCAGGCTGGATATTGCACTAGATTTACTGTACTTTCAAAATGCCATAAACCAGACAGCAAATATCTTTAGACAGGGCCTATAACCTTATTCGTATTCATTCTAAATATGCTTTGTCTGTCTTTTAAGCTAACCAAATACAGTACCACTCACTTCCAGTACCTCTGCAAATGTCTTATTTCTTTGGAAAAGTACTGAATATGTAAACTTGGCAAATTAAGTTTATCAAATATTTTTGTTCTGTGGGAAGTTTGTCTATGATGAACAAAACCAAATAACGACAGTACATCACTAGCTAAGATTAAAAAAAAAAAGAAAGGAAATATCCTGAAGAAATTTTAGATTCTCTCTCTTACAAAAAGAGATACAAATTGTCCAATGACCAAGTGGCACCATGCTTTCAAACTGATAATTTCTGAAGGGGAAAAACACAAATGAAATGGATACTGCACTTGTCAAAATTCCTGCATATTTCCCAATTAAAAGCTTTGAAGAAAGACATTACGTGAAGAAAGAGAGCAAAATAAAGAAATGATGCCAAGATATAAAATGAACGGAAAACTAAGACGAATCAGTAACTGTAGTTAAGAGAATAAAAAGGTGTGCATTGGGGTTTTTTTGGCAGAAGCAGTTTACTATAATTTTTCTAATGCTTCTGGATCTATATGAACGGCTCAATTTTTCAAAAGTTGCTAATGTTTCGAAAATTATAAAGATAGATTAAATTGAATTTAAAATAGCTCTTTCCCAAATGTTTTCAGAAAGCAGGAAAAGCTGCACGAGTTTACGAAATTAAATTACGGTATGTTGGCTTTTAATGAAAATATTTATGTTACTATCTCTCTCGTGCCTATTCTTGTAGGTTATCATCTAACAAACATCAAATCAATTAACCTTTACCAAAAAAATCCCCACAACCTTGCAGCAGCAGGCAAAGCTAGCCTTTGTTTTACGCAATGGGAGACCGGGGCATACCTGGCTTCTCCGAAGACCAGAGAAGAAGCCAGTAATAACTCAGCGTGAAAGCCAATGTCCTTAGAAATGTAAACCGAAGTAGAGCACTAAAATCTAAGTTTACCCCATGAGAAAACTCATCATGGAAAACAGATCCATCAGCAGATTTAGCAATTATCGTTTTATTAAACAGCCCTCTTGCTAAGGAAAATACATCACATCCACCACTACCTAAATCAAAGTGACAAACATTACATAAAAAAATTCCAAATAGTACAGAGAGTTGACATATGATTTCAGTACTGTCATTATTTGTATTTTCTTAAGGAGGGGACGTATGATAAAGAACCGTGCAAGCAATGCAGCATGCATCAAGTGACACTGCAGACTGGCATCTGACCACAGAAGGACCAAGAATATTTTTATCAAACAACCAGAGTCAAAAAGCAAAGAGTTCTGTGATTGTATGAAAAGTCGACGTGGGAATCACACCTATAGGGCTGGGTCCCGATAAGCAATAAAATCCCAAAGGGCTGGACAGGTGTATGAGGTGTCGGGGCCAAATACATAATACTCTATTCCAATAGAATATAAAGGACAGGCAGCAGCCAAGAACCAGAAGTACCAGTTGCAGTGCCAGGAGGGATCCACTTCATGGAAAGACAAGACAACAGGCAAGTATCACAGGGCAGGGTGGGGGGAAGGTATTGAACATGGGGAATGGTACAGAACTGGGTCTTTCCACTCTGAAAGACTTGACTGGAGACATACAAGAACTTATAGGGGAGATGTATTTTAACTCATCTGGAGGTAGACTGTGATAAAAGTAGTGACTTGACATTGTTATTGGTTTGTTTTTTTAAGATGTGAGGAAAGTGCTTTTCTGATCTCCTCTGTCATGAGCACATTTCTGAACTTGGATTGTGAAAAGCTCTTCATAGAATCACAGAACCATAGGGTTGGAAGGGACCTCTGGATATCATCTAGTCCAACCCCCCTGCCAGTGCAGGGTGACCTACAGCAGTTTGCACAGGAACACGTCCAGGCGGGTTTTGAATGTCTCCAGAGATGGAGACTCCACCACCTCTCTGGGCAGCCTGTGCCAGGGCTCTGCCACCCTCAAAGTAAAGAAGTTCCTCCTGAAGTTTACATGGAACTTCCTCTGCTCAAGTTTGTGCCCATTACCTCTGGTCCTGTCCCCGGGGCACCACTGAAAAGAGCCTGGCCCCATCATCCTGACACCCACCCTTTAAGTATTTATAAGTGTTGCTAAGATCCCCCCTCAGCTGTCTTTTTTCCAGACTGAAGAGACCCAAATCCCTCAGCCTTTCTTCATAAGAGAGGTGTTCAAGTCCCCTGATCATCTTGGTAGCCCTTTGCTGCACCCTCTCCAGCAGTTCCCTGTCCTTCTTGGACCGGGGAGCCCAGAACTGGACACAGTACTCCAGGTGCGGCCTCACCAAGGCAGAGTAGAGGGGGAGGATGACCTCCCACGACTCTTCTTGATGCACCCCAGGATGCTGTTGGCCTTCTTGGCCACAAGGGCACATTGCTGGCTCATGGTCGTCCTGTTGTCCACCAGGACTCCCAGGTCTCTTTCCACTGAGCTGTTCTCCAGCAGGTCAGCCCCCAACCTGTCCTGGCGCATGGGGTTATTCCTCCCCAGGTGCAGCACCCTACACTTGCCCTTGTTGAATTTCATAAGGTTCCTCTCTGCCCAACTCTCCAGCCTGTCCAGGTCTCTCTGTATGGCAGCACAGCCTTCCGGTGTGTCAGCCACCACCCCCAGCTTTGTGTCATCAGCAAACTTGCTGAGGGTGCACTCTAGCCCCTCATCCAGGTCATTGATGAATACATTGAAGAGGACTGGACCCAGTACTGACCCCTGGGGAACACCACTCGTCACTGACCTCCAACTAGACTCTGTGCCCCTAATCACGACCCTCTGAGCTCTGTCTTTCAACCAGTTATCTATCCACCTTACTGTCCATTCATCTAACCCACTCTTCCTAAGCTTCCCTATGAGGATGCTGTGGGAGACCGTGTCGAACGCCTTGCTTAAGTTAAGGTAGACCACATCTACCGCCCTCCCCTCATCTATCCATCCAGACATGCCATCATAGAAGGCTATCAGATTAGTCAGACATGATTTCCCCTTGGTGAATCCATGTTGAGTACTTCTGATAGCTTTCTTTTCCTCCACATGCCTTGAGATGACGCCCAGAATGAGCTGTTCCATCACCTTTCCAGCGATGGAGGTGAGGCTGACCAGCCTGTAGCTCCCCGGCTCCTCCTTCTTGCCCTTTTTGAAGACTGGAGTGACATTGGCTTTCCTCCAGTCCTCAGGCACCTTGCCTGTTCTCCAGGACCTTTCAAAGATGATGGAGAGCGGCCCAGCAAGGACTTCTGCCAGCTCCCTCAGCACTCTCGGGTGCATCCCATCGGGGCCCATGGACTTGTGAATATCTAATTGATCCCTCACTCGATCCTCCTCAACCCAAGGGAAGTCGTCTTCTTTCCTGTTACTTCCCCCAAGGCCTGGGACTCCTGAGGGCTGGGCCGAGCAGTAAAGACCGAAGCAAAGAAGGCATTCAGTAACTCCGCCTTCTCCGCATCCTCCGTCACCATGGCTCCTGTCTCATTCAACAGTGGGCCCACAACTTCTCTGGTTTTCCTTTTGCCTCCAATACACTTGTAGAAGCCCCTCCTGTTGAGCTTGACATCCCTGGCCAGGTTTAATTCCAAGGCGGCCTTGGCTTTCCTTGTTTCATCCCTGCACGCCCTGGCAGCATTCTTGTAATCCTCCCAAGGGGTCAGTCCCTTCTTCCACTTATTGTAAACTTCCTCCTTCCACTTGAGCTTTTTCAGAAGCTCCCTGTTCAACCATGCAAGTCTCCTGCGTCCCTTGGCCGATTTCTTGCTCTTAGGGATGCACCAATCCTGAGCTTGGCGGAAGTGGTCTTCAAATACCAACCAGCTCTCTTGAGCCCCTTTGCCTTCCAGAGCCCTAGCCCGCGGGATCTCTCCAAGCAGTTTCTTGAAGAGGTCGAAGTTAGCCCTCCTGAAATCCAAGGCTGTAATTTTACTTCTTGTTGTTTTGTGCGTAGTACCCATGATCCTGAACTCTATCATTTCATGATCACTACAACCTAGGGTGCCCCCAACCTTAAAGTCCTCCACTAGTCCTTCTGTGTTTGTCAGTTCTTCAAGTTTCTCAACCCCAAATCACAATGGTGATACACCAAATGCAGATGTATTATAACTTGGAAATACCAAATTGCCTCCACACTGCATGTTTTCATTTACAAATTTGGGTAACTCCGTATCAAACCAGATGTGACACTGTGCCACCACCGTTCTGCCTATATAAATGCATTCAAATACTGTGAGTGCAGATTAACTCCCATCGCTTGGGAACCGCAAATGGCCAGCGACTTGGCAGGTGGTCCCCCACTCTGCTGTGCTGCGCTAACTGGAGGTTTGGATCCCTGACAGCGACAACAGAACAAAATATGAAGACATTAAACCCTCCCGGCTAAACACTTACGAACATTATTTCAAGAGGAGCAGGAAATGCTTCTCTTTTCCAAACCTTGTTCTTGGAAACATCTAAATCTTTCAGACGTTCAGCCAGAGGCAGGTATTGGTCACAGATCACTTCAGCCAGAACAAGCATGTAACGCGGGAGTAGGCAGGGATTTACCGGGTAAAGGGCAGGACATGGCTGAGTGTAGGCAAGACTGCTCACTCTGCCTTCTGCTTCCAAGAGACAGCTTCGCGATGAGTTACAGTGTTTCAATATTTCAACAAAATGTACAAATCCAAAATTCTGTCTTTTAGTATCTCATACAGGAGACTAACTAAAATGACCTTAGTGCAGGTAAGGTATTTACTGTATGGTATTTCAGACAACCGTGCAAAGAACCGCGTTACATTTCTAGAAGTGCTGCAATGGCTATGCAATACGCATAGTTCTTCATAATATGTTCTGAATTCCCGTTAATGAGCCAGAAATTACTTATCGCATATGCATACATGAGATTTTACAAAACTGATCTGTTGCGAAGTTCCAAGCATTTGATTCCTTATACTGAAAAAACGCATTAAAAAAGCTAAATAAAAACGTTGTCAAACATGGCTTGAATGAAAAACGGCACCTGAAAAAATAACATGCTAAACCCCTCTTTTTTGAATTAGCCTTTAGCTGTGGTACTGTAGAACTGGTTTTGAAAAGCCATATGGTTTCAGGGAGAAGATGGGGCCAAAACTGTTATTTTAGAAAGGACTACTTTGAAAAAACTAGCACTTGAAATTTTACTTTCATTTTACTAATGTCGTGGTTCTGTTTTACCTCAAGCCAGGACAATTACTAATTATGAGGGAAATACAATACACCAATTAAACACTCACCTGTTAAGCTACCAAGTGTAAGTTTCCGACGACCCATTCTTTCAACGAGCCAGACTCCCACGAGAGTAAAAATGAAGTTTATAAATGCTGTCAGTGCGGCCAGCCAGATTGCAAGCCTGTCGTCCTCGACTCCTGACATCTGCAAAATGGTAGCACTGTAGTACCTGCGAGCGGAGGGAGAGACGAATACGAACACTGCTGATTTCAATTTGGCTCATGTTAGAGTTTCTGATTTTAAATCGAAAAAGATCGTAACAAATACCAAGTGTGACCTCCCGCATAATGCAGCCGCAGACTGACACCCAATTACCCTGGGAAATCAGGCATAACCAAGGCATAACTTGCACTTGACTAAAGTTTTGACTGGCAGACATCAAGAGACGAACTGCCATTCCCTTGGCTGTTTATATTTTCAATGGTCAATCATATTCTGCCAGAAGCAGGGTTTGCATTTTTAATTTAAATAAATCCGGTTTTCAAATCCAGACGTTGCTTTGTGCACTATCTTTTTTTTTTCCTGCCAAAACATGCAGGATTTTAGCACTCTGAGTACTGTCTAGGGAAAGATAGCTCAAAAATCAAATACGTTTTCACTCCCGCTAAAGGTCATACAGAACTAATCTATGGCATCCAACAAGCGACACTTGCAACCTCCTGGTTTGAGGTTTTGCAGTTTTATTTCACTGCCACTGAAGCGCCCGAAATCTTCTCCATTGTATTACTTTTGTCTTAACCAGCGTACAACTGCATTGAAATGCCCCAGCACCGTGTTGCAGGGATGTGAATCGACACCCAACAGGAGCGTCTGACAGAAGCTTCCACTTCTCTCTAAAACGAATCAACCATTCCACACAAACAGCAACTCATAAATAAATCAACTGAGCAAAATGAAAAGGGGGAAAAAAAAAAGGAAGCCTTCTCCCATTTTTCACAGCAATCAAATGAATACAGATATTGTGTCTACGTTCTCAGGGAGAGCAAAATAAATCTTCAAGAAAACACAGGAGTAGTTTTGTTCATGTTGCAGAAGCGCTTTTCATCTTGTTCTTTTAATTTGTGCTATCTGAAATACTGAATATTCATGCCCTCAAACACCTAGCAGCCTATAGGCTTTCACACAGCAATAACCATCAGAAATGTTAAAGTTCACTTTTGCGTTTTCCTGGTCAAAACGCAGCTTGCTTTAAATGTCCCCCTTTTGTCTTAATGCCCAGATGTGTTATCCTTAGAAATTTTTGTGGCCCACACTTTTCTATTCTAAGCATAAACCACTTTGTATTTCAAACCAATAATCCAGGATGATCAATATGCTCAACTGACTACTTACAAAAGAGCTCGAGCCGTTTGAGATGCTACCAGCCATAAATGATTGTGCCTACAGCTGGATGTTACGGCCCTCCCCTTTGGCTAACGCAAGTATTTAGATCCTCACAGCTCCCCCGGCTCCTCTTCCCCACCAGTACAGCCACCTGAGGCTCATGGTGCGGCAGGAGAAGACCTCCAGCGGGAAACTGTTGGTATTTATACGCACATGGGTTATGAGCCTGGCTCCGTGCTCTGCCTGCTCGTTAGGGACTGCAACACCTCGTCCAGGCTCGTTTTGTCTGAAAGAGCCGCACACTCTGACGTCCCAGCAAGGATGTGAATCTTGGAGAGATGAAGATTCATGAAGCATAGACGTCATCTGAATTAAAACGCTAATGTTAACGCGTCCTCACTTCTTAAGGCTCTCTTAAATTAAATTGCTAACTGCCTGTCAAAATTTATATCCTACTGCGCTGCTGTAGTCACAAAATCACCCAAACAGTCTCTGATCTCCCAGTACCACCTTTCTTCTTAAGGGTAGGAAAATAACAATAAATGTCAAGTCTCGGCCCACTGACACCTGCTGAAACTCCTATTTACTTCCAACAGACAAGGCTTCAGGAAGCCGTGTTTAACTCCACACATCTAAATCTTCTCAAAATCCAACTCTACTGGGAAGTCAGAAATTGCCAGTTGTCAGCAGCAATGTATAGCATCCTGATCCTGTATGGTTAAAAAAGCAAAGAATAAAGAATCACGTAAAAGCGCGTAGATGTCTAGTGCCTGATCTATGCAAACAGGCACCTTCTGCCCCCGACATTCCTCCTGGTTGCAATAGGCAGCCTTGCTTATTGCACCCTCTGGTTATATATTCTCAACTAGCAGCTTACTTTTTATCCATAAATAAACAAGATATTTCATTTCTATGGAAAACAAACCAGGGAAATTTAGATTCTGCAAATCCAAATGCCAAGCTACCAAAGCCTGGGTGCTGGCAGTGACGTTCATGTTTATTATGGCATAGCAATCTAATTTCAAAAATGTAAAAGAACGCTTGCATAGATTATGATAACTACTAAATATATACACTTAAGTTCACCTATTTTAGCATGCCCATTTTTTATACCAACCCGTGCAGCCCTAACTGCTGATTAATCTAACAAGATGACAGGTCTTTATCATTTCTTCCTGACAAGGAAAAAAAAAAACCTATGTGGCAGAAAAAGGTCAAGTTGTGATATTATACAGCCCCAGTGAATACTGCAGGTCCTGCAGGGAATGTAATTTCAGTGACAAAGTTGCGCAGTCCTAGCTTATTTTGTAGAATGTAAAGAAAATGACAAAAGCACGTGTGTATTCTTGGAATTTTTAAGCAAGTACTGTATCTTGGAAAGCAAACAACTACAGACAATTACAAAGCCACACAAAGTGAGTCAGATATATACAGAAATATTTAAATATTGATAATTTCTGAGGATGTCAAAGTTATGAAGTTGTTCTACCAAGAGTTGCTGTATGTTAAAAAAAACACCCTGACACATTTCCGAATTTTACTCAGACTAATCCTTTGACTATATACCGAAAACGAGCAGTATCGGAGGAACTGAAGGAAGCACACCAAACACTCTCCTCCCTCTGTCCTTTAAAGCGTCAGTATTTTTTTAAAGCAATGCCATCCAACGTTTAAAGAAAAGGAGAATCCCCCCCCCCTCCCCCCAAGCAGGTCTTACGGACAATTCCGGATGCACCCGGGTTCCTGGGTTAGCTCATTGGGCAGCAGAGCAGCAGCCCACTGTGCCAGGCTCGGCAGCTGTGTGCCATCACAGCTTTGACTGCCCCCGTCTTTCACGAGGGGCTGCTCCAGCCCACCTGTTCTATCAAGTCTACTCCAACAAAGTTTCTGTCTAAGGCTGTCAGCCTTTTGGGGCAGAATTTGTAATTCTGGTAAAAATAATGAATAAATGTAAGTAACTCAGAAGTACATCTTGGAAACATTTACATTTTTGCTTTTTTTATAAAAAAAAAAAACCAAAACAAAACAACACAACAAACCAGAGTACTCTGGCATTACTTTGCAAGGGTTTGTTAACATTTTCTAGCACAGTACTTCAGGAATCATTGTCCAACTACTCAAACTACTCAGTCCAAGAAAATCAGTCTCTAGAGATAATGAAATCCTCTATCTTTTTTTCTCAACTCAACTGAAATAACGCAAAATGAAGTGGAAAGTAGTGCAATAGCCGAGAAGCAAACGATTACATATTGGAGAAAATCCAAAATGGTGGCAGTTTCAACAGACTTACATGCTCTTTCTGCAACTGTGCACAAAGAAAGATCCTCTCCCTCTCCTCTATCAGGTTATTCTACATTACAACTATTGGACTAAGACAGACAAAAGTATTCATAACAAAACATGCTCCACATTCACAAAAGCACGTTTCATTTACACCTTCAACCTGTTTCTCTGCTCCTTTAGGAATTACTAAAGCTTATTCCCACCAAGTTTGATAATTTCCAGCACGGGAACTGGATTAGACGGGTGCTGGCTGGGCCAGGCGTGCAGCGTTACCCAGCCAAGGCACCCAGCAGCAGGGCTGCCACACCGAGGGAAACCCAGTCACAACCTTCTCCCGCCTGTAGCCCCGACTGGAGCAACCCATGCTGCCGAGCATGACAAAGCCTAGTTATTCAAAAAACAGCAACATGTTACAGCATATATACATGTGGAATACGGAATCTTGTCCCCCAGATGACTTTCAAAGTGGGGAAAGGTTCACATGAGAAGCGACAGGTCCACATTTTCAGGTACAGACACTTTTCAGGCTGGCCACGGTGCCACCCATCAAGCCAGGCAGCCGCATCACTGTGAGACGATGCCAACACCAACCGGGAAGCTGGACCATTTAGACAGATGCCATCTTGTAAAAAACATCTGAGGGACAAATGCCAATTCAAATTTCATATTGATTCGAACAACTGTCCAACTCAATCTACAAGCCTTCTGTTTCATGTTTCCCTCCTTTCACAAACTATCACATGTCCCTTGTAAAGACAGCCATAGTGTTCTCCAAGACAGCTCATTGACACATGCTTTGAACATATATATTATGACAATGAGAAAAACAGGTTAAGCCATCCTTAACATTTCACCTTTATGTGATAAAAGATACGGCGGTTTTACATGTTGCTAACCTGAATGGCAACAGCAGCAAAAAACCAGCGATGCCATGGCGTGGAATACAGAACCTCCGCTGCACCACAAGGCTGGGCAGTGGCTGGCTTAGCTTGCTGTGTCCCACTCGCTGCAGGTGGAGGAGATGGGGAAAGACCACAGGCTCCTACATACAGCTCCTGAATCATTCCACCTACTCGAAGGCCTGATTTGAATTTGCACATGATATACTTGCGCTGAGAACTGAAAATGAATTTTTATAATAGCACTACTGTTATTAACTGCTTCTAATCCTGCAAATGTACGTCTTCCTCTTTAGTCTTTTGTTTGTAGCTTAAACACAACAATCATATTGACTCTGAAGATTCAGAGGTGCTCAAGGAACAACACGCGTGAGCCAGGAAACTCCCACTGGAATTACCACTGCTGGAAAAAGGCCAGGCACATCAAGAAACTGCAGTTTAGTGAAAGATGAATTATATAAGCTTGATAACAGATTATAGAGCAAAGCATCCTTATGGAAAGGGCAAGCTTGCATCTGCCTGTCCCACCCATTTACAACTATGTTATGAAAGGAATTTAATCAAGAAAGTTTAAGCTGACACTTTCATCACGAAGCGCCTGCAGAATTACCATGGCTTCGCCAATAGATTAAACCGTGGCACCTCGTCTGTGTAGATGAACTCACAGAAACAGCAGGAGAAAGCAAGAGCAGTGCATGGGAAATTAGAAACCAAAGTACTGGAAATGAAAAGAAGTAGTTAATATACCTGGAAGGAGCCAAAGAGAGCAGATGCTCCAGATGTGGAGGCTCTCCAACAGGAGGGATGCTATGGCCCTGCTAAGCACCATATGAAGCCTGGGGAAGGGAAAGGCACACTGGCAAAGTGCTGTAGATGCAGCAAGTGAAAATATCCCTTGTTTAGACTTCTTTGAAATACGGAGTGCAGAGCACTATAGCAGCATTTGATAATATAATTGGAGTGTTGGATAATGTGGCTCAGCTTCCCAGCTTCATGTTGTGCACACCACAGCGATAAGGGAGATGTGGTGGTTTCCACTCGCAGAGGTTGCATTCAGAGCAATCACGGACACCAGTTTGAAGACCTGGGCAGTTATGGAAACTCTGCTACTTCCCCGTCTACATCTCTAATCACGTCTGCCTAATCTCTTACCTTGCTTTTTAAACCTCCTGCTCGAGCAGGTGGATTGGACCAGATGACCTTTAGAGCTCCCCTCCAGCCTCAACCAGTCTGTGATTCCGTGAAACACGAATTTGATCGCCTCCTTTCTGAACTCTTATTATATAAATTAGTAATATTAATATCAACAGTAGCACTGATATTATGAAATATCTGAGCATAGATCTACTTTTCAATGGGAATTGCCTTTGCCAGACAAAACTTTGTGATGCTGAATCTCCATGAGCTATGCATAATGGAAATGGAAAGTCACAGTAAGGCTAAGAACTAACCTTATTTTTGACATTAGACATGTAACAAAGTTGATCACAAAAGCTGTAAAAATCCGTTTCATCACTACAATTCAGCATCAGTCCCAGGACTATCACATTAGTCAATCTACGGCCTTTAGATTCCTTAAAAACTTAAAACCTTAAAACGTCAACTGTTAAATTGAAAAAGGGAGTAACGAACAAACTCAACCACCCTCTGAAAGCTCACATAGTGACACACAGGGCAAACCTGCTCAGCCAAACTAGTGCTGCTGGGTCTTGTGCAATCCCCTCCCAATCTCTGCTCTCCTCCAATCCAGCTGGATTGTAAACTTTTTAGTCACCTTTTCACTTACTTAACTTTTCAGAATTACGCAGACAGCCTCTTGCTTGAAATCGCATGACTTAACTGCCTTCCCCTTTAGCGTGTATACCACCTTCCTTCAATTCATATTTTGAAAACGTACCTCACGGCCTAGACTTGTGCCCTACTGGAGACTGTAGGACCCAAAGCAAGCAGAGGATTAGCCTGCCTCAAGGCTCTGCTCTGCACAAGACTGTTTCAGTGCCAGTCCCTCCCGCAGGACACTCCACTGTTCTCTAAAACAGTAACAGATGCTATGTTTCCAACATATTAGTAAATCTGATTCTACCTTCTTCCATTTAAAAATCACAGAGAATGTGAACAATGATATTTACACCAAAAAAAAAAATACGTATATTTAAATATATATGACTCCACATGCAATTAGATACACACACTCAAACTTTGTGGCTAACATTCTGTTAAATGCAATGCATCTTGTTTTACTTCACGTGCTGTAGCAGGGCAGCAGGGAACATTTTGTCATATTTACTGTTGTCTTCCAAAAGATACTTGCCAATAATTTCAATCTATTATAAGACGTTGCTGTTTGTACGTGTCCACAGCATCTCTCGTGGCAGAGATGAGACGTGCCTGTATGACAATGTACAAACAAAAAGTCTTTTATCATCTATCCAGTGGATGTCAATAAGACCCTTCCAGCTCATTAGCTCCTAAGGCAACCAGACTTCAGGTATAAAACAGGACTACTGGGTACACGTACCTTTAGTTTCAGGTTAAGAAGGCAAAATATCTAAGGACTAGATCCTGAAATCTTACTGAAGCCTGCTGATTCATACTGACTCTGCTGCTTTGTAGGATTCCAATTTAAGACAACAGTTGAATGTTCTTTCCCATACTTCTACTTTTGAAGTCCTAAAGAGCTCTCTGAGGAAAAGGCTGATGTATCATCTCAAAAGTCCATACTGGATTTTTTGAAATGAGTGCCTGGGAGGCGAGCCGGGGGAGTGCCACTGTACGCTTACCTACGGTAATTATACCTTCAAATTCCCCACTTAGCAGTAATGATGTATGGTGTTATAAATGCTTCCAGCATAGAGTATGCCATTTATTACAACCAGTACATTTTGATAATAAAAAACCTCATCATTTGGTACTGTTTGACAGATAACTCTATACACCCAATAGGTTCTTTGATTCACCACACGTTATCTACGTGCAAGGCACATGAAAAGGTTTTAAGGATTACCATTTAATTAAGAAAACACAGGAATTTTTTTTAGTGTCCAAAGAAAGAGAATAAATTCTATAGCTATTAAGCAAAGTAAGTGTACTGGTGTTTGACAGGGATCAAAAATACCTTTAAAAGCTTAAGATCACCAAGATACACAAGGGAATTCACTTCCCTAAGTTAACGAGATACTGTCACACAGCTATTGGGTCATTTGAAAATACTGTTGCAGTATCTGCTGTGAGATTAGAGAAATTTTTTTTTTTTTTTACTTGTTTGCTCTGCAGCAGATACCTCTTTGCAGACAGCCAGAGTGCTTGTCACGCGCAGTCATTTCACCCCTCTATGTGGGTCCTTCCCAGGTCTCACAAGAAACTATGGGGAGAGGGAATTGTTTTCTTCTTCATAATAGAAAAAATGGTAAAATACAAGGAGAAAGAGGAGTTAGAACTATTACTTAAAATAAAATAAAAAAAAATTCAGGCAGAAAAATAACACCAAACTCCTACATAAGTCTGTAACAAAGTGCTCTGTAAATTCAAGGACAGAACCCTGTAGTTAAATTCATTGAAGAAGTAGGTTAAATTTAACTGGAGAGTTAAACTGAAGAGTAACAGGCAGAGATGGAACCTGAATAAAAGCACTGGGAGGAACAAAGTCTTGACCATCCTCCTCCTCTTCCCAAAAGAGAGATGCAGTTTCCAGCACAGAACAAATAGGTTCGAATCCGTAACACCCATATGCTTAGCACTGCAACAAAAAGCAAAGTAATGTCAACTTTTTCACCTTGTTTTCAGTGTCTTCACTCAACATATAAGTGCCTAACTCTTCAACAGATCATTTATGAAAGAAAATCACCATCATCCCCTATTTTATAAATGGAGACCACTGAGGCTTTTGGGAAGAGGAGGAAAACCGACAGCTCTTTGCAGTTATGCACGAGTACTACCTGCGGCAGAACAATGACACTCCAGACTCTCACTGCAGGTAAGTGCTCTCTGCAAATTAGTAAGCATAAAAGCAGGGAAAGAAAATCCCCCAGGCATTTCACAAAACATACCTCATTCAACTATTCATTTATTCTGACAACCTCAGTTTAATTTAAATTATGTTTAATATTCCAGGGCATTCTAGCACTGCAAAGCACTAATGCCTGCCACAAGCTGTCTGGGATCCCAAAAAAACTAAATCAGTCCTCATTAAAATCCACAGACTTGCTAAATGTACATAGCATTAAAAAAAAAATAAAACAATCAAGCTAGCCCCTTTGTTTAAGCCAAGGCCAGTGGCAAACAATGGGATGATATACACTACAGTCTCACTGTAAGAACCAGGAGTTGGCAAGCTGGGAGTAATGGGATCTCAAAAAGTAATGAAAAAAATGAAACAGGCTTTTGAACCAAGCTTCTGTGCTAAATATTTATTTCTCTTTTGGGAAAAAATGTACTACTTCCAATTTTTGCTTATGTATAATAAAAAGATAACATCACAATTTAACCTCAACTTTTCATCCATGGTTTAGTATCTG
Organism: Chroicocephalus ridibundus; assembly: GCF_963924245.1. Lineage (NCBI taxonomy): Eukaryota > Metazoa > Chordata > Aves > Charadriiformes > Laridae > Chroicocephalus > Chroicocephalus ridibundus. The sequence goes on from NC_086284.1 coordinate 204,139,991, forward strand.
AATGGAATCATGCTAAATGTCCCAAACTTCCCTTCCAGGCAGGCCAGAAGGAAAACCATATGTTAATAAATGCATTATGAAGTGTTTTTAAAAAAAGTAATTTCAGTGTTCCTTATAGGATCTGATCTTTCAGTTATGAAAAAAGAGGATATTTTTCACACACAGCAAGGCAAAGTGTTATTCAGTTTGCACAGCACTTCTTTTCAGATAGTATATCTTCAAAATATTGCACCTCTAACTCTTTTAGTTACCCTCACAGGGTCAGATTCCCCACGTACGCTCTGTGGAGCTTTACAAAGGACATCTTTGAGTACCCCTGTTGGTGGAGATTCTCGAGAAAACCATTTCACATTTTCTTAGACAGCGCTGAAATAACTGCCCGGATGTACCATATTGTCACCTACCACTGGAGCATCTGAGTTTTGTTTACATTTTTCCTAATTATAAGCATATGACAAATACATATATATTTAAGAATAATAATTTCAATATATGCAAATGGAAACTACATTAAAAATGTCCATTTAAAAATAGCCCTTTCCATGGCTGAGATACATGACTCAATCCTGAGAGCACTAGCCCTACTGTTCCCCTCAGCAACAAAGTCATTAACATACATACACACATCTTCTTGTAGAAAGACATAAGCATCGCACAACTCCTTGGGAGAATGCGGCTAGTTCAGAGTGATTAGATAGGACTACTAGCTCACAAATGATATCTGTAACATTTTCTGCCAGTTCTTCAAAGACCGTGGTACAGAATACACCAGAGATGGTACTCTATCCACACAGAGAAGACAGGTAGTATATATTCATAAGCTGTAGAATATACGTTAAATAAATCAGTCTTACAGCCACAAAGCCCTAATTGGGCCTTTGATGGTGTAATGAAATACAACACAATCTTTACAGATGAGAGAGACCACATTACTGCCCACTCACTCTGCCACTCGTTCCTGATTCCTGCTCACTGAGCCCCATGGTGCTCTGAGCCCCCGTGCCCAGACCAGCTCCTGCCCCTTTTCCTCTGCCCCAGAAGCTCTGTTAGGCTCCTGCTCTCTGATCGTCCTACCATTTCACTCCTTGCATAGAGTAAATTATTTATCTCCTCATTTCTGAATGCTTCACCTTGCACTCCTGCTAGTCACTTAACAACCTTTTAAAAATGTAATTTAAAAAACAAACAAGACCGCCCCCACCCAAAAAACCCCAACCCAATGCCATCCTTCACTCCTCCAATTCTTGGGTTTTCAGGTAAGGGGGATCCTATGAAAGCTGAGCAGCTAAGCACAGGAGACTAGATTTCAAAAGAAAAATACTTCCTACCAGGAAACCACACTTTATTCTTTTTTTTTTAAATCACTAACTTCACTTACAGACAACACACCACTACGAATCTAAACATTCATAGAGTTTTAAATATTCAAACAAGAAAAAAGATCTTTGTAAATCTCTCATATCTGTAACTACTTTACTAAAAACGCAGTCTTCCACATACAGAACTTTATTTCCATGTTGAAATCATACAAATGATCAAAATAATTTGTCCATGGCATATAAAAACTAGTTAATATTCCAGCGACACTACAAGTATTAATTCATATGTGAAATCTTATTAATATTCTATCCTTTTCAATTTTAATTAGAAGATGTTGCATTAACAATGTTTATCTTGCACAGCTTAGCATTTTTAGAGCTCAACCCATGAGAAAGATTGTAATGAATTCTTGCTAAGAATCCACAAAATTGGTCTAAAATAATGAATCGGTCAACTTAGTATCTTCTGATCACCAAGAAAAATTTAACAGAGACATAATAAAGCCTTTGTGTCTATCAAGCTATATATTCATTCATTTTAAGATACTGATTGACCTTCTAATACAGATTTCCTATGAACTTTTAAATCCAAATATTGCCTATAGATTGTAGATTTTGTAGAAAGCAGTAGAAAGCAATCATTAATTGCTATATCAAGTCTCCTTTCTTAGGTCACTGAACTACACGCTCATGTCCATCTTAAAACCGAGGAAGCCCGCAACTTCCTACTTGTCCCAATGACACAATTATCAAAGCCAAGTGCCCAGAGACAGCGCTGCTCTTAAAAATGGCGCTAGACAGCTCAAAACCAACAGCAAATCTGCGACTGTCTTAAAGGCTTTCGGTTTCTTTGGATCAGGTTTAAAATACTTGAACACAACATCCCCATCCCTCCAGAAGAACAAGTGTCAGGCCAGACAATGGGCTGCACTTCTGGAAAGGCAAGAAGATGCACAAGGGAAAAACATTAATTTAATCAGAAGTTAGGATGCTGAGACAAATGAGTGTCAAGAAATTCCATCAATGAAAAAAACCAGGAAATATAGAACCAGTAGCAGAATATATTGCTGGGGACATAAGGTTGGACAAAGGACAGCAGAAATTAGAAAGTCAACAGTTAACAACCCAGTGAGGAAAAAAACCTCATCGGCAAGGTCAGCACGGCTGACAAAGGCCTGGCATGGGGTGCAGGATGGCAGCGCCCAAGCACACAGCAACGCAGCCAGGGCGGTGCCACAGAAGCCTCTAACATCACTATCCTGCTAGGGAGGAGGAGCCCTTAAAGCCACCGTGACGACCCTAACACATACTCCCAGTGATGCTGGAATAAATGGTAGAAGCCTACTTGAAGAATGTCGCAGCAAACACACATCTTTTTCTCATTCTGAATTAGTCTATTACAGCACCACACCAAAAAAACCCCCAACTTAAATAAAAATAAAAAATCTATTGGCACCAATCCCACAGTCATTCAGGGAAAACTCCATGACGAGCAATGAGGAATAACAGCATGCATATGTGCATATGAGTAGTGCAGTCACTACTGGGCACAATGCCCTTACTAGTAACAATTTTAAGCATATGTCCTATGTAAAAAAAAATAAATAAAAATGTAACTTCCCCAGGCTCAAATGCACAGATGCACCCACATTATCAACAGTCATTTTACGACTGTTTAAAAAACAAACACAAAAGAGTAATGCTGGAGTGACACCATCTGAGCTCATTATTCATGGTGGCAGATGAGATCCTTTTCTGGAGTACAAAAAATGTTCTGGCAAAATTATCCTAAGTTGACAGCCTCAACTGACCATTCTAAATCTACATTCAGGAATTTACATTTTCAGATGTTTCTGGCACCAAATACGCAGAAATGGCAACCGTTCAGTGTCTTTCAAATTCACGCCACACTCACTTGTGGTGATTTAATTGAGATTTCTAAATCAAATCTCAGGTTTTAATATTCATATAATCAAACATTACGCTTGCAATACATTTCAAGCATACATTGCACATAGACTAGATCTCGGCAGACTTGTATTTTCTCCTTCCTTAGAAAACAAAATTAACTGCACAGCAAACTTAAGTGTGTGCAGTGTGAATATTAATTTGGCGGTGTCTGCTTCTATTACACACAGTCTTTTCTGTTGTCTTTCGTCCCATCTGTTCCAGCAGAAAAATGAAAAAATTACAGCAGACCCAAAGAATTCCTTAGAGCAGTATCACCAACGTACACAGATTTTTTTCCTTTCATGTTCAGGATGGGAAAAAACACAGAAGTAATGTTAACATAGCATACAGATGACAATCAGAAAACCAAAGGGTTTGATGTCTGAGGTCTGAATGATTAATCTACCTGAATGCTACATCTACTGCTGCTTTGGAAATTTCCTCTTCACTTTCAACAGTAAAAATTGCCTGAACAGCCTAGTTCTTTGCCTCTTACCACAAAGTAATTTGCAAGCACGCCAAGTATGCATTTCTGCTTTTCTGCCGGTAACTAAACAAAGCATCAATTTAAAGTTCTGATGCTCTACCCTGAGATTCTCAAGTTAGACCTCTTCCTACCCACGCTGCTTCACTCTGTGCCCTCAATGTGCTTTGTGGAGGTTCTCTGCTTACAGCAGAGGTGAAAAGAACTAGATTCTAATTCCCAGTCCAAAAAGTTTAATACAAAAATGTAACACCATCAGCGGGAAAGACCCAGAACAAGCTTTCAGTACCAAATCTAGAGAATCACTTGCACAAGCTGAGCTCCTTTCAACAAGTGTGGCTCCCCTGGCGCACTGGGTGCCCGAATCACCAAGCCCTACTGCACCATAAGGCGACCCTTCTGACTTCTTTTGAGAAAGACCTACCCTAGGTTAGACACCTCACTCTAGAAAGAGATTCATGGCTGAAAATGCAAGAGGCAGCAGGTATCGCCCTGCTCTAGAGGGAGCTATTGCTCCCCTTGCTGTCCTGCAGCAATGGCTTGCTGGTCCTCTGGTCAAGCCACCAACCTTTGGGAATCCCCTTCACAGACACCTCAGTCTACTCATTTTCTACGTGAAGACATCTGGAATTTAACTGAGGAAACTGAATTTACTTGCTTCTCCATGGCTCTAGCTCTTAGCTTGTACTTTCTTAATTGTTATGTGGGTGCAGCTATGTTTCACCACTGCTGCGAAGTTTGTGACTTCTGCGCCGGTGGCCATTCATAAATGCTAAGTAGAATTATCATTATCCTTTGGATGCAATGAGAAAATTAAAGCAGCTACAAAATAGACTTCTAGCAGAGGACTCCAATACGTTTCTAATGTACTGTGAAAAATAAAACTGTACTTAGAAAAGCACTGAATGGCTATTTGGGGAACGCATGTTTCAACATAGCCTGCGCAATGAAAGCAAAGCAATGCGTTCTGAACATGCTACCTATTCTAAAGGACAAACACATTACTCTTTTCTTCAATACAAAATGTAGCAATTACACACCACATCAAAATTATTAGAGCTATATAAAGTACTGTGAAGACTAACGTAATAAAGAGTTAAAGGCTAATGTAACAAAGAGTTAGATTCTCTACAGTGCAGAACAGTAGCCTTTTAATCTATGAACCATATGCCAGGCAACAGATTTGTTTGATAATCTCTAGCGTCTCTTATACACTGTATACTTTTATTTGACGGGGAAATTCTGTTCTAAATTTACATAGGCCACTTTTAAAATGTTCTTATATATGACTTAACCACATAGGAGAGAACTTACTGTTTATACAATGTATACAGTTCAGTATTAAGTGTGCATGCCACCCTTTATTGCTGTATGTCATGTATAATATTTACATACACTCTGAATTTAAAATTCAGTGAAGCTGCTAGAAAATACATATAAAACAAACTTTAAGATAAAATTGCATGAAAATTTCTAACACAAAGTCAATAAATAGCTGAAAAGATTCTATGCTAGACATTTTTAAGAGTCCCTTTTGAAACTGCACTTTAACTTCTCTCTGAAATAAACACTGTTACTTGTGAACACCTAGTAGAGGATAGATACAGAACGGCCTTTGTGTTTAATTGCTTCAAACAAATACTTTCCATATCAGCTGTCTGTTTTCCTGTGTTGCCTCTGGGTAAAGATCACTTTCATGTTTATCATTTCCTTGTTGCAACTAATTAAGCTGCCAAGTTTTAAATCCCTGGCAGCTTACACTATTCAGACCAATTATTCTACACTCAAGGACAGCTCAACTACATACAATTTATGTTCTCTGTCCTTCAGAGTTCATCATGTGAACTCAAGGCCAAGATCAAAAATCTAAATTTTAATCCCAGTTCTATGCCTTTGTAACCTTGGAGATGTCCTTTCATTCCTTTGTATTTGTTCCTCCCCTGCAAAAGCTTTTTAAATATTTTTTGCACACTTCTCATGAGAAGATTTGTACATGGATACTTGAAAACAACTGGAAAAGAGAAAGGAAACAAAGGTGGGCGTTGATCAGTTCTCCTAATGCTCACCACATGGAGGTCTGCCTTAGTTTAGGAATATAGCGAACAGCACCAGTGATCTCGAAAAGGGGGAAGTGAGGTTGTTTTACAGGGCAATGAAAATGAAATCTGGATGTTTCTCTTAAATTGTTAAGAAGCTAAAATTGTCTTTTGCTACCTTTCAGTCTCCAATAAGAGAGTACTATCAAGATCATCTTCCACTCCGTATGAGGAGCGTCTTCTGCAAAGAATGACTGCAGGGACTGGCTCTGTTTTGACGATAACACATGACAATCCTCAACAAAACTTTAGCACTGATGTGCTGAAGTGACGACTAGTTGAAAAATGCTTCAAAAGTCTACACTAGTAACATCAGCACTAAGCCCTGCATTTGGCAAACATTAATCACAAAAGCAAAGTGAAAAACAAAGGTATTCTTTTTTTAATTAAAGAAATTGAGAGAAGATATGAGGAAGAATAATTACATTTATTTAATTGCATATTAATTCCACAATTTAATGAAAAATTAATCTAATCATAACCTCGATGAAGAAGCTATTTTATAGCTTCCATCGATGTACTGTCTTACTGGAAATCAATTTAACACACCAAACAGTAACACCTCTGGTTATACAATTCTCAGCTAGTTACAGAACAAGGGGCCTCAGTGGGAGTTAAGGAGAAGATGCTGCTCTAAGAAAGATTTACTACATGTACCTTAGTATGGTGACAGGGCCCTGGGATTCTCCATCTTACTGCTGCTCCACCAAACCCGGTGTACAATAACAAGATTTAACAGCACTGAAAAGAAAAACTTCAAAATGCAGGTAGCCTGCTGCATATTATTGTGGGAAGTCATCCTCTTTAAGCTCTAACATCACTTTAAGCCACGAAAGATCTGGTCTCTGATAGTACCAAACCAGGTGAGAGTCCTGAGCAGGACCACGGTGACAGGAATAAAGCCTATGAGAAGAGGCTGGGGGAGGTGGATTTGTGTAGTCTGGAAAAGACTACAGGTATTTTCACAACCTAAGCACGGCTACTAGTGGTGTCAGTCTCAGTCACAATCATCGCAAGCTGCAAGAAGTGAAATTCCAACTAAAAATACGCAAAAAAAGTTCTTCACCATGAGAATGGTTAAGCACCAAAACAGGTTGCCCAAGGAGGTGGAATCCATCCTTAGAGATTTTTAAATCTCAAGTGGGTAAAACCCTGATCAACCCAATCTAACTTTGAAGGCAGCTCTGACTAGAATAGCAAGGTGGACCAAATGATCTCTAGATGTTCCTTCTAATTTACATTACTCACTATAAATTAACTCAATAGCTAAAGGCTGCTCAGTCATTTTCATAATCAGACATTTAAGACATATGAAGACCATTTCTAATTTTCTTGAGATTCACCTAAAAGAAAGGGCGAGAATCAGACTCCTAAATCAGTCCTGCACTATTGCAGGAAACCACAATGCACTTCATAAAATCAGTTAAGCTCCACCTTACATTATGCTCCATAACTGTCCTCCTCCAGCAGTTAGGAACTGTCTTCTGATTTCGACCCCATATTTATCACCAGTGGCAGTGGATCCTAACTTTGTTTCAATTTCATTAGCAAAAGGAAACCTTTTGCACTAACGACTATAACAAGAATACTAAATAAGGCGAGAATAATTAGTCTTTCCAGTACAGCACCTTTTCTTCCAACCTTCTGTCACATTATCTTTGCTTAGACCTTTACTCATCTTACGGTTCTTGAGCAATGCCAGCTAACTAAAAAGTTTTCAAGGGAAAAAAAATCAAAACTTTCCAGATAAACGAAACTCTCAACATTTTCTTCTTCTAGCAAAACCACTTATTTGTTCCAAGAGTAGTATCTGGCTGGTCTACATCTACATTTTTCTTCGTTAAATCAATGCACTGTATCCTATTTATTCCATCGTACTTTACCCAATTATTCTTCATACTTTAGTGCTTTATTTGCTTGTGCTCCTTCTGTATTCAGATACTATTCTATCATAATTTTTAACTGTAATCTCTTGAAACAAGAGCTGTCTTTCTGCTCTATATTTCTACACCACTTAGTGCAGCACTGTCTTGCTCAACAAATATGCCTTTAAAAATGCAGATATGTTTTATCAGGCTTGAGGCTGGCTACCACAAAATTGCCCGTTTTCCCCACCATTTAATGAAACAATTCTATGTTTTCCTGTATTCATATGCCAATAGTAAAGCTGTTGCTAATGGATATAATATTCTCTTCTTCTGAAACTTGCTATGATTCAGCTATTACTGGGTTGGGAAAAAAAAAAAAAAGTACTTTTTCAAGACATTTAGTAAACGACACACCAGTCATTGCTAATTTGTTTTTCTGCCTTTGTTTTTTTTTTTTTTTTGGTAAACAATACCAAGTATTTAAAATACAACACTACATATGCAGAAAGCCAGAAAGGTCAAACATTCGAATTCATGGAATTAGAGAAGAGGAAAAAAAGTCCAATCGCTAGAGTGTGAACAATGAAGAACGAAGATGACTATGCCATCGCTTTCTTCATATGATTAACTGTATTTTAAACAGAAATTATTTTTATACACATTTTTCATCACTCAACCGCACTCAGCAGGTAAAAACACATGGCAAGCTACACAAGGTTTGTTTATAAGAGTCTTTAGGGGGTTGTGTTAATAACGTAGTAAATATCAAACAGCATAATATCGCCTGAGTTCTCTTATGCAGGCAAAGGTAATTCCCCTCTACTACTACTACTTCACCTCTACTAAGAGTAATTACCCGTTTGAGTATAACATAAGAAAAGGAACAACAAAAAAGCATTACCAAAAATGCACAAAACAACTTTGATTCTTTCTTCTGGTCTTTTCTCTGTGGACTGCTTGTAGACCGCAATGTCTAAACAAACTTCTTTTGGTTTATATTCAAACTTCATCCAGTAGGTCCTGCAGAACTGATTATCTGGTGAATACTTATTTCTTATTAGAACAGGTTACACTTCAAATGTGAAATGTGTGAAAGTTTTATTAAGATAAAATAATAGAACTACATGAAAACTCCACGGAGAACATGCATGAAACTCTGTTATCAGATGCCTTGTTAAGGCCTCTAGAGAAAACCAGTCTTCTTGACAACTTTAATTTAAATCCCGCAACTGGGATTTTGCTCCAAAATGTCACATTGAACAAAAATTTACTTCACATTTGAGAATTTTCATGACAGGTATCTAGAGAACTTAGGGGCATAGAAGAATCTGAACTGCAATATTTTAATGAAGTAGCAATTACAGGGCAACAGGCATCAGCTTTCAGACAAAGTCAATTCTCCCCAAAGGTCCTTTTCGAAATAGCAACCTTGAATAAAAACTACATCTCAACCTGACAGCCCAGCTGATGGAAGATGACTGCCTTCGTGGCGTGCAAGACAGTCAATTCACTGTTTCACGAAATACTCTGCATCAGACAATTGCGGACTGTGACTATGTATCCTCATTGCACTGGCTTTGTCGGTCTGCTAAGAAGGACTCTAGAAATAGCATTGGAATAAAACTCCTTTTCTTCTCAAAATGGTCAAGAAAAATTAATCCCAGAGGGGCAGGAACAGCGAAACAGAGAGGAGAAAACCCATCACATAAATGAAATTTCTGCATTGGCACAAAGGAAAGGTCTTCCTGCCTGAGGACGTTCAAATCAGCAGTCCTGAGAGCACGTTTTCATTTACAAGAGGAGAAACAAAAGGCAAATGGAAGATGGAGATCTACAAAAACACGAAGCAGGAGCAGTTCACTGAGCAGACACACCTGACTTATGGGGCAAGGGAATAGTAAAAATCTCTGCAAGCAAAGCTGTTCATAGAATCATAGAATCATTTAGGTTGGAAAAGACCCTTGGGATCATCGAGTCCAACCATCAACTCCACTCTACAAAGCTCTCCCCTACACCACATCTCCTAACACCACATCTAAACGACTCTTGAATAGGCTTTTCCTCTTTTTGAGGGAAAAATCCTGACTGGAGGTAATCCATGTATGTGCACTGATTGTCCTGGACATATTATGCCAGATATGGCCTAAAATGTTTGGGGCAAACTACTTCTTCTGAAACTGTGTACTATATTTATTATACATATACATAAATTTATTATTTATTTAACAGTTAACAAACTAATTGTATGGAGTAGGATCAAGTAATTTAGCTTCTCATTGGTTTTTTTTTGTTCTTTCTCTTTTTTTAAGGTCAGACAGAGCTAAATTTGTCAACAGGTGACTGTGAATGACTAGGAGGATGACGCTGCCTTTGTTCTGCTCTTTCCTACTCAAAGCAAAGCATCTCTGCGTATAGAAAATCTGGGTCTCCTTGTCATCTCTGCATTCCCAGTCATTCAGTCTGAATGCTGTTGTTTTGTCACAATCCACCTTTTGTGATTTAGAGTGTTTCACAAGATCTTAAAAAGTACAATCAGATGGATGGTAACGGATTAGTCACACACAGGGCCAGCCAGCCAGTGACTGGCTGACAATAGAAAAACTAAAAAGCGAGCAAAATGTAGGCTGTAAAACAATCCCTCAAAAATTTGATGGTCTATTATTATCTGATATAAAGAAATGTCTAATGTATCAAGATACAACTTCTGTTCTTGTCTGTTACAAATATTTTCCATGCCAATATAACAAATTAACAGATACACCAGCATGCTAGAACTCCACTATTCATATGAACTCTTGCTTGTGCTTCTGCCTGGTTTTCCCTGCTGATTGCTGCCTTTGTCTTCACTCTTCTTGGCTTTTTATTTGGTCGCAATTCCATCTCAGAATCTATTTAACACATGTAGAAAAACATCCATGGTAAACCAAAGTCAAAGTCTAAGACACAGATTGATTTTCTCAAACCAAAGGTTGCTTGAGGATCCTTGCCAAGAGAAAAACAGTATGTGTAAACACAGTACCAAGACCCCTCTATATATGTGCAGTTTCACTGTCCCTCGTAACACTGCTTCTAATGACATCACAGACCTGCAACAACATATTTTATTTCCATATCTGAATTACAAATTTTAATGAGCAGAGATGTTAAAGCACTTTTTGAAATAAAACTTCTGCAATGATCTCGTATAACCTGCTGCTTTTTTTTTTTAGTTCAACAATAGACATACTAAATGTGCATTTGTTTTGTTCAAAATTTTACCTTTTCCTCTCACAGTCTGACCTCCAGTCTCAGCCTTGGACTCTCCACATCTCTCTACATCATGCAAAATTTGGTCTTTTTATTGTCATCTCACTGTGGCCACTGGGGCTTCAGCAGGTCCACGGCTCCCAACCAGGGAAGAGCCTGGCACTCTGCCGAAGATTGACATGGGGATCTGCACATCGTTTTAACATCAAGAAGAGAAGACTGAGGGCACTTCTGCAGTTTCTGGTGTAATTAGCACTGCCTGGCAAACAACTCAGATTACCAAGAAGTGCACAGATTATCAAGAAGTGCACATAAAACAAGCATACCTGAGAGATCGGTAAATTGTTATCATACCTGAATTGTCAAATTCTCAAATCTAATACTAGACGGTCATGTATGTTCTTCATTTAAATATTTCACTGCAAAATAAAATACAAATACAAATATTCTGGGGTTACAAAGTTAAAATAAGTTCTGATAACTATTATACCCTCAGACACCAACACTGACATTGCAACTGCCAGACTGCACATGCACTGGCAAAAAAAGGGTGACATCTAACCATTTTCTCACAGAGAATTCAAAATCTCAACTTCACTTATTAAAAAGGGTGTCACATATCATCAGTAGCTCCTTTCTCTCATTAAAAGAAATAGAAAGGATTATCTATGTGGCTGATTTTTTTTTTCCTTTAAATGGAAAGACTACTTTGTTAGAGAAATGAGATACTGAGGGCCAGTGCAGAAGCTGCCGTCTGTGACATTTGGCAGTGCAAGGCTACGACCTTCCTTCTGGAAGGGAAGCCTGGAGAAGGACAGAGGAGGCTTTCCATCAGTGGGCATCAGGAGGAAGGAGGAGGGGAGAAATCAAATCATTAGATTCCGCACTGGGATAAAAACAATTACTTAGAAGAGAACTGTCTGCAAAATTACACTGTTGGAAGCAAAACATCACACGGCCTCATTCCTAAAGGTTGACTGCATTACTGAAATAGCTGTCTCCACCACTGGGAAGGACCCGGTGTGCTAAGTGCTGTACAAATACGGAACAATTAAATGACCTCTCCCAGAAAGCCTGCAATGTAATCACAAGGCAAAAAACCCTAAAAAGATAATGACAGATGGGGAGAGATGAGATAACAAGGAAGCACTGCTAATCCCTGACTTGTGACAATGTCACCACCACATTGACACCATGGACCTCTACTGCTCATGGAGATTTTTCTTTAAGAAGGTTACCTTTTTTTTTTTTTTAAAGAACTTGGTTCAGGAAGAAAACTTGCACTGCAGGGGCAAAGAAAATTAAAAAATTAAAGGTGAACAGCTTTCGATGGATAACACAGGTAAAATACCTGGACTGGGGAAACACAAGATGGGTGTAGCAGAGAAAGGAAACATCAGTTTTCCTGAGTGGTCCACTGTACAACTGCACAGCATATCTACCTGACAACTTCTTCCTTTAAGGAGTAGGTAGAAAGTACAAAATAAATAAATAAAAAAAAAAAAGCTATGTTAAGCTCTCTACACCTAGCCCACTGGCTACCGTCAACTGTCCTGCCCATGGGGACAAGTCTAGCAGATAGACAGCTGTGTGTTGAATAAGCCAGGGCTCAACACACTGTTCTTAATCAAAAAACACTGGAGCAGCCTAGTTCAGAGTAGCTGAAAGCTTGGATCATCGTGCCATCATCGTGTTGGAAAGCGGCAAGCACCACCTCTCACCGGCTCACAAGTTTTATCAGAAATACTTCTGAGAGAGGCCAATGCTTGTCCTTGAATGCTGGAGATCTGGGCATCCCTGAAGGTTAAGGCTGACATGCTGCCCTCGCTTTAGAGTGCTGCCACCCCTTACCAGACTCAACAGTATTTTCTCCAGACACAAACCCTACGCCAGCTGCCTTTTCATTCAAGTCCTTTACCTCGGGCTGGCACTTAGAAATCCGAGTGACATAACAGTCTGCATTTGACGGAAATAACTGTTGAGCTGGGAGTTGTCAACATTTATTACAGGCATAAAGAGACTCCCACATAACGGGAGATTGGAGAAAATCAGAACTTGTATAGGTCTGAGAAGAGACAATAGTGTATGATACAAACACAGTTTCTGAAGAAGGAACACTGAAAGAATGTTAGCTTCTGCTAATAATTATACTCTCACATGGAAAAAAATCAGAGAAAACATATCTGAAAAATAGATTGAAAAAAATGTTAAACAATATTTATCTGGCAGACCTGTCAATGTAGGTTTCAAGTTCAAAAATTTTAGAGCATTTAAAATATATCAAATAGTAGTATGCATACGGCAAATAATCGTGCCCTTCAGCATGACAGTATGCCTCTCTCCAGTGTTCTTCACAGATATTTGCAGATATGCCATGGAAGAAAATTTCCTCAAAGGTTGTGTCACAAGAACGTCAAATGAATTACTGCATAATTCACAGAAAAATCAGTTTACTTTGTTGGACAAGTAACAGAAGACTAATACTATTTAATACATTGCCCTTTGATGGCTAATACCTAGCCATAGGATTAGAAACCAAGCCTTCCTTAATGCTCTTGGGGAAATCTGATCCCACAAGTAAGGCGGCATCTCTGGAGGCGAAGGTCATGCTCTCCCAGTCAAGTCAGTCTTCAAGGACAGTGGACTGAGAACGTGGGTTTAGAAGACTGCAGGGTCAAAACCCTTGAACAGTGATAGACAGATAAATACTTGCTTTAATGCCTTCTCACCACCTGGTCACACAGTTTTTCAATCTTCTTCAAAAGCCAGTAAACCTATGCCCTTTATATCAGTCATCAGTGCGATCTCCTTTATTTCTTCCATGAAGACAGTGCCATACTACTATCAATCAGTTCAACTTAGGTCAGACATACAGCAGTCGCTAAGATTCTTGTGTTTACCGTATCTAACACATATTTTGTAAATAATTTTTATTTGCAAACACTGCAGGCAGTTAAACACACGAAACACCTTCATCAGTATCAACGATAGGAATGCTTTACATGTTTATGTTCCTACCCACACATTGCAGAAACAAAGCAAAGTGAATTCAATCTATTTCTACTTACTTGAACAATAGCTTATTTTAAAACTGCCATGTCTTCAACCTTTCTCTATCTAGAAAGACTCCATGTCCTCCTCTTTCATCTTTAACCTAAAATTTCCCATCCTTTATTTGAATCTCTAGAATTGCCCAGAGAAAGCAAAAGCCTACAGACTTTAGATACGTGATGTACATAATTGTGGATACATAAGAACTAACACAATTTTAACATTTATCCATTGTTAGATTTATAACACGTATAAACAATAATTACCTATGCACACAATATAATTAGGTATTGTTATCTTGAGAATTACGAGGTGACTCTGTCTCAGCACCTTCCCTCAAAAACCTGATAAGAACGCATAGGTACCTAAACAGAGGGGAGGACAAACTGATGGGGAGTCTGTTCTTACACGTAAAACCCACAGTGCCACAATGAAGCAGCAGCAGATTCAGCGCTGCGTGTTGTTCTGCTTTATTAAGGAGAACAACTAATTTCAGCATTAAATTTGCTCCCATTCTCCCCCTTCCCCTCCTCTCATCTCATAATACCTCTAATTTTACATAGGGGGGGGAAAAAACCTTATAGAGTGGTTTCTGTCTGGCCATTCCCTTTCACAAATACAGGTTTTGTTGGGTTTAAGATACCTCTGTACAGCTCAAGCAAGATTACACCAGGCAGCAATGTACTTTTTCTGACTTTAATGACAACGTGCAAAAGCTGCTTGTTTAAAATCTTGCATATAATCCAACATTCATTTAGACACAGAAAACATCAGATACCTTGAATTTTCAAGAAAGCTAACTAAGATGGCAAAACAGCCAAGCCATGTCATATTGCTGTGCTCGATCATTAATTAGTCTAATGAACACTGAAGCCGCACCGGATAGGATGAAGTTGTGACTCAGAGCAGCAGATGTGATTCTGATGTGAAAGCCCTGGGGAGCGTCTGTGACAGAGAGTGTAGCAGTCACTCTGAAGAGCAGTGCCACAGAGGAAGACATTTCTGCCACGGAGGAAGAAATTAGTCCTTGAATGGCAGTTAATTTGTTCCAGACAGAGAATTTTGCTGTCAGGAAAGGAAAACGTCTTTTATGAAACCAGGATAAATCCCCAAATAAGTAAATTATTTCAACTCTACGGAGAATGCCTAGTTTAGAAAGATATCGTAAACAACAGTTGCTTATAATCTCTTCATAACTATATTTAGAAGTGTAAGAATAAGCTCACGCGCAAAACCTAAGACATGCTTACATTAATAAAAATGTTAAAATGTGCATGTCAAATTTACTTCAGTGCTTCTGTACACAATGGTTTACCATGCAGCAAGCATGGAATCACTGCAAGATTATGTTGTTAGCAGAAGGCAAAAGCTGATTTACTGAAAAGATGAGCCAGAGATCAGCTTTGATACTGCAGGAAGAGATGAAAGACAGACCTCGGAGCTGCCCGGGCTGATGACACTCGTACGGTTCTGGCCACCCTGCACACACAACTCCAAATGCTAAAAGACTTCATAAGACTAAGAGCTTTACGGGAGTCAAACTACAATTTCTTCCAAGCTAAAAACCAGCCCGAACAAGTCTTTTGACTAAAAAGAGAAGCTCAAAACTATGAAATCTTATCACTATGTGAATATTATTGTAACATGCATACTACAAACACACCACAGGAAGGCTAAGATGTGTCATTTAAGAGAAGGGCAGTTAACTGTTCGCCTGAGCTAGAAAGCGTGCTTAAAGTTGCTTGCAAGCATATAGACCAGTGCGGTGTTTGTAACTCCTTGTAAGAAGGACAGGAGGCAAGACAGTATGTTCTTTGCAGGAATGTCCTGATTTCATTTGTCCCTTGGCTGAATAACTTTCAGAAATAACAACAATAGAGATCTTCTTTCCCTACATGGTCAACAGAACAAGCACAGCTTTCAGAGCAACCTGAGAAAGAACAGAAGTTAAATAATAGGTTCTTTTCTTTCACACAACCATTTGCTTGAACATATCCTCACAAGACACTGCAGAAATGAGGGCTCAAGTGTTGTGACAGGTAACTAAGAGCAACTTGTTTAGTTTTCATAAGGCTCTTGCATTCTGCTGAGAGGAAGGGCAAGCAAGCTAAGCTTCTAACCATGGAAGTCATTTCTTTTTCCAACAGAAGATCTCCAATACGTTTTTAAGCATGTTCCCATCTCAGATAATGTGTTTTTCTTCTCTTTCTGTACGTCCTTTTTTTATTTTCCTGTATTTCCCTTGCTCTCTATTAATCCCCTCTCTAGCACTGTCTAGTCTCCTTGACACACCCAGTTGTTTCCAGAAGCAAATTACACTATTAAGGGAATTAAGATTTCAAAATTGGACAGAAGTCCACTATCTCAGGCTGTTTACCTGTATTTACTGCCTGGTTAATATGCATTTCTGCACTGAAGAGCAGAAGCTAGAGACCAGAGTTTGCAGAGGGAGAAGGAATTTGAAGATACAAGCATTTGTTTAAATTATTTTCTAGGTAGTTCAACTTAACAAATGTCATAAATCAACAAACAGTGAGATACAAATACCTGCGGAGACCAGATCGGTATCTTGCAGGGCCTGTGTTCCAGATCTCAGTACAGTCCATCCCATTACACATACGTTACTGCAAGAAATCCTGTTTCTGCCACTACTCAGAATCTGGCAGTGCCTGTGTTTATTTGGCACAATGTGACAAGAATCATTAAAAACTGTTCTTTGCTGTAGGATACGACCATTCAAAATAGGACTATATACCCTGGAAAATACAATGAGCTAAGTCTCACTAATTTTACTTATTCAATAAAGCATATAAGATAGAAAAGAATACTGTACTGCACTTCATAATTTTCAAATTATAAATGTTTTAACACTATGATTATTTCCCTACTATTGCATGAAAGATAAAGGAAAATAAAGGAAAATCTGACTTGGAATGAGTGCCTGTTCCCCTTAACAGCTGTCCTGTTTCACTAAAATGTCACTCTCCATTCTTGCATGCACCAGAAAAAACATCAGCCTGTGTCCTGTCTTTTATTCCCACTGTAAACGAATGACATTACAGGCATATATTGCAATCTGAGACAAAAACGTAAACTTGGTTCTTAAATACTAAGATGGTTGTTGAAAAATCTAAAATTTTTGAGTGTGAAATTGGGAAAGTGCGATCGCTACCAAACATAATTTACACTTCTTGTTCTTCTGCTCCTGTGTGCAAATGGGTCGCAGCTGCCGACCCAGCGAAGTGCTAAGATTTCTTTTAGTACTTCGTATCTCACTGTGGTATTAAACTGTGGTTACACTCTGTTTCAGTCCCTTGTTCTCAAACTCTGTTAAGAGCTCAAAGGTAGGGTAGAAGGAGATTTTCAAGGTTACAGTCAAAACTTTGTTAAAAAATAGCCAAATTGGTCCAAGTTTTACTGAGATTTTATCCTGTTTCCTAACAGCCCGGGATGCCAAAGTGTGTTTCAGTCCTTGTTTCAGTACTTTTATGGGCTTCCCCCTCTCACCCACACACAAGGGCAACAAATATTTCTTTACTACACAGAAGGAACTGTTTCTTCATATTAAAAAGCCCAGTAGAAAAGGTAACATTTCCAGGGATGAAAACATCTGCGACAAACGTTCCTCTTTGTTCATGATGTAGATCAGAAAACCCAAGAGGAAAGCTGGGACCTGCCTCCTTTTTCTCCTGACAATCTGGTCCTCTTTCCCATTCACACGCTGTGAGGATGTATTTACAACGCCAACACCGACTCCACTGCATCTTGTGTGGGTTTAGACAATTTGCCTTGAAAGTAGCAAACCAAAGAGAAAAATGAGAATCTAAACATTTCCTCACAATCTTCAGCAAACTTTAATTCTTTCGAAGAACGAATTTCATTATTTTGGTACTAAATCTATGAAAGCTTAACTGCTCTAGTTTTCTCATCTCCTTCCCCGGTCTACAAATGTACCGTAGAAATAATATAATCGAGTAACTAGGAACCGGGAGTAGAGTGGGGTAAGAAAGCCCAAATTATCCTGACTGATTATTTTTGCTGTGCTTTTGTTTCCCTCCGCTGTTTCAATCTGCAGTCCAGTATTTCTCTACTCGACTTTTACCCCATGAAATGTAAAAAGTAATTAGCCACCTCTGTAAAATGCATGAAATTCTGTCGGTAATAGTGTAGCCTGGCAATTTTTTTTTTCTATTTCTTTAAAACGTACTTTGGGCGAGTGCAATATGCAAGCGGCTATTAAAAGGAAATTCAATATCACAATAAGATTTTGCTCTTTCATGAAAAAGTTCCCAAATCACTCTCTGAAGTATTATTAGCTCCCACAGACTTGTTAGTATTCCAGGGAAAAAAAAAAACACAACCATTTTAAGCAGTCCCAGGTGAGTCCCCCCTCACCTGCAGGGGCTGAGACTCAACACTCACCCCTCCAGCTCTGACAACAGCTGATCTTGGAAGACACTCCAGAAAAGAGCTGGCCCCTCCAGAGATGAGAAGCTGAGAGCTGTTTAGTTTCCCCGTCCTGACATCCCGCTCCTTTCCTGGGCTCTCCTCATTACCTGGTTCTCCTCGCTGCCCTTACACACAGCGTTCTCTTACCACGCTGAGAAATTAAGAGCCTCCTCAGTGATTACTTATTTCCTTTCGATTTGGTGGCTGTACTCCATACAGCACCTTCCATATGGGCTATTTTGACCACAGTGATCTCTTTGTTTTGCAGACTGCTCACAACAACAAAGTCTTGATCAGCCTTTAGATGCCACCATGTTTTATTTATGATCCACTTCTGGATTATTGTAATTTATGGTAAATCTTTGCATCGCACATAACCTTTCAACCTTTTTTTGTGTGTCTCAACCTCTGTGGCACAAGACATTTTGACTAGCCTGCAGCGGCTTAACTCTTATTGACAGACTCCAAAGAATCCAATTTACAAAACTGGTTCCTATGCCCTTAAAGTAAAGGTGAATAAACAGATCTAAAGGGCATCATATCTCTTACTTTAAGTTTGAATGGGATCAGGAATATATTTCACTGGGTTGTTCACGTTGCTGTATCTGGCAGCACCTAACCAGCTGACCTTTTACAGTTTAGTTTTATGTCTTTTCAAGATTGGTTACATTGTGAGCCTTGAATTGTTTCACATTTATATATTCCTTCTTTTTCATTTAAGGAGGAGACACTTTCTTATGGCTAAGAATACAGTCCAACATTTGAATAATACATGCCCTCCAAGTTTTCACAAGTGAGCAAAGCTATGACACAGGCAAAATCCTCTCCCCTTACCACTCTACTGTGCCTCAAGGAAAAAAAAAATTAAATTGGTCACTGATTGGTATCAGATTTCATGATAAGTCTCAAAAACAAAAAATGGTTTTTGCTAGAGATAACGAAAATGTACAGTTCAACAAAATGATGCATATTAAACATTAACAATTGCATAAGAAAGGAATTTTTACAAGATTATTAGAAAGGCAATAGCATGAGAGAAACCGTTGAGACCAAAACGTGCTCCAGGAGCCATCTAGACAAATAATACATTAAAACAAACCAACCAACCAACCAGTATTGCTATTTAGGGAAGTTCCTCCAGCAATCTTTCATGAATGATTTATAAACAACATCGCTGCTCTGACTTCATTTCATTACTTGGCTTTACATACGAACAACGTGAATGAGATGCCTTTAACTGACTTAAGAGTTATACCATGTATATTCTAGATATAAAGCAAAGACATTTTAGCTTACTTCACATAAGTTCTTTACCATAATAGCTAATAACCCAAGCCATATGTTTCAGCGAAGACTCTGCTCCCACTCACGCAGCTCACACATTTCCTCCTGTATGGCCCTGCAGTGAAGTTAATACTGGATTTGTGACATGAGAGTTATTACCAAGGCAACAGATAGAAATCAAACAGCGTTATGATTTCACCACAGACAAAAGGGAGAGTAGAAGCCAAAAGAAAAAAAAGAAAAAAAGGGAAAAATTTCTGTTAAAGACACAAATCCTTCAATAACAACCAAAAAACCGGTAAAAAATACTGGTTTGAATACATTTCTTCTTTAAAGAAGTACTTTGTTTTCAAGTTTTCTCGAAAGTGACAGTCCTTTAAATAAGGTTTCACAACCTGAAGAACTATAGGAACAGATTTTATCACTTACCATTAAAAAAAAATCACATCAAGGCAAAACAAAACAAAAGTACAATCAGCAGGATGGCTAGTTGCTTTTCAATGTTTTAATACAAATGTCTCAACATTCTGGCTAGTTTACCACTGAAGACTGTACTAAAAACTGGGGCTAAAAATTGTGCATTGGTGCACATTTTATTTAAAAACGTGTTCCAAATGAGAAGACAGATAGCAGGATTTCCTTTAAAATAACCTGGCACGTTAACTCCTATACAGTTCTTTGACCATGTGTCTTTTGAACACGTTATAAAACTAAACATTAATATTTCCAAATGAAGATATTACAAGCCTTTGTATTAGTAACATTCAGCACAAAACTGAAAAGGAATTTACTTCTGCGAAAGCATTGCACTAAAAAAATGCTGATTTATTAAAGAAACTTTGGGTTTTGTTGCAGGCTTTTTAATATTTTTTTTTTAAATTGAAATGTCAGTTAATACTCAGAAAAATCCTTTTTGATACATCTGCAACATTTTAAAAATAATTAACCAAAACATCAGGCAGATCCTCTAGTAGATGGGTCCAGACTGTGGCTAATAATACTGTCATACCATGAGGTTTACTTTCATTCATACTATTCCATTCTTCACTATATATTCATCTAACCAATAACCCAAGACAGCAATCAAAAAAGATCAGAAAAAAGAAAATATTTCCTGTGATAGTTCTTCTACTCATTAAGTTAAAGGTTCAGGTTTGGGGAGAAAAAAAAACAAAACAAACACAACCCCCCCACACCCCCAGCCAAACAGGTGTTCAGAACCGGAGAAATAAGCACAAGACTAATATTTAAAGATTCATGAAATGGAAAAAAAAATAATCCAGTGTTTCAAAACAGAATGAGAGCCTATAGTTAAGTAGTTGTTAGAGCACCTCACATCAGCACCCTGAACCTGCTTCCTCTGCATTTTGAGAAGGTTTTTTGTTGTTAATTTTTAAACCTGAGGAAAATTGTAATGCAAACAAATATCCACCTCAATATCATTTAACGTGTTTGGCAGTCCAGGGTGTTTTACATTTGTCTAGGTTTTAGAGAGGGAGGCTGTTCGGTTTTGATGGGGTTTTTTAAATAATAAATGGATAAATTATGAGAATTATCAGAAGAAAAGTGGGATGTAAAAATTTAATTTAAGGAAAACAGCCTTTTCGTTTAAATTTACAGTCATCTTCTATTGTATGTCTATTAATTCCAACACCAAGAAACTCCAAATATGTTATTTCTAATACATCCTCTGTTGTTGTAAAAGTGTAAGCAATTAGAAATGATGAGTGTTTCCTACTTCCCTCGAGACACTCAATCTAATATCTCTAAGTACTAAACTATGTTCTGATAATCATTCTAGATTTTACTTAATTTCATCCTATTACTCCCATTACATATCATTTTGAACTACTTCCCAGACATTCCTGGTACTCAAACCTTCAAGACTTTTATACCTGAATTACCTATTCTTTGATCTGCAACGCTTAGGACAAGGATGTATCTGTAAAAGCCATCTTCCAAAAGCTCTGGCTAGTTAGATTGACAAAGCAAGCAGCTTCTTAAATAAGATGAACATTTTATAGCTTTAATCTAGTTAATAACTCCATCATGATTCACTGGTTTGTTTTCCTTCCCCCCCCCCTTTAAGTCTTTAAGTGGCTTAAAGCTGTGATTTTCCTTTTCTATTTCAAAAGGAATGAGAACGTGAAATGCGCTGAGAACAGGCATTAGCAGTCAGAAGCTTCAGCCTGAGAAGGAACCTCGAAGCTTGATGTATGGCACTGCCCAAATAACCGAAGTCACAGATTTTTGTTTGGTTTATGGTGAATTGCAAATCTATACTTATAAACTGTCTCAGATCGATTTCTGGCCATCACACGAGGCCAGCACAACAGGAGAAGAAAGATTCACTTTCTTTTTAATCTTATTTTTAATTGGAAACTTAGCACAGTATAGTTTCACTGCTAGCAACACTGATACACAGGCGACTTGTTTTTAATACAGATTTACTCTCTTACTTGTATCCTAAACATCCTCTCACAGTTATTTCAACTGATAAATTACAGCCTTTGGAGCTAAGCCATTAAACCCTTAAACTGCTCAGGGTTTTGTAGGCCATCTCCAACAAGCACACACGAGAATATTTAAGAAAAATGTTTCACCTTTTAAACAAAACTTCTATAGCACAAGTTGTCTTGAAAACACAGCAAATGATACATAAACTTTAGCAACATCGTGACAGCTTTCCAAATGTTCAAGTTTACTGAGCCGCATTCTTGTGCCTCAAGCACAAGATACATCCATCTAGATTACTCAGTCTTGCAGTTTGCTGGATAATTCCAAAATCAAAATGAAGGCTAAGGTCTAACTATTCGCCATAATTCTTGCACTGGTTTAGAGCTATTTAAGATGCCCAGTAGTATGACCTGCTATTTTCTCTCCCCATCCCTCTCCATGGCTCTAAATACCAATACCCACCATCAACCCCCACCCTCTTGTCAGGAGGAACTAGGATTGGTGCAGGTCGTGGTAATTCCCAACAGAAGCAGTTAGCAGCCTGTTTCCTCCCCATGGAGCAAATAGTTAATTTTTTTTCCTCAAACGTGCTGCTGTTTTCCTTAGCCAGCAAATGTTTCGTTTGCCTGTTTGGTTTTTAGTTCTTGGATATAGCTATTGGCATCCTGTCATCAACACATTTGTGTTTCAGCCACTTCATAGCGGATTTACTAAGGCACACTCCCCTTAGCAGGTTGTACTCCCTTCCCACGTCAGTATTTTCTAATGACCGAGAAGAAGAAACAACATCAGAAATGGTTCTGTAGAAACTATGGTCAGACTTCTCCTTGACCTGCACCGAGGGGGAGGAGAAGGCAAACAGAAAGAGGGAATGGAAAGGACTGACTCTGCCAACATGGCCATTCCCCAGCTGCTGTAAATACAGCCCGTGGTTCCTGTAGACAGCATTTGATGAAAAGGTGTTTAACATTTCTGCTACCTGCTCCACCAGCATCTTCACTGCTGGCTTGTAAACCGCTTCTGCCCAAACTAAGGCCCTGTACTTCAAGCAACAATTTAATCTCCAAATCAGAGTTTGTCCCTGCTCAGAGTTCCAAAGCCATCGCTTCTCTCTCTAGGCTGTGTGATAATTTTCCAAATTTAAGTGGAAAGATTTCCACAAAGAAACTAACCGTTCAGTTCAGACCTGACAAGTTACTGAAGGAAAAAAATAAAAATAAAAAACTATGTTGCAGGGCTTAGAAAACTTAGAGCATAGGCTGGTTTCTATGCAACAAACTAGTATCCAATAAGGACAAGTTGGCGACTATCAGCTGTTTGGAGCTTTTTTTAATTGCCTATGGAAAAATGGTTGCTGAACGTGCAAAACTTTCAAAATACCAGAGTGAGGGTTTCATTTTCCTTCGAGTACTATGAAATCGATACAGGCAGCTTCCATAAACTCTCATTTAGAATATTTTACATTGAGTAATATGAAATTACTTTATTTATTAACTACAATTTGTTCCTCTCAAGAGCTGTAATAAATTAAAAACATTATTTCTGTGTATCAAACATAACAGAGACATTTGGTATAACAGGAGTCACCTTTTCTAGTGTGCTTGACTAGACCAGAGTTCCATTTAGTTGTTTTTCCAAAAATATGTAGTCTATCTAAAAAGCATCTGTAGGCTGTATAAGTCCAAAGAGGCATCTCTCTTCTCCACTGAAGTTTTTTACATTATGAGTCTGCATGCAGTACTATATAAAGCATCTTGCAATATGGAGGAAGGACAATAAAGTATTATTAAGGGTCACTCCTCCAAAAGAAGTTCTTGGAAAGATTTATTAAAATCTAATAAAATATTTAAGGGATTATTATCTGAAAAGCAAGAGGACCTGCAACATAAGATTTCTTTTTGTTTTATTAAACATCTTCTAAAGTCTATGGGGAAAATTTAAGAGGAAGATATAAACTGGACAGTTTACTCAAAGAAAAATAAATATTGAAGGATGAAGACCTAAGCAGAGAGCAGCCTCAACGTTCTGGAGTCATCAGAGACAATTAGACTTGTTAATTACAAAGCTGTCTCAAAACCTTCTTGACAACATTACAAAGTTCATATCTGAAAAAACATCAATGCAATTCTCCCTCCTTCAGTCAGACTTAAAGCACAGTTGGATCTGAGAGTACTGAAGAACACCTGAGGTGACAAGTTACTGGCCATGCAAAAACAATGGCCACATGGCAGTCTGCTTGGTAATTATTGTGGCCTGATTTAAATTTAAGTGGAGACTACAATAAGAGATATATTGTTCTTAAGTAACTGCTGTGCAACTTGGGTGACATTTTAGCATTGTGTAAGTTTGGGTTTTGTTTTAGTTTGTTTATTGTTCGTTTTGGGTTTTGTTTTGGGGTTTTTTTTGTTTGGTTTTTTTTTAATGAAGTATGCTACTTTCTGCATTTTGTTTTAAAATGCACAGCCAGAGAACACAACAGAAATGTATACAACATTAAAAAACAACGCTTGAATACAAACCACAAGAAAAATGTGAACAGCCATGACTTTCTGCCAGTAGAACTTTTGTTCACAGATCTCAACAACTATTCTCCAATATCCAAATCAACAGTCAATACTTAGCAAAGTCTCATTTCAATGACCAACTTACTCATTATAAAACTGCCATAATTTGTAAATATGTTAATTCATTAATTATAAATCTGTCTATGGCTGCTGATGCTGAAGGAGGAGAGAAGGTTGCTACTACTGGAGCTGTAATTCACAAAACAAGGTACTTATTCAAGAAACTTCAAGAAAAAATTAAATGATTTATCTGCAGTCACTGTCCTATGTTTTCTATTCAGTATTTCATTTGAAGAAAATTAAAAACTGGAATTTAAAGTCAAGTTTCTTAGTCTCGACTTTCAGCATCCCTCACGGTGTTAAGTCACACGTCCCTGTCAAGGCAGCCACCCCCAGGAGCAGAAGCACCAAGCGCTGCTACAAGCCCTGCTCAGCCCCAAGGCTACCGAGAGGTGCGAGCTGCCCCACGCTTGCTTCAGCGCAGAGAAGCGAAGGTTTACAGCTCCTCCCGGGTTCCAGCTCTGCAATTGCTGCACAACAGACCCGGCAATTAAACCTGTCGGAAAATGTGCTTTGCTTCCACTCAACTCCTCTCTAGCCTCTATTAAACTTCAGAAGTATCCTGGCTTCCTTCCAGTCCCACTCCTGTTCTCTTTCATTCTTCCATTCACATCAGTATGATATTCGTTCACTTTTCATGTTAATTGTTTTAATAATCTTATCTTTAAAGCTTCAATTTCCACTCGTTACATAACCTCCTCTTGTCCTCTTTTGTCTTTTCCTTCTTTCTTTTATCCAGCTTTTTTCCCCCTCTCTCATTAGTCTGAGCTTTTTTTCCTTCTCCATATAGTATTTTCTTCCACTCTATTTCTTGCCAGCTGGAAAAAAGATGCTTCTTTTTATCATCTCCATTTTTTTTTGTTCTTTTTTTTGCTTGCACAGATTAAAAAAACAAGACTGTTCGAGCTCAAAAGCATCTGTGGACCAAATCCAAACACCAATACATTTTACATGTGGATTCACTTAACTTTTAGGAGATGCAAGGATATCTTAACAATAAAAAAACATTTTATTAACTAGGAATAACAGATCGCATACACCAGCAAAAAAACGAGCTTAACAAAAACGCTGAGGGCCATAAGCTCTCCCTGTTGACACATTATACCACTTCTCTATTGCAGAAAGCTTTTCTAACACAATGTGAAAAGATAGTGGCAAATGACTAAACCAGCATCACACATCAAGCTTAGTGTTTCAACTGCATAACAAAATATTTTGTTTGGCTTTCATCAAGTCCACTTAAAGTTTTGTGAGAATAGGAATAATCAAGATGATACAGCTGTCTCTTCAATCTTATCTCAGATTTATAGTCTCGATGGCACAGGCAGCCTGCGTGAACGTCCATCAGCTCACTCAAAACTAGCAAGCCCCCAAAAGAGCAGCAGAAATGCCAGCGCAGGCCACAATATCTGTGTGCAGTTCTGACAAGACAATACTGAACTCACTCCAAGTACAGCTAAATTACTGCTTAGTATTCAAGAGAACTCAGAATTTTTTCCAAAAGTTTTCTTCCCGTTGGTTTTTTTTTTTGGTTTTTTTTTTGACTGCAATGAAGCTCCACAGTACCAGAAATGTCTTCAGAAGTCCTAGTCCTGCAGGAATGTGAGAATAGAGCTAAACCATCCACGTACTCTATTGAGGTTTTTCACCAATCTGAAATAGGCAAATCCTTCCAGCCCCACCCTCCTCCTACAACATCCCTAAAAAAGAAGTTTCTTACTTTTTTTAATATTATTTTGGTTTTTAAAGAAGAAACTGATGAAAAAAATTTAGCTTCAAGTTTTACTCTTAAAATGGTCCTCCTACCCCAAGTTTTAACCATGGGCCACTGTGGGCTTGAAAATATCTAAATACTGTTTTAACAAAATTCTGGGATATGTTACTATTAAAAAGCTAAGTTGCAGTAACTGCATTCCTGGAATATAACTTTCTTCACAGGGCCTTTTTCAGTCTCCTGTCAGCCAGATTTGTGTCTCCACGCTTGAAGCGGTGAGCTTCAGTTTTCAAGATGAGAAAATATCAGAATGATAAGAAACTGAAAAGTTAAACCATTTCAGACCTGCTCGCAGCAGTGTGAGAGATGCTTGTCTGAAATTGTATGACTTTACTTTTTACAGGTCAGTTAAGCTGGCAAAAGCCATGACAAAAAGGAAACATTTTTTCTACTTCAGGCACTCTGTCAAACAGCAGTGGTATCCTTGTTCTTAGGAAAAAAAGGAATCAAAGCAATAGGTCACTGAGCTTTATTCTTTTACTGACTAAATTTATCATGCTAGAATTTGTTCCTGTGAGAGTCACACTCTCCTTAGCCTATTTTTGCATTTTGCTTCTCTTTTAGATCCACCTCCTCAATGCAGAGGTTGCTCCTCATGTCGTTCTCACCACTTCAAAAACATCCTGTTCGTGACGAGCATTTCTGATTCCTCACGGTTGGATGTTACGCACAGACATGGCTGATTCAAATACAATATAAAACTATTTCTGTGCCAAAACTAGATCAGCTTATGGCACGACGGGATGGACAGAGCACAGCCCTCAACAGTTCTTACAGAAGTTTTCCTAGTTTTCCTCTCCCCATCCTCGAGAGAAATCC
Source organism: Chroicocephalus ridibundus (assembly GCF_963924245.1). Classification (NCBI taxonomy): domain Eukaryota; kingdom Metazoa; phylum Chordata; class Aves; order Charadriiformes; family Laridae; genus Chroicocephalus; species Chroicocephalus ridibundus. The sequence goes on from NC_086284.1 coordinate 204,167,412, forward strand.
AACTGCATGTGGACTTTGTTGCTCTCATTGGCTTCACTACTGATACTCAACTTTTAACTAGAAAATATATCATAGATTTCTGAACTCCGAAGCGTGGAAGGTCAAGATGTTTGTTGCTGTCTCTATGTGTTTCTTGTAGGTATTTTTCTGCTTTTTAGGATCTCTTCTACTCCTGGGTACGCTCAGCAATTATTTTTAGACCCCTGCAAAATTCCTTTATATAATTTCCTACCTCTAACACCCATACTTTTGATTCAAACTTTTGTTTTCTTAAATGGAAGAGTCACTCAGTAAAGCATCTACAAATTGGGGAAGTATTAAATAATTCTACAATTCTATAAGGAATTCCTCCTTATATTTTCATTTCATTTTCCTGCTTTGTGATTTGATTATGTGGTGTTCCCTTTAAATGAGTTTTTCAGACACACACAAACTCAGTCCTATGGCCTCACTTTCTTACAGCAAAATAAAAGATTTAACTAATTATTTTATATCAGAAATAGTGGAAAACCTCAAGCCAGAAGATTAGAACAAGTCAGGGCCCATCATGGATGCTGCCATGTTAAGTTCACTGGTCACAGTATAGAAGAGTCCTATGGAAACACATAAGGGGCAAAGGGGCAACCAGAGGCTAAATTCTCTGCCAGGCAAAGCCAGGCAACAGCAAGTTGGGGTCATCAGCCCCTTCTCCTATAGCCTAGAAAGGGGTATACCCAGAGAAGAGGATTCAAAGCAGAACCAAAGTTACAATGACCAATGACTGTCAAAACATTTTTGGGGCTGGTTTTGGTAAGCAACTTTGCAAAACCACAGAAGGAAAGTCCACAGAACCTGTCCACAGAATCCTCCAACCATAACCAATGCCTGTTTTCCTGCTGCAACAGAACAGCAAGCCCAGAATGACACAACGAAACATGGAGAGAAAAATAGTGCTTAGAGCTAATACAATCTGACGGTTCCTTAAGGTACCATTTAATTACTGCATTAAAAAGCAATCCCCAATTTCTTTGTAAGCAAACCATCAACAGACAGCTGCTTACTTATATTTGAAAAATGTCCTTTCATAGGAGGCTGTTTGTCTTGCATACCTGATAACTAAATATTTAGTTATACTGGATTATTAAAAAAATACTGGATATTGCAAATGGTTTACAAGCCAGTCCTTTAACAACAGTGCCTTCATGTGTTTATTATAGGCATTTTCTTATTTTAAAGCTAAGATTCAACTATGTTTTATAGTTGTAGTTCTGTCCTCCTACACATCCACAAGCAAATTAGGTCAATTCCAAACTATTTTAAAACCTCCTACGTAGAAGGGAGTTTGAGATTTTAAAACATATGAAGTTTAAAATAAACGAAGTCAACCTACCAGTGTCATAAACCTTGCGAACAGTCAATTTTGCTAGCCTAATAAGGCATCCTAAAGTCGTAAGAACCAAAAAGTGAGAATGACTGTCCTTGGCCAAAACTTGCATCCACATCATGTTTAATAACATTTTAATAAAGTTTATTATATAAGTTTCCCTAATTAACTTCTAAACTTACTTCTACATTTGGCATGAGTAACATCCCGTGGCAGTAAGTTCCACTATGTAATTATGTGTTGCATGAAAAAATGTTTATTTTAAACCTACTGCTGGGTAAGAGTCATCAAAATTGTGTTATAAGAAATTATGAATACTGATGTTCTCTCCATCTTCTCCCTAAGATAAGTAGCTTTATACACCTTTGCATTTCTTTCTAACACATTTCTTTTCCAAGCTGCAGAGTCCTAACCATCCTGTTCAAACACAGGCATCTCTTTTCCCATACGTAATCTCATTTATCCTTACTAAAAGAAAGAGTATCTGCAATTGTTTGTACTATTACAGGTCAGTCATGGATGCCACCATGATGATTGTATAGGACTATAACGCAACTTCAAGGCCTCTTTTTTGAGTAGTAACAATTTAGACTGCCATGCATGTTAGCCAGTTCCCCTCTGCAAGCGTTATTACATAATATTGTATAATTAATGCACTTGCCGTTTTATTAATTTGCTATCTTGTACTATCTTCCCCCAACTGTTCACGTTCACAGATTTGGGGATCGTAATATCGTGAATGGTGTATGAGCGCAAGCTGTTATTTTGCTCTTTAGCTCCTTTCACAGACATTAAAGCAGCAAAGATCTCCACATAGATCCCTGTAGGAGTCTACTCTTGTCTTGTTATTACCGATCTTTTATTCTTACCCTCTTTTTTCCTATCTTAAAAAGTTATTAACCTGAGAGAGCTTTTCTCCTACTTTTGTGACCATCTGGTTTCTTCAAGAAACTTCGGCATCAACTGTCACGGAGTAGGATGGTTAGTTCATATGAGATATATAGTTCTAACATGACCGCAAATTCACATCCAACCAAACTGCAAGCTATAATCTGTCTATAACAATCATGTTGGCTCTTTGTTATTTTATATTTTCCACGTACACGTTCATTTTTCATATTTATAAACACACATCATCTCATTTGGCTCTACAACAGTTTTAATTCATTTTGATAAGGGCAGGAGAAAAAAAAAATCTTTCTGGGCTTTAGCTTCATGTAGATTATGCTACATTTCCGAATTCAGTGACTATGTACTCGAATTACTCTAGACCTGTTGGGTGTACCCTCATTAGTCCAAGCAATTTTTTATTATTCATTTTGATCAGCTTGTTCTAGAAGTCCTTCCCCTAACACTTGAATTTGAAACAGACCATCTCAGACACCTCAAGTAAGTTGCAGTGCCGGAACCTTTATGTTTCCTCCATAATTAACACAGATGCAAAAAGAGTCTTTGTAAGATTTGTTGCTAAAGATTTATCTTCTGCTACTGTTCTCACAATGTCTTGATCCTTACTGGGCATGGAAACTATTAGGTCTCTTGCTTCTGATGTGCCTGTAGAATTTCTCCAAGTTCCTTTCCGTGCCTGTGTTCTGGTTTTCACGCATAACTTACCAGTTACGCATTCTCCCGTTTTCCACATTTGGTTACAATTTCTACTTGATAAAGTCTCTTTTTGCCTATTACAGATTTCCCTCCTTTACAGTTTACCAATACTGAGTTTGGCGTTTTTTCCCCCCCTTGTGATAGATGGCAGGTATTTACTCTAACATTTAGCATGGCAGCTCTTGATACCAGTAAAAGCTTTATCCTTTTGGCTCTTCCTTTTAACTATTTCCCAACAAGCTTGCTCCCTCACATGTAGTTCTCTCCGTAAGATATTACTGCAATATATTTTACGCTTGCTCCTAAAACAATATGGAAATTGTATTTGTTACAGTTACTCTTGTAGAGTTGCTCGACAGTAATTTAATCTTAAACTAGGTCTTGTGCCCTGCACATTTGCCAAGAGCTGCTCCTCTTGTGAGCTGACAGCTTATCAGAACACATGATATATTGTCCTTCACTTCTGCATTTACTGAGTCTTCATACACATAACAGAACTGTGTAATAACAGGAAATGTTTCTTCCCTCAGCATCTTACCTCCTTTAGCACTTCACAGTAAGTTTCCATCTCATTTACACGGTCAACAGTTTAATCCTCACAATATTTGGATCTATTTGCACATACGTTCAAACTTTAAGTGTACTTTCTTATCTAGACATATGTAGCTTTGACCGCAAAGCCTAACATATAGTAGTAATACATCCCCCAGTTTGCATCCTCATCTCTATATAAACGTTTGCCCTTATACTAACATCCTCTTGTACCAATTTTCTGAGACGCCAAATATGTCAATATCTGGATTTCAAACCAGCATTCCGGCTCACTCACTCAATTTTTCACATTTCAGATTTTGTCCAGAAGCCCATCTATAACTGCTAATGGTCTAATTGTCTTTTTCTTACATTTTATAAAGAGAAGCAAGCAGTAAATACATACATGACGGTGTTAATCCCTGACAGTTGTTGAAACATCTGCAGACCACAACCCACAATTAAGGCTCTTCGAGTTGGAGGGTATGTTAGCATTCTGCAGATCACAGGTCCAGCTTAAAAAAAAAACACACAACAACAAAAGAATACGTAATAGTTCTTAAGTGATCGCTATCAAGACAACGTTCCCAGGCATAACAGGCTTTGCACCTTAGTTTCAAACAAACTTGGACTATTTCAACTATTTTTGAAAAACATGATCATTTCAGTTCTGCTTTTCTGAACTGTACAAAGAAGATTATCAGGAAGCCCAGGCAAAAAAAATGAAACCATTTTTGTACACAGCGTATACTTACACTACTGGTGGCACGTATACATTTCTCCTATATCATACTAACCGGCTGCATATCTGCTGCAGCTGAATGTACTCAAAGTTATCACAAAATATCAGTGTTGTTTCCTTTCTAAAAGCTCCCACTGTTACTGAGAGGTTATTTCAGAAATGCCATTATTCACTGCTCAGATTTGGATCTTGCAGACAAAGTGTTCTCCCTAGTCCTCCAAAGACCCAATTTCCACATACCACTTGCAAGTGTGAGTACCCTGAAGGTACGGGATAGATCTATTCTGCACAGCTGTAACACCAGCAGAGGGAGCATAAATTAATTAATTTTTTTTCCATACCTTTGACAGCAATGGTACGAGAGCAGAAAAAGCAGAAAACAGTTTCTCAATAAAGAGAAACCCAAAAATTTCTGGCAAACAGAGAAAGTTTTCTTCTTTGTAAATTTTAAATTTTCATACTATCCTATTAAAAAAAAAGTAATACAGAAAGCTATATGACATCAGGCAAAAATTTAAAACACTTTACTCCCTCACTTACTTGAATTTCTTACTGCCCAGAGTGGTGTTTAGGGCAGAACATAGTCTGGTGAAAAAAATGTTTTATACATCTTATCACATCTGGTGTACCCACTCAGAACACTTAATATAGATCACAATAAGTACAATTCAAAATAGTTGCCATAAAAAAAAAAAAAAAAAAGAAAAAGGAGGTGAAGAAGATCTACATTTTTACATTTCCAAAGTCTTTCCTGAATGTGCAGAAAATATTAAATGTGTTGATTCAGCATAAAAACCTATATGGGTCTGTTAGAGAAGAATAATTTACATGCAAAAAGTTTCAGCGTCAGAAAGCTGACAATCTGTAAACAGTTTCAATAGCGGAACTTAAGAAGGGGGTTAAGATAACATTTTCTTCATTGAAAGATAATCAGACCTGCCTAAGAAAAACTTATATTCATTAAAAATTAGGGTATTTGTAATTCATGTCTCAATTGCATCACCACTTAACTTTGCTTCTTTATTATTAACAGCAGAATGCAGTCTGACAAAATTTCCAGCTGGCTTCCAAGTAACATTAACGTTCAGACAATACACGGTCCCACCTGTCCTGCCATATAGACACACCACTACCTTCAAAGTGTCTCTACGTGAGTAAAATACACTGACAAGTAGAGCCAACATATGTATCTGGCAAGACATTCTCAAGCGAGACACATAGTATCACTGGGCAGACAAGTATATCAAAGGATTCAGCAGTCAAAGTGGCATTTCCTCGGTGGAAAACCAACAAAACCAGCACTCACTCTTAGCTAGGAGCAGTCTGGAGCTCAGACATAACTCTTAGATTTCTCTTCGACTCCAAGCTTCATAAAGGAAAAAGATTTACTATGCAACCATGAACCTTAATTCATGAAAAACAGCCCTCAGGTTTTCACACTGGGCATCACACCTGAGCATGGAGGCTTTGGGCTTAAAAACCTTTGTCTGGCAACTGATTCTGCAGGATCTGTCATGAACCCAGGCTGCTCGATGCCTAGGAGATATCTCCCGTTCTTCATAAACTTCCTATAAAGTCCTTAATGGAGTTCAAAATCCATCTTTATCTTCAAAGGACCTTACAGCTGACCTAAATCTCAAAGTCCACCACCAATGACTCTGCTCGTTGAGTAAGCTAGAACTTTACAGCAAGGGCTGTTAGGAAAGGAAGCAGAAATGTCCTGAGGAACTGATGTGAAGTTTTTAACAATTCCTGATCTACTTAGCTATTTGATGAAAGTTACATAAAACTCTGTTCACAATACAGCATTGTACAAAACAATTGGAAAGAACGCATTGAAATGAATAGCTAGAAATTGAAGCAGCTGCTCCCAGACAATGGCTTGCAACTCAGAAAGAGTCATGAACTCTCAACAAAACTTCATCACCCAGATCAGTTTGTATGCCTGAAATGAGGCCCTGCAAAAACGTTAAGACCACATAGCAAAGTTTAGGCCTCTACTCTGGAACTTTAGACTTCAGACCTTTAGAGCATCCAGTAAGTTAAATTCCTTAAGTACCTGTAATTTTTCAGACTTCTGATTAATTGTATCAGAAAAATGATGCTAAAAATCATCATGCTGGTTCAAGTCAGAGATTTAAAAGTTTCACTCCAAATCTGTACCATGGCAACCGCACATATCAATAGGCATACAGAAAATTAAAGGATTTTCTTTCATAAAGCTCACAGCCTTCAGGTTTACAAACCAATAAATGGAATGAAAGAAATAAAAGAAATCATTAATCTCTATATTAAAGGAGCTTTACAAGCTCCAATAAAGAACCCAAAGGACTTTGACTGCAAGGTGGCTGTTTTTAAAACAGAAAATTAGCGTGAAACATTTTATTAAAATTGTCTACTCCGAAAATTAACTACTACTTTTGCATTTCAATTCTGCCATCCATCTTCTGTTGTGTTCATATACTACAGCCTTAAAACTAAACAACTCTAGGCAAAACACAGTGTTAACAACAGAGAATGTGTCTAAACTGGAAAATTAAAAGCAAGTTTTCAGAATTAAAATACATTTTTCTTCTGAAAATAAGCCTTCTGAAAACTGAAATTGTGCTTCAGGAGTTTCTGATAACCATTAAGTCTGCTGGAAGTTATTACAATAAATTAAAATAGCACAAAACAATAAAATCATTAAATCTTTTAAAAGTAGAGCAACTTAATTTCTCCCAAAACTAGAGGGAAACAGATGATGCCAAAGATAACACCACGCAAAAAAATTAAACATTTGGCAATTTTTACAATGGAAAAAATAGACATTTGTCTCCAAAAGTCAGTATTTTTTGTTCATGATACTTCTGCCTTATTTGCTGTTGTTTTCTCTTCAGCTAGGAGATTTAGAAACATTCCTGCATTTGAACTTGAGAAACCACCGAGATATTTGTTTTCCTCCTTCTAATCTATAAATAAAAGTCAAAAGAATGAGACCTCCTAATGTCATGATTAATTTAATGAGGCTAGATTTGGTTGGACTTTTTGTGCTGTGGTTTCAGACAATTACTTCAGCTGAAGTAAATTTCCTTAATGTATATGTTTACAAGGGCTCCAAATATGCTACCGTAAAGGGCAGCTGAAGCTTGCTGTAGGGAGAGTGCCAAACGGCAGCAATAGGTAAAGAGCAATGGAAAAATAAGGACACTGCTGTTGCAGAAGGTGACATTACATGAAGCGGTGATACATGAAGCGTATCGCTGTGGTCTTACTGGCTTTTTCTTAGCCTGCTCTAAACTGTCTACCTACCTAGACATTCAGTCTTATAAGCAAAAGGCAAAAACAGAATTTGGAAGTTTGGCTTCACATCTGAAAAAAAACGTATTAGCTTACACTGAGCTAAACAGCAGAGGAGGAGCTGCTCTTGTCAAATCATTACTTGTGGAAATCAAGTGATGCCTTCCAACTGTCATATTTTATGAGTGGTCACCTGAAACTTTTAATGCCAGCTTCCTATATTTTAGGTGCTCTTCTTGTTACTAAGCATAACCCACAAGTAAATTAGGCTTAGAAATCGTGAATCGCCTGCTAAGGCATTTTGATTTTCCTCTGGAGGTAAAATGGACTGTATGGCAATCATAGGAGCTTGGGTGTGATCCAATGCCAACTAAAAGACAACTTTTCAAAAACAACAAAACAAATAAACCCCTAGTTCTAAAAGGAGATTAAATAATTGTTTATAATAATTTCTATTACAAACTTCCACCTTCGTTTTAGTTTCTCAGACCCATTCTTGTCCTAGTGCCAATCAATACGCTCTCTTCCATCCAGACAAACCTTCAAAGAACCTGTCTACAGTTAGAAATGGGACAAAAAAAGAGAAACATCAGTCTGGTGATCAGGGTAACAGAAGACAGACATGGGAACCATTTCTCTGTTTTGCCCTTCCTTACAAAAGGACAGCTTCCAGTCAGCTTTCACTGCATCACCTGCAGAACATTCCTCCACCTAAGACTCCTAAACACTCTAAAGCACTCAGAGCTAGCTATAATTTTCTGCATAGGAATGATATACTACAGTAAACACCCTTTCCCCCTCCTAGCCTATTACATGAGTGTTTTCTAGACGTACCAACTTCATTCATTTTTCCTTTCTGTAAAATTTACCAAATCACAAGAAAATAGAAGTAGCTTTAAGATCAAAATGGCATTATTTATCCTGAGAAGATACAACACAATTTTACCCAGGTATCAAGCTCTTCTGTCTTCAATGTTTTCGGTAACATTGGAAGAACAACTCCCTACACTAGAGGAAGCTTCCTACCCTCATATAGTTCTCTAATACTTTAAGAAAGCTTGCTTGAGTCTTTTTTTCCTTTTTTTTTTTCCCCTTTTTTTTTTTAGCAGTCTAGTCCTCCATCAGCCAAGAATGAGAAAAGACTGTCAGCTTGCCTAATTTTTTTCAGTTTCCCACAGCAAATACATCTAGTAGTATAACAAGACAGCCTGCTCTAAAAGCAAATAAAAGCTAATTAGACATAACCATTTTGGTTCTAGAGAGTTAAGTAGCACAAGGAGTTTTTCCACGCCTAGTTGAACTGAAAGAGGTTTTTTTTGTTTGCTCGGGAAACCTAGATTTCAAATAAATGGTCTCTCCAAATGATCTTTTTAATCCACACATTGAGAACAGAAACATTAAGAATAAAGGTTTGGTGTTTTGACAGCACATTGGGTTGGTCTTTTGGGAAGCCTGAAAACAAAGCAATTTCCTTTTATCTGAAAAAGGAAAAAAACTCTTTACCTTGATTCCACATTCTTTGATATAAAGCTTTGGTGACGGAAAATCTATATGACTGAGTACTTGCACAAAGGCAGCAGCACTTACGAATATCTTTGAATAGGACAAGAATCAGTAGCAAGCGGGGAAGCAAAAAAAGGAGTGCATTTTGGTTCTATATGACATGTTCTTTATAGAAAACAGAAACTACTGTAATGAAGACCTTTAAACCTGGAGAAACCATGACAAAACAGATAACAAACAGAGAAGACTGGCCATTTACATGATGCCAGCAGGAGCTGAGACAAGCGGCCACCGTGACCGAGTTCAGGCACGTGGAAGAGGGACTCCAGTGCGGTATTGTCAGACCTGAGGAGTAGGGGAAAGAGGGAGGGGGACATTTACCCATTTCTTTGATAGGAAAACTGGGGCAGGGACAGAGGAAAGCAAGGATCACATTGTGCTTTCCTTCTAGCTGTGTCAAGCACCTTAGATAAGGCAGAGGGGTATGCATACCTGCAGCGTGCGACGTGATTTTAGCAAACAAACATTTTTTTTCATGGTCTGCTCTAGACGCAGTTACATAGGAAACAGTAACGCAACCCTCACTTAAAGCTGGAGAAAGCAGATGAGGAAAGATAAGATAATGGAACTAGTATTACACAGGCACAACCAAAGTAAGCCAAGTGTTGTAACAGCCTGCAGAGCTACCCACTCCACTGTCTCATCAAGTCATGAAGTGCAGTGCAGAGCATTTAGCAATCTGCAATTAGAAAGCTTCTTTTCTCTCATTCGAAGTTGAGGAAAGACACTTAAAACTGCAGTCAGGGGAGTTTCAGGAGTACTGCTTTTGTGTGTGTGTTGGTGGTGGTGTTGCTGTTGCTTTTCAATTAAAAGAGCACCAAAAAACCTGGTGACTCAGAGTTCCCTCCAACCCAGTCAGTAACCTACTCTCAAGCTGATCTTCCCAGCTGTTACTATATTAACACCCATACAGATATTGTATTTTATTTCCTGGGCAACACACTTAAAGCCTTGAATTTTTTGCAATTGTTTGTCTGCCAAAAATCTTATTTTAGTGAGTTGGGTTTTTTCCCCTCTATCCCGTGTTTCCAAATGAAATATCCTTCCCTGTTCCTGCCCTAAGCCAGTGGTTTAATAGTGAAAATAAATTTCTACTCCTTGCCCTCCAACAGAATGAGACATGGGGACATGTTCCCAGGAGGGAAGGGGAAAAAAGGAAATATAATATAACTGAGAAAGTAGCCTGAAGGTCAATGAGAGTCTCCATGGGAACTTTTGGATACAATCTGTTGCATGTTAACTCTTTTTTTTTTTTTTTTTAACAGCACATTTAGTTTAAAACATCTCCTTAAAAAAAAATTTTAAAAAACCAATTTACCTAGGAGGTCTGAAAAACTCCTCTCAGGTTTTAAAATTCAGAAGCATAAGAGCTTCATTAAAAATAAAAGTAAAGAAAAAAGTTAAATCGGACATGAGGCCCATATTTAAACACATTTTGAAAAGCTGTTTTGAAATCAATATCATTTTAGCACAGCTCAGTTGGGTTCCAAAATTACCAGACAGGAGAAAAAACAAACAGTCACTGTAGGTTAAAGTTTAAGTACTTTAACTTTGGCTTCCCAACTACAAGACAGCACCATCAATGGATGTATAGATGACACTACAGCAGACCAGTTTGAAACTAAAAATAGTAAGTCTTAAGAAACTGCTTCAACATTTTATTATTTTTTTTAATTGAAGCATTTAAACTTGAGCACAAAGTTGAGTTCCACTGAAGACAGAAGGACAGATACACACTTAAACATTTAATTGAACTAGCTAGTTAGTACATTTAGTTAGTTTACATTTTAGTATTAATCATCTTCTATCAGAAACACAAAGGGCTCTAAGGCAACCATTACCACTCAACACCACCACGTTTTTCAGCAGAGGCGGCCAACTCCATCCTGGGAGGAGGAGCAGGAGCATTGCCAGCAGGTCAAGGAAGCCGTTCTTCCCCTCTACCCAGCGCCTGCAAGACCCACAGCTGAAGCAGCACAGCACATTGCTGCACGAGTCTGGAGGAGGACCACCAAGGTGGACCGGGCTGGAGGACGTGACATATGAGGAGATGCTGAAACAAATGGGATTGTTCAGCTTTAAAGGAGAAGGTAAAGGGAAAAGCTTCTAGTATCTATAGCTACCTAGTGGAGGGACAAAGAGAAGACCCCCCCGGGCTCCTCAGAGGTGGGCAGGGGCAGGACAAAAGGCAACAGACAAGCTGGAATGCAGAAAATTTAGACCAGGTGTAATGCGGTCTATTTATTTTATACCATGGAAATGGTCAAACACAGGAAGAGAGAAGCAGACAGGTCACGGTCAAAACTTCACTGAAAAAGTTCCTGAGCAACCTGCTCTGACTTGTCCTGCTTTGATTAGGGATTGGATTAGAAAATACTCAGAGGTCACCTACACGATTCTTACATGAAACCTACATCATTCTAATATTTCTGCTCACACTGGTTATTACAACCCCACGAAAAAGTAAGCTTGGTGCTTCATGGTAGTAAAAAAAAAAATAATAAAAAAAATGCATCTTTACATACAGATTGCGTAAAACTCTGCCATCTCCATACTGCCAACAGCAGATGCATCCCTTTTTGCAATTTCAGTCCCAGGCTTCATTAATTGAGAACCTGTCAGTCACACTAGACTGACAGTTTTTACCCTGATTTTATAACCTCCACAGAGAACACAAATCAATATTGAAATCAGCAAGTGTAAAATACTCAATTGACAACTCCCATAACTGGTATGAAATACAACAGAGCAATAACAAAGACCTTATTGCAGCCTTTCAATATATAAAGGGGCCTTAAAAGATAGATGGAGAGAGACATTTTACAAGGGACTGTAGCGATAGGACAAGAAGTAACGGTTTCAAACTAAAAGAGAGTAGATTAGATTGGATATAAGGATGAAATTCTCTGCTCTGACGGTGGTGAAACACTGGAACAGGTTGCCCAGACAAGTTGTGGATGCCCCATCCCTGAAAGTATTCAAGGACAGGCTGGATGGAGCTTTAAGCAACTTGATCTAGTGAAAGATGTCCCTGCCCATGGCAGGCGGATTGGACTAGATGACCTTCAAAGGTCCCTTCCAATCCAAAATCCTGTGATTCTACGATTGTTAAGAGCTGTACAAAGTTCTGGTCCCCTTTGCATTCTCCCCCTCATCTCAAAAAAGTAACACGATAGAAATGGGGAAAGATTGAGAAAAAGGCGAAAAGAACAGTCAAAGTAATGGAACGGTTCCAACACACAGCAGCAGCAATGCTCATTTTACTAGGCCCCTGGGTACTAAAATGCACATACAATTATACCATATTAGCGTACTTATGTCTGGATTCACAAGAAGCTAATATTAACTGTCAGTTTAGTGTGATTCTGCGTTCAGTAGTACAACAGGCCTCTGCTTTAGCTACAGATGAAAGCAACAAACTAAGTACACCATCCTTCAAGCTGGAGGAAAGGAGATGGATTAGAAGTTGGGAATACAACAAAAGTTTCATAAAAAAAAAAGAGGGCATGATGAAGGTAAATAGAAACATGGTTGTTTCAAGATAAGACAGAAAAAGGGCTGTATAAAATGGCAGATGCAAAACCAAAAGCACAGTTATGATCCACCACACATTGGCCACTATCAAGACAGAACAGTCGTGAGACAGACTTTGTCTGACACAGCATGGCCATTTTTACCAAAGTGCAAAAAAATGCACAGTGTAGTAGACATATGGTTCTTGTCTGTGGTCCAGAAGACAGGGACAAAGGGCCAAGTTTTTGCTACCGCAGATTATATTTCCCTGGAGCAATGACTGCAAAACCACCACCTTCTTAAGTATTATTACTGGCTGAATTAGCAGTAATTTACAATTTAAAAACGTGGAGAACAGATGATGATCTCTTGGGCTATGATTCCAAGTAGTGTTTTAGTATGAGAACTGGAGATTGTGAAAAGCTGATGTTCGTAACGGTTTTCAAATCTTCCAATTTCTGGAAGATTCACATACAGCCTATGTGAATTTTTATGTTCCAGCCACTCTAGAGCTTCAGATATAATAAAGTACTTCACAATAAAGTACGATTCTTCACAATTTTGCATCAGATATAATCACTAGCATCAATGCAAAACCAGCACGGAAGCAGTTTACTTCTATTTGCCCAAAGAAGAAAGCCTACGGAGAATCAGAACCTCTTTTGATTTATTTTATAATGCTGCCAGTGGTAGCAACAAAATTTCTCCAGCAAGATGCACAGACTGTTTTTAATGTACCTCCATTGCGCAGTAAAGTCTTGTTGTTTACCAAGACAGAGAGTGCCTCTGCATAAACTTCAGAGTTTTTCTTGCTAGTGTCAGCAAGACTAACAGTAAGTAGCAGGATCTATGCATAACTGTTTGCATAACTGAAATATTTTTTGCCTCTTGATTAATAGGAGAACATACCGTAGGTCTTCCATTCATTAAATCTTTTTTAAAGTAATTTCAAAACCTGACACACAGATGTCCTCTATCATCAGCTGCGACTAAGATGGTGAACAAAGGCTCATAGATAAAATGGAATTTTAAAAAGATATACTACAACGCGGCACATTAGGCCGCAAAGGCATCTTCCCATGTCATGATGCTGGTTTTAGGGAAAATACAAGTAATACTCCAAAATGGACAGCTCAAGGTCTCTCGTATATTATGCAATACATCTAATCTGCAAGCTACTTGCCTTACACCAAGTGGAAATCCTTCTGATCATTTTCAGCATAATAAAGACAGAATGATATTGCCTAAATGCATGTTTATTAGCAGTTTCTTTATAAATATAAAATTTTTAAAAGGCAATGCTTTTAAAAGCTTTTAAAAGCATCAGGATTTCTTCAGTGTTAAGAGTAAACACAAACAAGTTTTAGTGTGGTAGTGAGAAGAAGCACGGCAAGCTTTGACCTGCAAGCCAGTAAGAACAAATGTGAGACTCACAGGAAAACTGGAATATTTAAAAAAATTTACACACATTTTGATGTAAATATCAAGGAGTCACACTACCAGAAGACATACGAAGATCAGCTGATCTCCAGATATGCCCTGGGCAAAGACAGATCAGCGTTTGTACCCAAAAAGTCGCACTTTAAGGGAAGAGCACATCTACCTACTTCACTCACAAAGGTGATCTGCTTCAAGACCACGCCGGCTGTCTGCATGGACCGTCATACATTATGTTAAAACTTAACATGTCATTTTTCCCAGAGAGGAACAAAGCACTAAGAAAGCCCCAACACACCAAAAGATGAAGGGTTGGGTTTAGGTAACGTTCACAGCACAGACTGTCACTGGCGCACTGCTGTCCACCGGGACGTGAGGAGACGCGATTTCAGGCAGACACAGGAGGCCCCTGTGGAAAGACGCTACCAAAAATCCAGTGGGGTCTGGCAGTAGAGTTTGTTTGAACTCATCTTCCTTGGCAAGGGTTGATTTTTCCCCCCTTTTATTATGGTACAAGGACAGCACTGCCAAACCAGCAGAGTCCATTCCTACAACTGTGTTCTCGGGGCTGTACCTCCCACAGGAGCAGGCACGGCTGTCCCTCATCCCTTCCCACCACTGTCACCCTCTAGGTACCACAGGGCGCAGTGCAAAGGTCCTGCCGGCAGGCAAGAGCTGTCCTGCTGCAGACCCCCAAGGCCACATCAAGCACAGGGTATCAGTGCAGGGCACAATTGTGTCTTCATCAGAAGATCATCTAGGACAGACGTGGTTTTGATTCACTTCCGTACTATTTTAAGGAATGGAAGCTTCTGACTTCTATGTAAAAATTATGCTTGTTTTCAATACGGGGCAGATTCAATCAAGGCTCAGCCTACCCTGTGCATGGGTACTTTGGTCTCCAGCTCTGAACAAGGGCAAAAACCACTGCGCAACTCAAAACGCCCTACAGTGCTGAAGAACACAAGGGAATGTGCCCTAGTTGCCAAGTGAAGACTAAATAAAAAAACAAGTAAAAACTGGACTGGCACCAAAACAATCCTTTCCTTTGAGCTTGTCTACACACACCCTCCAGACTATAAAAGAAAATCACTATTTTAATAGAATCAACATAACCATCTAAAAACAAACTCTTTAGATTCTTTGGGTTTTGTAGGCACTACTTACTCCCCAAAGCTATGTCCCTGGGTCTATACATCTGTGCCAGCAACCTGCTCCCAGATAATCCCAGCTGTCCCTAAAGATGCTACACAGGAACATGTTACATTCAGCTTCTTCCTAATTTCATTTGCTAATGCTCATTTTTGCAGGGAGACAAAACAGCAACGATGGAAACAGAACCAGCAACTACAGCAGCACCAGGGCACATATAACAAAATCAATAAATATGTAAAATACACAAGAAAATCTACACATTAGGCTAATTGCTGCACATGGAATATGCTGTTAGAACCTGCTATTTAAATATTTTTGGTCTGCTTAGGTTCCAGGCCAAGCCTGTTGGAGCTAAGAAATAATACCTGGGGAAAAACCATCTGCATTACCATCTTGTTGATATTTTTAAGGTTTCAACTTAGCATTACGACTTGCATAAATGCAGCAAGCATTCTCAGCTGTAACACTATTTCCAAAAAAGGACTCAAATTCCTCTCTCAAAGGCAGTAAGAGCCTGAACTGCATTAAGGGAAGAAGCTGTTTTTAGGACCAATATGAATTCCTACCCAGGGCTTCAGAAACACACATGCATTACCGAAAGCTGAAGATGATGCACAACAAACTTTATGTAGCGATTCACAACATCCCAGTGGAAGGATGTGCTCAGCAGCTAGTTACTGAATTGAATTTCAGTTTCCCCAGAAGCTCCTGCTTTTCCTAGGTTTGAAGGCGAAAATTATCGCTAGCATGGCTGGAATTTCAGGTAACCTTCCTAGCTTCAGGGCAAACTGCAGATTTCTCACCCATGATCAGCCAGAAAGACTGGCTGTGGCACAGAGAAAGGGCAGAATTTTACCTAGACATGCATGTCCTCTCTAATACACAGGAGCTCCTTTTTCCAGGATGTTTAACTACTTTCCAGAAGCAAAACAACTTCTTATGAAAAATAGATGTTTCAAGGATAAGCTCTAAAAAGAAACAGAATAGTATTGGTCCTACCTCTTGTTTACCAAAAAAAAGGGAGGGGGCAATTACTCCATTTAGAATTTGTCAGGCTGCAGAGGCTGACGAACGTAAAGGCATCAGCAAAATTGCTTCGTACCACCACGAGTTACAACAGCCTGGTTGGCATTGGATTGGGTCAGGAAACAATGAAAGTTAATTTTCAATGTCAGATATAAGAAGCATCTGTATCTTTATATGGATACCAGCAAAATATTTTAATGTTTCTCAGTAAGAGCATCATTGCCCAACTGTGCCTTCTGCAAGCTGTCACCAACCTATTAAGCAGGCTGAAAGGAAGATTTCTTGGGCAGGAAGTCCGGGGGAAACTTGTAAACAAAGACAGAGGGAGAGCAAAGCTGGAAGTAAGCTGCAGTGTTTGGGCCACCTACGTTTCAGGATGGATTTCCAAATATCTCCGTTCACTGACCTCATATTTACTGGCTTTCTCTGAGCTGCCACTTAGTCACTAAGAGAAATTGCTGCTTCTGCTCATGCAGGCTGTGAAGTTAATCTGAGAAGCTAATTCAGTTTCATTGAACCCCTATACACATCTATATGCATTCTTCACCTATATACACCTAAATGCATTCTGCGCCCACACAGCTAGGATGCAGACACCACCAGAGAAGCATGGAAGAAGGTGGAGAGGGGAGGTAAGAATGACTTGCCTGACTATAGCACATGGGGGAAAAAAAGGCAGATATAAAAGTACATAAATACCAAATAGAATGGAAAATCAAGTTTACAACACAGAAATGACACCACCTCTGACGAGTTCATGCTCTAAGGCTGACTTTGACAACCAGACAAACTGAGGAAGTTTTCCATTTTGGAGAGCACTAGGGTAATACACACCAGACAATGGTCATCTTTCATAGAAACACTGACAGATAAGGAAAAGGCAAAGTATGCCCACAGTCATAAACCGACTTCTGCAACTGTTTTGCCAAAGATAATTACCAGCCTAAAGAATGCGCAAAGGAATCATCATACAAGTACCCAGCATTCATCTGAAGGGAACAGTGGATGCTTAAGATCAAATACAGTAAAACTTGCGGTGGAACACTGAGACATAATACTCATCTGACTCGATCACTGCATCTAACACAATAAAACACAAATGAATTATTTGCATTACCAAAAATTACTCAACTGTAATTTCACACTTAGCGTAACACGCTAGTTCAAGTCACAAGACTTGGGATGAAAAGTTTTGCCATAGCACGGTAACTTTAAGATCCACAAAGAAAGTAGTTGTCTTAAGGAGAGAAAGGACTACGAGGTCCTTTCCTCTTTGGAGAGAGTGCTGACTTTGACTGGGGTAAAGTGAGGATGCACATAACCCCCCACACCCAGCTATCCTTAAGTTTAACAGTACGCTTGTACACTAAGTTACACAACATATTTTAACACAGAAGTTCACTCATTTATAAAGAACACTATTTCTCCTGGGCAACGCACAGTTTAGGAAGCAGTATCACCATGTGCATCTTGTCAAGTAACGCAATGCAGTAGGCAGGGATCACCAGGTGAAGCCGTTTGAAGCCAAAGCCTCCAGATGTACATGACATGCTGTTTGCAGGTTTTATGTCAGACTAGACTTAGCCCAGTCCCCTAAGCAGAACTTTGCCACACGCGAGCCGTTAGAAGCAGCCCTGAGACTCTATCATTGATTTCAACCTTCACATCTCCAAAAGAGTCCGAGCACACTGAATGCATCCCTGGAGCAGGCCTCTGGTTTCATTCCCCCCTGAAGGAAGTTATTCCATGGCACTGACATTGTTTTGCAATCTGAACAAACAGTACATGGGGGTGACGACAGGAGATGAGACTCACTGCAGAGCTATGCTGCTGTTTGGAGACAAAATGCTAATGCAGATGCAGTCAATGCATCTTTTAGTAGCTGACAGCAACTGGAATGGCTCTGCATAAAACCACACTATGAAAAAAAGCAATATAAGCTGCTCCTATGAACTATTAGGTTTTATTTAAAATTAATCTAGAAGAAATATAGGACAAAATGAATTCAGTATTTTGTAACTCTAGCACAATACATTCCATTGTGCAGCAGCTCCCTATGGGTTTGAGTTTTATTCTTTTTCCTGTCTTTCCCCCCCGCCTCATTACTAGTTTTGCAAGTTCAGCCTTAAACCTGAGAGTCACTTCAGGTCCTTTACCATTACTGTTGCTAGGTTTTGATAAGAAACAGAAGACTTTTTTTTTTTTCCTGTAGAATAATTTTCTTTCCTCAACAGAATTTTAAGGTCCTATTCGCTCCAGTACAGCTGTACACCTTTTTACTAGACCAGCTTAGTAAATAATGATAAAAAAACATAGGGGCTGGGGGGACACAGAGGAAAAATAAAGGCAAGTTCAGAGAACTGGTTATGTTCTACGCCCTTGTATCAGGTTTGAGGGGCAAGGTTTGGGTAGTAGGGGGGCTTGCAGGGGTAGGCTTCTGTGAGAAGCTCCTAGAAGCTTCCCCCATGTCCAACAGAGCCAACGCCAGCTGGCAGCTTTCCATCTGCAGCCCATGGAGGACCCCACACTGGAGCAGGTGGATGCCTGAAGGGGGCTGTGACCCCGTGGGAAGCCTGTGCTGGAGCCGTCTTCTGGCAGGACCTGGGGAGAGAGGAGCCCACTCTGGAGCAGGTTTGCTGGCAGGACTTGTGACCCCGCAGGGGACCCCAGGCTGGAGCAGTCTGTTCCTGAAGGACTGCACCCCACGGAAAGGGCCCACGCTGGAGCAGTTCATAAAGAACTGCAACCCATAGGAAGGACCCACATTGGAGAAGTTGGTGGAGGACTGTCTCCCGTGGGAAGGACCCCACACTGGAGCAGGGGAAGAGTGTGAGGAGTCCTCCCCATGAGGAGGAAGGAGCAGCAGAGACAACCTGTGATGCGCTGACCGCAACCCCCATTCCTCGTCCCCAGGAGAAAGCAGACAATTTGGGAGTAAAGTTAAGCCCAGGAAGAAGGGAGGGGTTGGGGGGAAGCTGTTTTAAGATTAGTTTTTATTTTCTCATTACCCTACTCTGATTTGATTGGCAATAAATTAAACTAATTTCCCCAAGTCGAGTCTGTTTTACCCATGACAGTAATTGGCGAGTGATCTCTCCCTGCCCTCAACTCAACTCATGAGCCTTTTGTTATATTTTCTCTCCCCTGTCCAGATGAGGAGGGCAGTGACAGAGCAGCTTTGGTGGGCACCTGGTGTCCAGCCAATCAAACCACCACAGTCCTTTTCTTGCATCCTGGATTTTCAGGGACAACCAACAATGGAAAATGAATTTATAATTTTAGAATAGATCCATCAGAAGAGGTATGGAAAGGTTGAATAAATTGGCTTTTACTTTTAAAAATCAGTTTAAAGAAGTGTTTACCATGTTGCTACTGAAAGTTGCTGGAAACTGAAAGTATGCTTTCAATTCAAATAAAAACCAAATCTTGTCTAGTAGGAACAAATGTAGGTACACATTATTGTTACTAAGCCAACGGCAATGTAAACATTGAAGAGATTAACTTATCAATGTTACTGCCACGTATCTCCATACTTCCAACTTCAGGGAAGGCCACTCTTTAAGTGCATTTTAACTGTCCTTCACATCAAATACAAATTACTTTACTATCTGCTGCTCAATGACGACACTACCTTTTCTTCAGACCCGCACACACCTTCTGACCATTTAAATGCAAGTCTCAAGGCAGGTGTTCCATCCTGGCAGTCACCTACAGCCCCTCAGCTCACCTCCTCCTTCCCAGCCCGACCCTGCAGACGCTGCTGGCCATTTCTCAACAGCCAGTGAGGTCTCAGCTCCTGCCCATCTCACACTTCCCTCACCAGTCAGTGCCGGTTGCTTGGAAACACCGAAGGACAGGGGATTTTGTATTGGCTTTAGATAATGATGAGCTCAATTGATAGCAGCTGACTGAAGACATACTTTTTAAGTTTTTTCCATATTTCAAACCATCCCTTTGCAGTATTAAGAATCACAGAGCACAGAATATCAGGTTGGAAGGGACCTCAAGGATCCAATCTTTCTTGGCAAAAGCACAATGTAGACAACATGGCCCAGCACCCTGTCCAGAAGTTCTTTTTTTAAGAAAAATCCACAACACATTTAAAGAAGCTGAACAAGAGCCAGGATGGAACTGGGATGAAGGAAAGCAGAAACCTGTGGTTGTGAGTCTAGTTGTAATTTACTAAAAGAAAGAAAAAAAAAGACCCACAAAGTTTCTCAAAGAGGTAGTTTTGAAGAAAACTATTTGCTGCTGTCAGATGAGAGAGCTTAGGGAAAATGTTTACTTGTGCCACAAAAATACAACTGTTTTCTCACACATTGACTCAAAGCACATCAGGGCATTTACAGCTGGCACTTCAGAGGTCTGCAGCGCACCTGGAAGAGGAATGCTGGCTCTTTCACTTCCAGTCCAAGACACAGGAGTTTTCAACCAGCGGCCGTTTCTGCGTGGGTCATTCTGTGTATCATGGGCAGCAGCTGGCTGACAAGGTCATCCAGGTGACAGTGAAACCCGGGTGACTCAATGGAGCATTTTGCAGGAACACTACACACTACATTCCACATCTTTAAAATACCATGTGAAAATGGAAGCAGTCCAACATCACTTATCGTTAGAAGAAAGCATACGAGTTTCCCATGAGAAATACTGAGGCTAGGCTATAAGTCACAATGCTATGGGGAGAAGCAGTGAAGATGTGGGACCCAGCAACATTTCTATCAGCAAGAGGCACTCCAACTTCAAAAAACCAACAGCCTCTACAAAAGGAGCTGAGGAGGCAGCAGCTTGTGGGACAGAAACAGATCCAGAGGAGTGAACCCACACACATACCAGCAAAAGGAGATCAGCACACGTTGCCCTTACTCGAAAAGGACACAGGAGGGTAGATCTGGCTCCAGCGCCCGGAAGCTTTGCAGCTGAGTCAGGCAACTGCTCTCTCTTCTGTGCTGCCTACAGATGGCCTGCAGTGATGGTGCCGTCCTATGCCACTGCGAAGCCAAGCGTTTACCTCAAAAACACATGGCAACACAGCTCACTCACGTGTGCTTAAATCTTCCACCAGTTTCAATCACAGCTACAGAGAAACAGGATTTTATGGAGGAAGTGCAAGCCTCCAAAGACGTGATACATGATGCTATTCATATGAAAAGAGGCTAAACATTTTTTTTTACATTGATTCTTCCACATAATTCACTCTGTAAACTAAACCTGTAAGCCTAAGTCTAGAAGAAATTAAAGTATTGTCATCCCACTGTGCTACAATACAAGAATTCAGGTTTTAAACAAGTGACCTTCCTCAGTAAAGGACGGCAACTCAATTCTGTGATGGAGAAGAGCAGTATTTCACTTCACCGTTCACATCTAATAGATGCTATTGCAATGACATTGATTTAAAACGGGAGGCTTTTCTATTCTCAGTGGACAAAGACAATGATCACAAATGTCACCTACATGACATACTTCTCAGGCCTCAGCTAGAGAAAAGCTCTCAAAAGCGGCCAATGTGACATAACAATAGCAAAAACATATAGTTCTGTCTAGAAGAGAGACACCAACATTTAAGTAACCACTTCAGACTACCAGCATAAAAAATGAGTGCTAGCAGGCCCTTTCTTCTGTGCAAGGTGACACTGAACCATCCTGACTGTTCAGCCCATGAAGCTCTCCCAATATGTACTGCTGTAGGAGAACAATCCCCTAACTCAGTATTTCTTATCCAATTTCGTTATGTAAATCATGTCTCAACACTCTTCCTACTACCACACTCCATGACACTAACTCCCTGTGACAGTACCCCACAAGGGCCAACTGGAAAGACTGTCTAGATTTTAAATTTTCCACAAATGCACTGTATAACTTTTACACAGCTAAAGAAAAGTCCTCACACTAAAACCAATTTAAATTATTCCAATCTCAAGCACTGTGATACAGATCTAACGTCTGCATCTCCAACATTTTCCCTTATTTCACTAGGATGGAAATAAATACTTAAGAAGGTAATAAACACATTGATCTGTCACTGAAACAGTGACTTTTGGCTGTTCACATTTGGTATATGCTGGAAGGCAAGTCTCAAAGACATGTAGATACTAAAGAGCAGAAAACCAAAATTAATTACAGCATGACAACAGCTTTTCAGTTAATAAGAGGGGAACAAATGTTTATTTATTTTCTGCTTGCTGTTGCTTTCTCAAAGAGCACCACCATGATATCAGCGGTCTGGCATCAAAGAAAAAAGTGAAGTGAATAATGCAAGACTCCTCAGAATGAACTATACAAATAATTCAGTTGCTCCTTAAAGTGCACTTCATGTTTTATATACAAAATAGAGAAAAAAAAAAATCCATCGACTGTATTTAAAAAAAAAAAATTGCTTACATTCAGTGGACATATTCAGTTTCAAGAACTGAAGAAAAGTAAATTTAACCTGGAAATGTATATACAGGTATGTATTCAGAATGAACACTTCAGCCATCTCTTCCAGGTATACCAAAGAAGCGCATCTGATGGCCTCACTAGCCCCAGAAGTAACAAATCTTTCAGGATGTGCATAGCCAAAAAAGGTTTGAGCAGAAAGATTCATTAATAACTTTAACTGTCATTAAAACACTTCACTTTTAACAAGTGAGAAAGCACTCCCCTTCTCCCTGCTCTTTTTCAGAGTCTGGTTGTTCGTGCTGATATTGTAGATTCTCAGCATTATTGGGGAAACTTCAGCTGTGGCTTTTACAAGCCCAAGGGTTTTTTTTCACTCCAGTACGGCAACACTGTCACAGCGCGTGCAAAGTGCTCAGACCGGTCTTTTGAAAGTACCCCTACCCTTACCGGGGTAGGATACTGCTGAGACGCACCCCTGCGTCACTCATTCAAAAAATGCGCACCCCTGTGTCACTCATTCAAAAAATGATGCACTGCACTAAATGGCAATTGTTCTACTGAAAATGTTACCTGATGGCATGATGCTATCACAAAGAGTATCAGACATCCACCCTAACCTCAGAGGCGATCACTATTTCCTGCTAACACATAGGCAAAGCTTAAGGACTATATCCTTCTGGATGTGACATCCTTAGTAAATAAACTATAAAAGAAAAGAAAATTCATTTAAGGCAGGCTGACATAACAGATACAGACCAAAAGTAAGCATGGGCAAAATTTCAAGTTCTGATTTCCCTAAAGTACAACAAAGCCTTCAGTTGCAAGCAGCATGTCTCACTTCAATTTTTCCTTGTAGATACCAATTCATTAGCCATTGTTATTGTAACAACAGAAGAAACAAGAAGTACCCATCCCTATAAAGTATGACAAGAATTAAAGAAGTCAAAACAGTAGATCTCAAGAAGTAATAAAAACAGGTTAAAGAAATGAAGAAAATACAAACTAACTAAAAGCTACAGAACAACAAGCATTCCCCACAGCTTGATTCAGGAGGTCTGTACTTCAAATATGTAACAGGGATTAATTTGTGACTCCAGTTTTGACTAGAAAGCTTTTCATACAAATGCTTCATCTTGAAACCAGTAAAGATGTAATGCATGTGGATTGTCTGTCCGCATCTGTCTTTGCGGAGGCATTTACCTAGTTGGCTATCTAATGCAATTTTTGGCGATAATTTCTTAAGGTTTTTGTGTTGCTTAGTATTAATTTTTAAAGAGACTGTAAGAGTGTTACTGTGTCTGTGCACGGCAGCTCAGCTTGCATAAGGAGAGCACAGGAACAGGCTCCATTGATGGTGTTGGGTTTCTAAACACTTGAGAAAAGCATTACAGCACCCTAAGCTTGTGAGAGAGCACGTATTTGAAGCCTGGTGCTTGACTCAACAGTAACGCCAGCTGAGGCAGATGTCTGTGACAGCCCCTGTCCCACACTATCTGAGTGTTTCAGACCCCTGTGAGACCTACAGGCCACCTCACAGACATCTAGTATCCCACCACAAGTCAGTAATAACTTGGCATTGTTTTACCCATACAGAAATTACCCAGACCAACCTCCAAACAAGGGTATACAAGAGAATATCACCCCAAATGAAGTGGGACTCTATTCAAGGACCAAGGTGCTTAAGCCATGGAATAAGAGCCTGAACACTCACTTGGTTTAGAAGCACCTATTCGGGTACCTTTGACCGGAGTGTCTGAAGAAGCCTGGAGCTTCTGAAGAGCTTCCGCCCAGAGCTGGCACGCACCCTCTGCCCTCCCCTCAAGGTGCATATACACGCTCGTGTACTTTAGCATAAAATTTTGAGGATAGCCTAGTATTGCCAGGGGTAGTTGTCGGAGCTGAATCCCTCGTGCAACCCTTGGAAACTTCCATTAGTGCAAAGCCCTTGCCTGTACTCTCTCTGCAAAGAGTGGGATTAGTTGGACTTCATTGCACCACGGATTTTAAAAATACAGTTATTCAGAAATCAAGAGGTGCATACTTTTTATATAGGGGCATTTCCTAATCAGATTGCAAAACAACAAATACCTTTCCTGAAAAAGGCTGAAGAATTTTGTTAACTGGAGGCAAATCCTACAAAAACCAGTTTGAAAAAAAATTAGTTGCTGTAAACTCTTGGAACATTTAGTTGTTACCTTAAAACCACCCCACATCTAAACACAAGAACATCTCCTGAGAAGCTGAAGAAAACCTCAGAATAAATAAAAAAAAAGTTACAGAATTAAAACCATCATTTCTGTTCCACGCTGTCGTTAATCTATTGTTAAAGCTTAAGTATGCGTCACGTACTAGAAGTGTGCATGGGGAGATCAAGCAATTTCATGGATGATAAATCCAAAGTCATCCCAAACAGGAAGAGTACTTTGGTAAAATATCATACATGCTCAGGCTCTTCTTCTCACTCTTTCCTAGACATTTGCTGTTGGCTGCTGCTAATAGGACTACATAAACAAACATGTAAGCAGAATTACAGGCAATTTAATTCCTTCATTTCCATAAATGTGTGAATGCTTCTCTTGACTTCTGCATGTCCTTCAAATATTACTGCTGAATGCTCTTTTGGTGTTACCAACACATACGCTTTGTTAATTAAGAAAATCATGCATCTGTCTCCAGTCACTTCAGTCCATACATTATCTTTAGTAAATGAGACAGCAGTAGTCATCTAGCAGCAGATTTATTACCACTAGAAAGTGCCATTTAACACCGAATAGTAAATGCTGTAAGCATATTTCATAGGTGACATGCACAGTATATGAACTATACTGTGTCTCAGAAAGGTGCTGTAGTCGAAGCACTTAATACCTTGGGTCTATTCTCAGTTCTACCAGAAATTAAATCACACTGCCTCAACTATTTGTTCCATAAAATAGCAGGTTGACCTTGATCTTTCATCAACGGAGCTGTATAAGGACCACTACCTATAGGCCATCCAGTACCTGGAAGAGTTGTAAGAGGAACTGAAGCCTTTATTTCCAGCCCATTTTACACACCCCCTGCCCAAAATACTTCAAATGAAGGAAAACAGGAGAAAGTAGAAGGAAAACATGGAGTTTGGCTCCATGTTGTGCTTCCCAAAAGTTCACGAACACAGTGCAATTTTTGCAGTTCAACAATAAATGCTTTTTTTAAAAACAAAGAAGAAAAGGCAAAATTTTCTTGTTTTCAGGATCACCACTAGCCCACAATTACAAGTTACTTTACCAAGCACATAAATTTGCTCATGTATTACCACAGGATTGGTTCAGTTACTGTAGTAATGGATATTCTTGCACAGTTTTACTAAGAAATATAACAAAGAGGAAAAAATATATACAGCCCTTACAGGCTACACCCTATGTTCTCTGCTCTATCTACACAGAAGAATGAATGACTTTAAAAAAAAAAAAAAACACAACACAGACTCTCTCTAAAGACAAATAAGAGTATGCACTTCATATAATCAAATCCTTCAAGCAAATCACTTGCAAAGAATTTTTCCAATTGAACAAGTATATTTAAAATCTTCTTGAACTAATTTAAGTGTTAAATCCAAGTTTATTGTACAAGTAAAATTTGGATATAATGCATTACTACAACTCAGGCCCGAAAGGCAACTTATATTGTAAAAACACTTTATATGTCATTCAAGGTTTATATTCTCAATGGAACTCAAATGTAGCCATTTCAACTATTATAAGCTGCAAAAAAAAAAAGATATGAAAAAACCTATGTGCTCATCACCATAGCAACAAAATACGACACTTTTGAGCATGATATGGTAAAGGATTTACACAAAATTGATTAGTAGTTTTCAATGGTTATGTCTTACAATTAGAACTCAGAAATTTTGTCTAATAGTGTAATATACCACTAATGTCTCAATATCATTATTACAAAATGTAAGCAAAAAAAATAGGTCTAATACTGATATCAGCATAAAACAACATTCAAATTTGCAAGCATATTAAGATTGTAGAGGGGGAAATTTTATCACCAAATAGAATTAATACATTTAAGAAGAACCCTAGGAGGAAGAGAGGATTGTTTGAAATTATCCAAGTCATGATAAAAGAAAACTGCTTTAAAACTGCTGAGCTAAAATTGAAGACAGCTCTTCAGATTTATGAGGTTCCAAAATACCAGGTGGGAAAAGGCCTGTAACAGGTTTTGCATGTTAACTTCTCTCTACTGGAGTTAGAGAAGAAAGGAACAGAAGTTTAATCGACAGGGCAGAAGAGTGAAAGGTTATTAAAACTACATTTCAAAATAACTCTCAGTTGATTTTGAAAACGAGTTTCAGCTGATAAGAAGAAAACAAAATTAAAAACTCAAAGCATATTAGAAGCCCTTATTTTAAAGTATTTTGGGATGCAGTATCTCCTAACATACCCATTGTAAATGGCACAGTCTAGTAAAATGCAGCTGCATCTGTGAAAGACCTGTGAATGTTTTCCAGAATTCACATTTTTAACGGATCTGCCTGCACCTGAACAGAGAATATCTTGACCTCCATCAGTCACATTTTGGGAGGATTGTCAAAGACAGCGCTCTACAGACCAGCTGATATTTTGTATTTGGAGCCAGGCTCACACAGCACAACAGACGACTGGCTGCAGATGGTAGAGAATGTTTCTCGGATGAGAACAGAATGCTAAACTGAGCCATGACTTCTTGAATTTGTAAAATACAAATAATTTGCCTCAAAATAACTAAATAACAAAAAAATAAATTCTACCTCCTCTGTAATGCTGCTGGGTTACACTACAGTTCCATTCAAATATAGAATAAATTAAGCTACATTTAAAAATGTGTCTTTCTGTTTATTTCAAAGGATTTACATCTAATATAGCATGTCAAGAAATATTTAAAATCAAAACATTATCATTATGCAGCCTTGGAGTACATATATTACTTGTAGGCTTACAACATTATTCATTAACCATCATTTGGTACATTTATACAAATTTATATCATATAAAACTGGGCAGTTTTTCCCTAATAAAGCATTCAGCAGCAAAAGCTTCATTGGCTCCTGACAGCTCAGATACCCAAAGCCCTTTCGTTATGTCTCAACTCTTGTGGTCAGATGGGAACTGGAGCACTCAAACCGCCATCCCAGCACCACAAGCAGCAGTCAGCCGGCACAAACCATGTGTCTTTCCATGGCATTTCATCCGTTGTCTTTGACACTGAGTAGTTAACACGGATTATCTGAATTACCAAGGACAACCGAGAGAGCATCCACTGTGATGGGGGAAATGAGTATGCATCTCATAGATAATACCAGAATCTCTGCAAATTTGTAGTGACATTTTCAGATTAAATATTCTCAAGTTATAACTTTAAGAAAGTCTTGACTATTGCTGCAAAAGAAGATTTAATGAAATCTGACACTAAGATCAACTGAAAGGTTCAGCTTCAACCTTGGATTGGTACCATCCTGCCAAATGAACAGGTAGACATTTTGGGCACCTGTCAAGCTCTGTCCCTGTCAGGGTATGGCACAACACATCAAAAAGTATGAATGACCAAATAGATACTATCTGATTTTTACGTATGCACACACCATGCTTAAGTAATTGCAAATTTTGGCTACAAAACATCATCTTATATATGAAATAGGCTGTCCATACTCCCTTCTTAAAAAAACAAAGCAAAACCAAACCAAAACTCCACAGACATTGAATCCCCAGGCCCCTATAGTCTATTCCACTGATTTTGGGAAGACCTGGAGACCAAATAAAGTAAACAGCTTGAAGGATGCCAAGTATGACAGCTAGGGGCAGGATGATTAATTTGAGGCCACTCACTCACAAATAGGTGCTATTTGGGTATTCTGTAATTTATCACTCTTCTGGGAATGTGCTTCTAAGGGATATGAAGCTCCAAACAATCCAATCTAGAGATGAAATGGTGTCTCAGACCTCTTCCATTGTTATACTATGCCGTAATTACAGTAGGATAAACACTTCTCGCTATATTCAACCCTATTTATTTGCAACCTGTTATCCCCTACCCACCCTACCAATCTGGTGTTCTTTGGTAAATACCACTTTAACTTACCTTCTGTTATAAGACACTAATGCCTCTTGTCTCTGTGTACTACTATAAATAATCACCACTTAACAAAACATTAAAAATTTAAAGTCCCAACAAATTATGAAAGATGCAAAGGTAATACAAATCACCATTAAAGTTTAAATCTACTTGATAATAACAAAAGATTTGTACAGCATTTACATGCAGACTCCAATTTTTGCTACGCATAGTGAAAAGCAAGAAGGAGAAATTAAAAGGCGGGAAAAATAAATATCAGAAAGAACTTACACTTTAAAAATTTCCGAAACTAGGTATGGGGTAATATAGATGCATTTTTCTTTAATAAAAATTTTATTTTCCTTTGGCTATGAAATGAACTATTCTGCAACTGCCACCTTTATTTTAGACTAGCAACAGTCAGAACCACCTACATTTTAAATTTGCTGTTATTGCCATAGAAACGTATGTTTGCTTTTACTAAAAAGGAAATCTCTTGGCTGAGAGCCAGTTGTCGTTCTGTATCATATACTACAGAAGATAGAATTTATTCATTTATATACCCATACTTGCACTCTCTTAAGTGAGCTGCATCCACCTCAGATACAACAAAAATCACATGCGTTTTGTGTTATGTAAGATATTTATACAACATTTATATTTATATGAAACTAGTGCAATCTACTCTATATAATCACAAAAGGACAGAATTACTTATGCTCTTAAATTAATCCAATTTCAAGTATACTTTAGTTGACTTTTGCTTTAATAGCAATTTAAAGTTTCAAGCAGTCATGCAGCATTTCATTAAACATTTGTAATTAAACCTTTCCATGCTCAATAAGTGATGGCAAACAGGTCAAAACACAATGAATAAAGCAGTATTTTTATTCTCTTTATAGCCACTGACGCCAAGGAGAACGCGCATAAAAATTAAAGATGTTCAGCGCTGATAAAAAAACAAATATATTCATGCAGTTTTAGTACCAAAAGAAAGATCTACACTCTTTCTGCCCTGAAATACTGTTCCACAAGGCAAAGAAGTGCCTGAAAGTCCTCACAGCCCCAGTCCGCAGGGGTTTGGGCACAGAGACAGCCCACAATGCCAGTGGGCTTCCACCAGCCCCTGCCCACCACTGCTGATGGCCATCAGGGCAAGGCTATCATGTGTTACAGCAAAGATGCTTGTTTTGTCACCTACGATAAAAACTGTCATTCCACAGTAAAAGGACAGAATAAACATGCAGCATGTTCAATTAAACATATTTAAGCAGTTACTAGCAATACAGCAACTTGAACTTTCAGCAGTTTATTAGCAATTCTACAAGCTCCTTGCAACCGAAGAGGGGAAAACTAACAACGTGCTAGGTTTGCCAACACTAAATATTGGCCTGAAGTCAACTCTTTAAGGGGGGAACTGGGTGCTTAGTAAGTATGGCAGGGAAAAGGAGAAATTTTTCAAGCCTTCACCACCTTTAATTACAGAATAATTCTAAATGTAACTCACAATATTGGAGAAAAAAATATTTCTTCATTCATAAATCAACATGGCTGCATTGTGAGATAACTTTCTTTGACTAGATAACAACATTTTCCATATGACTTTTGGTAAATATTTGAATATCCATAGACACTGAACTATACTGGTTTTGAAACATTATTTCTTATTCAACAGAAATAGAAACATTCAAGTATGTACAGAATCAGAAAAAAAAAAAGTTCAAAACCACCATTATCCATGAATGCAGTATTTACCTCTGAACATTCACAGAAAAAAGCCATATACAAATTGATCACTACTAGAACAGTGGAGTGAGCCTTTCCTCACCAGAAAATGACACTGAACAGAATAGTGGTTTCCGGGGCGGGGCGGGGGGTGTGTGCGGGGAGCGCTAAAAATGACAAACAGCTTTTGGTGAAGGAATTGCTGTTGGTGGGTTTTTTCTTTGTCTGTTGAGGGGGTTGGTTTGGCTTTTTTTTTTTTTTAAGCCAAAGGGAAACCTGAAACCCCTGGTGGAGAGGGACTGGTCTTACTGATGCTTTTTCAATTTTATTATTTTTTTTAATTTTGTTAATTGAGCTATTCAGAGCTTTATTTGTACAGATATTTCTAGAACATGACTGAAATACTGTTTAATATTTGTGAAAGCCACAATTTCCAAAGAGTTTATATTAAAAATTTCAAGTTTGCAATGCATTTGTTACAGCTTCACATAGAAAAATTCCGAAGTACTTTAACACTTAGAAAACAAATATGTCTAAGGAAACTGCAGTTTCCCTACAGACAACTGACAAGCAGAAAGAAAGTCTAAATTAATTAGATAAATTATTCATTGTGAATTATTCATGCAGCATTAGTTATCTCACACACACATGCGTCAACCATATAAACCCCCTCTAATCTACATGGACGTTTTCCAGAAGACAGTAATATTTTGGAATAGCAAATAGCATAGAAAACTTCCCAGAAAGTACTTCACTTGCAGAAACACCATAAGAAAAGTGTAAGCCCACAGACACAATCATTCAGATGATAACAAGGAAAAGGCAGAGCTCACTCTTCTATTCTGGAGTGGAATAACACAAGGAGGAATCTCTTTCCTGGCTCTATAGCAAGACTAGCACACTACTACACAGTTAGTGAGCCAACACTATGGCTTAAGGGATACCATTAAAAAAAACACCAAAAAGGAAAGCAGAACTCAAACTTTTTGCTGACCAAAAAATTATGAGTGAAACACAATTCTGAACTGGCTCACCACTTGTAAAAATTATGGTTAAATAGAATTAAGGTGAAGAAAGAATCTGTTTCTTATGTCCTGGATAAAACACTAGATCTAAATACATATTCTGGTCAAACAGTCAACTAGGAAGTACTACACTATTTTTCATTTCTTTTCAAAAGGAAGAAATCCCAACAACTTGCTTTCTCAGCATATGGAAAGCCCAAGAATATTTGTGTATGGGAGCATTTGAAATGGATAGTTTGGGAGTCACAGCAGCAACATCCTCAGCAGCAAACTTCATTAAAGTACCCTTTCCCTTCCCTCCCCGCCCCCGCAAATCCATCTTCAGTCAAACAAAACACAATCCACACGTGGCAGCATGCCAACTGTGATAAACTTCACATTGGTTGATAAGATTTACTGAAGTGCTCAGTGCATGAATACTTTGGATTAACTATGGAGAGGCATGCAAGGATAGCTGCTTATTCTGAACCAAACCCTTCAGGTTTGCTAGAATAATGAAGTGTCTTGAAAACAGAAGAGGTAAAAAAAACCCAATGCCATCATTTTAAAGGCAAGAGAAGAAGATGCGCATTGGAGAAAAATCAGGCAGACAATACCTCGGTGAAGGTCTCCAGAAAAAAATAAAGCCTGACTAGATTGCAGGAGCAGAATATGGCCTTATGTAAGAGAAATAAGCACAAACACTGTTTAAAACCCTTTTTCCTCCCTAATGGTTTCTTCCTATTAACAAAGTACTTCAATTTAAACAGGCTGTATAAACACTGTATTCACCTGACCACAGAGGCAAAGAAAAACTACTGCTGTTGAAGGATCATTAACATCTGGTGGGTGGATCAAGTTTTGCCCTTGTGCAAAGCCTGTCACCAAGCCAAAGGAGGCAGGAGAGGAAGAGTCAGCTCCGCACTGAGGTGGTTCTACAACACTGCAAAGCAATATTAATTAAAAAAAACCCAAAACCAACAAACAAACACAAAAAAAAACCCAAACCAAAACAAAACCTTTTTTAATTTAATTATTATGCTGAAAAGGCTGAAATGGGATCAATAGGTAAAGTTTGCTCAGCTACTTGTCTGTGGCATTTACATATAAATATTGTTATTAAAAACCTTAAATCCATTTTAGAGTTTCCACTCATCTTCACAAGGTCAGAGAGCAAAGAAGCTGCAAGATTGTCTCCAACTTTTGCCACAGAACCTGCTTTAAGAGCTAAATAATGAATCGTATTACTAAGCTTAGTGAAGTGTTATAATTATTCCTCAGCAGTCTAAAAAAAAGTTTCCCCCCTATGCCCATTAACATTTTCACACAACACTGTATATTTTGTCTGAATCCCTGCTGCATGTGAACAGGCAGCTCAAGTGGGAGCATTCGGCTTAGAATTGTGTATTCAGTGCAGATGCTGGATCCAGCAGGGAAACGATGAAGAACTAGGCCTTTTTTTTTTTTTTCCTTTTTCTTTTTTTAATTAACTGAGCTCTTGAATACCATTAGCAGTTCTAGAGGCACCATAATTTTATTACCTCTTAAGTCATAAAAGTATCTTAAGAAAGATATACATAAATAAAAAAAAGTAGATCCCTAATTTCAGATGAGAAACAAATACATCAGTGTAATCATTTTAGAAAAAAACAAAGGCCCAAAGAGCAAATTCTGCCATGAAGGCAGTGCGTGCCCATCTCTCGCACAAGAGTACGGAGGAAATTCAAAATTACCTTTCCTGTTTCTAACAGAACCAAGCTACCGCGCTCCACCCGTCCCCCCTCAAACCGAACCTGCTCTCCAGCACAGTGACTCCAAGGCTCTGAGTCCTGGTTTGGCCCATGGAGACCGAAGAGGCAGGAGCCTGGCCAGCACGACGGCAGCAACAGGTCCTTGCGCTGCAGGTTGGAAGAGGTTATCGCACCCACCGCCATTGCTGGCAAGGCTGGCCCGCTGCCAGACGCCTCAAGCTCCCCAAGCTCAATGTTGTAGCTTTTCTACGAGCAGATGTATTCTGCCCTTTCATTCCTATCCCGGCATTAAAATCATACAACAGCATTTACCAGCACAAGCTTCTCTCTCTGCAGCCCACCTCACTTCCTCGGGCTCCGTTCTCAGTGTAACAAACCTCATGTGTTAGGGACAGTGTCTCCCACCACTTATTTTCTCTTCCATTCCTGTACTAAGGAACAAGTCTTACTACTTTTCAGAATAGGTTTGCCTCCCAACAAGGGAAGAACCACCTCCTTCAGGTCTTTTTTTTTTTTTTAATCTTCCCCCCCTGCCTTCTCTACTTCTAGTCTTTTCAGCTTGCTTCACTCCTTTACTATTATTCATGTTATGCACATCCATTTTTCTTTTTGTTGACCAAGAATATTCCCCCCAAGTCCTTCAAATTCACTTCTGCCAGGAGTCTTTAGTCCAGCTTTCCTAAAATCTCACAATTTTTGTGGTTTTTCCCCTAGACTGATTGGGAGGGAACTATTGTAAATGTATACAGTTACAAATGCTGTTTATAGTTTATGCTATTATATAGCAGACTTTTAATAACAAGCCCAGTTATACAGCTCAGCACTACTTCTAGAAAATCCAAGAAATGTGTCTAGCTTACAGCTTTCTAGAACTGAACTGAAATTGATGCCTAGAAGGCATGGAAATTGGGGCCAGAAGCCGATAGCTTCTAGAAACTGATCTAGTTCAAGGCAATTGGACAAGCTTGTTTAAATACAAAAAAAAAAAAAACAAGTAGGTTTTGTGTTAAAGTAAAAAGATACTTTTCTTATAAATTTGAAGTACTGCAGCTAGCTCTAACAGATAATAAACATAAAAAAGACAGAGAATGGCAACACCTGAACAACCATCCAAAAATGCCTAATTTTGGCTGTTGATACTAAGAAAGAAAAATAAAATTTTTTTGTTAAATTTGCAGGAGAGGGTGTATAGGGATTTGTTTGTTTTTGAAGCACAAGTTACAAATTCTTAGTCCCCTGGACAGGACTGAAACAAAACACACTATCCTTATTCACAGCCTTTCCTTCAGTCAGTTTTTGCTTTAGAAGAACCACATTCCCTCATGAAAGGATGTCAATCCCTAGTCTTACTCTTCCAACATTGTTTTCCGCTCTGAAACACATGCTTTCATGAAACAGGTACCAGTTTCTAAACAAAGCATAGGGCGCAGCTGAATGTTGTGTGATGCACTAGCATTGGAGTGGAATCCAATGCTGCTTCCAGACATGTAGTCCCACAAGCAACCTCAGATGCAACCTCAGGAAGTCCCACAACCATGTAGTCCCACAAGCAGCCTCAGACAGCAGCAGTTAATACTACCTGAAGGTCAGCAAATTCAGCTTCAATCTGTGAATAAAGTCATTCGGCTTCAAACAAAATCATTATGCCCAAATTTATTTTTGAACTGGTAAGAGATGAAGTCTTTTTAATTTTCTTTCATTTTCCAGACTTGTAGCTTGAATTTTCTGTAGGCTTCAGAAGCTGTGAACTAATATAAAGCTGATAATGCTGTCAATGGAAAGTTAATTTTACTTCCAGAAACTTCATACTGAATCTGAAATGGGGAAAAGAAATGAAAACAAACCAAACCCTCCTGCCTCACAGTGCTTCTCTATACTTACAAGTTTTCTAGAGTTTTGCTTTTTCCTGCCCTTTAGGACTACCATACACAAAATCTGTCTGGACTTCAGGCAAAGAAGAGTTTGTTCCAAAACATACATCTGAAGCAGTCTACCCAAAATAATTTGATCTTCAGACAGGCAATTAACCACCATTTCCAGATAAGCATTCAATTTATGTCAGCACATTGAAAAATCAAGGTGAAAGATTAAGGGATTGGTTTTGGTCATAGGCCACTGAAGCAAGGCCAACTCCAAACACCCTGCCAGGTAAACATGCTAATACCAGGATTCCTAAAATATGCAAACATTCCCAAACTCACAGGCATGCAAACCAAAGGTATAAGCAGAACTCTAAGATACCAGAAACAAACTATTATTTTTAAAATATAGCAGTCATATTTCTATAAGAGGCAGAAAAACAATAATGTTTTTTATAAACTATACTTCTCAAAGATGATACTTGCAAGAATAAGTCAGCCTTTTAAAAGACTTTAAGGATAAAAGGAGAGCCAAAAATGTTAATCTCTC
This sequence comes from Chroicocephalus ridibundus, assembly GCF_963924245.1. Lineage (NCBI taxonomy): Eukaryota > Metazoa > Chordata > Aves > Charadriiformes > Laridae > Chroicocephalus > Chroicocephalus ridibundus. The sequence goes on from NC_086284.1 coordinate 204,202,971, forward strand.
TCTTTATCAATTGTTTAATACAGTAATTCATACTTTCAATATTCCTTGCCAAGTTTTGTAGAAGGCTTTTTCTTTTTATCTGATCTCACACTGAATCGAGTTAGTATACTTTCTTAAGATCAAATGTCTCCATGTTTTATTTGCCTGCATTGCCTGCATTTTAAATTATCCAGAGGAATGCTTTTTTTATGGGTTCAACTCAAAACAAATTCCAACAGAGACATACACAGGAAGAATTTTTGTTCTTAAGGGAACAGACAAAGAAATAATTCAACATATCAAATGGTTAAAATACAAGAATGAAACTAAGACATTCCTTTCAAGTACCTCTTGCGTTGCCCACGCTTCCCACAAAATCCAAAGCAAAACCCACCTGGAACTGACCCTGGCACGTGGTATTGCCACAAGCAAGAATTTCAGGCTGACGTGACTACCAAACATATTGGATTTAGGGTTTTCTTGAATGAATTCTTAGTCCAACTCCTTCGTTTCTTTTGCCCCAAAGACTTCCATCTAATTTCTGGTTACAGGTAACAACAGTCACTTAATATCATAAAAGAGGAATTAACTTCAAATAGGACTTTAGTGCCTGGAAATGGAACGATTCAGAGTTCTGCAGAGCCCTACCAGAGCATCACAGTATTACCAAGTTTCATTAAATAAGATTCTAGCTGGTTTCCGATAATAATAAGCATGTCTATATCTATCTGAATACCAGGCATGTCAGGCAACAGCCTAGGATAAAAAGGACTCCCAGAAGTAAAGCAAAAATTATGATTAAGAATGAAAACACTGCAAGGGTCCAGTATGGCCCTAGAAAGATCTATGTCAAATGGTTCCAAAGCCATAGCCAGGAATACAAACATGTTAAAATATTACTTAAGAAGAAAGGTGCAAGAAATAGAAATACACTGGAACCAGGAAGGATCTCCTGCTGATAATGTCCTATTCAAACTGACAGTTAGTTGGGTAAAGTTACAAGCTAAAATCTAATGGTAATGAGGTGATTTTACCTTTATATCATAACACATTTATCTCCAAGAGGGAAATACAAAACCTAAAAAAGGAGAGACTGACTCACTGATGCAGTAGGAAATTCAGCAAAGAAGTAAAGTGAGCCAATCCTACCAGAGTGAAAGAGTAGCACGGATACGTTTTTCTTGGTCTCACAAAAAAAAAAAAAGCTAGGCTATTACAAAAATTGTATTAAAAATAACGAAAGCACAAGAAAGTGTCTGATTTAGAAGCAGTGCCCATTTCATAACATTCTGGTACATACACAGAATGGTAGGTTAAACAATATTACAGTGTAATGATCAATTTTCTAAATCACTCAATGAATTTCACAGAAGCAGCATGTTTCCATGCACCACTGAGCCCCAGCAGTTTTACACAGCCAGAATTACTAACCATAACATGTGCAAAAGAGACATCTTCATGATCCCATGACACATACACACGGATAAGAACAGATAATGAAATGCAAAGGTCCACAGGCCGAGCAGATAAGGTCAAGAGTCTCAACCCTAATTCACAAGCTAGAGAAATGTGGAATAAATAGGGCTAGAGATTACGCTGCTCTCCTAGTGTAATTATGATCCATGGTTACACATCCTTCATCTACAGAAAAATAAATGTCTGGTCTTAATGCAAATTATCTACATTTCGTCAAGATGCTAAGTTAGTACTATACTCATCACTACTGATTTCACGTGGAATACCACGCATCCTGGCACATCACAGCTCAGTATTGCTACAAGAGGGGCATGAGGAAAAGCCGTACAGTTTGCAGATGCTTTCTCCCAGAAAGACAGTACAAACTGGTACTTTTCGGTCGTTTGCTTTGAACATGGGAGTGTTGGATGCTATAATGAATGATTTCTTTCCAGTTTGAAATGACCACTACACTGGCAGCCTGTAAAACTTCTACAAAAGGTATGCTAGATAGCTTTATTGTTATGCACAAAACTGACACATTAAATTCACTCCAAAGTGCTGGCTCTAGAATTAGCATCACAAATCCCACCCTCTAATTCACTTAGGAGCACAAGCTATTTCATCTATACCTGTGTATTAAGTCATTGTGCCAGCGCTTACCTGCATTGCTATGATTTGATTGCCTGTTTTTAACTAATGTGCAGTACAGAACCTCTGCCTTACCTGTACTAAAAATTACAATTCAGCAGCAGCGCGAGTCAGACATGTTTTGCTAGGAAGAGTCACCCCAGAATGCTCTCCCAGCAATGTCTTTGATCCTTCCCTTGGTTGCAAACCCCTTCTGACCATTCTCTCCCCTTTTCTCTCCCTTAAGGCTTCTGAGCCCGAGCACCAAATATGCTGAGAGCCACAGCATATTTGAAGGGGAAGGCCACTTCACAGCTATAAGCTACTGTTCCCACAAGTCTTGGGGAGCTGTCTTCTTTCTAACATCTTCCTTATTAGTCCCTCTACCCTGCATTTTCCTATCACCACCTCCCTTTTGCACTACAGTGCCACCATCGGAGGGGTAGGGGGGTAACGTTAACAGCCGATGATCAGCTGGACTTAAATAAGATTCAACTTCTCTTGTAATGTTGCTGCAGAATGCAATGCCCTCTCCTTCACTTTACAAAATGCAAGGTTATAACACCAAAAGTCACACTGGGAGCACAGAACAGAGCACGCAAAAGCAGTATTCATGACTGAACAGAAAAATGTCATTTGCATAACCTGTCATGGGGAAAGTGTTTGTCGAAAAGACACATCCTGATACCTACCAATCTGAAAATGCTAAAATATAAGCTGCTAAGCAGTATCAGCAGCAGTGATTTGGCTGAATGTACTGGAAAGGATAAAGAAATGTGAATCATTCGCTTAACAGGTATCCCACATTGGTACAAAAGACTTCTGAAACAGAAGTTTGTTGCTGTAGGCATTTTTATTATTTTCAAGACAGAAACTGCTTGATGACCACGTGGAAAATGCAATGAACTTCTCTCCTTTTACGACAGACATTAAAACCAAACTTTTAGGAAAGTAGCTTAAAACAACACAGATGAAGTTCCCCTGTGATTCATTATTTCCGTGACAAGAATGGTTGATGAAACAGTTAGTTTTTAGTGTGGGACTGCAGAATATGTTACGGTTACATTCTGTTACTCCCTTGCAAAGGAGGAGTCAAACACAGGCTTATTTTCACTTCGAAAATTATGCCCTAAGAAACTGGCAAAGATGCTCGTGTATCAATTAATGACAAAGAACACCTGTTATTTTTCAAGAAACGAAAAGACAGGGAAGGAAAAGGCACTTTTACCTAAAGTAAGCCAGTTGATTTTCGATCTACAAAGTTATCTTTCTTTGAATGCCACATACACACACTGTGGAGTTTAGGGTCATTAAAGCTTTTTGTAAAACTGGGACGACGTCCAAAGTGTCTGATAGCAATTACTAATGTCATTTGTCATTGCTATTAACTAGTGTTTTAAAACATTGTCTGCCACAAATAGGAGAAATGAATACGAAAAGTACTACAGCAATATATCAAACAAAAAAAAACAACCCTCCAACCAAAATATACAAAGCAAAATGAAATGCAAAGTCTTTTGCAGTCAATGCAGTAGCACACATTGAAGTTGTCAATACCTGAACACCTGGCAACAAAACCATGAACAGTAAGTTTCTTTCACATTACACATGCCAAATTCAATACTGAGGATCCAGACAACTCCTCAAGAAATCAAAGTAACTACAATTTAACACCACTTGTAAATACCACCTGTAAGTCATAGAAAGGTAACAAAAATAATGTATGTCTTGGTGCTGACACACAACATACCTTTTTATAACAACAAGGGCAATTATAACCAAGTTATAATGAAAAATGAGAGTGACCATAACTATCCAATGCCAATTTGCTAAGCATTTGTGGGACAGCATATACTTGTAACTACCCTCATTTTTTTTAATGCCCTTTGGTGACAACTCTGAAGCTGTGGAAAACACTGATTCTCTGTAACCAAGCTTTCTTCTAGGAATGTGCTTGATTTAACGAAACTCCAGTAACACAATAAGTTTTCGAGGGAGTGTGTGGGGAAAACCAAGAGATCCGCACACCCCAGTAAACCGACAACCTGATAATTAGCGTGCCTGTCCAAGCTACAAATGTACAGAGGACTAATTTAACAACTGAGCTCAAGTCAGTCCTTGTACATTTAGTTTACAAGTAGTGAAACAGCTGCATGGGGAAAGATTTGACAGGGAAAACAAGGTCATGCCTATAGCCCCGTGACTGAAAATAAGGGACTACATGGGCCAAACACCTGCTCCTTTTATTTCTACAAAGCACAAAAACTTTAATACTAGACATTAAGTCACTTCCCACAGAACTGAACAGCCCAATCCCTAATCAGGATCAAGAACCTCAGCACAAGACTCAAACACAAGCTGTTCTATGAACATCCACTTCAGCTTTTCATCAAATCACCTTCAATGAACTTTATTTCCCATCCCCCACTCCCCAAAGAACTGGACAAAATTATCCAAAAACCTCAAAAACAGAATGGGTGAAAAAAAATCCAGCCCTGCTTCACACCAATGATGAGTATTTTGAAAATCGCTTCGCTAATATGTGTCAAATAACTTTTTCCAGATACTTAATTATTTATTGTAAGGCTCAAAATCAAACTCAATGAGGCAATGAGATTAGGCATTATAAAATGTTGAATCTCAATTTACACAGATATAAAATAACTTGCATTTTTCTTTCCACCAGCTCTGAGAAGTTACAGTATTTTCCTATCGATGTTTATGATTGCAAGAATTAAGATGAGCCTTACTTAAGAGCATTGCTTGAGGTTCCCAGGTTAATGCTTTCAGCACAAAGCAAAGGAAAAATATGTAGAGGACACAAAGTCAATGGAATGGTAATCTTGCTTTATAAGTACACACATGAAGTCCTATGGCATAAGGATACAAAAGGGTAAACAAAGGATTTGATTTAAATGCCTTATTCTCTTGGGGGCAGATGAAAAGGACTTTCAGAAGCTGCCTTTACTGAAGAAGAATCTCTATATTACATGCCTAGTTTTGTAAATCAAAGGCTACTTATCTAGAATATGGTCAGCCAGGATACGGCCTCTGGATAATTCAGGCATGTAAAATGCCTTCTGACCTCCCTAGTGTCTGCTTTGCCTTTTTTCACTGATGGAAGTATTTATTTCCACTCATCAAGATGTGCATTCTTAAACCGAGTACTTTTTTGAGTGCAATTCTCACATACGCGTAGGTGGTATAAACTTAGAATCTTACACAACTTCACTTTTCCCTCACTTAAGAAATCAAAACCTAATTTAAAACTGTAGGATCATAGAAACATCTGTTCATTTTTGAAGCTACCAGTATATGAAATATTTCAGACAATAGCAAAATAGACAAAAAAAAGCAAAATGTCAAGTTCCCCCAGGCTACGATTTCAATATTTCTTCTGATTTTTATCTCTTCATTCATAGAGAGGCTAAGAAGCATTCAGCATACCTGCTCCAACTTCTTTCTCTTCTTCTTCAATGTTGTTTTTGATACTGTCATACTCCTCATCGATTGCCTGATTGCCACGCATTTGAGACAGAATTCTCCGTGCTCTCTGAGTCTGGCCTTTCTGAATGAGCCAGCGGGGACTTTCGGGAAGAAACAGGAATCCAAGAAACTGTATAACTGCTGGAACGGCTGACAAGCCCAGCATGTACCTGGAAATAAACAAATAAATAAATAAATGCCTACAAAAACATGTTATGAGAAGGCTCAGTTACAGCTACTCAAGCTGTAATTTACAAGTCAAACCCTCCTCCCCTTGTATTTTTTATCACCAGAAGCTAAAGAACCATGTTCTGCAAGTATTTTAGACAACAGGATCTTCTCTTTCAATTCCAGGAAATCTCAAGGACATGTTGACTATTCTGCCACCACTGACCCTATAGCCACTGGTCCCAAGCACACCAAGTCGGACTAAATAAAAACCCTGAAATATTCCAGTAGTTTGGAGATCGACTACCCCTTCCGTGAAAATAAAAGAATGAACAGAAAGAGAAACCAAAGGCACAGAGAACAAATGGATGCTGCTGATGGCAAAAAATTAGACTGAAATCCCACTAATTGTTTTACAGACATATTAAAAAAAAAACAAAACCAAAACCAGCCAATGAAAAATGCTTAATTTTTAATTATATACATATGTATATGTAATACATATACACAGACATAGATGACCAAGCAATATGCCTCTTTTACTTTTGAAAATTTCTGACTATTAGCAGAAACACTGAAAAAAGTTAATTTCGCCAGCACAGCAATTTACACTACATCTTTTAGAGAGTCTGCTCTTACATCTTTAGCCAGAGCTGCGATGTTAAGTTTTAAATCAAAACTGCATTTGAGATGCCCCAGCGGGGTGTACTATATACAGCATTAAGGCTAGTTCTCTACTGAACAGAGAATTACCTCCAGCCAGAGAGCTATGCTTCCAGGGATCAGCACTGATGCCTGTGACAACATCCACAGATACCACAACGTGCTCCAGCTGAAGTGTGGGGAAAGACTGTGGAAGACCAGCATACCACCGACTTTCATGGGTGGTTCTGGTCTATACACGTCATATTTTTATATTTGTTCAATAAAACACTAACAAGAATAACAAGAATTGCAGAATAACATATAATTTTGTTCTGCTTTTTAAATCTGACCTTTTCCCATTTGCACTTCACTGAGATTTTTTTTTTCACTTCCAATAAAGACTTTAAATGGTGCTAGTGTCACCTATACGTTACTGCAGTTATCACAGGTTTCACATCAGTGGTTATAATCATTAAAACACCTTCAGAAACTAGCCCTCAGACTGAATTCTGAGGTAGTCTGTACTCATAAACAGGTTCACACCTTGACATCAATCAGGAGATTAAGGACATTTGCTAATCTCTCTTCTAGCTCCTCTCTTCATACCCCAGGATGCATGCTTTCACACAGATGATTCGGCAGTCTCTCACCTCGATGTTTTTATAAAGCATGCTATGAAATGAGATTGCTAATAGAGCAGGAAAGAGAGCACAACCATTAACGGAAACCTTGTTTCAGGGCAATGAACCAAATGTACTTGTCAAGCCCAAATGCATTTTGGATGAAAATAGAAAAAGACTTTCTTAGAGGCATTTGTAGATTTAACAAAGAAAAACACGAGCAGTACAACAGGGCAGAAAACCAGAGAATGCGGAAAAGAACACCCAAAAGGTAATGCAAAGAGTATGGCCATCCCAGGACAATGTGCATGCAGTACAGTCTTTCCATCCCCAAGCTGAGCCCTCGCCTTCTTCCTAAAACTAGCAAAAATTTCCAAAGGTCATACAAGTAAATCTTGCTCCAGAAAGAAATCTGTGAGCAAGTCTCTTATTTTCTAACACTTTAAGAATGGTATAGTTCATCATTAGTTAAAAAAAAAAACAAAAGCAGAAGGGAGAAAATAAATTTAAATCACAAAGCTTGTGGAAGGATTATTAGTTGAGTAGTCTTCAGCCAACATACCTAACAAGTGTCACTAATTCACTATGTTCTCATTCCTCATTCTCTAATGTTGCCATTCTTTAATGTCCTCATTTCTTCCTATGCTTTTCCCTCCCCACAAACATTTTGATAGCTGTATACAGAATCACCTTTACACACACACCACTGAAACTCACCAAATTGTATGTTCAATATCTGCATTACAGTGCTATTTAGAAAGCCTTCTCTATTTCAAGTGAAGAGTAAAACAAAACCATAGAGCTTAAAAACAGTCACTGTATTGTGTCAAACTGCAAGCGAAAGGATCTTTGAATGCATCTAAATAAACAGATTTAGTCCTTCACACTTGTATTACCTAATTTCTGCTCCTGCAAAGCCCTTCAGTCCCTTAAATGCAGCAGGGCCTCCAGAACTAAGCAGCTGGGTGCCTGCAATCATCTTAGGAGGCAAAATCAATTGAGGCTCCTGAAAGCTCGATCCAACCTGCTAAACCTACCAGTTGGACTCTATTGGATTGTTTACCACAGGCAAGATAAAAAAGAAATGTAAGGGAAGTGCTCGCTCACTCAAGTTAGTTTCCAATCGACATGTTTCTGGTCAAAGTCGAGTACAAGGAGCAGGCCAGAAGGAAAATGTTCAGTTAAGAGCATACATCCATTGCAAGTACAAGAGTTGTTGCAATTTTCAGATCAAGCAATTTTGATATAAACAATTTAGAGAAAAAGCAGGCAATTCTAGACATTTCATGCAGTGAGCCAGCTTTCAGAAATCTAATATAGTTCTTTCCTATACAGAGTACAAGACTTGGCATTTGAAGCCAGATGTCTAGCAGACCTGAAAAAATCCAGCATGAAATTTAATAAGTCTGCTGTAACATTTCTGCTTCTCAGACATACTGCTGCAATACTATTAAGATGGCATTAGCAGGGTTTATAAAGCTAACCTGACATAAGAGTCAGGTTAAATATTTGTTTTCTGTGGTTTATTTTTAATTTAATATCCAGCATTTCCAAGAACAAGCAGAGCAGAGAAGTTCCTTATTGTTTTTTGTAGCACTCCAATGCTTAGCCATTCAGTCACTAAGAGCTACAATAATTGATGTAATTTTCCTTCTCATGTGATGACTCGGGAGTGAACATCTGTGATTTCTCCCCATGCGTTTGCTGGCCACTCTTTCCAGGTGACAGACGATCTGTACTCTTCCCTTAGGTTGCTGTGAACTAGCCGAGGACAGACAAGTACACAATCCCCTATTAACAACTCCAGCGTCGCAGCTGAGAATCTTTGGATCCCTCACCACTAGCATAGCCTCAGTTTCTGACCAATGCATTGTCAACAGCTTCACTTCACTTCGATCCACTCAATCCAGAACAGTACTTGGCACGTACATAAAACATAGCATTACTGCCTTTGCAAAAGTTATCCAGCATGAGCCAGCAGGATGCAAGGAACAATTACTCCTCACTACTCAACACACTGTGCGGAATCTGGGAGACTGGGACCACCAACATGAAAGCAAGCTACAACCCAGGAACAGCAACAGATCACTAAGACAGTTGTGCAACTGGAGTGTATGACATAAAAGAAGAGGCTGAGAGAACTGGGTTTGTGCTGCCTGGAAAAGAGATGAACAAGAGGAGATCTAATTGCATCTTTCAGAACAGAAAAGGAGCTCATAGAGAAGACAAAGACAGATGAACACTGTGAGAGGACAAGAGTCAATAGTCACAAGTTGCAACAAGCAAAATTCAGATCAAAAACGAGGGAAAACAATTCTTCCCAGTGACAGTGATTGAACATCTGAACAAGTTGTCTTGAGAAATGGAAATGTCCCTTGTTGGAGATATTCAAAAGTCAGCATCTCACACAGCTCTGATCAAACACCCAACCTCCTATCCTTGCTCAGTCCGTAGGTTCTAAATTTTACTTTTCATTTTTTCAGTTCAGATAGGTTAAAAGGCCTGAGTTTAACAGAGTAGCTTATTTTTTGTTCCAAACAAAAGAATAAGTTACACCAATGCAGAAGTTCTCAGCAACAGTTTTGCAGCCTTTCAATGGGTGGGGGCCTCATTCCTATTTAAGCTATAGCAGCATACCAGAAGACCAGTGTTTCACAAAAAGATGAAATCTACATTTGACAATGACTATTGCTTTCCACTTAATCTTCCATTTTAGCAAAATATACTTAGAAACATACCAAAAGATGGTAACTTGTGTGTGTAACAAACTGAAATGATATTTTGTATATGTAAATTATTATTTACATGCAAGTGTACTTCTCAATCTTATGTCACTGCTTGATGTGAAAACTGATACATCCTATACCACACTGCCAGCTCTTTGACTGATCTTTTCCAAAGACGTGCAGAAGTTTACTTTTGAGCTGCAAAAATTCAAACTAGGGAATATCTTAGTTTATCTGAACAATTAAAAAAAAAAACGAAAGCTCCAATAAGATCAATACTTGGCAGATACTAGCTTATATTTTTCTTCCAATACACTAGTATTTACTGAAACCCAGATTACAAACACATCCTTAGCATAACTGGCACTGAGGATCAAGTACTTCAGTTTGTATTTTACCTAGAAATACATTACTGCATGCCATTAACTTTTCTCAAAATTGAGCATACTTCTTTAACTCCAGAAGGGGATTAGCAATCCTATAAAACTAAGTTTTTCTTTCAGTGAAGGCTGTTTCTCCATTCTCTGTAAGCGGACACACAGTCTGTCAGAAAATGCAGCTGCATCATAATGAAAAGGTCATCAAAATCTTCACATAAAAACTTGAAATGCTATTTCATTTGAGCTAAAGTAACCAATGCATTTTCAGAAAGCACAAAATAGACCTAAAACTTAAAATTAAATTAAATTAAATTAAAATTAAACAAAATCAGCATGAAGTGACTTTTTTCTTGATGTCAAAACGTGACATCTTTTTACGAAAGGGACAAAAGAAACAGTAGTATGGACAAAAAGTAAAAACTCAAACTCCTGAACCTTCAGCCATACACAAATTAAACCATGGATTCATTAAGAAGAAAACATTTACTTTTTGTTTTAAGTCAGATTTCTATAGATACTATAAAAAGATCAGCTTCTAAATTCTTCTATGTACCAAGTCCCAGATTAATTGTTCCTAACTTAAACCTCAAATGTCGGCGCACCTAGAAATCCCTATTCAGCTCCATTAGAAGCCAGAGTACAGAATAATATTTATGTTGCAAGCTTTTGGGAATGGGAGGAGGATCCTTCAAATTAGAATTTTCAAACAGCACAATGATTCCAGGCTATAGCAACAGAAACCGAAGGCTCTACAACAACACACGTCTCTTTCCCAAGAGCGTTTCAAGAGAAAATCACACATAATTAGGCACAAGTTTCCAGAAATTGGAATGTACAGTATAAGTTATTCCTCCTACGCTTTTCTGTTAATTATTTTTTCAAGTCAGCATTGCTAGTAAAATACTGAGCCACTGAAATTTCTCATCCATCTCAAATTACACACCACTTTAAAGACAGTAGGTATAAGGCTGCAGTCCAGAAACACTTAGCAATGTCTACAAGAACACCACAATATCCAGAAAGTACAGTAAAACAGATTCATATTATTCTATAACCTAAACTTTTAACTACAAAGTTATGCTACAATATCCTTCACTTCAATTCTGATTGGATTACTACTGCTCAGATTAAGACTATTTGAAATACACCTGTATTTTGCACATACAGCATTATACTTAGTGGAAATTTGTTTTTGAAAAATCAGCATATAATTATGCTAAATGCAAAAGGCAAGCTACTTTCATAAACATCATGACAATCATTCAAGCTTGTTGATGCATATTTATTGCTCCTCCATTTTAAAGTTTAGCAAAGTCAAAAAATACTGTGAATATTAAGCCTAAGTGGAAGCAGTATGGATATCATTTAGCAAGAGTTAATTATTAAAGTTCCATTTCAGCATACAGTTTTACCACTTTATATGTAAACTCTATTTTACCATGAAGAACTAGAATAGCTGTCAACCAAATCACAACCACGGCAGTTTTGCTTTTAGCAAGGAAGACTCACAAACCTCCATCCATCCTTCGCGAGGTAGCTGAAGAGTCCATCGACGACACTTGCAAAAAACTGCCCCCCAGTGATGAACAGAGTGTTAATGGTGACTAATCTGCCTCTTAAGTGTGGAGGAGCAACTTCTGCGATGTACACTGGCACAGTCATAGATGCTACACCTACAAGAATAAATTAAATTACAGTTATAAAATCAAAAGAGATACTACATCCCTTTTACATCATGAAATATTACACCATTTAAATGGAACAAGCTGGAAGAATTTTATTTCCAGGTCTGGAAAGATGAAAAGAAGGAAAATGCACCTAATGAACTCTAGAAGCATACCCATGGGCGCACACACTCGTTGCTAGCGACTGTATTGCAAGTTCAAAGTTTGATGTAATGATAGAAGGAATAACTCACTTCATTTCACATTGCATGTATACTAAGATTAAATAAAAAGCATAAGTGTATTTATAGTTTTGAAAAAAAGAGATTCTACGATCCAAGTAAGCACACATAAGTCAAAGTGACTAACTGAAGATGCCAAGTGCTCACAGCTCTGAGTTTGAACAGAACTTTAGCATGGTTTCCACCTCCAAGAAAAAGCAAGGCCAAGCATCATCATCATTATTATTATTATTGTTTTATTATTGTGTAATTTCATTATTGTTATAAGGAACGCATTGTTTCTTGACTTGGTTTGTAAGTATTCCATATGCAATGCTAAAAACTCTACCACCATAAGGAAGCAAGGACTGAAGCTAAAGCACAGCTGCCTTTTATTCTGTCTTAACACTGGCAGTATTTCCTATGAGTTATGCGATGGCTCTAAATGAGCCATTTGTGCAAAAGACAAAAATGCCCATGTGGAACACACACAGGAGCACGCACAAACACAAACTGTAAAAACAGGAGTTCAACAGCATATGAAGAGCAGAGTCGGGTGCGGTACATGCTTTGGTGGTGGCCAAATCCACTAACGAAACCGCACTCTCATTTCAAGGAAATGTATATCCCTATTTCCTTAAGAGAACTAGCAGTGACAACCAACAGCAATTTCTTGTGTCATTAAAACTGAAAGCACATACGTAGCACACAGACAAAAAACACATTTCGACTGAAGCCAGCTGAGATACAAGGTGAGCACAGTGAGCACAGCCCAGCAGCAGCAGAGACATCACATCTTCCATCCTGGGGCAGCTCCACCGGGTCCCACCGACAGCTCCACACCAGCATGGGCCACTGCCGCAAGCCCAGCAAGAAATGGGGTCACCTAAAGGCATGCCGATGCTCGGCCACTGTTTCTTAGGTCGTGTCATGGCAGAAAGGCTTCGTCATAAAATGGCGTAGGCTTCGGCCGGCACCTCACTGCCTAGCTGACTCACCGAACTAAGAGCACAAAATCGTCTTTAGCAACAAGGTTAGCCTGACAGAACTCCTGCAAGCCTCCAAAACCTCGAGCAAGGAATATAGATTGTTTAACAATAAAATGGCATCAGCAGATCCTTTGTTACGACAGGTAAATGCTCGCAGCAGCCTCTCAGCATGACAACCCAGTTAGCTCCTGGCAGAGCCTCCCAGGACCCACCAATGCCTCCTCCTCCCATTGACCGAGCAGCCCACACGGAATGAAAACAAAAAACACCACATAAAAGTGTCAGGAAGAAAAAAAAAAACATTAAGAATTTATTCAACCTTTTCTCAAAACCAACCAAAATGCACCAGGGAAAAATGCATTCAAATAGCCCTTTGCATGTTTGATAGAGAGGCAATTTTTCAAACGCAGTCCACCATTAGGGATATTTCCCTCACATCAGCATTTGAACCAATTATAATTAAAGCGATGTAGACAGCGCATATATAAGGGAAAAGCCTTTATGAGAAAGCACAGGAGCACATCCGTCTTCTGCCAACTGAAGCCACCGAGGAGCCACGCGAGGTTCATGGCGGGGTGGAGGGGAAGGGAAGGGCCCTGCGGCTGCGGCAGCCCTGCTCCGAGGAGGCTGGGCCGTCCCGCTCCCCTGACACCCCCTCTGCCTCGGGCACGCCACCCCACACGTTCAGGCTGCTTCTTCCCCCACCGCAGCGTGGCCATCTTCCCACTGGAAGGGCAGCCAGCTCCGTGGGGCCAGGCCCAAAGCCCCGTGCCACAGTCTCTGCCTGCAACGGGCAGTAGAGGCTTAGGAAAGGCTCAACAGCAAAACGAGCAACAAATTATCCCCCTGCTACACTCTAAACAAGCTTCTGTTAATCACCAGGTTTGGGAATTCGTGACTCAATGGACCAGACGTTTCACACCTCTCAAGGGTTTTTTGAGGCCATTCTTTGCTCTCCACTACTCTATTTAGATCATTCATCACTACAAAGCCATAGTAACTCAAAGATGGTGGGGGGGGAATTCTGCTTGCCAGTGGCTATTCTGTCATTTGGCCCATAAACACCTTCCCTGCTGTTTGCAAGAGTAACATGGAAACGAGAGAAGATGACTAAATGCAGAGCAGCAGGAATGACATGAGAGACCAAGCCCTCCAACGTGGAGCTGACAGGTACAGAAACAGAACAGAGACTTGCGTAAGTACAGGGAAGAAAAACAGGGTTGTGATTCTGTCTTTCGGGGACACAAAGAGAAAACTGACCTTCCATCTTCCTCCTGGAAGCTACTGAAATTCAGTCCCTAGCATTCATCCTCCCCCGTGCCCTGCAAACATGGATACGGTTAAAAGCTTTAGAAAATAACACATAGTCCCAAGAAGGTTATCTTTTAAATAGATAATCACTAGTGCAGCTAGTTTGAGAGGTAAAGATGGCAGTATCTCTATGTGGATTTTACTGGAAGGCAGTTAGAAAGATAGGCACAATCAAAAACAATATACACTCTGTAAAAAAGCTATCTTTTCCCCCCCCCTTCAACTTTTAATGAAGGGTGATTTTACACAGGATCTGCAGAGAAATCTTGTCCAAAACATGCCAGCCAAATCTGCTTCTCAGGCATCCAAAAACCAGAGCCACGCCATTGATCAGACCAACAGCTAACACCAACGTTCAGTGCACGCCACCAGTGCCGGGACACTGCTAGAACCACGGTTAGCCCCAGCTAACACAACAGTTGCCATTTACAGGTAAAACTAAAGCCTGCTGCTGTAACATGAGGGTAGTGTGAAGGTTAAAACATGTTTGTGAAGTGTCTTGAATAAGAGGCACCATGACAGGAGGAGGCTTATTCCTTCTGTGGCGTTCTTGACACAAAGTTAATGACTACAGGAGTTAGCAGGGCAAGGGGAAGCTTGCACACCTCAACAAGCTAGCCAATGGTACCAGCTATTCAGCTGGCATTAATACAGTAGTTAACATTATTTATTATCAAACCTACAATGAACAGTATGTGATCTCTTAGGAAAAACTAAGGAGCTGGAGTATTAGTTCAAAATTACACTGAATTGTTTAGATTGAAAGGGACATTTGGAGATCATCTAGTCCAACCCCTGTTCAAGTTAGAGCAGATTGACCAGGACCATGCTCAGTTAGGTCTTGACCATCTCCACAGGTCGATATCCAACCAAAATGATTCCGTGGCTTCCATGTCAGCTTTCTCACCCTGAGACTCTTCACAATGTTGCTGCCAAAACCAGCCTTTTTAGCTTTGTACTCAAACCTTACTTCCTCTACCGGGTTTTCCAAAACCTGTAGGTTCAAAACATATAAACAAAAACCTCAGTTTAGAAGATAAATTTGTGTTACATATTTCCAGTTATCACTTAGATACCAAAACATATGCTTTGCTACTCCGAGCCTGAAACAGAGTGCAGCAGGAGGTCTCAGGGAACGGGAGGAGGTAATTAGGAAACCCTCCCCAGTTTGACTGGCTGCCCTCCAGAAAGCATTCACACAGGAAAGCAAAGTTCTTGGGGAAAAAAAACAAAACAAAACAAAACAAAACAAAAACACCACGGCTTTAAAAAGCTATTCTGAAACAGCTCAAAGTAAGCAAAAAAATCATACCACCTCAAGGAAATAATGTCTGAGATTCTATAAAGTTTTTTACATTACAGATTTGCTTTCAATTGCCTTAGATGGCATTAATGTTCTCCTCCTCTAACTTCAATTTAAGACACACTAGAACACAGGAGAGTAAGTTCTTGTGAAAAGGCACAGTTGGAAGCAAGGCATTAAATGTTAACTATAAAAATCTCTAAAATACATAACCAATATTCATTATGTAGTTATTTAATATATAGGTATTAAAGAAATCTGAAAACAAAGAACAGCTTTCCTAGCAAAATAAACATGACTACAATGTAATCTTTCCTTAATCTTTCATATGAGAATGCTTTCATTTACACTTAGATGACACATTCTAATATGCTCTCACTGTTAAATTGCTCACACTAAATAAAAGATTCTTGCTGCAGGCAAGTATATTACTACCTAACTAATAAAGCCGATAAGTGACAAGACGTGAGGAAAAGAAAATTAAAACAATTAACTGGAAACCTGTCAGAGAAAGTTTAAGCTCCACATTGTGCACCACAGCTATGAAATGTGAGAAAAGAGAGCAGGCAAGCCCAATCTTTATCAACTTGAGTAACCAGGGCATTAACCTTCTGCTCTCATTAAAGAATACAGTTCAGAAAAAAAAAACTATAATAGAAGGTTCCTTAAATTCAGACCACAAAATGTATCTAATTATTATATGGGAAGCAATAGATGACAGAATGGACTTAAATCATTATTTTAAATGTTTTTTCAGTTCTAAGATCACACAGGAGAATAATTACAAGAGCTGCTACTATAATCTCCAGACTTACCATTGGAAAGCAGAGACAAGAGAGCGCATAGCTCAATTTTAAGACAATCAATAGAAAGCAGGTGTGAAAAGGCATCACATTAGCAACCAGAAAGGTATTTTCGGTATGAATTCATAAGCATTATAAAGAATACATTAATAAGTTCAGCAATGAAGTCAACAAGCCTACTTGACAGGAGAAACAAAAAGGTCATGAAGGAGAACTCCTATGATAATTAGGAGAATTAAAAATACATTTTAAGAACTGAGATTAAGGTATCAAAACGAAAGGACTAAAGAAAGAACCCAAGTTCTTGGGAATAAATACTAGGGAGATGGAATAATTTTAAAGACTTTTTGCAAGATCAGGTGGATATAAACATATCCTGTAAAGGCCAGGACTTCCTCTACGGCTCCAGTCATGTGTCTAGCAGACATGAGGGAAGGTGCGTCATAAAAACAGATGAGCAACAAAAGCTGAAGACAGGATACGAAATGAGACGCACTTCTACTCCTAGCATAATAAAAAAGCTCCAAGGTAGCAGGGATGTAAGTGCCAGTCATTTCACTGGTGTCAACCAATAACTAGCGTCAGGAGCAACAAAAACATTGGGAAGGATTCCTGACAATTTTTTGTTGTTGCTGTTTAGATTACTACCCACGAGGTTCATAAATACAAGAGAGGTGGCAAGACCTGGGTAACTTTAAAGAAAACGCGCGCAACCCAATCGGCCTTTCATGCTTAGGCATAAGGAGGACTGATGGCTAACTAGAAGTGCTAAGGAGGCACGTCCACAAGCTGGTGTCTCTTTGCATCATGGTTCTGTCCCTCCTTCCCTCCAGCTTGTGCTGACCCTTTGTATCAACACCAGGTAAACCAGGGAATACAACCAGCTAAAAGGATATCCACCTGCCCATTAAGGGTTTGGGGTTTTTTTAGCTCTCAAACTGTTCACAATGAAATGAAAAGCCTGTACTGGCCCACCGGCAGGACTACATATGATAAGGGAGACTGGCACAAATTGCCATGGGACTCCAGACTGTCCAGTTGGAAACCAAATTCAGGATGTAAAATAATCACAAAAACAAAAAGCAAAGATATCCTTGATCCTATTTCAGAGTCCAGCGACTGAGCCATTAATCTCTATTAACAAAAAAGAACAGTCACAGCTCATTACAGAAATCTCTATTGTTAGGATTTCCAAATAAACAGGCAGAAAAAGAAGTTACTAAAACATTTCCTTTCAGAATACTCACGGGAATGAGTCTTTCTTCACTAACACATAAAGCTGTACTGAGAAATTAACCAAGGTAATAGTTTTGTTTTTTCATGTATCAGAATGAATTTGTAAGAGCAAATTTTCATTAAAAAGTTAAACTTTAATGCAACCAACTTTAAAGTTCACTTCATTAAGAAGCTGCCCATAGTGGTTTGTACTACTTGTAAGGATTCCAAGCAGCTTTAGAATGTGGTTCCACAGATGGAGAGGCAACCTGACAAAGAAGCAGGTTTATGGCAAAGAGAATCATGAATTAAATATTAATAAACAGCTTAATAGGGATTGTTATGCTATGAGAAAGTCTGAATATGAATTTAAGGTTTGGCTGTTGTTGGTTGGTTGGTTGTTTTGTTTTTTTAAATCAAATACTAAATTCCAAAAGGGGCAGAGGGAAACTTGCCAAGCTACAGCTGAACATCAGGCTAACGTTTTCTTCCAGAACTCTGCAGGAAATCTGATAAACTTCTTACATCTTGGATATTGGACATACAATCTAAATTTAGTGCCTTGAAACACTATTGATCCCAGAAGTACATCAGATTATACAGACAAAGAGACTTTCATCAAGTATTTTCTCTCAGTTGTGTTCCCACAAATTATACTCTAAGGTTTTTACTTTATTTCTAACAAAAACTGCATTCTTGCCAACCAATAATTTCAGAACATTGCTCACATCTGAGCAGCAGTATTCACGGATAAGGGCAACACACTGGTTAACTTTTTGAAAGAAGTGACAAGTTCCACAATAATTTTATATTCTTTACTGTCAACGTCAAGAAGAATCCATTTAAGTAGTTTGTGGAGAGAAGAATGTCTATCATTGACAAAATAGATACATTTTAACTGTCAAGGATATTCATTTTAAAAGACCATTAGCTTTCACAAACACACATACATCAGCAGTCAGCCACTGCTATTCTACAGATAACTTTACAACATATTTTAATTATACGGCTCTATCTAAACAAAAATTAAGACTTTTCATAGTCTTGTAGTCCTTTTCTGCTGTTACAGTTAACACTTCAGTTTTCAGTAGTGACAGTGAGCCTAAGGAGCAACTAGAGTGCCTCATTAAACATGCTAACAGGAACTACTTGAGAAAGCAGTGCATTTGAACACTGTTCTAAGTACACTAACCACTTCCCTAGCAGATAAAACTAAAGTCTTCATTGAAACAGCTTGCGTTTGAGTGTGAACATCAAGGGAAAGCTCAAGTACCCTCTAATATCTAGGCTTTCCACCCACTGCACATATCTACTACAGGCATTATCAGGAGTTTATAACTGGTTACTGAAAGTTATTTGAAGGATGACTGACAGCACACTTTCCTATTTCAGTCTCTTCCCTACATCAAATTAGTAGAAGTCCATTTCTTAGCAGTGGCACAACTGTACTTGGCTACAGCACAGCTCTGAAATAACTAAGGGCAAGTGGGACAAACCACAACCACTAAACCCACATTGCTTTGTAAGAACATAAATCACAGTAACAGGCAGATTTGGGTGTATCTCCTCTAGATTGGACGTCCAAAGTCAACAGACTTCATTAGTCTTGTATTTTATTTAAACACTAATTCATTAAATCAGAGAGAGAGCTGGTTCATCATAGTTAAAGAACCTGTACGGTGCAACATTTAATATTCTAAGTAACTGCAGATCTTTATGTCTCTATCTAGCCACTAGCCCAAACCAGAGTGAACAGTATCATAATTAGTGCCAAAAACCTGCGTTACTATATGGCATCCAACTGCGGAACAGTCCAAGGCCCAGAACCATCTGAAGAAAAAGAAATTAAGTTCCTCACTAGTTGATATTGCTTCAAATTTATAGAACAATCACATCTTAATGAGCCTGGATGAATAACTCCTTCTGTTGACCACAAGAAAGTTTTTCACTGTTGCATGTATCAGTAAGGATCAAGAACACAAAATCCTTTTTCACCTAAAAAAACCCTCAAATTGTGTCCACTCGAAAGAACCACATCTGTCATATTGTAAAGGCAGCCTGCCCAAAAGATAGAATTAGCCTTTGTGAGCTGCATTACACACAAGAGTAATTTCAAGTTTCAAACTCTCCCTTTTAGGTACAGATACAAAGGTACAGATACAAACCCAACTCATTAAAAAAAAAAAAAAAAAAAAAGTTGCCAACACAGAGTACAATTCCTGTATAATGAAAGCGCTAACGACTATCTCTGACATCTCCAGAGCAGTATCTTGCAAGAAGAGTATAAGGAAAACACACATCATAGTAGAGACATGAATATACAACAAATTGAATAATCAAGAAGGGACTATTTATCACAGTACTTATTTTCCTACACTAAAATTCTGCAAGCCAGGGAATCTTTTTAATCTGAAAACTGGGTGGTTTATGAAATGGGAAAAAGTGAGTGAGCCATGACACTTGAGGAAAGATAGACAAGAACCTACCACGTACAGGCTAGAGTGTGAAGGTTTATTAAAACCTAATTTACCCAGTTTATTAAAAGAAAATTTAGTCCAGCAAAAACTTGAAAAAAAAAACCCAAAAAATTTGCAGGAATCTTTAATAACACGCAAGCAGTAAATTAAAAACTACTACCCTACCAAATAACATCCCAATGTACATGGGGATACAAAACGTGCCACAATCTGTGGACACCAAAAGAGTAAGTAGGAAAACTAGAGGGTGAAAAGATACTTCTGAAAATGCTGACTGAAAATTGTTAAACAGTAGGAACAGAAAGAGAAATTTACATGACAGCAACCAGAACTGAGAAAGTTTTTAAGGTCAGATGAAAATAACTATTTATAAGTGCTAGAACCACTGTAACTGTAGCATCCCTCAGCCTCAACATTACTATATATATATACACATATATACACACACACTATATACAACTATACATAAAACAGTTCATTTTGGGAAGAGGAGTTTTAATACAAATCATTTCTTCTATCCAAAGTTATTTTAAGATTATTCAAGGTTACAGTAATCCAAAAACACGCAAAAAGAAAATTTATTTTGAGTGTCAAAGTCAGAAGGAAAGAGTGGGATTTAAATAACCAGAGCCAAAATAATCAAGCTAAACATCCCGAAAACCTGAAGCAAAGATCCTCGCAACTGTCCAAAACATAAGGGCATGCCTAGAACTACAGATGCTGGATCACAGTTTACACTTCCCAGCAACCCAGAATTAGTTACCCATATCCAGTCTTTCTTTACGGCCAGCATGTACTCCTTTTAATCCAGGCTGCCAAACACCCCAGTCAGACTCTCCCCACTAGTTCCTGGGTATCCTACCGAGGGGCCTCCTTCTCACAGCGTGGCATAACGGGAACCTGCGCTTGTAATTCATGGCTGTAGATCCCATTCCAGAAAGCTAGCATGTTTAAAACAAGTTACTCCCCTTATGCTGCCCAAATCTATCCATAGATCTAGCTTTAAGATTTACCCTGTTTCAGAGTACTTCAAAACATTAATCAGAATGATTCCTTAAAGAAATCCAGCTAAAAGACAGCATCATAAAAATGAAACAACTGAACTGGTAATTAATCGAGCTAGCTCATCAGTGACAGTTTCTTCAAAATACATAAGCAAAGTAATCGGTTGCTAACGTACACCTACATTTTCAGTAAGCAAAAGAGTTAAAAAGTCTTTTATTGAGTCACCTACACAGCTAGCAATTTGTATTTAGCAACTTTCAACACTGAAATGGATTTTCTTCTTTTTCTAAAGTGATCCAGACAGGAGCAGCCTAATTACTTCTGGAACAGCATTTTTACAAAAGCCTAAATGGGAAAAACTCTTTCTCAAGAAGTATGTGTGCGTGCACACAGGCATGCAGGGGAAGGAGTATCACTAATTATCAATATCGAATTTGCTAGGGCTCCCTCTACTTGAAAGGTACCAGGAATTGTGAGAAAGTGCATTTCTGAACTGTTATAACAACACAAGATTAACAATGAGCCCCAAAAGTGACTAAAAGCAACAAAAAGCAACCAGTAAACAGCCCTGATTTGTTTCATCTCTGAATTAGTTTTGCAAAGATTCTATGAACTTACAAGCTACAGAAGACCGTTCATTGTGAAAGAGTGAAGCAACATAGATGTTCGTACTACTCAACGCAACCTTTATTTTTACCATATTATAAAAGTTTCTCACTTCAGAAAATATGAGCATTTTATTTTTCTTTCACTTGAAAATGATAAATACAATATAGTAGTTATCTTTATGATAGCTTGTATAGACATGTAAGACAAACAGTACTTAAGCTATTTTAGAAGTGAAGCTTTTAGTTCAAATAAATAGTAATTGATGTAAGCAGTGCTTTACTGCAGACATTCTTTAGCACACGCAGACTATGTGCTATAGGCGCTGCCTGCTGACACCTAGGAAAAACAGGCAGATGAAACTGGCCAAGCCCTGAGGCGGTCACAGCCAAAGATAAGAGAGTTGCTTCCCCAGCCAGCAGCTCCTCCCCTTCCACAGCAGAGCAGGATGCGTATCTGTATCTCAGCTACTCCGTTTCCCATTTGAGACTTCTGATGTGGCAGCTGACGTGGACTTGTGCTAAGGCGCGCGAGATCACAACGAGCAAAACTGAGTGGCTGAGGAGTGGCCATCCAGCTCATTCGACTGACTCAGCCAAGCAAACAGCAGTTTCCAGCAGGGAAGTATGGTTTTATAATGACCCAGAAATATTTGGCAGGACTCATCTACATAACCATTCATATATGCTAGAAAGCCAGCATTATAAACACCATGCAATCTTCACATGGTTCAAAAAAAACCCAGACAAAAACAAAAAACCAAACCCACACCAAAAAACCCAGAATAACAGTTGAGCACTTCTGGGATTAACTAAGATTTTCTGTGCAGAAAAATTTTATTTTCAGAGGACAAAGGTAATGATTTGAAAGCTACAGATAAAATGAATACTCCTTTCCAACTTTGCACTTCTGTTTATAAACCATTTTTTTCTTTCCTAGTTCTACTACAGTGATGCTTTACCCAACTTACTACACTTCTAAGAGAAGCGATATCTAAGCAAACATGAACAAGCTTTAGAAGCTGAACTACAGCTAAAAGCATGCCCTCAATTATACCTGAAAGCCCTCTTCAGCTAAGAAGTAACTTGGTTTTAACAGTGCCTCTTTCTACAAGTGCACTTACTAAAACAGTTAAACTGGTTAACTTTTCTGTGAACTGCTTTAGGTTTAATCGAGATAATCAAAAGCCCAGCAACCGACTCCAAACATGCAGCTTCAGATGAAGATGAGCAGAAGAATGCATTTTCTTACCTACCACTTGCCATTAATTAAAAAAAAAAAAAAACTAATCTAGAAAGACTAACGTCATTGCAAACTTAGTATTTCAGACAAAAACTATGAAGTGACATTGCATGTGTTCATTTGGTATTCTAGAAAGCCATTCATAAAAATACTGTCTGTCTAGGTTACATTCCCAGTAATTTTGTGCTTGCAAAGGGTAAATACATTGCAATCATCAATGCAGAAAACTGTATTTTGATATGAATTACTACATTTAGTTACCCACTTGTGCAAGAAACAGCATGATTTGTAGGAAGACAGGTACCAGTTATATGGTTTTATAACTATTGCTCTGAAAAATAAACAAAAGGCCTGTAAGCTTTTCACAGCCTAAGGCCTGATTTTAAAAAATAAGTTTCAACTCTACCATTATAATGCAAGTAGCACCCATGACAGTAATGTAAGTATAACTATAATTATAATGAAAACATACCAGCCACAGTGACTGCTCACTTTCCCTCTATACTAGAGGCTTCATACACAAACAAGACTGTGCCTACAAACACCAGTGATCCGTTTAGAGATAAAAACCCACATTTTTTGACCATATGGGAAAATAAATGGTGTCTACATTTGCAGTGTTTGAGGTTGGGGGTGGTGGCGGACACCAGTATAGTACTTCCTCAAGATACCTTCCATGGTGTGCACATTTTGCATGCTAGGAAGAATAAGGGTGTTCCCAGCGCACTCAGGTTAAGTCAACATCTTAAGTCTATAGTCCAAGTGCTGTACATTTCTTTGCTTTATGAGAAGCAGCTCAGCTTAAACATCTAGTTTCCATGTCTGGCTTCCACGCAACTTCTTCCCATGGTCTGGAGATTCCCCACTACCATTTCAGTAACAGCTGCTTGGTGCCAGTGCAATGTAACTGTAACAGCAGAACACACTATGGAGAAATCCCAGGTATGTATCTCTCAAGTAAAGCGGTTAAGTCTCTGAAAGGGTTTTGACTATTAGGACAAGGATTTTGCACTAGACTGTCCTTAGTAGAGGGACAAACCAAGGCTGAACTTCTTCAGCCCATGTAGGTTTACTCCTAGAAATGACTTGCAATAGTCTAGATCAGCAGTTTCAACTGCAGTATTCATGGTGTAATGCTCGAGCTGTCAAGGGATACAAGGGTACTTTAAGCTATTTCGGTGTGTATTGACTTTCATCGGTTGCTTATACTGACAAAAAGATGTTACAAGTGAAGAATGAGGCTGCTGCATTTGTGGAAAAAAAACCAAGACAATATCTGTCAAGCGCTAACAGGGAAAAAAGGAACAGATCAACCGCTCCATTACCAGTATCTAAAGGACAAAAAGCTGAGCAGAGTCTCAGCTAACCAGGAGTGGGCGGATGCTGCAGGTAGTAAGAAACTACTGCTAAATTTTATCAGGGAAACAGACTGCAAAGAGCTTGTTAAAAACAAGACTGCCAAGTCTCAAGGCCTCAGGAAAGAGACCAGTAGAGGAAGAAAATCCCAGGAAAACCTGGGAGATGTTGCTCTCATGGCTTTCCGCTTTTGACAACTTGCAGTCCTATGGGCATGTTGTAATGGACAGCCATCTTCCAAACAACAGATTTAATTCTGCTAACAGGGTTGCTTTACTCCAACTTTTACTTTGCAGACCTCCTCATTAATAATAGTGGTCAGAGCAAACGGATGCGAGAACCGCCTATCACAGGAGCACAGCTCCCGAGGTCCCACGCAGAGTGGCTCTTTCCTGCCCAGTTTTCATTCTCCGGGCACATTAGCAGGGGAGGATTCAGGAAGAGCTGCAGGTCAGCTTCCAGTGGAAGCTGGGCAAACACTGCAATGTTCTCAGTAAATCTCATTAATTGATACAAGACTCCGGTAACTCTAGGCAACCTAAAGATTAAAACAAAATAAAGATGGGTATCTAAAATACCCTTCTGTAACTCGGAGAACTGCACTGGTTCTCCCTTGTGGCAGTCTGCTCTGTTGCCCCTATCCAATAAGAGAATAGTGAAAACAAGAAATTTTAAGAAGAATTAGGAGTTAGCATTTAAGATGGCATATCCGACAGTCCCATTCTAATTCACATAGATGCAGCAAATATCCTTGTTAAGATAAAATCTGCTTTTCCTGTGACTTGCACTGCACAAGTTGCCATAAATCACTGTAAGTTTTAACATGACTAACCAGGCAATGAAATACTCTGCTGTTTCAGTTTGCTGTCCCCCAGCCTCTGAGTGCCCCAGCTTCTTTTGTGCTCTGAAGCAGAGCCTCCTGTTAATTGTGTTTAATTCCTTTGAATCAGCTCCCACTAAGAAGCGGATTCCATTCTTAAAATGGAAAGTTTTACAGTTAAAAATTAAGCCTCATTCTCTTTCAAAAGGACAACATTCTCATGTTGGGTTCAAGTTTTAAGTGAAAAGATTCATGCACCAGCTACCACCAAGAAAAACAACTAAACCCAGGATCTCTCTGAAATACAAACTTTGCAAGTTCTGCACTTACAGCATTTCTCTACTTTCACAGAGAAAGTTTATAAATAAATTTAAATAAATCCTAACACCAGAGCGGGGAGGGCGCTCCAAATCCTCACAGAACTCTTTCCAAAGAAACCCTATGAAATAATTAGTCTTGCACCTTGGTTTTCCCTATAATCTGGTCACATTTCACCTGATGTTTTAATTAACTTTTCATAAAGCAAGATCTAATTGAAACATCAATTACAGTAAAACCCAGCTACATATAATAGAATTTTCACTCAGAAGTAAGAGGAATTACTTTTATTTACATTTTAAAAACATCTCTGGTCTACATCCTCTTCTTTATTTCCCAAAACAAAGGGTAGGGACTGCTGACAATACTGCAGGGGGGCAGCATCAGGAGGCAGAATTAATTACCCACTGGAGGAGAATTATTAAACTGAGCACTAACAGAGTAACTATGAGTAGGAAAGAAACCAGTTGTGTTAGTTTCTAATAAAGCACTAGGAAGCAGCAACGAAGCACAAAACAGCTCATAGGTGACTGGATTTCTGAATTACTCACTACCCACTCCTACCTGCCCAGTTAGTACCATTTATACTTGTATGCAGCAAGAAAACAATAAAATCACGGTATTTTCCCTATAAAATTTTACAATTTGTTGCAAAGCACACAAGTTGATGACAGGTTTATATGTAGATGAGTTTGGGAAGAAGCCTCTATTCTAGCAGAATACTACTGTTCCTGACACCAAAGACAACCTCCTTGGTAACACCTTCCGTAATACTCATGACCTACCACAGTAGTACCACTAGAAAAACTTCCCACAGGCTGTGCTTCCGATGCAGCGTGTGTTTTCAGCAATTCAAATGTCTGTTGCTCATTATCTGCGGGAGAAGCACGACCCACCTTTCAAATACTGCCAAGTTCACACCCACATTCATTTGTTCACTCTTAGTTTACATTGCACTCCTTTCTTAGTGTAAAGGACTTTTTAACTGCTAAGAGGTACAGACACTTGGAGTAGTGTTTCAATATGCCATACCAGAAAACTCAAGCTTAGGTATGAATTACCAAAAGCATTTAGTAGCAAAGTCCTTTAAGACTCTTGTGCCAACTGCTTGTAAGGAACAGAAAAGGCTCCTGGGAGTAATTGAAGAATAAGCAAAGTTAGTGATACAGCATGTCAGATTACATTCTGGAAGTTAAGTCTACATTATGCCACTGAGATAAATCCTAATGCTTTATAGAGTTGGGTTGATTTTAGGCAATCTTATTTTCTGTACAATGACAAGTATGTGACGATTTGTATATATTTATCTATTAACGCACAGTTTGTGCTTCCAGTTAAGTAGAATTACCTACAGTTACAAAGCCAAGTGGGAATTATGTAACAGCCATTAATTGTAATTTGGAACAAATAATCTACCAGCATTTCAGTAAGTTTTGAATATCAGGCTTCCCTGACTAGTACCACCGACAGTACTGCCTCTCTAAAGGCCAAACACACAGCAAGGAAGGAAAGAGGAAAGAAGAGATCTGACTGTAGAGGAAATCATCTGAGAAACTGCAAAATCAGCCTATGAAGTCCATTCACAGAAATTGTAGTGTTGAACAGGTTATGACTGATAGAATTAAAGATTATTATTTGTTTTTAATAAGTCCAAGAATGCCTTTCAAAAATGGAAGCAAACATCACCCCACCTTACAGAATTATTACAAATAATTTTCTTATTGCATTATTTAAAGTTAGAAAGCCTTCTGAGTGGCAAAGTAAAACAACCACGTGCATGTATTTAACTTATTTTAACATAAGGCTTGCTGTAATTCAGCCTTGAGACTATAAAACTGCATGACACAAAAAACTTCATGTTACGGCAAGATGAGTTCAAGTCTATGTGTCTCTAGCTCTTTGCATCAGCATGAAATAATATTTTTTTCTTGCTACTATAAGAACACAATAGTGGCTTTGCTACTATTGCTTCTACAGCACACAAGTAAACTGCATAGGTTCCAGCTCCTAGGACAGGTAACCCAAGCTGGTATTTGCACTGGCAAAATTTACTGTGACTTAGAAAACCGATGGCTACAGATCCTGTAACAGGACGGATTTGTAGAGTACAGAACGCACAGAGCAACTGTGAAAGTGAAATGCAGCAGACCAAACACTTCTCCATCTATTATTGCCTCAGGGATGTATGTATTTTAGTGACTGATAATGCATGACAGATAGAAATCCAAACCAAAGAACACGCAAACCAACTGTGAAAAGGAGACACAGCAGACCAAACACTTCTCAACCTATTACTGCTTTAGGGATACATGTATTTTAGTGCTGATAATGTATGACAAATAGAAATCCAAACAAAAAGAGCCATACATTGCTTCTGGATGATTCAGCTACACCGGGAATGCATTTGTACAAGACTGAAAAGTACGCACACAGGCATTTTTATGTTTTACTACAGCGAACCTAATCATTTGCTTTAAGCAAGAAACAGAGCATTGCTGTAGGCAAAATATCATAGAAGATGAATATATGCATTTGCAAGGAAATAATAGCAGCTTAAAACTCTTATAAAGTCTCTAACAAATCTGCCTAAAGTTGTATTTTTCAGTTGTAGCTGAGTATGACATCTGTATCTACCCTGCAAACTTGACTTTATATGATCCTACAATTACCCAATGAACAGATTCATATCTCCTGTAAAGTACCATACTAATTAGTAGTTTATCAAGATCATAATGTAAAGAAATTAATGTTGCTGTGATGTCAGTGGAATCACACTCGCTTAAGACTGGTGAAGGAGTGCTGCGTCAGGCCTCTTGAAGTTCTCCTTCTTGCTCATTGCCACAGCACAGATGAAAACTAATTATCCTGTGCGGGTGTTAGACCACACAAGTCCATTACACATCCCTACATGATAAAAATTTAAGAAGAAAGAACTGAGGCACGAACTATATATTCCCACTTGATAAAAAAAAGTTAAAGAAGCAGAAAGAACAGGTCCATACCCCAAAGCAGTTCTTTGTACCTTCTCCTGTCCTCCAGAGCAGAGCTGTGGAATACGTTCCCAACACACTAACCCTGAAAACCTGCACAACTGGTTTATGGTATCCTCTTGCATAGTCACCTTCAATCACATTTTTTTTGTCACAAAAATACAAACAACTCCTAATGAAAACATCCACTAATATAATTGTATTTCATTACACAATTCTTCCTGTGTGTGCACACACACAGAGCTCTCCAGATGTCTGGATTCCTACTTCCCAACATGACCATCTAGGAGGCCTGGATCAGACATTCTTTTTCACCAGGAAAAGTGAAAAATTTTCACTTTGTGAAAAAAAAGTGAAAAAAGTGAAATTGTGTGATGACACAAGTGTGGCAGATGAGTTATTGAGGTTCAAGTAGTGCCACTTTAGCATCCACACTTCCAGTTCCCTCTTCTTCGCATCAGTGCAAGGAGTGTGGTTTCCCTATATCCCCGTCCAAATGAAGCTCCCTCACAGGGGAAACTTGGGGATAAGGAGCCGTTGCAGCTAAACAAACTGAAAAACTGAATAGTTTGACTGTAACAAAGTGGTCCATAAGAAGTCCCCATCACACCTAGCATGCAGTTTCACTTCCTGTATCCTGGAAAGAGCCACCAGGAAGAAAAGCAGAATTAATAAAAAGCTTGAGACAGCAGGCTAACGGTCAGGGCAGGCTTGCCCCCATCCAACTGGCACACAGCCATAGGGATTTACGCCTCAGCAACCCACCAAAAACACTCACACACAAATCCATACTCATGGAAGAAAGATCCAAGGGAGCACATGACCATGAGCAGAGGCTCTATTAAGCCAGCCAGAACAGGTTAAGAAGGCAAGAAGGAGGACCTGGGAAACTACAGGCCCGTCAGCCTCACCTCTATCCCTGGAAAGATGATGGAACAGCTCATTCTGGGCATCATCTCAAGGCATGTGGAAGGAAAGAAAGCTATCAGAAGTACTCAACATGGATTCACCAAGGGGAAATCATGTCTGACTAATCTGATAGCCTTTTATGATGGCATGACTGGATGGATAGATGAGGGGAGGGCGGTAGATGTGGTCTACCTTGACTTAAGCAAGGCGTTTGACACGGTCTCCCACAGCATCCTCATAGGGAAGCTTAGGAAGAGTGGGTTAGATGAATGGACAGTAAGGTGGATAGATAACTGGTTGAAAGACAGAGCTCAGAGGGTCGTGATTAGGGGCACAGAGTCTAGTTGGAGGTCAGTGACGGGTGGTGTTCCCCAGGGGTCAGTACTGGGTCCAGTCCTCTTCAATGTATTCATCAATGACCTGGATGAGGGGCTAGAGTGCACCCTCAGCAAGTTTGCTGATGACACAAAGCTGGGGGTGGTGGCTGACACACCGGAAGGCTGTGCCGCCATACAGAGAGACCTGGACAGGCTGGAGAGTTGGGCAGAGAGGAACCTTATGAAATTCAATAAGGCCAAGTGTAGGGTGCTGCACACCTGGGGAGGAATAACCCCATGCGCCAGGACAGGTTGGGGGCTGACCTGCTGGAGAACAGCTCAGTGGGAAGAGACCTGGGAGTCCTGGTGGACAACAGGACGACCATGAGCCAGCAATGTGCCCTTGTGGCCAAAAAGGCCAATGGCATCCTGGGGTGCATCAAGAAGAGTGTGGCCAGCAGGTCGAGGGAGGTCATCCTCCCCCTCTACTCTGCCTTGGTGAGGCTGCACCTGGAGTACTGTGTCCAGTTCTGGGCTCTCTGGTTCAAGAAGGACAGGGAACTGCTGGAGAGGGTGCAGCAAAGGGCTACCAAGATGATTAGGGGTCTCAAACACCTCTCTTATGAAGAAAGGCTGAGGGATTTGGGTCTCTTCAGTCTGGAAAAAAGACGGCTGAGGGGGGATCTTATCAACACTTATAAATACTTAAAGGGTGGGTGTCAGGAGGATGGGGCCAGGCTCTTTTCAGTGGTGCCCCGGGGACAGGACCAGAGGTAATGGGCACAAACTTGAGCAGAGGAAGTTCCACGTAAACTTCAGGAGGAACTTCTTTACTTTGAGGGTGGCAGAGCCCTGGCACAGGCTGCCCAGAGAGGTGGTGGAGTCTCCATCTCTGGAGACATTCAAAGCCCACCTGGACGCGTTCCTGTGTAACCTGCTCTAGGTGACCCTGCTCTGGCAGGGGAGTTAGACTAGATGATATCCAGAGGTCCCTTCCAACCCTATGATTCTATGAATCTATAAGATTCTAGGTAAGGAAAACCAGAAAACATGCACACAGTCCCTTAGAAGTTTCACCATTACAGGGTGAATCGCTGATAATTAACTTCTGAATAGACTAAACATAAATATTGTAAACAGGTGGCTCAGATCTTGCTAAAGATTCAGTAGGTATTTCAGAGGAGACGGGCCTGCTGGTCTCCAGCTATGAGGAAAAATCTTCTCTTCGCTGCTGCATTTATAAGCTCAGAGCACCGTTTCCTTCTGTGCAAGGGAGCACTCCACATCTAAGAGGATAATGATTAATCGCCCAGATAGTACTTGGGTGTCAGGCAAAGCAATTAACTTTGAATTAGGGAGAGGCCCTGCAGACTGATAG
The DNA here is from genome assembly GCF_963924245.1 of Chroicocephalus ridibundus. Classification (NCBI taxonomy): domain Eukaryota; kingdom Metazoa; phylum Chordata; class Aves; order Charadriiformes; family Laridae; genus Chroicocephalus; species Chroicocephalus ridibundus. Next base: position 204,233,984 of record NC_086284.1, read on the forward strand.
GACAGACAACTTTTGACTCCAGGGAAGGAAGATTCCAAAATAGGTGGGGACAGGCAGAATCAAAGCCAAAACAAAAGCTGCATCTTTTCTTACTTTGAAGTCACCATCAGCATGCACAAAACAAAGCAAAACAACAACAACAAAGCTTGACCTAAAAAATATGCCTTGAACCTACAGCTTTTTCAGAAGCACACACACTGTTGAACATGATAACATTTTGTTTACTCTAGCTAGTCAAACTGCAGACTGCAGTCAGGGAGGAAGGGAAGCCCTAAACTGTCAGGATATAAGATGCACAGAGGTAATCACATAGAGCATATAGGTGCATACAACTATTGCACCCTGCCCCAAAGTTAGATTTTAAGATAAATAGTACATACCTTCTCATCCAAGCTTTCAAAGAAATTAGTAAAGTACATTCCCACCCACTAAAAGAAAAGTTGACATTATTTGTGTATTTCTGCTGTACTCAATGTGTGCCCAGATTTCTGCTATATGCACCAGTAATTTTTTCCAGGAACATGCCAGTCAATCATTACAAGAGAAAGGATCTACATTCTGAGCCTTATTTCTCCTCCTACCCAAGAACTACATACAGTACAAAACCAGACCCCAGTATTCAGCCCAACATATTACCACAACGCGCGAATCCATGGGCTAAAAGATTATGAATGCCTATGTACAACATTTAGTCTTTTCCATCCCTTTCTTCAAGATCCTGAAGTTGTCCGGGTGGCTCTGGCTTTCCATTCGTACCAAGCTGTTCCAACGTGAATTGGACTGGTGAGGTCAGCAGCGCCTGTGATTAATGCAGGAGCAGGGAGTCTACAAGGCAAAAGACTTAGCTGCTGAACTCTGTAGTGAATAAAACCAGGCTTACCTTTTCCCCTCAGGCAGATTCCCCACTCCTGCGCTGACATAGCTACTACTGACCTCAACAGTCCAATAATCAAGGACCTGTGAACAAACAAAAAAGGCCACTTATACGCAAACATTTGCTGAAGTGCATGCTTAAAGTACACACAGCTTTGGTCTTAACCAGTACTTCCTCCATGCTCACTGTGCTCTAGTTCATCTGTTACCACACTGCCTTTCTCAGATGTTAGACTCTCCCCAGGATCCATCACGGCTCCAACCAACAACCCTAAAAAAATTAACCAACCAAGAGCAAGTACTTAGTGGCGAGCCCCTTCAATTTTATCTCCTTAACCTCACAGATTAAGCAAAACTTCCTAGGTGGGCAGCTACAAACAGAAAATTAACTTCAAAATAACATTTAGGCAGAGTAAGTCCTAATACAGCTAGGAATAGCAAATATAGCACGTTGACCTGAACCTTAATCACACTAAAACTACCATAAGAAGCTGTGTTTCTCTCTTACTATCACATGTTAGACAAGTAGATTCCAAAGGAGTACTAGCTCTAACCTGAGGCATTCGACTTTGGGATCCTGAAATACCATCCTCCATCAACCATAGAACTTAGGTTCCCAGCTCTCCCTGTTCCCAACTGCACTCCAGTTAGATGTTTAAACAGCCAGCAAAAACATTCCCTGCCTCCAACAGCTCATGTAGTCTCTGTGCTTCACTTATCTTTCTAGTTTTCTGAAGTTGCTCCAGCCTCATTGTCATAACTTTCATGCAATATATTTAGTTACCTACCACTTTTCCAATAAAAAGCTCAGGAATAAGTAATTTATCAAGTATATTTATTAGCTTCAATACACAGCTTTTGCTTCCAGCTTTCTCTAGGCACCTTTAAGATAGTAGCTTTATTTTTTTCTTCCATAATTCCCTGATTATTTTTGCCGTTGAGCGGTGGAATGTGAAGCCTATGCTACAACTGCCAGTTCAGTAGCACCAGAGAAAACTCCAACATGCTCAGAAATGGCTGTCTTCAGCATCAGGATCATCTAACTCTCCCTTAAAGAAAACAGTGAATCCTGACTGCCTATCCACTTCTCCATGTGCAGATGAAGAGACAATAAATCAACAATTGCGTTTTCTCCAGGTTAAGTACTGCCAGTTCCTCCAGGATTAGAGCTGTAAAAAAGTAACGGGCCATACTGTTTGAATCCTTCATAATGTTGGCTAAAAAATCCACAGAATTACAGATAACTACCAAATATTGTAGTACTACATGCTTTGGACCAGAATCAATGATAATTTAGGGAAGGAAAAAACAGAGGGATAGGAACAGGAGCTCCCTATTTCTACCAGCTGGTCTAGTCTTGCTTTGGAGGCTGAACTGCATCACAGGGCATGGGAACAGGATGGCACTGGTGCTCCTTCTCTGCTCCTGCTCCTCTGGGCACAGCAGCTCTGCCCTGCTTCTGCACCAGGGAAAAGGAGGAATCTCTGGAGCTCTGCTGCTCTCTCACCCTTGGAAGTGGGACAGATGCCACAGCAGAACCTGGCTGAACTGCAGAAGGCAGCTCAGAGCAGGGCACAAATCAAGATTACTACCACAGTTTTCAAATACTACCAATACCTAACTTTTTTTTTTTTCCTGTTTAATTAGAATAAATGTGATTGATAGCTTATGAATGATGGCTCTTATGAGCAATCAGAAATTAAAGATCATCTTCCACTGGCACATGCCAGTGACCATGTCAGTACATGGTTCTCTCAGGGAAGCGCTCACTGGAACACGTTCCCAACTTACAAGACCACACGCCCCACAGCATGGGCAATACAAGTGTGTAACACCAGGCAGGTTCTTCTGCTCTTTCCGACTTGGAACGCTTTTCTCCTGGGTTTCCAGGGTATGACAGGAAAGTAGAGCTGTGGCTAAACACAAAGACATCCTTAAATGCTTCCTTCCAGCTGGAAGGAAAATAATCTTTTCCAAAGTGATTATAGGCACATAGGTACATTAAAACCACAATTATTAGTTTTGCTTCCCTGAAAGCTTGCAAGAGAAGCAACAGTGGAGAAAACCATGCCCACAAGGCTCCTGACCAAAAGAAAAGGGAAACAGAAGGGCAGACAGAAAAAGTCAGTCTGCAGAAAAATCCCACTTCTGGGAAAAGGCTGGAAAATTGTTGCCTTAGGGCTACCACTTATGGTATAGGTTTCTAAAGCTATTTAATTTTGTCTAGACTATGAAAATATGGGCAATTGCCAGGTGAATCTAATTTTAGGTACACATTCTTGTTTACACAGCAGGTCCTCCACCAATTCCGGCATCTTCTGTTTTCATGTCTATTGTCTGGAGATGAACAATCACTTCATTACTGCCTCAGAGACAATTGAGCACGCAGCTGTATGTGCCTGTTGATTAGATTAGAGCTTCTCAATGTTACCAGTTGGCATGAGACCTGCGAAAACTCAGACCTTCCCCAAATACACGGTGTTGAGAAGAGACCAGAAAGTTCTAGATTTGAGGCGTGAAGCAACTGCCTCCCAGGGAAACCCCACTTCTCCCTTAAGACCATTCAGCCTTGCAAAGTGTCTGTCAGCCCCTGTGCTAAAAGCATCAGGTATCACCGCGGTTCCCCACACTGCCTGGAAAATATTTTTGCCTTGAAATTGCCTCATCACTCAGGAGCAGAAGTAGAACGCGCTCACTGATGTAAAATGATCACTAGCAAACGATAAACCCCAAGGCCAGTGCCAGGTGCTTTTGGAAAACATCAGCTCTAACAAGAACCAAGAAGCCTTTCAAATTAGCGACAGAGGGCAAACCTCCTCCAGAGAGCTGCTCCCTTGCTGAATTACACTGGAAGAATCAGGGAGGGGGGAAGAGAAGTTCCAGTAGAGAAGCTGAGCTGACAGCTCCTGAATACATGCAACTGGAAGACCCATCTCTAGGGGAGGGGGGGAAAAAAACCCTGAGGGACAACTAAAGGACAAGACCAAGGTAAAGAGTTGCATGTATTAACACACACTTTTTTTTTTTTTTCTTCTTTTTTTTTTCCCCCAGCAGTTGCTGGTTTTAGGCTTTCAGCAGCTTTAATGACTGTCCCACCCGACCCAGCCTCTTCACAACCTTCACACCAGCAACACTAATTATACAGGTCAGATACGAAAACTTAATTCTTCACCAATGAAGACCCATAAAACAATTTTGCAAACGAAACTATCCATCAGGCCCATTATACCTCTGTGGTACCAGCATGCAGCACAGCCACAGTCATCCAGTTTGAGTCCAGCCATCTTAATTAGAAATCATCAATTTTCAGGACTTCCGTAGGATTTGCAACCCAAAAGCTTACCATACATTCATTGAATAATCCCTAAAATACTACATTTTTAAAAAAATGAATGTATTTAGAAATACAATATACTCTATAAAAACCCACTTAAGATAATTTAAAAATCCCCTTTTCAGCATCTACTTTCAGGATTTTTACATTTTTCATCGCTTCTCAGGATACAGTTGGCAAAGTACATATTAGTATAGTATGCTCAGAATAAAAATTAAGCACATATCCTGACAGTGCACAGCAGCAGACAGCAGCTAACACTTCAAATCTGCTTCTCAGACTCTCCTCAGATGTCCTGCCTTGTGCCGCTGCTGATGGGGCTGGTAGAAGCTTTAGCCAAACAAGTCGCTTAAATCCAAGAGTTCCGACTGAATGATTCGCTGTCTTTAACATTCTGGTAAGCGGATGCCACTGGTCTCTTGTTCCTGTAGCAAATAAAGCATCTTGAAAATAAGCCCACCTCTGGAGCCCACATGAATTTTTCAAGATAGGTAAGGAAACACTTGTGCAAGCATCCTTCAAGTTGCCTTTTTATATAGATAAGAGGATCATAAAAGTTTCAGTTTTATGTCACATATGAACTGGATGCATTGTATTTTTTCCAAAATGAACAAAAATACCTGAAATACAACAGGAATTATGTTTTGATAGAACAGTTTGACCAAGTGCAGGGAAAACTATTATAGAAGATTCTCGTGTTTTACAGGTAGAAAATCAATTTCAAGGTTTATCAACTACGGGAATTATTATTCTTTTTTAAGTTAAACAAAAACAGCAAAAAGCCCAAAACAAAGGTAAAAAAAAACAAACAAAAAAAAAAGACAGACCACCCTTGTGACTTTAAACAGTTTCCAGAAGAATCAGAAATCCAAAAATTCTCTTAGATGTAACCCTGTGTGCTTAATACTTTATTCTGAAATGGTCACTAAATATTAGCCAAAGATAGTAATATTTATGTATAAATTGCTGATTTTTTGGTATTACACCAGCAGACAAAACAATACGGAATCGGTGCTTATTGACATAACAGTGAACTGAGCATAGCACTGTGTATCTTGTCCAATGCACACAAAATTAGAGGACTTCAAAAGATACCGTTTTGCATTTTAATGTGCTCCTGGTACCCTGTAAGATCACAGCTCCAGTCAGAAGTTAATTTATCCTCCCAGATGCTTTTGCACAAGAACAGATCAAATTCTTAAGACACAGAGATCCAACCCTGAGTGCACACAGTAACGGCAGAAGCTATAGATCCTGGAAACTTGGGCGAGCATCTCTGGTCAGTGGCAGTACAGGAGTCCATTTCAGCAATGTGGCTATTTGTCTCTCCATTCCCCTCCATTCCCACTGCAAGCTTATACTAACAAACCGCTGTCTCTGGAGGGAAAAATAGCCTCTGAATCTCTGGATTGAAAATTACAAGCATCTGCCAGAAACAGCACAGCATATTTGGGGGCTGAGGTTGACTTCCCCTTCTAAAATGTACTAAGGTATAAATTCCTTTAAAAAAAAAAAAAATGTGGTGGACACTCACTCAGAAAAACAGACTGAAGGTTTAGAGCTTCCCATGGGGGTTGGAGGGTGGAGGTGAGGAGGAGATTAATCTGTAATTTTTTCCAAGATAAAAATACACAGCACCTGAAAAAGCTCATACACTAAAAAAAAACATAACAAAACAGCACACATGTCCTCATCTTTAATAAGCAACAGGTCATGCTGGTTATTTTCCGGTATTTTCACAGCATACATGGTAGTCCAGCTGATACAGTGGACCTTTACTTAACCACTGTAAAGATAATAAAGAGCTGGTACTACACGATTCAAGTCCTTTGGTTAAATTTGGTTATTTTTGCTGTTTGCTACTGTCAGTAGAAGCCAGTCCCACCCCAGGAGCCCTGAACCATATGCCAGCGCTTTTCACTCCTGCCTAATTCTGTGCACAATCTCGTTTCTTCTGCTCAGAAAATGACCTACATATGCCGTAAAAAGATGCTACCAGGAACACCACAGATGTCACATTCAAATACTGCCTTTAAAAAAAAAAAAAAATACTACAGACATTTTGAGTACAAAGCAAGCACTGAGCAGCAGGCTTACATGGTGAAGACACAACACATACCAGCAAAAACGGGGTCAGAGAGAAGACAAGGCACCTAACCCGACAGGTCTCCATTGCATTGCATGTAACAAGAGTACACGCACACACAGTAGTCCTAAGGAGTAACTCTGCTTCCCCAGGGGCTGGGGTACCGTATGCATTAAGTAACACCTAAGCCACACATTGAGTAAGAAAACAAAACACTGAGAAGCTGATCATTAATTGAGCATCATCTATTCTGCATGCTGAACAAGACAGGAGAATCTAATCATCCAGCTAATGATTGTACATTAAGATAGAGATCAACTCTGCACGAGCAAGCTTAATTCTGTCACTTCCTGAACCCTGTGTTCACACATAAACGTTCTTGAAAAAGTGATCTGAACAGCACACTACCTGAACCACCACACCAACACCCACGTACATCAGCTGCAGGCTTAAAACCTTCAGCATCCTCAAATGACAGAAGGATGAACTGCTCCCATTGCAGACTGTCGAGTTGTGGATACACATCCAAATATGTTTAGACAACAAAGTGATTGTGAAATTAGGACACTGGACTGATTACAGTCTAAGAAAGAAATGACTTCACAAACAGAGCTATTCATTATTATCCTTTCTAGTCTCTATCACATTTAGTCCCAGTTCTTACTCTACTCACTCTCCATCTCCCTTCTCACACCAGCAGGTTTTCAGTAGAATTAGCTCTTGTCTATGGCCATGCCTAGCTCAAACTTTTGGTGTTTCAGTTCTTGGCCTGTCCTCAAACTTTGGTAGGATAGACCGAAGATGAGCCAAGTGAAAAACCTGGCTTTCCTGCTAAGTGTGCAAACTACAGCAGCCCACACAAGGCAAACCTATGCTGACCCTCAATCCCCTACCGAGTGTGCCTGGTCACCCTTCAGCAGCAGGGAAGGCCGTTAGCATGACCAGATGCAGAAGGTCCAAATATGCTTTGTACCAATGACATTTTTCCTAGCTAAGCTCATACAAAGTGCTACTGAGCACATGTGACACAATTTCCTAAATGTCTGAATTTTGCCCACATTTGCTGTAATGAATATCCATCCAATCGTTGCATTCCTGACAGCAGGCTCAACCAAATTCCTAAAGAGTCAGGGACAGCAGAGCTGCTTGGGAAGGGGTGGGTCTCGGGGAGGGAATGATGGCCATAATCTTTTTCTTAAGCCATTTTTCCTGAAGTTGTCATGAACTATGTATTTTGAAATTCAGACCTGAAAAGATCTAAGCATATTCTAAGCTTATGCTGAACGTGGTTTCCCCTTTTTCTGCATTCCCTGTATTTTGTATTTACGTTGGGGGGAGGGAGAAAGGGAACATAACTGTTTCCAACCACAAAAATCTGGTCAACATTTGAAATAAAAGAGGACTTTGGCTTATCCTTGAGAGAAGGTCTTTATTTTCTAGAAACATCTCCTTCTGTAATTGCTGGGGTGAAAAGGAGAGTTTTTCTATCTCAAAACAGCTCTATGGAAAATGGTAAAAAACAGACAAGACAGACAAGTGAGAGATGATTGTCATTTCTGCATATATCCTGTGGGTTTAATCCTTGAAATTTTAACCATAGCCCTTTATAAATCACAGTCATGAGAAAAATAGCCATTTTCTCGCATGGACCCAATTAACACGATCCACACTGTACCAGCAAGGGCGGAACAAAGTCCCATAGGTAACCATTACTGCATCTGCTTTTACAGCACCACAGTACTACCCATAGCACAGTAATTCATTTATTAAATGCAGGCGAACATCTATTTCTGGAGTAGATCTCTTGATGGGCAATTGGCAGAGAGCTACAGGAAAGAGACCTCAAAAAGGTATAAAATTATACACAGTTAAGAAGTTTTTACTGGCATGCAGGTAGGAAAGCATTTCATAACACTACAGCATCACACCCTCACATTTCAGCAGTTCATGTTACTGAGCAACCTCCTTACACCAACGCTAGTAAGTTCTTTCTCACTGTGGACCATAAAATGATAAGAGAGCTCCAAGAGAAGAAAGGGAAGAAACTGGTTAAAAGTTCCACCAATCTCCAATGCCTTCATGAAATCATCCAGGCTCCCTCTGGTGGGGGATTTAATGTAGAGATCGTTGCAGTTTACTGTATGAGAACAGGTTTGAACCACAATATATTTTTTCCTTTTGTAAAATAAACCTTGTTAGTATTAGACTCCAAGATGCTTGGAGTCTCTTGTGATGCTTCAGTGACAGCAATTTAAGGTAATGCTTTGTTTCTGGCCATAAGTTCTATCACATTAAGAAGAGCAACCTTTGATAAAAATGACAGAATACCGTATTTTTAAAATATAAATTAGTGTCTTTGTGCTCCAAAACCCTGAGAACATTTCTCAGTCATTATTTCAGCTCTCCGGAGCCCCGACAGACCCACCATCTCTGTCCCTGACATGGAAAGAAGGCAAAGAGAGACCTCTCTCCCCAGACCACAAAAGAGATTTACAGCTGTACAAAAGAAGAGCCCCTAGCTCTCAATTTCTATTTCTGTGTTTCATATATTAATTATATTAAGACCCAAGTTTCATATCTCTCTGACAATACCAACATCATTCATTTGCACCAACGTATATAGGTAATTCCAACACCTATATATCTCTCTACAAGACACACATACACGAGTCAAGAAAACCACCCATCCTTTTCCTCTCTCTTCCCCCTGAAGTTGTCAATGTAACCAGTTACCGTCAACAAAGAACACAAGAAGCTTTAGAAACACAAAAAGACACAGAATTTGATATTTTTAGTATCTGACACTAAACATACATACTACATATTGGCTATGAGCTGGCAGGTATTTTGATGGCAAATTTAGTTTTCTTGTCTCCTGAACATTATAAGAAACATTATCAACATTCTGCAGTCTGAAGTCTTGATTAAAAAAATGCTGGAAGGTAGCATTTAAAAAATAAAAAACAACCACCCAACTCAGGGTAGGAAAACTGCAACCTGAAGATGATGTCCCCCCTTACTGTACAGGGAAACCAGCATGAGCCCTTTCAAGGACGGAGACAATTTTATTTCTGACAGCCCTTGTTATGACTCACTAACTTTTTTCCTTAATCAGACCACAAACTGCATCCCAGCAAGCGTGTCTACAACAAGCCAGAGAATTAAAAAAAAAAATATTCAATGGCTAAGAAACAGAACTTTGCTATGCAGAGGAAAACAAGTCTAATTCTCAATTTGTCCTCATGCTTTTAGATAGGAAGGGTTGCAAGATCACAGTGAGAAATATTTACTACTTTTTTTTTTCTATACATACTGTAGTCCGAGGAGTCTGAATAACCTCATACAGCCCATCTTCCATAATGAGTATCATTCGAATTAGTGCCTGACGGGATGACAGCTGAAGGGCAACCAAAATTCTGGGCATATTTAGGATATAGTTAGCAGAGAAACTAGTCTCAAAAGTTAGAGGAAACACTCCTCATCAAGTTCTTCGGGACAACTATAAAGTTTTATCAGAACCTACTGCTTGCAAGTTATGCAACACATATAGGAAGGCAGCCTAAGAGCAGCAATTCGTGTTCAGTTCTGCAGAATGCTGTTAATGAAACCCAAAGCAAGCATCATCTCATTTGACCACAGAGATTACTACCTCATTTTATCCCAAAAGCGTTCCTTTAGTGCCCAGCAAAAAGCAAAGCTGTGCGGGGAATCAGAAGAGAGGCATTTACAGTTCAGAACGACAGGCACCATCTCCCCCCTGCTCCTGACTGCCCAGAGCCGCCTCAATGCAAAGCTCACGGTGTGAGCTGTGGACAGGATCCCCCTGAAGATGAATTTCCAAGAAGGGATGCGAAACCGTTCTCCTCGCACAGAAACCTGACAAACTCTCCCCCAACACGGGCTAGGACTACACCGCCTGGGAGTACAACGGAGGCGGGGAAGCACACACGCTGCCCTCCGCGCCCAGCAGAGCCCTCTCCCGACCTCGGCCCGGCCGCGCATCTCCCCCGCCGGCGGGCGAGGGCTTCAGAGCCCACGTTCGCCTTTCCTTGGCGGGCTGCCTCACATCAACGGGCGGATTTTAGGCTCGCTTAAACCCGCCTCCCGGGGAGGGTTGCTTTTCCCCGGGGGGGCAAAGAACTGGGGTCCCCGCGGGGAGTGAGGGTGGGAGAGGAGCCGTCGGGGCGGCGCGGCACTCACCGATGCCCAGCCCCACCACCACGCGTCCCCCCAGCAGGGTCTCCTTGTCGCGGGCGGCGGCCAGGACGCCGGCTCCCGCCGTGAAGAGGCCGCTGGCCAGCAGGATGCAGGGCCGCCGGCCGCACAGCCCGTTGAGGACGCCGCCGGCCAGGGCGGAGAGGGCGGCGGCCCCCACCGTGCCGGAGACGAGCAGCTCCTGCCAGAGGGCGTCCAGGTTGAGCTCCTTCTTGAGGAGGAGCAGGGCCCCCGACACCACGCCGGTGTCGTAGCCGAAGAGGAACCCCCCCAGGGCGGAGAAGACCGACACCACGTAGACGAAGCCAGGGGTCTCGTCCTGCTGGAACTGCCGCCGGGCCGCCCGCTCCAGCTCGCCGCCCGACGCCGCGCTGTTGAGGCTAGAGCACGACTCGGCGGCGATGAGGCTCCGCTCGCCCGCCGCCGCGCCCGAGCCGGCGGCCCCGTCCGCCTGCCGCCGCCGCTTCTCCCCCATCAGGTTGCTCAGGCTCCGCAGCGTGTACTCCACATTGTCGCTGGCCTTGCGGGACATGGGACGGCCGCGGCGGCTCCCGCCCCGGGAAGGGCGGGTGGGGGGGTGGGCTTGAGGCGGGCGGCTGCTGGGCGACTCTGGCTACGGCGCTTGTCCTCGCCCCCGCCCGCCCCTCTCGGGCCGCGCTCAACCGGGTCGCATAGTCCCCGCCACCGGACGGACTTGACGGGAAGTTGCCCGCCGCGGCCGCCGCTCCCAGCGCCCAGGCGGAGCCGGAGGCGGAGGCGGGCGGGGACAGCGGCCTCCCCCCCCCACACTCCCTCCCCTCACACACGGTGGCGCGCAGCACTGCGCAGGCGCGGCGGGCTGCGGCTGCGCACTGAGCGCCGCGACGCCGCCGGCCCCGCCGCTCGCCAGCACCTCTCCTCAGGGGGCGCGGGTCCGCGCCCCCTGAGGAGAGGTGCTGGCGAGCGGCGGGGCCGGCGGCAACGGAGCCCCGCAAGGCCGGGGGGTAGCTCGCCCAGCCCGCCGCCGCCGGCGGTGTTTCTGAGGGGTAGCCCCCCCCCTCATCCTGTGAGGGCTGGAAGGGGCCGCCGGCCTCGCCCGCCTCGCCCTCCCGTTCCGCTGCTGAAAACCACCGTTCGTTTCATAACGTAATGGCTGGAAGAAAGTCCAAAGTTCGCGTTTCTAAAGTGCGGGGTGGCAGAAAAAGGGAGGGTTTTCGACCAATTGTTACCCTATAGAAGGAAAAGTTTGGAGCTTGTTCTCACGTTTATACTTCCAAGTAGGGCGCAGCGGTTTGATAATGCCGTCTTTAAGCGCTTTTCCTGGGGATTTTCGGCAGGACGAAGGCGCGGCCCGCGGGCGAGCGGGGCCGCCTGGTGGCGAGTGCGGGAGGGAGCTGGGGGCGGGGGGGGGGAGGGACGTTGACACGCGGCGACATCGCGGCAGCCCCTGTGGCCACCCTGCGGGGAGAGTCCTCCAGGGCGATGCAAACACTGAGGAAAAAGAAGTCATATCAGAAAATTATCTCACTCCTAAGGCTTGGTCTAACGGGACGTATTAAAATTTTCCTGCCGCCTTGACTGTCTCCGGTAAAGGCCCTTCATAATGGGTCCAGCCAAATGATGGAGAATTTCAGTAATTAATGGGATAAGTTATTGTCAGCACGCGCCTTGTGACCAGCACTAGTCATAGCCACAGGAATTTAAAAATTAGAAGAGGGAGCAAAGCCTAAGGTGGCCAGCTGCATGCGGCCTCCCTGGTGGTTTGCCTCAAAGCAAGCTGTGAAATGCTGATATTCTCTGGTCCAGATAATACCAACTAAATAAAGCAGCGAGCTGTAGCTACCGAAGTGAATTATATTAACAGTTGTCTGTGTAGTTAATCCAGTTAGTGACAGATGTGGCAGTGGATTTATAACTACAATCGGTCAGCTTCCATTTTTAAGCATGTGAAAACTAGGTAAAAATTAAACACATGTTAACGTTCAGTTGTTTTTAATCAAGATTTGGATATTACAGTGTGATTGGCACAGAGCATTCCTTATCCCTGTACAGACCATTAGGGCCCAACACAGCCCTAGAGTAAACGGTTCCAGGCTGTAGGAATGAAGTTAGCATCTTGTGCTACAAGAAACTGTCCCCTGGCCACCAGAAGGCTGGCTTGCATCTCTACACCGCCATCAGGAGAGAGATCTGTAATGTTCCAGAAGTCTCCAGGCTTGCCTGACAAGCACAGCACCCAATACTTTTTATATGTAAGCCCCAACTGAAGAATGTGAGGGACAGTGCATCAAACAGCAAATATTCACAGCAAATCCCTAGCCAGCAAGAAGGAATGCTTTCACAGAATATTGTCACAACAGCTGGCTGTCACAAAAACAACCTGTCTTTTTAACAGCCATCTCAGAAGCTGGAGGCATTCTGTATGTTACAGTTAATAGAGACTCCAGAGAGCTAACAAAAAGCGCTTTTTTTCCAATTGCTGGCCCAACACAATCACAAACAGATATTATTTCTCATCAGATCATGCTGTCAAGCTTATCTTTAAAAGGATTCCCGGAAGAAACACAACAAAGAAGCGGGACGTGCTACACTGAAGACTGACGTCATCAGAAAGAGGGAGGATTTGTTTGGTTTGTGTGTAGATTTTCATTATTATGATCATCTCTCTGTAGTACTGGATTTCATGATAAGAGCTGACTTATAAATGATTTCACAGTCATGTGAAATGTAGTAGGTATGATTAGTAATCTAAGACACGAGGGTCAGGTCCAAAAGGGTTTAGGTGGGTTTTAGGTGTGACATTATGCTTTCAAGAGATTAACTGTTAAATTGAAACACTGTTTAGATTCACAGCTCTGCCTCATTCTCTCCTTTAAGGTGTGTTTGCACAATTGTTTGCAAGGTGATGCCGTGAACTAGATCGAAGAACTGGTCCAGCTTTAAGAAGCTATTTTTTTTGCATTTCAGCAGAGAGCAGGAGCAATCACAGGATTCTACTGTTTTTATGTTGTCGATACATGGCATACATCAGAAGATGTCTTCCAGAAAACTACTGAGCGCTTTGTGCATTTGCCCAGAACTCCCCCAGGCCTGAGTAGCTGGGAGTCAGCTCCTGTCTCTCCGTTGGCACTCAGAAGCAGGTGGATCCATGCCTAAAGCTCCTGGGGACTTCAGTCCAGCCAAAATGCACAGTGAGATGCTGTAGGTCTTTCGTGTGGTAGCCTCACCCAGCACGTGGGAGACCCAAATCACAGATTTGCTTCAGCCCAGGGGGATTTAAATCTATCTCTCTCTCACCTCCCAAGAAGATTGTAGATTAAATGCAGAAAAGATGGGTTCTGAAAGGAAAGGAAACTGGGTTGCTGTGCAGACAAGAACGTAAGAGCCGTGGGGCTAGATGGACAGTGAGGCAGAAAAGGATCTAACGCTGTGGCAGGAGAAGGTCCAGCTTTGCCAATGATGGTTATATTCTTTACATCAAGCCATTGTTGCATTAAAAAAGAGAATAATACACGGAGCAAATCCCCAAACCAAGAATTCTTCCCACTTCAGTCAGTGCTGAAGGGGTAGGCACAAGGGCTTCAAGCCTCATGTAGCAATACAGTGTGCAACCTTGTGTGTTTTTAGGCTCCTAAACTAATTTCTTGTTCATTAGTGTTATGATGCCTTAAGCTCTGCTAAGCAACCTGCTCTGATATATTGTTATGCCACAAGCAGAGTTGCCATGTAAGTTGAGGAATACCACTGCATTGGGTTGAGGGAAATCATCTCACTGAATATGCGAAAAAGATCAGCAAATAGCATTTATAGTAGCAGCAGCTTATGTAATGTCTGAAACCTTGGAAAAGCACTGAGAGTGATGCCAAAACCTTTTCTGGCAAATTTAGTTTGCATGCGGTTATCAAGGTTGAGAAACCTTTTCTCTACACAGAATTTTACATTATCAGCGTGCCAAGAAATAAGGTTAGGTGCCATTTTATAAGAAAAGTATTTCTGCCCTCTGACAAGACATAAATCCTGATCCTAGATCGTACCAGTTTGCTGAGTTTGTGAGTGCATATTGGTGATATAAGGTTACTTATATAAGAACTGTAAGGAACAATCTAGTTTAAAACAGAAAACCAGGAACTGAAAATAGGAATTTAACACTAGAAACAATTTGAAATAAGCTGTGTATTGCCTTAAACCTTCCTTTTGTTCCAAAGCTCATCCTGTTCTCACAACATTGTTTGGTCTCTTTGGAAAGCAGATGCCTTCCGATACATTCCATATCTTTCTGATCCCTGCATGACATTCCTTCTCCAGCCATTTTCACTATCTTGACAGAGTCATTTTCTTAATTTATCTGAATGTATCTATCTCTCAGCTCTCAGTGCAGCTTTAGTTGTTTGTAATCCTTCCAGTGTTTGCTTTGGGTTTTCCTTTATATGTACAGATCCTGATTAGACCAATATCTCAATACTCCAATATCTCAACAAAAGTTGAGATACACACAAGCTCTCCTCGATGGCACTCTCTTACATAGGACTTTAGTTCCTGGCTGTCCTGGCCAGCAGGGTGACTTTTAGCCAATTATTTACCTTCCACCTTGGTTATCTGCATCTGCAAACTGGGGCAACACTATCTACCTCCTCCGTAAAATCCTTTCAAAATGAAAGCGATGTCAGAGTTTGTTCATAAGGAACTGATTGGCACCACGCATTTAATCCTACTGGTCAAGTGTTCAGAGATAAATTGCTTAACAAGTAGGAAGAGTTACAGTATTAGCAGTGGAAAAGGGTGTGGATGGTGGTGATTGCAGGCAGAAGCTGACAAAACCGTGGGTGACACATTCCTCGCCTGACAGGCAGTGCTGGCAGCAGCACAGCTAAGGTTGCCTAACACTTAACACCACAGGCTGTTTTAATCCCATGTAACTCCACCAAAGTAATCATTTGAGATCACATTTTGCATAATTGCTCTCTCTCATGCTAAATATATAAATTCCAGCAAACCCACTTCAGACCCATTGAAAATGCAATTGTAAGACACACGTGTTTTTTGAAGTTAATTTTTTCTCTCTATTTTTAAGATCTCCATCTTTTTCATGCTTTAGAGCAGGGACTCAATTTTTGGCAGGAGAACAGTTCCTGTCTGCCTTTGGCTGTCAACCGAAAGATCTAACGATATTTGACTGAAACAGAGTCTCTGACAGAGTCAGCAGCAACCCCTGTGGGAACGTGCTGCTAAATCCAAGTGTGCCCCGAGCGGGTCTGCAGCCATTAAACTGAGAGCTGTGTGCTCGCCTCTGCGCAGAGGTCCAGAGGTGAGATTTGGGCAGCCCATTTAGATGCAGGGCTCTAACAACCAGGGCCCAGCACATGCTGAAAGCCAGTGGCGGTCCCAAATGGAGGGGGAAGAAAGATTTTTATTATTGCACCATTTTGAATTTTATTTGGACTCTTATTTTTGTACCATTTGGAATTTTAGTTGGACATTTATTATTATACAATTTGGAATTTTTACATTCGTGTACTTGAAAAGATGGTTTGCCAGGTTACAATCCTTATCATAGAATCATCTGGGTTGGAAGGGACGTTTAAGATCATTGAGCTGAGGGAACTGGGGTTGTTTAGCCTGGAGAAAAGGAGCCTTTGGCTAGAGAACCTTATGGCTCTCTACAACTACCTGAAAGGAGGTTGTAGAGTGTCGGGGTGTCCCGTCTCTCAATCGCGGCAGTGGAGAGGTGGGGGTCATTCTCTGCTCCCAAGGAATAAGTGATAGGACAAGAGGAAGTGGCCTCAAGAAATGGCCTCAAGTTGCCCCAGGAGAGGTTTAGATGGGATATTAGGAAAAATGTCTTCTCAGAAAGGATTGTCAAACATTGGGACAGGCTGCCCGGGGAAGTGGTTGAATCACCATCACTGGAGGTGTTTAAAAGGCGGGTAGACGTGGTGCTGAGGGACATGGTTTAGTGGTGGTTTTGGCAGTATTAGGTTAATAGTTGATGAATCAAGCCATAGTACCCTATAAAAGTTATAACTACTTAGTTACACCACCTAACAGCATGAAAATCAAGGACTTGGCACAACACTATCCACAAGATACCAGGGAAACACTGCTCTTGATACACCATATCTTCAAACAAATGTATGCCAACACAGAGCTGTTTGTCTGTCTGCCAAATGGAAACCTCTTCAAGTGCTGCAGACAGGCCCAGAAGAACAACAGTTCGTCTCTCCATCAGCTCAGATTCCTGGGATCAGAGAGTGCCCCTCTCTTCCAATACCTAGCGTCCGGTGTACATGAAAGACACATGTAGGAAAAAGGGAACCGCATGCAAAACCATCAGTTTTAGTCCAAACCCCCTTAATTCTATTGTTCACTAAATAAATTTGATTTATGAGAGTCCATTTCCCTAAAAGGTGGGCAGTACTTCTAAACCAAATCCTTCTACAGATTATATAAGACGAGCACATCAGTTGTCCATCATTTAATGAAATAAAACCGAAAAATAAATTGGAAAGGCTTTTAGGCTTATGTACAACTACAGGCTATTCTGCACCTAGAAAAGTAGCAGCTGACCCAGCGTGAGTTCACTACTTTATAAGCTCTGACCTCATCAAAGCAAAATGTAACCGTCAAATCAAAGTCCCAAGAAGCGGAAACCATATGTCTTAAGCAGCAGGTGAAAAGCTGGCTTTGCTGTCAACCCTGACATTGCATTGCCTCCAAGCAGAACACTATTCACAAGTGCTTTTTCCGAGGCTGCAAATGAAACTCGAAACAGGCTGGGAGGAATTCAGTTACTGACTCATTAAGTTGGTCATACCCTCTGGATCTGACAGATGGCGAATCCGTCAAAACTTGTTTGGTGTTTTTTTTGGAGAGAACTGTACAGTGTGGGATAAGCAAGTTTGAAAAGGAAATTGGACCACGTGAATTCCCTGTGCAAAGGCAAAATACGTACAGAGAGTGCCTAAAGTCGACTGATACGTGCCAGGACATCATCCTGGCATGTGGAAGATGAAAACCAGCACTTTCCATGTCTGGGAAACAGGATGGAGCCACAGCAAACTGAGACTTTTATTTGACTCCTTGCTTATTTCTTTCTGTATCTGTACTTCAGAAGTCCTATTTCCACCAATGTAGACAGACATCTTTTTTAAATCTATTTTGTTAGGCTGTGAGTATTAAAATCTGCTACATTTTTTAAATAGGTCCTCTGTGAAATGTTTTATGGAAGTCTCTCTACCAATTTTCACAAATTCCCTGACAAGCATCACACCTGCCACAGTGATAATTTCAAATATAACATTAAGCACTCATGAAAATTGCATTAATAGTGATTCTTGACCCCTTCAAAGCAACTGATACGAGTATGTGCTAATCTCATTGGAAGGTTAATGCCGTCAGTAGGAAGCGTTGAACAGTTGCTGATATTCATCACAAAGTAATGCTACTGATTTTTGAAAAACCTCTGTAAGTTCAATGAGGACTCTTGCTTACAACCTGACGCTACCATGCAGCCCTGGACGTATCAAGGAGGCACTTCTGATGGTGCTCCAGGTGAAAGAGGAAGGGTGGGAGTTGAACGCACGGGGTCTCTTTCTAGAGGCTTTCCAAGGTAACAGGCTGTTTTCATTAATGATGGAAAATTTGTGCACCTGCTTCCCTCTATAGCTACAAATTATGTGCCTAAATAAGGCAGATTTGATCCCATCCTGGGTTTGCTTGCATCAAAAAGGTATTTAGAGGCTTCCCTCAGGTGCCTATATGCTGAGGCACAGCACCTGGCAAGAAGGGGGAGCAGCTGTGCCGCCAGGCACAGTTGCCAAGTCTCTACCATCAGAGTCACTGAGACTTTGTGGGGCACATGGCTGGAATGTGGTCACAGATGGATACAGGATATTTAGGAAGGACAGGCAGAAAAGAGCAAGGGGTGTCACGGAGCTCCTTGACTATGTGGTGCCCCAGTATCAAACTGGAGAGTTTGTCTGCTGAGAGTCAAGATCAGAGTGAGGAGGAACCTAGGTGGGGGATGTTGTGGTAGGGATGTACTACAGACTGATGGCTATGAGGAGGCAGGGACTGAGGCTTTCTGCAAACTCAAAGTCTCCCACTTGGAGCCTTTGTCCTCACTGGGGATTTCAGCCACCTGGTTGTCTGCTGGGAGAGCAGCACAGCATCGGGCAGGCAATCCAGGAGGTTCTTAGAGTACAGTGGTGATATTTTCCTAATACAAATGCAAGGGGGGGCAGTCATGGCCTTCTTCTTAATGCTGGCTTGACCTCCTGCTGAGGAGCAGGGAAGGAGCGGGAGTGAGAGCAGTCAAGGAGCATGGCTTGGGCTGCAGCAGCCACGAGGTGACAGATGCAGAGGAGAGCCAGGAAGGTGAGCAGCAGACTTAGGACCCTGGGCGAGCAGACTGACTTATTCAGGAAATAGCCTGTGGGAAGCAGCCGTGAAGAGGAAGAGTCCCCAGAGGAACTAACTGGCTTTTAAAGAGAACTTACTGAGAGCTCATGCATGAACTATCCCCTTGTGCAGGAGCACAGGAAACTTCAGTTGACAGCCCATTTGGCTGGGCAAGGACAATCCTAATGAACTGAAATACGGACAGGGAATATGCACGAAGCAGAAGGGGGAGGAAAAAGCACTGCTCAAGCACTTACGTGTCAAATCAGGGAGGGTAAAGCCCAGCTGGAACTAAAATTAGTGAGGGACATAAAGGGTCGTAAGGTAAAAAAAGATACCTACAGGTGTAACATGGGTCTGCAGGTGGATGGGAGAGACAAGAGAGTGACAGACAACACAGAAAAGGCCGAAGTAATCGGCACATTCTTTTGCACCAGTTCGCACAGGTGAATCGTGCTTCCTGGCCTTTGCAGGTATCAGCACAGGGTGAGAAGAGAAGGGCATTGGGGCAGCAGCAGTCAGGGACCACTGAGACAACTTGCATGCATTCAAACCCATGGTGGTCACTCGAGAGTGTCGATATTGCTGACCAGTGACATTGCAAGGTCCCTGTCTATCATCTACAGAAAATAATGGCAAGCAAGAGAGGACCCCGATGACTGCAAGAAGGTTAATGTTACACAGATTTTTAAAATAAAAGCAACAAGAAGGATATAGAGAACCGTAGGTCAGCCTGATTGATCCCCTGGGGGAAGATGGTATCCAACTGTGCCCTCTTCCTCTTGCCTGTGCACAGAGATGCTGGTGCAGGTCACCTAGTGTTGTGGTGGAGCCCAAGCTCACCTGTGCCAGGTGGCAACTGTGCTGAGCTCCCCCACATCTCTCATTAATGCTTGAAGCCTTGGTGCAGGTGGCCTTGAGAGGTGTCTTAATGTGGAGAACTGCTCAGTGCAGTGTGGAGCTGCTGGAGCAGCCCCTGGCAGGTTATGTGAAAGGTTCATTTCTGCTCGACCCAGACACCCAGGGTACCATGGACACCAGGCCACCAAGTTGCTCCTTGTTATTCCTGGGACATTTATCTGAGGGAGCGCAGGGGTGCCCTGGATAAGAAGACAGCTTTGCCCTTCATGCAAGTGGTGTTTGTTGAGCACCAAGAGCGCACGTGGCACAAGTGGTGCTGGGACTGCACTGGAGGACTGTGCAAGGCAGAGAACGACAACTGATGCAGCCACGTTCATACTGGCTGCCAGGAGTGGTCCCAGGAGCAACCCATCCCCAACCATTCCCAAGCTTTGTCTCAGGTCCAGTTGGTTCGCTCCAAAACAGAGGCTGGAGTGAACTAAAATTTTGCACTTTGGCCTATTAGGGATCAGCACTTGTGTTCACTCACTAGCACTATTGTATTTAGCAGAGCAGAAGACTCTCTTTGCTGACTACCTAGGGAGCTGTAGCTCCTGCCTCAGCACTTCTGCTTACATGCTGAAAGCAGATGGCATGAATACCCACCTTGATGTAGGCAACTGGGCATGCTGCCTGTACTAGAGCTTTTACTACAGACAACAATTGGGTCCCTGAGAGGCATAGCCCCGTGTGTAATATAGACATAAACGTGAGGTCTTGGCTTACAGAAAGCAACATATGGTATCGTCAGTAGAGAATAAAGCAATATGTGTTTTATGTATTAATATGAAATATATGAGGTAATAAGGATGGTTTAGTATTCAGCCTCCCTCTAAGACATTAGCAATACAGTTTAGGATACGTGCAGCTTCCAGCTCTGACAGTGACACATGTAGGTGACACAAAGTGTGCAGTTAACACAGAAATGGCAGGTACCTACTGCTAATCAATAGTACAGGTATCCTGAATATGTCCCAGGGGAACAGAGACAAACAGCTCACATGGTGGTATGTAAATGTAAGGGCTTGGGGAGATAACAGAATAACAGAACACATTTAAGGGTTGCATCTTGAGTTGTGCAATGAGACTGATACTACTTACAAGAAGACTATGAGACTGAAAACATATTAAGAAAGTGTAAAAGCTTTGACTACACTGAAATGTGTGTGCTTATTCTGAACAGTAATAAACTTGCATTTTATTTGTTGCAATTCTGCAGCTGTATGCTAATCCTTACAATAACTTTGATTTCAGAGGGAAACACCTAATAAAGAAGTGGGAATTTTACAGGTCTATATTTTCCTAACAGTAAACAGTTGGAACATCTCTAAGCAAACAAGAACTATTCAAGGAACTTGGTTTGGTGAATGTATTTGATACTGTTTTTAAAAATACAATTCTGTGAGCAATGGGGTGGTTATTGCTCAGGACCAGTGACAAACAAGGAAGTTATTTTATTAATTTGTTGTCATTTTATTCTTACACTCAGGTCTCCAAAACTGGCTGTTAGGGAACTGAGAACGGGAGAAAACCAGAGTTTGATATCATCATGGTGGATAACATAAAATAAAAGTGAGACAGAATCATAGAATCATAGGGTTGGAAGGGACCTCTGGAGATCATCTAGTCTAACCCTGCTGCCAGAGCAGGGTCACCAAGGGCAGGCTACACAGGAACGTGTCCAGGTGGGTTTTGAATGTCTCCAGAGATGGAGACTCCACCACCTCTCTGGGCAGCCTGTGCCAGGGCTCTGCCACCCTCAAAGTAAAGAAGTTCCTCCTGAAGTTTACGTGGAACTTCCTCTGCTCAAGTTTGTGCCCATTACTTCTGGTCCTGTCCCTGGGCACCACTGAAAAGAGCCTGGCCCCATCATCCTGACACCCACCCTTTAAGTATTTATAAGTGTTGATAAGGTCCCCCCTCAGAAGTCTTTTTTCCAGACTGAAGAGACACAAATCCCTCAGCCTTTTAAGAAGAAAAGAAAAAGATAAACAGAAGAAGATAAAAATGGTAGAGGAAGCAAAAAATTGAAGAAGAGTAGGGGGAAGTCAGAATCAAACAAATAAATAGGCTTGTGGGCTTTTGGAAACTTTCAAGTAGTGAAGGTGGAGAAAAAGAAAGAGACGGGAAAAAAAAGACATGGTGAGTAAACAGGTCGAAATCTAAGTTTTAGATACTGGTTCCAGCTGGGTTGGGTTAGGTAAGGAGAATCAATCAACAAGCAGCAGCTTTTATGGCAAAAAAAGTCTGAACATCACTGGTATTTGAAGAAAAAGAAGAGGAGTAAATAAGCAATCATTTGTGGCACAATCCCTCCCTATGCTCCCTCTTGCTATTGGGATTGACATTGCTTTAGAAACCCAAGCATATTTGTTTGTAATCTGGTGGTGGAGCTGTGTATCAAACAGCTTCCAGGCTGTCATTTGTTAAAAGGAACTTCTGCTGAAGCACAGGACAGACTTTTACTAGGTTTCTTTACAGGAAAACGTAGTCCGAATGGGTGTTTTTTAGATCCGATTCCAAGTGTCAGCCCCACACCCAGGCCCGCACATGATTCTCTGTCAAGATCCTGCCCAAGCCTTCTTGTGAGTTGGGTCCTTTGCGAGGCACCACACAGCTGCTCTGTCTCTAGAGTTGTACCCCGATCCTGCCTTTCTACGAGGCAGGGACAAGAAGAATAGATGGGGTTCCCTTTACTTGGAACCTTCTTTCTCTGAACATCACCAACCTTGACCAATTCACCTAACAGTCTGCCTCAGGAAAAGCATTTATTAGTACCTTGCCAGTTTGAGGTTTCAACCCATTCCTGAAGGCTGCAATCCCTGGAGGATACAGGCTGGCCCAGCGCATACATACCTTCTTGCTTGGAGGCAGTGCAGAGCACATGGGAGTGGATGAACCAGCCCAGCAGCCATCTCTGGGTAAAGACTTACATGCTCTTGCACCACCCCTTAATGTGGGTGCGACGTTCACAGCCCATTGCAGATGGGCAGCCCACCCAGCCTGTGAACACGCAGCAAACCTGTCCCTCCTGGGCATCTGAGCTGCCATTTCCAGCCCTCCCTTGCCACTGGAAGAGAGCAAGAGACCACCAAATCAGGAAAGGCTTGGGTTTCTGCAACCACTGTCATTCACCACGGAGACACAGATGACGCCAGGACTGGCTTGTCTCTCATGAAGACGGCTGTGAACCGGGCTCTGACTCACCTGCAGGGATCAGCCTCCTCACAACAAATGCCTTCCCTCAACTGCAACCCTCCAATCCAGATGCGCTTTGGTCCCTGCAGACCAGGCTGTCTGCTGCTCTTCGTGTAGAAACGACCTCTCTGACAGTCTTGTTTCTCCTGTTCCTCCAGGTAGCACACTTTACACAAACTGGTGTGATGACAAGTTCTGTTTGAACAGGAAAAATTACTTCAGCATCACAGTGATCTTTCCATTTTCCCCAATAATCTTGCTGTGTATATTACATTGTGCTTTGGGACCAACAGAGCCTCAAAACAATGTTAGGCTTTTTGAACAAACAGCCATATTAAAAAACAGATCCTGCCCTGAAAGTTTATAGTTTAGACAAAACCAGAGATAGAGAAAATGGAGCTGGCATATAACGTGAACAGGGTTTGCAGTTACATTACCTGCACTGTCCTCCTTATTCCCCACCAGGGACAAAGAAGGAAAAGTAGATAATCCATCCAAAGAGATGGATTATTTCTAACAGGCATGCTGATTCCTCAAATTCATTCATAAAAAAGGAACAGGGAAGAGAGGCAGGGCACTGTAGCACTGCAAATTACACTGGAACTTTCTGTAGTTATAACGCGTCGGTGCCTGTCATTTGAAATTTCTGCATCAGTTATTTAGGAGTTACGTGAAAGGACAAAAAAAAAAAATTTTAGTCATCAAATTATCATAACTGGTTGGGAAATCAGAAACTTAGGGTAAGAGAGGAGATGAGAGGATCCTCCTGGATATGCGAGTTCCCTAAGGAAAAGAATTACTAATGAGAGAAAATAAACGGTATAAAATAGATCATTGATTTTTTTGTATGGGGGAGGATCGCAAATGATCAGTGTTCTTTCTTCACAGGTATTACCTTGTCTGTGGCCATGAAAACTGCCACTGGCAGCCTCTTCCTGATATTGCCTAGGATCACCACTCATTAGACCTAGGACAAAGATATTTCGGACTGGTACCCTGGGATGGGATCTGCTTCTATTCCCCATTACATTGGGTGTCCAGCTGGAACTCTTCTGAGGTGCTGAGATGCACCTCTCCTACGAGGACAGACTGAGAGAGTTGGGGTTGTTCAGTCTGGAGAAGAGAAGGCTCCGAGGAGACCTTATAGTGGCCTACCAGTATCTTAAGGGGGCCTTACAAGAAAGCCCTTTTCTTGTAGGGACTTTTTAGGATGTTGGGTAATGGTAGGACTAGAGGGAATGGATTAAAACTAGAGATGGGACGATTCAGACTGGACGTTAGGAAGAAGTTCTTCACCATGAGCGTGGTGAGACACTGGAACAGGTTGCCCAGAGAGGTGGTGGAAGCCCCATCCCTGGAAGTTTTTAAGGCCAGGCTGGACGGGGCTCTGAGCAACCTGGTCTAGTGGGAGGTGTCCCTGCCAATGTTAGGGCAGTTGGAACTAGATGATCTTTAAGGTCCCTTCCAACCCTGACAATTCTGTGATTCTATGCCTGCATGCTAACACTGCTATTCTCTGGGAACCTCTGTTCACTCTCCCTTTCTGATGCAACATTTAGAACCAACACCCTGTTCTAGTTTTATTTTCTAATTGGTTGCCTTGGTGAGTTGGACCATTGATTTAAGATTTCTTCATTGATGAAAGGGATGAACGTTTCATTCTAGAGAGGCTTTGACCAACTCCCTGAGAAAACAAATGAGCTTATGAAAAGCACCAAAGCAGACCTGTTGCTCAGGAGCAATACAAATGCCTGCTTAAGGCCAGACTTTCTGGACTGGGGCATGTTCACATCAGGTTCATCTTCTGAGAAGCTGAGAATCTCCCCCAGGTCTCTATTGAAATCTTTTTCTCAATGATTTTTTTCCTCTGGGAAGGTTTTAATATCTCTTATGAAATTGCAAAACAGACAGCTGATTTAAAGTCCTCTTTTCTACCCAGCAATCACCATCTCCTGAGTCCAAAGCAAAGAGATAGCTGGTCTTCTCACTCCCAAGATTGTAACAATTGAGTATTTGGTTACTGACATGGTCAAATCAAAATGTTTCTTCCATAATTTACTCTTTGGAAAATTTTACTGACATTTTCAGGAAAAATCCAGACTGAAACAAATGACAAACTGCAGTCTAATAAAGTCATAACTGTCTTATTTCCAAGGGAAGCACTGAACAGCTTTAACTGTGGCTGGCATCTGAAGAAGTGAGAGTATGCCCGCACCACGTGCTGAAGCTCCAAGCCTATATATCTGAACTAGAGCAGGGTACACTTAGCCACCTGAGCAGAGAGCTCTGCTCGGGCTAATTTGTCATTCAGACGGAGTTTTTATTAATGTAGTGCTGAACATCACACCAATGAAGCCATGTTTAAGATGTAGCCCAGGTACCACTGAATCCCTGAATATTTAGTAGCATGTCTGCACTATTGTTTGGCTCATGGCTTTCCATTTTATTGCACTTAGTGTACACCACTCAACACACTGCAACTTCATATAGGCATTATAAGCTATCTTCTATTAGTAAGACATACCCGAAGATGGTAGCAGTTGGTCCTCAAATTTTCCTGTGTCAGGAGAATAATTTATTCATTCCTTTTTATTCAGTCATGAAGAATCTTGTGTCCTGAATCTGTCCATATTTGATGAAACAGTAGAACAGCTACACTCTAGAATGGACTACATCTGTTGTAAGCAGTGGTCTTACAACAGCAAACTGCCCCACCAGATGTGTTCTGCAACATGAGTTTATCTTGGGGACTGATCCTTAAAACAATTCAATGAAGAAGTCACAGTGGCTTCAAGGGATTCTACTTATATGTATAAATATTTAATTCAGTATGTATGAAAAGTGTAAGATTTGTAATGGTTTAATTCAGATTTGCTCATACCTGCTTTTCAGCAAGAAAAAAGCTCCGGGCTTTTCGGTGAAGCTTGTAAATGTTCGGAAATATACCTGGATACAATAATAGGCCAAAGACGATAGTGCGTTAAAGGAAAGTATTAAGTTATTCTGTACGATAGAGATTTACCAAAGAAAACTAGAAATGAAGGTGTTACCCCTGTGCTGGGAGAAAAATTATAGCAACAGATACTTGGGGAAGGGAAGACTGGACCAGAGGGGAACAGCAATGCAGTCACAGCCAGTAACATCATCGCCAAGGGTGCTGTCCCACAGCACCTGAGGCAAGATGAGAAGAGCAGGTCCAGTGACACTAACCACGGTCCACACTGTCCATAGATGCACCAGCCAAGTCCATAGAATTAAGGCCCAAGGTTAATCAGGAAAATCAAGTCAGCAAATCAGGGTCAGAATCAGGTCCAGTGAGGATAGCCAGGGCAGCCAAGAATCAGTAATGGCCAGATAAGTTCATAGTAGTGAGGCTGATCCAAGGTCATGCCAAGAGGTCAGATGCAAATTGACCGAGTACATGGACATGGCTGTAACGTAGCTCAGGCACAAAGAAGGGCAGGGGGCCAAGCTGAAATGCAGCTCCAGAGTGAAGGAGATGCTTCTTACAGCTCTTCCTTGCATATCTCACCTGAACATAATTCACCTGAACCAAGGTTGCACAACAGCATCATGTCAGCACCAACCTTGAGCACAGGCAGACAACCCCCAGGAGTGTGCTCAGGGCCTGACAACAACCAGAACAAGATAAAAAAGTAACTGGCACGTTTTACACCCTACTTGTTGCGTACTCCCAAACAGAGCTGGAAAAAGCACTATTCAAACATCCTTCAGATGGGACTCAAAGTGCTACCACCGAGAGGAGGAAGTGGTAGTAATGTGGAGACGGTATTTGTAATTCAAGTACACATTCCTTGAGTTGCAGCATGTGATAGGACACTTTTGGCTTTCCCTAACTGAAGTCAGCCGATGAAGGTACCAATTAGGTGCTCTAGGGGGACCTGAACACATTCTTAATGTTATGATCTAGTGTCTAAACCTATCTATTGGTCTAAAATCTATCACTGAAGTTCATCTGACCAGTGTTTTTAAATTTACCACTACTTTTGATACTAAACAACTGTCTATGTCTCAATGAAAGTCAATCTCCTTTGGGATTGGCTTTACCTGAACAAAATGCTATAGGCCAAATATAAACCTAATTATCCTCCAGCACCCCAGGCTACTAAAACAAACACAGAAGTATTTTATAAGCTAAGTTCTAAAAACTGTTTCATAAGAGGTTTTGAACATGGAAAGTGCTATAGATCCTGTGCGCTGAAATCCATTGCATCCGATGCTTGGAAAACAGCAATGCTGATTTGAAGAAAAGCGGTTGTGAAGTTTTGACTGTAAGAAGTAACATTCCTTCTATCTAATAACGTTGACAGTAAAGTACTACTAATCCTCAACAACAACATTTTGCTTCTTGGTTCAATAGAATAATGTGGTGCTACAGCTGCTATTTTGATATCAACATCTGTCCATGCCTTATGGAGATTTTAACTTTAAAAAGAAAACTAAGCTAGCGGATGTCAGCTCCCTCAATTTATAGAATATTAGTGAATGAGAAAGCATTAAAAGCTGATTTAAAATTGCAATATATAAAGAATGAAGCATCAGGTGAAGTAATTAGCTAAAAGAAATGCCATGGAATTCTGAAATGTTATTTACACATAATTAATTTAGAAACAAATCCCCAAGACTTTCAAGTCATAGATGGTTACACAAGCCATATGCAGGTGTGGTGGGTAAACTGAGCATTCTTAGTTACAGGACAAATGCCCGAAGAGACAGTTCTGCACTTCCAGGCTTCCTTGCACAAAGCAGACAAAGGACTTTTATAAAGGATAGAATAAAATAATTTTTTAGAAAACTGACTGATCTCATTTTAAAGTCCCTATACCATGCAGGCATGCCAGCAAATTTACCTCACCTGTGGAAATCCCCATCTACCAGATTGCAGCTTCCAGCTGGAAGCTTCACCTGCAAGCTATTATGCTTTTGTCTAAAACACCGAGAGGTTCATCACTTCTTATTCCCACATGTAAGCATTTATACAAAATCATCAATCACCTTCAAAGCTGAAGAGATCATACTTCTTAAATTTCATATTGGAAGATTCATTTTACAGCTTCTTATTTATTTTTCTGGCTTTAATCCTGGGCAATGACACAGCTTTCAATCAATACACATGGACGTATTTCTTCATGTATAGGTGTTTCTCCACTACTTACATTTCTGGCTCAAGATGACGTGTAGGAATTAAGGCACTGAAAACACATTGGGAGTCAGTATAAACAAGAAGTTGCAGATAGGTACGTACCTATAACAAACTTTTAAAATAATATTATTTAACTGTGAAGTAGTAAAAACATGAGGATCACCCAGCCCTAAATGGGTCTTTCTTGAGCATCCATCCAGCAGTTTGAATGTCCTATTGAAAAAACAGAGCATGCTCACGACATTGAATATCACACCATCGTGCCCAATAAGAGGCACCTGACTATAAATCTTTCTCCTGTGTGCTTCACTTCACCATTTAGAAGTTATTTTGAATAAAAGAGTAAAAAAGAGTCAAGTGAGTTCAGTGGCAACATTTTTATTATCAGGAATCAGCACTACGATTTGAAGTCTTGAACCTCTGTCTACCATGACAACTAACAACGTTCAAAACTAGTTGTGCTGGCTGGTTGTGGCACAGCAGCTCAGTATGGAGGTCCGACTGCTTCCAGGAGCCTGGAGTGAGACAGCTTAAAATAGCGCCCAAGGGTAGACCAACAACAGACTTAGGACCTGTTTCTAAGTTTGGCTTAGCTTTGGGGGTAGAAAGGATACACTATACCTATAATCTATACCCTTTGCCTTAAAGAAGACCTCTTCCACACAGTATCCTTTTCCTTCACCTCACTCAGTACAGCTGCTGTGGCTGGTAGGCTGGGAACAAGGGATGCTGAGCGCTTGTGCCAAATGGAGCGTTCCTGTGCAGTTGCTAAAATTATCACGAGGACTGAAAGAGAGAGAACGGAAATAGCAATTAACAGCTTATAGTTCCCCAAATGCTGATCAAAATTCTGTGTGACACATAAGAGACACTCCTGAAGCCCAGTGCATCTCCCCTGCTGGACATCAAAACCCTGTTATAAACTGAAGAGTTATGGGGGCTTCTTGAAGAAAAGGCAGCCACAGCCCTTAGAACTTAAATTGATTGCTAACACCAGTCTTCCCATCTTCACTCCTCTTCCTCCGCCTTCCTTAATAAATGGTTTAAAACATTTAGGTTTTGAACATACAAAGCATTACATTTACACTGAAGCCACTAATATTATCCTTCTGTCCAGCCAGCACTTCAGCAAAGGCTCCCCAGTAACAAGCATTCAGACACCACTCTACCCACAAAATACAAACAAAAGCACCTTCACGGTGCATAAACCCTCTTCCTAACCTCCTAAAGGAGGCTTTACAGCATGTTCAGAAGGCAGAGACAGAAGTCTGGCTCTTGCAGACAAGCTGAGGAATCTATTTCAAATCATAGGACTCTTGCAAGATGACCTGCTGTTGTTCAATCTCTTCCATAGCAGGTAATTTCTAACTCACTACTTTCAAGGGTGGTTTATCAAACATCTCAAACATGGTGATTTCACAGAGAAACACATTCTGTCTGGTTTGCGTTCTCTCCAGCTATTCAAAGCTAGCACTTTGCTGAACTTAGAGTTCACATGCTTCTTAACCTTGCTCAGCTTCTTCCAGGCAGCTACTAGGGACAATCAGTCCTTGTCAGCCTCTGGCAGAGACCCAACACCTACCATGTATCCAGATGCTTCCTTGTGCCTTTGTATATGTTTCCACCTTCCACATGAGGCTGACAGACACAAAGTCTGCTCACATCACATAGCCACAAAAATGCCTCAGGAATTAAAACAGGCTCTCAAGTAACACATCCGCAGTTTGTGAATAGTGACCTACATGAAGAGAAGTATCAGGTACAGAAGAAAAGCCGTGTTTCTTCTCCTATTTTCAATGTAGTGTTTTTCTTCAAGGGAGAAAATACCCATAAGAAAACTCTGCAAAGATTACTTGCTCTTAGGTATGCCACACAAGATATAGATTGCCCATTTCACCCCAAAATAGTACGCTGCTTTCCAATTGCCTCATCTTCTGAATGTTAGGAGGTCAGAAAAATAGAGGCAATAAGGTGCAAGTGCCTTATGTCGCAGCCTCCTGGAAACCCAGGAGGACTGCTGGTGAGAGCAGGGGATCCCATGAAGGTCTTACAGGACCCCGTGGTTGATCTCCTACAGGCAAGTGTCCCATGGAGGTATTTGTGGTGACACATGCAGTACATCAGCCAGGCATCTGCATCCCAGGGCCTCAGGGCCTGGATCTCCCACTGGATGTGTGCTCTCCTGTCCCTATAAGGGTAGCCATCACTGTGCACTGCTGGAGGACAAAACTGGAACCTCTTCCAGATTTTCTGGAGCGTGGGAGGTAAAAAGGAGAGAGCCATGGGCCTCTGAGCCTGACAGTTCATTTAGATGAGCAGCCGGCAGGATCACTAAAGCTGTTGGCAAGAGGGCCGCACCCTGAACAACCACAGACAAACTCATGCTCCTCTGCAAGGTGTGCAAACGTGCCTGAAGTCCACGAAGCCACTGGGAGAAACTACTCTGCTGTTTCAGAGAAGACATGAAGTCTAAGGTGACCGTTAAGCATAAGGCTGAAGTAGAAATACCTGTTCTGCAAGGATGCAGGTACTGGAGACCAGGACCACTCTACTTACTTGTCTTCAGCTTTTTCAATTTTATTGTTGTACTGACAGTTGCTACAGATTTGGTCCCTTTGTGCAGACCCTAGTGGTTGATAGCCCTCTACCAGCTAACCAGTACCTGCATGAGCTATACTATAGAACCACAAGTTCTTCAGCCTGACCTTTGGCTCCTCTGTGCAACAGACGCTCATAGAAAGGGGCGTCGGCTTTTTATTTCCCCAAGGAACTAAAGACCAAAGGAGTCACAAGTTACAGTTAACTTGGAAGCTGACTTTCCAAAATCCCATAGAGCTAGCAGCTTCTTTAGTACTAGCACAATAAATGCCTGTTGGGACAGAACAAAATGGGGCAAAAGGCAGCACCTGGTACCAGCTCCTATTTTAGTGCATTCCCGTTAAAGATGGCAAAGAGGGGTGCAAGAAACATTCTTGTAAGCTTGATATTTATTTTATTTTTTTCTGAGAAGAGGCAGGTACCAAGGATGCGTCCCTCTGAAGCAATCTGCTGTAACATTTTAAATGCAGCCTGGGATCGTGAGCTAAAACCTGGCTAGTAGCTAGCAATTAGAAAGAGCACACTTAACTTTGCAGACATAGAGGCCTGTCAAACTGAGATGAGCCATAACGTCACTTGAGAAATTTAGAAATGTCATGAAAAAAATTAATAATGTTTTTGAGGCACAGAGGTACCACACGGGGCCCAGTAGAGGCATTACTTCTGAGTGTTTATTCGCAAAAGAAATTGGAACCAAAACAATACATTTTAAGATGCATTCATACCCTCTCTTCCCATCACATCTGTGTAGGTTGAAATTCCACAGCAGCGATAGCCGCAATGAAATGCTTAATAACTTTTCAAACACCCACTTGCTAAAAAGCAGCACAGGCCTCCCCACAGCTGATACCTCAGCTTGTTTCCCAAGTCGGAAAGGGACTTTCCCATTCCCAGCATCTTCCTCCAACATGAACAGAACTGGACCACAGCAGGGAGTGGGAGAGAAAGAACACTGAGGACTATTTGGGACAAGGAGTCTCAGAGACTCCTTATCAGCCCCACTAAGAAGTATGTCCTAGCTTTGCAGTAATATGGCTCTGGGAATAAGATGTTTTTCTAAATAAAATAGACGTAGCTATTTGTGGATAAATGTTAATGAAAATCTCGCAGAAATGACTGAGTATCTTTAGGTTTCAGTTTCTGGTCACGTAAACTATTTCAGCCTTACTAGTTTCTTCTCAGAATCCGACAGTTTCAAAAGAAATTGGTATTAAAGTGAATTGCTAATGTGGAAAACTGCCTGTGATGCAAAGGAATTAAACATTTCATGAAAGAAAATGTGGAAATCAAAATACATGGTGGGAGTTGATGTACAGTCAAATCTTCATTGCCAGAAATGAGACATTTCCCTCCCTGCCCAGCAGTGTGAGCAGCCACCAGGCAACAGCCACCACAAGCAGGATTCTGGGGAGTCTCTCCCTGCACCCCTGTGACTGCGCCAACGTAACCCACAGGGGATCAACCCGGTCACTAACCATTTCATGGGGAAGGGTGGTCAGCCTCCCCTCAGCAGGAGGGGTAGACCCTACCTACCCAAAAGAAGCAAGAATTCACATGCCAGGGTCAGAATCATCTCCAGAGTATTTCAGAGGCCTATGCTTATTGCACTTCTGGAGAGCACCATCAAGACACGGCCTCAAGATCAGGAAGATGCAGAAGGAAAATGGCTGGGAAAGAGGTTCGCACGCTGCAGCACTGAACAGCCAATGATGCAGTTTGTCTTCTGTACCCAGAAGGGCAGTAAAGTAAGACACAGGGCACCGTTCCATCTTCGTGCAAAACCTTGCTAAGCTCTCATCTCAAGCACCTTTTGCAGCCCCACTCTCCACATCTCAGGAAGGAAGTAGGAAAGATAGGGAAGCAACAGAGAAGGGCAACTAGAATGATGAAAGGGAGAGATCAGCTGACTTGCAAGGAGAACTAAAAATGCTGAGGGGGCACACAAGCAAAGCTTACAAAATCATGAAGGCAGAGGAAAAGTTAAATGCACAACTTATCCACCAAATCCTTCAAATACCAGAACTATAAATCACTTACTGAAAATAGTAGGAGATAAGTTTAAAACGTATAAACTGTTGGGTTTTTTTTTCATGGGTTGCACTGAACTTGCAGAATCTGTTGCCATAGGACAGGAAGCTGTCAAGGCAAAAGGTTTGAACATGTATTGTACCAGTACTGAAGGAACAGACCAGGACTTTCCCCTCTAACATCCCTCACACAATGATATTATGATATGGATATTAAAGGAGTACAAGTGTAACAGACGTCAGAAACAAGCTAGATTTGTGTGTTGCCCCTAAACAGCATTTCTGATTGCCACCAGAGACCGGTCTGACCCCACAGGGCATTTCTTGCATTCTTGGAAACCCAATGAAATGTCCATGAGATTTCCATCAGACTTAACTGATTCCTACACAGTATCCAGGCAAAGCCTTTGCTGGTGAAGATCTTGAGGAAGGAACAG
This sequence comes from Chroicocephalus ridibundus, assembly GCF_963924245.1. Lineage (NCBI taxonomy): Eukaryota > Metazoa > Chordata > Aves > Charadriiformes > Laridae > Chroicocephalus > Chroicocephalus ridibundus. Next base: position 204,267,192 of record NC_086284.1, read on the forward strand.
AGATGTTCATAACTGGTGGAAGACGAATAAGCTCTTAACAACCAAATTCAGGGACTCTACAAAGAAAATCACAAAAATGAGTGGGGCATGGGCCTGCTCAGCAAAGAGCAGGATTAGGGGGATAATTATGTATTTGGCTTGTGCAGGGTGATGAAGGCTGGAGAGGGCATTAAAACACAAGTGTCAAAGTGGCCATAATTTGAAATAGGATAAAGCATGCTGCTTAGTGGTACAGTCAGAAAATTCAGCCCAATTTCAATTTTCTCTGAATTGGTTCAAATAAAAATAACAAAATAAATACATAAATGAATAAAATAGAGGTATAGCTTTTCCCTGTAGTCTTGGGTCTTGTCAGGTACAATGCCAACACTACGACAATGCTTACAACCTTGCTTACCAACCAGAGGGCAGTGACATATGCAATATGACAACAGCGCTTGTATTCAGAATTGTTTTACAAAACACTACTTATTTTTTAGTACCCGAGAAAAATACTGAATTAAGGCAGATAGCAAGTCCTCAAATAGTTGCGAGTGGCTTTCTTAACAGTTTTTGAAATTACTATATCAAGAAAGTTAATCTTGAAACAAGAAAAACAGACTAAGCTGACATCCCGGGTTGTCTACTCTGCTGAAGACAAATCAGTGATAAAAGATATGTTAATCTCACCATGAAATATATTGAAACAACATCACCTCAAATACACTATCTGGCATTGCACCCTCCCCACCTCAGTATGCTGCATCCATTTTTATTTGACCTCTTTTTTTTTTTTAAGTATAAGTGGCTGACATGATCTTTCAACCAAGTCCATTCCTTTTGGTCTTTCAGTAAAGACTTAATTTAAATCGTTTCAATCACACAAAGTAAACCTTACATTCCTAGTCCTATGTCATGCAATTGTTCTTCCAAGAGTCCTTTCACCATCCAGCAGGGTTTGTTTCAGTTTTATTTTTAGTTGTTTTTAAATTCTTTCTCTTACCCCTATTTTTAGTAGTTGTTTCTCCTTTTTCAGCCTTGGTAGCCACAGGTCCCAGGCGTATCAACCCCAAATAACGAGGCCGTCTGTACCACTACAGAAACTACCTCACCTTTTCCTTTCCATGTGATCCTGTCATGATGCTTTTTCCCAGCTACGTTTCTCCTCAGCTTGAACCACAGACTCTGGCCAGAAGCTACTTTTAGTATTCTGAGTCTGGTGCTCATTTCCCTCAGCAGTGATTAGCTTAGCCTAATGCAACCATATTTGCAAGTTTATGAGGACAGCTTATCCTCTGATGCACATCCTTTGTGTCCAGAGACTTGCCTGTCTTTTAAACCGAATTTAAAGTCACAGAAATATGTTTATAAACATTGTAATATATTATAAATGTATTTTATATTGAACTGAATTTGTATTTCACTCTCTGGTAATGTTTATCAAACACTAACTTTTATAAATATAATAAAACACACATGACATAAAAGGTAATAAAAATAGAGACAAGGAAAGTTAATCTCTCAAATACAATGTAAAGAAACAGGACCCAGATCCTTAATCCAATCTTATTATTTATTTCAAACTGCCTAGGAAGTCCACCCAAATTACCTATACTATTAGTTGTTACTGAAGAAGTTGTTTTCTGTTGTTGCTATGGTGGCCACATGTGCAAACCCAGATTTGGAGTGAACGTCAATAATCAGTCCTGAAAGAAAGTGCACTTAGTCACTATCAGAGCTACTTGGAACTACGCAGATTAAACATGATATCTACTAAAGAAGCATGGGGTTTTTTCCTTTAAACTGACTGTCAGAAGGAAAGGTTAATTCTACAGTTGACTTGTCTGAACAGAACAATAGGAAAATTTCATAGTACACGAACCAAGAGGTGGACCCAAGTCCTGACAGAGCAATGCCTGGCATGACAAAAAGTCCAGTTCTCAATAGTATGGAGCCCCATGTGCTTTCCAAATATGTTTTGTTTGCTGGTGTGAGACCAACCCAGCAAGTGCTTCATCTTTCACAAGGTTTCTTTGTACTAGCATTCTGTTAACCCCATGATTTTATGTTTACACACTACTATGGTATTTATCAGATGTTAAGTACTGGCTTTGAGAAAGCCTCAAGGCTTTATTTTAATCACATGGCATTTAAAAGTAACAGACATGAACTAAGAATTTGAAGCTATAAAAATGGCCATGCAGGAAAGCAAAACGTTTTTAAAAAGGTAGCTTGCTAGTGAGAGAGTGATCTGCTTTTCAGAAGTTAAACTAAAAATGTCAAACTAAAGAAATCTGAAAAACAGAATCTTTCATTGCCTGCTTTTTAATGCACAGTCATAGCCTGAGCTAGTTTAAATGCACAGGATTTATGCGTGCAGCATAAGTCTTTTCCATTTCGCTCCAGAACGGATTAGTACATGGAAAAAAAATCATTTTCTAATCAAGACTGCAAGATGATTCAAAACCATGTTTCACACTTCTGGTATACCAACCAATGTGGGTAATATTTAGCATAAGATATCTCTTAAATTTTCACCTGCTGTTGTTTAATAGATTTTCTTCTGTCACTGACAGGTGTTTTAGATTACTTTAATTTTAAGCCTCTGAAGAATGCTATTAAGAAATAATTTTGACAGCAGGAGTAGCAAAGAAGAGATATGACAAAGTTATGCTACACATTATTGGAGATAGGTCTAAAGCTAGGTCTATGCTACATATGAAGGTCTAAGGTCTATACTACACGTTAATGGAGACAGGTCTAAGGTCACACCTTATTTTGTGCATTCGTGCCTCTCTGTGCAATGGTTTACAAACACTGATAGTAGCAAAGCAACTCAACAGCTGAAAGAAAAGAACAGGGAATATGAAATACAGGTCATGGTAGGACAACTTATGTGTTCTCAATTACATTTTTGTTTCAGTATTTCCTCTTGTGTGTCCAGTAAAAAAAATTTTCTAATACTAGAACAGGATGTTAAAAATGGGTAGTTTTCTGTGTACAATAAATGGGTGACAATACGAATATTTAATATCTAATTGACTGTTCAAGATAATCTGTACATCAGCAAAAGTAATTGTGTGTGATTAATCTAAGAGGAATAAGTGCCACACTCCAACCTCTGAAAGTATGATTCATTTAGCAGATTTACTATCTGTTGATAACACCTGACCCTAACATCAACAACCAAACATCAATGTGACTGATAATGATTTGAATTTGACCTGACAAAAATAGTATTTACATAGCATCCAAGAGACTATTAATCATGCAATCAAAAATTACCTGAAAGAAATGCTGTATTTCAGAATACGTTGTGCTAATGCATCGTAAACACCTTGCTGTTCCCTGTCCAACAAGTCCCATGAAAAAGTGCAGGCTTCGCCATCTGAGATCATGTATGGCATGCAACTAAAAATCCATCGGTGTATATACTTCGAATATCCCTGAACTAGACCTTAAATTGATAGTAAAACATCTCAAATGGAAAAGTGTAGCTTTCTTTTTAATACTTAACGCATCATTCTAAACATTTAACATGTCCACAAGTAATGGAGTTTTTCACAACTAAAGGCTTTTAATTTATTTCCATTCACTTAATCAAAAGTCACACCTGAGAACAGATTCATCAGAGTCACCAGAAACATTTCAAGTTGCAACAGTCAGAAAGCTCGAACTTCCAAGGAGACAGAAAAAGTTCTGAACAAATGCAAATAGGGGCAAGTGAAACAGATACCCAAATTTAGGAATCTTGTAATTATATCTGCTTGGAAGTGGTTGCTTTTACAATGGTCAGCATTCAACCACAATTCAAACAGAAAGGCTATAAAAATACTTACAACTGTGACAGCTTCAGATTCAACAGATAGAGAAAGTCAACGTCTGTTTGAGACATATGGTTCTAATCTCAACTGTGATTGTTGACTCAGATGAGATTATTGCAAGCCAACTGACATCTTACAAAAATTACGTCCAAGTCAGTTCAGAAATATCACAGTTTACTTACCCAAACTGAATAATACCTTCTATACAAATAGCGCAATTGGTAATGATGAAAACGCTTTCATTAGCTCATTGCTAAGGCAGTATACTTTCTGTGCTCTGCCTCATATTAGAGTCTGCCTTTTAACCCTAACAGGACAAATCAGGCTTGGCTGAGAGGTAATTTCACAACTAGCAAAGACAAATTCATTTAAGGAACCACAGGTTAAAAATTATCACGTGGAATTCCCTTATTTTTACGTTGGTAGAAATTGTGTAGAGGTGTACCAGGACTTGAACTATCTACTTCTGAATTAGCTTAAAGACCTGTTACAAACTGAGAGCTTTCTTTCATTAATGGGACAGCAGGGAGGAAGCTGAAAATATATCCTGCAATGCCTGGTACAAACAGGCTGCAGATTTAGTGTTATTTTTACCATCCCAACACCAAAACACCCCACATGCAACTTGAAAGCATGTCTGGGTGGGAGTCCCCAGCTGTCTGTATTCAATGGGGTTCAACTCATTCTGCAGTATAATTCATATGTCAATTCTTGCAACAAGTGCCTTTGCAATAGCTCAGAAGAATTTTGCTTTCAGTTTTCTTTTTTCTTTTTTTTTTAAATAAACACTGGAAAATACAGAACTACTTTCCAAAACAGAAAACCTCTTACTCATCCTCAGAAGAAGTAATTACAGTTGATCTGAAAATATTATAAATCAAAACATCAGGAAGAATCTTTTCTTATGCCTAAATTTTCTTCACTGTCGAGAGTTGAGGTTCTTCAGCCTGGAGAAGAGAAGGCTCCAGGGAGACCTTATTGTGTCCTTTCAGTACTTAAAAGGGGCTTATAAGAAAGATGGGGACAAACTTTTTAGTAGATTTTGTTGCGATAGGACAGGGGCAAGAGTTTTAAACTAAAAGAGGATGGTTTTAGATTACATATAAGGAAGAAATGAGGGTGGTGAAACACTGGCACAGGTTGCCCAGAAAGATGGTAGATGCCCCATCCCTGGATACATTCAAAGCCAGGTTGGGCATCCCTGGATACATTCAAAGCCAGGTTGGATGGGGCTCTGAGCAACCTGATCTAGTTGAAGATGTCCCTGCTCATAGCAGGGGGGTTGGCCTAGATGACCTTTAAAGGTCCCTTGCAACCCAAACTATTGTATGATTCTATGATTCATTACAGATTAGTTTGGCAAGTAAAGGAATCCTACTTTGACATATGTGGTCCTGAAAACTACCATCAGACAGGCACTTACAACTCAGAGATGAACACTTTTAACATGCCATCCCTGCAGTAACTTGCAAAGGAGATGCTTCCTCTTCTTACTGAGTTTAGTTCCAGGATTGTGTAATCCTGGTCAACTTTGGGCTGCTTTCAAAGGCTAGGAGGGACTCAATGACTCTCAAGGGGAGAAAAAGAGATAGCATTCAAAGGTTTAAGGCTTAAATTCCCGTTCTTTATCTCCCTAGGCAAGCAATGTTTTATCATAGCAACATAAAATGCTTCTAAGTAGGTGCAGTGCTTTTTCAGCAGCAAGAAAGATAATGGGCTCTGAAAACAGATTGCTTGCTTTAGTGCCATAAGCAAGGTCCTTGCAATGCACAAACTGTCCAAGTGGTCAGTGAGACCAACTTTATAACGAGCTGAAATATGATGAAAGTCAGTCTTCATCCCATGCACACCTCCAACACCAGGTGCTGCATCACTTGACACCTGGTACCCCACTCATTAGTGTGATCTGCTATTGTCCTAATGAGTCCACTGGCTTGTCAAGAGCCCTGGATCCTCTGTTATCTCAAGGATTAAGCAATTGCTTGCTTTTTAAAACTGCTCTCACAAGAATACAGGAAAGTAGAGAAGTGTGGCTCAAGATGATGAATTCATAGTGAAAATGTTTGAGTGATACATTTAATTACCTAGACATTCTCAATTTGCACCTACAATGAGATAAAACTAAATCTTTCCAAGGTTTTTTTTCTTCTTTCAGCTGATTTCAATTGCCAAAACATTCCAGTTTCCCAAAGCTGGACAGTTCTCGCGCAATCAGCCAAAGTACCTAATATAATGCCAGAATTCTTTGATCAAGCTCAAGAATAGTTCAGCTGACAAACATCAAAATTTTCACCTGCTTTAAGCCCACAATGTTACTTCACCAAAAAATGAATTTGCATCAAACCGAAAGCTATTGCTGCTGCCTTTTGGCAGCAGCGTGATTTTAACATGAGCAAAGTCAGTAACGATCTGTTCCCTAGTTTCACAAGGAAAAAGTGGAACTTCCAAACTGAACTTGCCAGTATGCTTCAACTATGTCACATAAAATTTAAGTATACTTGTATTTATAAATATTATGGTAAATATCAATGTTATGCTATTACATAAGTGTTACTTAGCATTTGTAAGTCTTCACTATAGTAAACTTTTGCTTTACAAAGCAATTCAGAGTCTAGGAAGAATATCTAATATAAAATAAAGTAGATTAGAAGAATTCCCTCTCACTTTGATTTAATGGCATACAAAGCTTAGGTCCTAACTACAATTAATGGGCTAGTATAATTTATCATATAGACTTGTTATGAAAATATAAGATAAACAGAAAATAATTACACACACTGGTGGGTAATTTTAAACAGTCTCATCATGAAAATGTACAGGTTTTTGCAGCTCTCCCAGTCATTTTTGTCTGACTCTAATAAAGCAAAGATGTAACTGTTTTCCCCAGCAGTGGGATCATAAACAAGTACTGTAAAATCTGTTTATATAAGAGAGAGAGATAAAAAGAAAAAATGAATAGTTCTTAAGGGAAAGCTTTCCAATCATTTTCCAATTAAAATCCTAGCCCTGAAACAGTTCTGAACTTAGATAATGAGAACACTAATGCAGGCTGTTAATTACTTTTTATTTCTGTGAAAATTGCAAGATATTTTGAGCATAGTTGGTACAGCTCCTCTACAGTATTACTCCAAAAGCACTAGGAGGAGCTCTAATTGTTCCCCAAAAGGGACTAATTACCACCTAATAGTTGTTAAAGTAGGCCCAGTTTACTGAGTTTGTTAATGTAGACTTCACGTAAAAAGTATGAAATACAGCCATACCACAGAAACTTAAGTTTATTACTAGAGATTAAAAAGACCTCCTGCAGAACAAATTTTATCGATGTTTCTTGTTACTGTGATATCTCTCTGTACATATTTTTTTATATTTATCTGTCTATATATCTGTTCACACTGTTCATCCTATGCACATACATTATGTGTTCCCATCAGAAGTAGAATGGTGATGGCTACGGGTGAGTTGGCCTCCCCGGTTAGTAACACACACCTGAGTGGATATATAATGATGTACATATATTATATATAAACTTTTTTGGTTTGAAAGAACACTATGCTGACCAGAGGTAAAAGGCAACACTTTGCAGAAGCCTGGTTTAAAACAGACTTTCTTTACACACTGCTTTTAATAATGTCTTTAACACATTAGATGTATATATTTAAGCTGTATGTGGTTATATACCAAAAACTGCATTACAGTTACCTTAGGTTATATCTACACAGCCACAAACCTCTCCCCTGGGGAGCAGTTTCCTTCTTGCAGCCCAAAACAGACCACATCTACTCTTTCATGTCCACACTGCACTTTCAGTGCTCAGTATCCATTCTACAATCTTATGTGTCTCCTCATCTGCACACTTCCTTAGTACAACACATGCTCTATGTGCACCATTTGCCTGCTCATATCACAGAAACAGATGGAACCACAACTTTCTGGATATCAAGGAGCCTAACATCTGCTATTCAGCACTAACACACCATCTCCCAGGATGCTATATTGCTGGAGATAAGGACATAGCTCCAGAGGGCAATGGTAACCATCACTGACTCATAAAGGAGAGCGGGGAAACCTGTGCATGTCTGCAACGAGCATGTTTGTGGAGGAAGACTGAGTAATTTGAGTGTTGGCTTCCCAAATATATATAGGATAAAGTTGGCAGTCTCTATCAGTCAGGGGTTCCTCAGCTGCATTGGGGCCATCAACAAGAACTGTATCCCTTTGTTATCTCCCATGAGGTTCCTACGAAGAAAGCGGTTGCAAAGGCTACCTCCCCATCACCCTTGGAAGACAACTGAGAAATATGAATACAGAAGCTGCACTTACGACAGCAAGGTCTTTAAGATTTCTTCTCTTACTAGAAAGGTAAAACCAAGATTGTCTTCCCAGGCACAGATACCCAAGGTTCAAATACCAGTCTAAGGCTTGGCAGATACTGTGCATCTCCTGCTACCATAATCACACAGGCATTCACTGCTGCATTTCCGCTAGCCTTGAGCGCCTGCCAGACCTTGACCAGTGTTTACATTTGTCAACTTACCACATGATGTCAATCCTTAAGGAACTGGGTGAATGCCAACAGCCCTAATCCCAGGTGCAGCTGCTTCCCCAAATTTGCAAAAGCTCTGCAGTAGACCCTGGGAGAGTTTCCTAAAGGAAATTACTACAATTTTGCATTGAAAGGTCAGTGCCATCAAGTGAAGAGCCATTTGCACACAACTCAAACGCTGAAAGAGGCAGGTGTCAAAAGCAGAAAAACAAAGTTTCAGGGCTCCAGCTCCAGATGTAATTTGCACCTTGAAGATTAAAAACTCTGCAGCTGGCATTAGTAACAGTTTGACAGCTGTGAAATCTGTAGAGAATCCTGACAATCCTGAGGAGAATCATCTCCTCAGGACTGCCTCCATTCCTGCCTACATTCAGAGGCAGAAGACAATGCTATACAGATCTGTGGTTAAAGAAGCAGTGAACTTGGAAAAAATGGCCAGGGCAGCCATTATGACAATTCTCTGGCCCTGAGTTTATGCTCATACAGCTAAATAGGCTTCTCCCGCCAAAAGTGGCCTGATTCATACCACCCATTGGGAACAGTCCTTTGCCTGTGTTAGCACATATCCGTAACAAGGCCAGTGAGTTTGCCTGCAATTAGCTGATTCTGGTAAACCGCAAAACAGAGTTCTTGAGTCTGGCTACTGAAGAAGGGAGAGAGGAGGAAGAGCATGAGCTCAGCAGAAAAACAGAGCCAACACAGTATGTACAATAGCCACAGGAACACTTTAGGCTCTCTGAGTGAACAGCTGAAGCACAAGTTGTTCAGATATTGACCAAGACGACAGTGCACCCCAGTAAGGTCTGTGTATGGGTCCCACCCAAAAAGAGACATCCCTCATTACGTAATTTGGGTTTAAGTAGTACACAGCTGAAACGTTTCATGGACTTTAGCAGATACAACTGTGATTTGTGAGGAAAAAGTACTGCCATAACTGAACTGCCGAGTGACCTGACTGGAAGCCAGGTCTGTTCACATGAAACAGTCTGGAAAGTTCAAGGGCCAACAGGGGCCAGAATCTCCTGACTACAGACATCCTCAGTCTTAGTCTTCACTTCATCCTGCACACAGGTGTCAGCATAGAAGTGAGTGCTGTGCTCCCGTTGCAGTGATGCATCAAGGGGCAGGAACCACTGGCCTTTGCCAACCAGTGAAAACTCTGCTGGTGAGACTGCATCATTCACAGCATGGAGTTCATGGCCTTAAAACAGGCTCTTTCAAAAAAGTTAAGAGGTTATATTTATGATGTCAACCTGAGGTGCCAATAACCAACATTTCTATGCTGAAAAGGGTCCAGATAGTTGTTCCCATGCAAGATGGGTACCCAGTAAGTTACAGGTTGAGCATTCTCTCCTAACCTAGAAAATCCCATCACAAGGATGGTGATGCTCAAGTTCAACATCCATAGGCTCCAGACACTGCGGATATCTGAGAAAACTAGGAAGCATTTAGATGACTTGATAGTCTACATGCGTGTTCGCAAAACTCTGATCCTGAAGCTTACCATTAGCTTCTCTCAAATAGATTGGAGAGGGGGTATTTAATCTATTTTAGAAAATTATTTGTTAACCAGAGAATGAAGCAGACTGACACTGATCAATGGAGCCCTGCAGTGGATACTTATAGTTCTTTAAAGGATTTGGAAAAAAATCAGTGCTATTCAGGAAATAAGAAGCAAATGATATTAGGATCATGAATCATGACTTTGGTAACTGAAGGAACTTTAAAACATACTGGCAATAGGTTCTATTTACAAAAATTTTCTCTAGTAGCAACTCTTTGGAGCTGCAATGCATTGCTTTGCTTTCCAGAAAAGCAGACATAAGTAACTCTGGAAGCATCGACTAACCACAGATCATTGCACCCAATATTCATCATTCTCAACTTGAAACCAGAAAGTTGAAACAGATGCTTGAGTGATACAAGTCACACTTTGTGCAGACTCCATGCTTAGAGACATTCCACTAGTGGCAGAAGACACCTCCGCAGAGAACAGCTTGAAGTGACAAAGGATTAAGAGTCAAGGATCATCTCAGTGTTCACACAGTGATCTCAGCAACGTTCTATTAATTATGTTGAGGAATTAATGCCCAGGGCCAAAAGCACACCGGAGCCCACAGGCTGCCATTTTGGTGCTTGAGTAGAAAGCCAGCCAGGAATGATTTGCCTGAAGTCTAGACCACCTTCTGATATTTGGTTGAGAGGCAAACAGCACCGAAGGAAATGCAAGTGGTAGGTCTCTAGTGTGTGCCTGAGTCTCAATTACTTCAGTCATAGCAAGTCCTCCATTCTTTGTTCAGCTTTTGAACAGCATTATTCATTTTCTTACCTTGGGATTATCTTTGAAACCCAATGTCTTATGTAAACTTCGAACCCGAGTGTCTCCTCATCTGAGTCCATGACAACCTTCCAATAATTATACCAAATGTTTCAAACTGTATGTAATGCAGAGAGACTGCTTTTTTTTTTTTTTTTTTTTTTTTTTAGACAGGCATGTTTACTACCACTGCTGCTTGGAAGAGAACCACACATCTGGGCACTGCTCCATCTATACATAGCTCAAGTCTCATAAGCTTTAGAGAGCACTGTCTATAGAATAACTGTCAGACATCTGCCCATACAGCCTGAGGAGGGCAGCCCAGCCAATAAGTCTAATTCTGAAAAAGAATCTCATCTTCAGCTCTTGTAGTACCCATTTTTGGAATTTGCAGCACAGATCTAATCACTTCTACCTCAAAAGATGGGCTCTGAGACATCCCATCCTGAATTGAGTGTAAGAGAAGCTTAGAGTGCAACGAAATGCCAACATCAGTGCCCATCATGCCCATCATTCTCCGTGTACCCATTCAAAGCCCAAGACAAATATTTTCTTTCCTCAGTCCAACTGATGATCGCCAAATACTACTCCCACAACAACGCAGTTTTCCTGCATTCTACCTTCATCTTGACATCAGGTATCTCACCTCTGCATCTCCCTTCAGTATCCAGAAGGAATCTTCTTGTGCATGAGTGAATTGGATGTCTCACTCAGTTCTCTGCTATGTCTGTTTTTCTAATCTGCCTCTTCTTTGTCTAGATAAGGCTGCAGAGAGATGGTGGCTCCTACTACCACTCAGCTTCAGCATCTTGATCAACTCAACATTCCCCAAAGGGGGAAAAATAAAGCTATTAATCTGCCATCTTGTCTGCTAGGAGTCCTTGAAGTAGTTAATCTGATTAACACCTACAAATTCAAGCTAAACTATATTCAGTATACACTATTCCAAGCTACACTGTTCAAATAATCCTGAAAATATCTGCCCAGGAGGAGTTAGCCCTCTAAGGCAAGTGACCCCTTCTTTACACACCTTGGAGTCAGTGGATATACTCCACAATTCTTACAGCCTACTGATTTTGCACTTGTAGATCTGATTTTGCAGCATCTGGAAGAACATGGCCATCCTTGGAAGTCAGGAAGGAGTTAACACGTGGCAGTGGGTGATGCAAATTTTTATTTTGTCAGCTGAACTGTCATCTGTGGTAGCACACAGGAGAGCTGAGAAAGCAGAGAAATGGTACTTCTCCAAAGAAAGATTTCAGATGTATTAGATGCTTGTGACACTGAGCAAGAGCTGGAGGAAGGGAATTAGAATCACTTTGTGGTTTCAGAGCTGTCACACAAAAACGAATTTTAGGCAGGGGAATTCAAGACTGGGAAAGATAAAGTGAGCTGTTTGTAGGCAGGTCAAAGGATAACACTCAGAATATCAACAGTATGAAACTGTATAAAATGACAGCCTTTGCCTCCATCTGTCCAAACAGATTTCTGTGTTGAGTTTGGTTTTGGCAGGGAATAGAGATTAAAGATCTTAGACAGGGACTCCAGTATTAAAACCTTTCCTCTAAGTCCAGAGCTGCACTTGACGTCTGTTGATGAGCAGAAGAGGATAGCCTTTCCTTCCAGAGTGTCATTGCACTGTTCTTTGAAACCAAACACGCTGCAGCTGGCAGTACCACACTCCATGCATACAAATCTAGCTAAAAATCCCAATTGTATGAGTTTTCTATGTTGACTACCTATGCATTGAGTAACAACCAGGGACTCTACCTGCTGAACTGCTGATGTTTTTGATACTGTTTCTTGACTTCAATAGCAGTTTTAGGGTTATCACAATTACTTACTCCAACTTGAACTGCTCAGCACCAGCGCAACTTGTCCTGTGTCAGTCATTTTCAACTGCTAGTAACAATCTCACACTACTTAAACTGTGCTTCAGTGTTGCTTGTTTCCTGCTTCAACTCACAAGACAGAGCTGCTTCTAGACTTTCGTTTTAGATGCTGGCTGACCCAAACCTCATGGCTTCAGCTTCTAAAAACCAATTAGATTCCACACCATCATCACTGCAAGTTTCATCTTGACATCTGGAGTGCAATATGGCACAAAGATGGCAACATAAACCTGTTTAAAATCATATAACACCACAGCAGGTTTACAGGAGTACTGCGAGAGTATGAACAACATAAAACATCTTTAAAAGCAGCATAAAAGATAAAAGCTTCATGACAGTCAACACAGCCTCGTAGGTGTTCCACCTTGGCTTCTCATCAACAATTTCATGTATCACTAAGTTCAATTTATGTAATGCCATAACTTTTTATTGATTGTTGTTACATCTGCAGGAAAAAATTAAGGTTTTGGGAGCATTTCACATTATATATTAAGTAAGAGCTGAATTTTGATATCGACTGCATCATGTCCATCAGTCTGTCCTATACACAGCAGACACGATTCCCACATCTTTCAAATCATATGTGCTGAAAAATTATATAATTGTACTTTCAATCATTGCTAGGATTCTGGATATCTTCACACCATCTTTTTATTTTGTACAGTAGAAAAAACACATTAAATAATTGCAAACTAATGCTTAACCTTTATTTAGCACAAAACCCTTGTTTTTCTATTTTTCCAGAGTGCGGTACCCTCTGTGACACCACTAAGCTGATTAGCTATTTCCATTTTGCCTTGGAGTCTCCATAATATTATTTGTTCCATACTGACACTGATACTAATATTTTCTACGTTGGAAAGGAAGAATTCAGTGAATTAACAAAATATAAGCAGAGACTGGGATATGCAGTTGAATGAAGTGTGTGCAAGGCAAGCAGGACAGAAAAGAGGAACCCTTTTAAAATTCTGTCTTCAGTAAGAGGCAGCACCCACCTATCACTGCCCAAGACTTTAGCCCCTGTAGGATCTGTCTCTTAGATAGGCATAAAATTAATTCCTTCTCCAGTGACACCGGATATACCATTGCTGCCTCTACGAGAAGTTATGTCCAAAGTCTACCTGAATCACATAATACAGCTGCCTCAGCTTTCTACCTAACCTCATGAGCTGAGATAGTCCTTCACAGGCAAGTGATGCAGTTCTTACATACCTCCACAGGAAAAAGACTCTTACATAGTTGCCATCATTATACTGCCACTATTCAAGACATCAAAAGCCACATAATCACTGAACAGAGATAGCTGTAAGTTTCTAGCTTTATGCACACATTAGGAATCAGATCTGTTCAGCTGATTGTCATCCTTAACCAGCTATTAGCTCTGGAGACAGTGCAATAAGCAGCACATGTCCAGGTGAAGCCATTAGCAAACTACAAAGCTACCACATACTGTTTATACTATTCTTGCACAGACAGGAAATTAGCCTCTCTATGAGAAACTTTGAAAGTCTTCTATAAATAACACTGATTCTCCAGGAAGCAAGGATCAGAAAAAGACTGCAAGTGCTGAAATGCCCATTTTTAATTCAACCACAAATACCTTTCACCTCGTCAGAGGTGAAAGCTCCAGTACAGCTCCTCTGTACTGCTAGTACAAACATCAACCTTTTTGTACTGATACAATTTTATATCCACTTCTACCCCATTGCATAGGTATCATTAATATTATTGGCACTTCAGATCAAAAAGGTGTTTTAAGCTTATCCAGATATGCTCTAATTATCTCCTCATGCCTTCAGATGAGTACAAGAGTGAGGAGCAACAGAGTCAATAAGCGAAAGACATGGGGTGATCTGAATGGAAGGGATCACAAAATCAACAATATGGTCTGAGGCAGGGTCACCTCCAGCATTTGCAGGTAAAGCAAGGAACTGCCTGCAAGGCGCTATTATGGAGAAATTCCCAAAACCCTTTTTAGTAAGTCAGCATTCTTGGGTGCCTCGCTGGAGCGCCTCTATGCTAATGCACACAGCGTGAGGAATAAGTGTGATGAGTTGTAGATCTGTGTGCAGCTGCAGGGTTCCAATCTCATTGGGATCATGGAGATGTGGTGGGATGGCTCCCACAACTGGACTGTTGCAATGGAGGGATACAGGCTCTTTAGGTAAGGGCAGGATGAGAAGACAAGGGAGGAGAGTTGCCCTTTAGGTGAGAGAGAAGTTGGAGTGCATGGAGTTCTGCCTGGGGATGGATGAACCTGAGGGAGCTGGCCAATGTCATTGTGAGGCTACTCTCTAACACCTTTGATTAACCACGGCAATTGGGAGAAGTGCCTGAAGACTAGAGGAAAGCAAGTGTAACTCCTATCTTCAAGAAGGAGCCAGGGAACTACTGGCCAGACAGACTCAACTTGATCCCTTGGAAGGTGATGGAGCAGCTAATCCTGGAAACCATTTCCAAGCATATGATAGAAGACAATCATCAGATAGAGTCAGCGTAGATTCACCAAGGGCAAGTCACGCTTGACAAACTTGATAACCCTCTATCATGAAATTATTAGCCTGGTAGATGAGGGGAGAGCAGCAGATGTAGTCTACCTAGACTTCAGTGATGCTTTCAGCACCGTCTGCCACAAGATTCTCATATAGAAGCTGCTGAAGTATATGCTGGATGAGCAGGCAGGAAGGTGGATTGAAAACTGTCTGAATAACCAGGCCCAGAGGATGGTGATGAGCGGCACAAAGTCTAGCTGGAAGCCAGTAACTAACAATGTAGCCCAGGGGTCAATACTGGGTCTAATCCTGTTTACCATCTTCATTGATGATCTAGGTGGTGATGCAGAGTGTTCCCTCATCAAGTTTGCTGATGACACAAAACTGGGAGCAGTGGCTGATATACCAGAGGGTTGTGCTGCCACCCAGAGGGACCTTGACAGGCTGGAGAAATGGGCTGACAGGAACCTCATGAAGTTCTACAAGAAGTGCAAAGTCCTGCAGCTGGGGAAGAACAACCCCATGCACCAGCACATGCCACGGGGCCAGCTAGCTGGAAAGCAGCTTTTAGAAAATGACCTGAAGGGAGCGTGTAAAGAGGATGGAGTCAGACTTTTCAGCTGTGCCCAGGGACAGGACCAGAGGCAATGGGCACAAACTGAAACACAGGTGATGTCATTTGAACATCCATCAGGAAACACCATTTCACTGTGAGGGTGACTGAGCACTGGCACAGGTTTCCCAGAGAGGTGGTAGAATCTCCATTCTTGGAGATACGCAAAAGTCTGGTCATGGTGCTGGGCAACCAGCTCTAAGGTGACCCTGCTTGAGCAGGGAGGGTGGAGCAGATGAACTCCCAAAATCCCTTCCACTCTCAACCATTTTGTGTTACTGTATTTCTTGGTTCTCATATTGCTTCCGCCACAGCTTCACTGAGCCATTGGGACTATTTCTCCTTGTTTGTGACACCTTCTATTTCCTCAGCTGCACAGATATAGCAGAACAAATTTTCCCCCAGCATTTGCACAGTAAAGCCCTGAGTATCAGATTACAGCACCACACAAATGAGTAAGAACAGACCTGCCAGATGTCAAGGTTTGATCTGAGTAGTCCAAGCTTCAGCACTGCTTCCAGGAATTACAAGTTCATGGACTTCCTGAGACAGAAGTGAATCTTTGTATTTAATAGTCATTGACATATTTTTCTTCTATGAATTAATCCCATCATTTTTGGAACATGACTAAATCTTTAGCATCCACAATATCCTGTGATAAGCAGTTCCACAGCTAAATAGCATGTTATGATGAATTATATTTTGCATTTGTTTTGAACCTACTATGGGCTAGGTGGCTTTGACACCCACTAATTCTTGCACAGAAAGAGGATGGAAGAAGTTTCCTATGCAATTTGTGCCATTCACAGCTTTATACACGCGTAACCCAGTTCAGTTCTGTATTTGAGAGCAAAGAGCCTGGATAAGGATTCAGCAAACTGTTCCTTGTACAGAAATAATTCCACTCCTTGATCAGAAAGTCAGCCATCTATTAGATAGAACACTTCCAGCATTACTATATTCTTCTTGAGATGAGACAACCAATTATAAAATGTTCAAAATGTTGTATACCATAGATTTATACAGTAACATATTCATTTAGTGATGAACAGTTCAAGAAAGAAAGGAGCACAAGCAAAGGATGTTGCTGAGAGAGGATGATGTTAATTGCATATACTAAGCTTCACAATGGAGCATGATGGCTTTAAAGCTGTGAATAAGCCTGGGAAACGCAACATTTCTACACAAGGCAGTGAAAAGGACTCTCGTGACAGAAACAGCAGCTGCAAAGAGGACAAAGTTGCATCCACAGAATTTATTTTAACTGTTCATGAGATAAGTCATAGCCACAATGTTGATGTGCAAGATGATGGAAACAAAAGTTACAGCTGCAATACTCAATGACTTTTCCACTGTGTGTACAATAAAGTGTGAACATACAAAGACCAAGCGAATTTTTGGTCCTCCATGTGGGAAAAACTGTATTATAGTCCTTTTCCATCAGCAGATATATCAAAGAGACCAAGAAACATTCTTTCTTCAATTACTTGTTTTCATAAACAAGAAGGCAAAAAGCCTCCATATTTTTAGGAAGACATTCATAAAACCTTGACTATACCACAGCACACAAGCATAGACCATTTACAAAAATGCTGGCTACTCTGGTCTGTAGCAGTATTAGGTTTGTTTAAGATTTGGCAACTGCTCAAGACTTGCTTATCCTGACTTCACAAGAAAGGCTCTTCTCATAAAATTTCCACATATCTTGTATTTTCAAACTGCCACCTTCATCAGTTCTATTCTTTCACTGTTTGCTAAAGCAACTGAAGCCCGAAAAAAAATACATGTTGGCATGGAATAGCAGCAGTCACTAGATTTTCATGGTAACTATCTCCAAAACAAGTTCATATTATTCCAAGATGTATTCATCAGGAGGAAATGCAGACCTGACAGCAAATATATGGTGCATGAAGCTCTTCCAAATAAACAGTAATTTTAATTTGCTAAAGATAGCTCAATAGGTTATGGCAATATCAGGAAGCAATACTCACACTGATTATTTTCAGCAACATCTGTAAGCAGTGTGCACACTGAGCATTTTTGCCCTAATGAACACTTTCAGGTCTAATACAAGAAGCAGAATAGAAAATGAAGTTCTCAAAACAGAACCATGCTTAAAACAAAACCTCAGGTTCACCTCTGATGTTTAAAGAGGAAGTGAAAAAAAAATGCAAAATTGAACAATAAATACGAGGCTAAATACAGTGATTGCAGGGAGCATTGTAAGGCTGATGAATGAGGCTGAATTGCATCAACTTTTTTGTTAGCCCTTTCTGCACTAATAGGATAATGTGGATATGCTAACATGGCACATTTAAGTCTCATCTGTGAATTTTTCAATTAGCAAGTAAAAAACAAGGAACAATAATAATTTTGTCAACAAAAGCAGACTTTAGTGTTGGGTTTTTTAATTCCTAAAGAGAAGTAATCTGACAGAAATAATGATAATGGCAAATTACTGTCACCGTAAATATTCTATTAAAACTCTTCTTGCAGCCCTAGCCTGTTAAAACCTTATACTTGAATTCTGAGCTTTTTTTTGTCTATGACTGAATTTAGTAAGTATATGATTATATATAAGATTTGGACAATCTAGACTTTTAGCCCACAGCCCACCAGTTATGCACACAACTAATGCTCTGCTAAGTTTTGTTTGCACCAACAGAGATCTGCCATACATTGATTTAACCGTAACAAGTTAGGGCATATTTGTTTTCTGAAATTGTTGGCTTCACAAAGGGCAAATTGTGCCTGACTAACCTGGTGGCCTTCTACAATGGAGTGACTGAGTCAGTGGACAAATGAAGAGCAACTTACATATCTACCTTGACTTCTGTAAGGCCTTTGATAATCCCACATAACATCCTTGTCTCTAAATTGGAGATATGGACTCCTCTATGGATAAGAAACTGTCTGGATAGCCATATCCAAAGAGCTTTGCAGTCAAGTCATTGTCCAAATGGATCAGTCTTGTTCCTTTTACCTAACTGGTCTGTGTGAGCCAATGCAGGCAGGACGCTGGAACAGCCACACACCACAGATGACAGGCAAAGAACAAATTTAATCTCGATACCTCATAGACTGGGGAATCCCTGAAGCAACACCCGGGCAGAGGCACGCAAGCAGGGACTGCAGGCACTGCAGCGTGAGAGAGAGTTCTTGTTAGCAAGAGTCCTTAGCAGCGAGAGAGTCCTTGTTAGCAAGAGCACATGCAGACTCCCTGTTCTTGTTGGTATTTATAAGGTTCAAACAGGCATAGCTTTCTCACCGTGCTTTGATCTTCTTCCACAATAGGCCAGGATTCTCAAGCGGCTAGATAAGGTGTCCCCGAGTCCATCACAGACTTCTGTTATCTAAGTGCAAGTGTTTTTCTTGCAAGCACCCGAGACTGACTAACAATTAGTGTGATATATGTGTTTTCCAGTACCCCAGGTGTGAGTCACTTGAGCGTATTTACAATCCTCCTTGCCAATCTTCCGTTGCCTTTCCACATGGTCTGTAACTGACCAAATAATTTTGGAATCCTTGTCCACAGGGGCACAGGTCAGAACTCACATAACCATGACTGGACCCCATTCATCTCAGGATGTGTAGATACTTGTGCATACAATGTTGCTATAAATATCTGTACAATTACAAGTAAAAGTCATTTTTGCTATATAAATCCAATACTTCAGTGTTTTTGCCATCCTTTGGCCAGTGCCAGAGCAAATCCCTGCCTGCGGTTTGTTTGGCTTGTGATGTACCTGAAGTGAAGTACATTTAATCCAGCAGTGTTTGTAAGTAGTTTATCTCTCATAAATCCTGTAAAATCAAGCTGAATTCTAAGAAGCTACTGAAGAGTTTGATGGGAAAATGGGCAAGATTTGCATGTGCCAGGATCCAGATCTGGATCCGTCTGTAGCCTATACTACAAATATTCTGCCCTCTATACTTAATTTTCAAAAAATTCCATTTGTGCCGGAACGATGAAAGAGATAGCTAATTACAGATTCTTAAATTAAACTAGCTCTGTAACAGATATTTTGGAGCAGTTGGCTTTGTTACAAAATGCTTCACAGTCTCCCTTTATGACTCCATTCAAAGCCAAAACCTGATTAATTGCACAGTAAAAACCTTGAACAATCTCCAGACAAACTGAAAATAGGATATGCCAAAATTGGTTGAATCCAAAAATCTTCCATTGCACACAAAATAGCTCAAAGCACAACTTTTTACCAATAAGAAGACTAAATCAAAGCATAATTGAACAAATAAGAACAAGACTTATCTACAGCTATTACCAACCAACGTGATCAAAGGCAGAAAAGGAAACCTATAATAGCGATACATGGAATTTTAACTTCATTTGAATGGGGCAAGCAATACAATCACATGAAGAAATACTTTTCTAATAAAATAGGAGTGAAAATTTCAGCTAGTGAGTATTAACTCTCAGCTTCAAAGACTTCTTCGTCGTGGCCAATCCATCGACATACTACATTCTAGCCATTAGTTTTGGGGAAAAGATTAGCAAAATACAGCTGCAAGAAGCTGCACAAAAAAAATGCATAAAACAAGGCTTTAATTTGATGCATAACAAAAAATAGGCAAAACAGTCTGCCCACCAAAAATTACTAACTTAAAGACAGTGCAATACATTTGGAAGCCTCTGACAGATCAAAAAGCAATGCCATTCAGCAAGACCGGACCAAGAAATTGTTACCTGTCTGCTGACCCTGAAATTCAGATTACTAGCACAAAATTACATAAAATTGAGAAGCAATACTAAAACTTTGAGTATAACGTTAAGTGGAAATTGTTTGGGTTTTTTGTTCAGTGATTTTCATAAATAGTTTAATAGCTTCTAAAACTTCAACTATTTTTGCTTCACTGATACTTTAAAAAGAATGCTGACAATAATAATTTCTACTAATCATCTAGATTTAAAATCTTTGTTCATGTTCATTTTGTCCTAGTTTTTGTCATGAAAGAAGAGAATCCAAAAGCACATGGGCTGGGCATGAGCCCTACTGTGCATGAATGCACAGAGATCATAAACGAAATGCAAATAATTACTGAAAGCCCAAGAGTTTTAAATCTACAATTAAGGGATGAGATTATCCAACTGTGAGGTTGGGACTGACTTCCTTCAATAGAATGGATATATTTGAGATTTGGGCTTTGTATAATGAGCCATAACTGAGGAAAGGAATTTTTTGCTGTGAGAGGAATGTGGTGATGTGGCTGCTGTTCATGCAATGCTCTCTAGTACTGGACAAATTTTGTTGCGGCTAAATTACTCTGGGAGAGAAAAATGAGGTATTATCTGCTAGTATCTATGAAGGTTTACCTTATGGAAAATACAACTGCTGGCCAACATATTGACAACACAAAGTTGTGGAATACTCTTGCAGTCCCCAAATATTCATTCCTGTCACTATAACCCAACTCATGCATCTGAATACAGGCTAATTTTAGCTTGATAATAGACATATCAGAACCATATTTATCAGAAGGTTGAGGCCATACATCAACAAAAATAAGTCCCATTTCACTGGTTATAAAAAACCAAAAGTGAAATTTAAAGCCTTATTGTGGAGTACATTTGCAGAAACCAAATCTCACTTTTTACTATGGAGGAAAGAGGATGACACTCCTGAAAGTGTTAAATGCAAGGTTATCAAATACCCAACTACAAACTCTTCAGGGAAATCACCACACTTTAAATAGTAACAGAAGTCCATGAGTCTTTCATATTAGACTCTCTTACACTTGCACAGCAGACAAAAACAGCTGAGATAATACTGTTAAACAGTACTTCTCAGTGAGAAATTAAGTGCTACAGTTTGCGCTGTATGGGACTATTGGCTGGCTATCCAAGAGACAGCAATGCAGCATTTTTCTATACCAACATATGCCCTCTATAACCAGTAGTGGTTAAGACACTGACTGCATCAAAAGTGATGGTTCAGATCAAATCAAAGTTCACAGAAACTTGCCAGGCAGCCTACAGATGGATTTCACAACCTAGTTTTGTGCATTACAAAAAAGGAAAAGAAAAAAAGAAAATAGATCAAATCCAGTCTTGCTGTTTCTATGCAGGGGGGAGGAATATTTCTGCTTTCCTCCTACTCTTTATGGGGAGAACAGAAAAATAACTACAAGGTACTTTGTCACTTTAGCCTCATTCACAGTGAGTCAGACACATGACATTTTCACGTGAACAGCTGCAAACTTTCTGAACCAGCAGCAGTGAGTGTAGCTTCGCATACAGTTGCAAGATTCAATATGTATCGCCAACCGATTAAACCATTCTCATACAGGAAACAGCAAAAGTCCTCACAGGCTGCGTCCATGTTACAAAATAGCCCTAATAAGCAAGTCTGGAAGCAGCCAGCCTCATCATCTACATAATAAGTATCCCAGTGATTCAAGTGGCTTAGTGTAGAATGAAACCTCAGAGTGACTGGGATAAGATTATAGCAGGGATTGCTGTTCAGAGGTTGCATGGACAAGAGTTTGCTAATGTCACATCATCTTACTTGCCACAGTCCATCACTTGCCTGTCCCAGTACACTTGAGGCTTACCAAGCTCATATATATCAACACCATGCTCTAAGGCATTCTATATTCATCCTTCCCTTCTTGCCGTATAAACACTAACTTAGCAAATTGCAAAGTGGCCTCACCCCTTATTTTGGGGCAGAGCCTGTCTCTGCAAGCATAGCAGGGGAATACTAGTGCCCAGTGCTGCAGGCTATACCAGCTTCACACAGAAAGACATGAAAAGTGAGCTACTAACACACCAGGGAGGATGGTCAGATGCCTTTCCCCTCTATGAGCTGTTTCAACTGCAAGCACCTGTGGCAGCATGACCACTGGTCTATGACCAGGTGTCTACTACTACCAAAGCTCAGGACAGGGAAGGGTGACACAGCCTCTACGCCAGGCCTTCACTTGACCATGCTCCAGTCCTCTGAATGGAATCCCATCCTCCCAGTTGGGCTTGCCTCCCTCTCCTCTATGCAAAGCCTCTCAGCTTCCACAGTGCCAAACTTCTTTGGCCCTCACACCTCTTTGTTGGCCACCCCCACGTGTCATGTGGGCCAGGACTTGAGCAGTGGCTTTGGGACACTCACTCCTGAGGCATCACAGTGCTCAGGTGGAGGGGGCAATAACCTATACGAAGGCTTCATTTTCCTTTCTGTTTAAGAACTCAGCTGAGACAAAGCTTATTTAAATTAATATTTTTCCATAGTAAACATCTGGCTAATTTTTTTTCTCCTTTAAAGACACAGCTAGGAAAGGGCCACATGTATTCCAAATAAATGCTTTCTTCCCTGCGATCTTGCAGAGTCCATTGCACATTTCCCTTTCTAGCAGGTGCTGCTCTGAGTCCATGCACAGGCCCACTAGTGCTATAGGTAATCAGCCCCTGATATAACAGAGTGTTATTCAGCGACTGAAGTGAATGCCAAATCAATTCTGAAAGAGGCTTAATTACACTGGCAACACCACCTAAAACAATAAGGACCTTGAACACTGTGCTCTTGTTAACAGAGTGCAAGGACAAGAAATAAAATTGTACCCTTTCATTTCCAGAGTTGGAACATCACCCGCTGATGTGGTAGGAAGCCTGCCAGAAAGCTAACCACTGCCAGTATTGACAACACCAAGATAAACGCACATTGCAGCAGGCAGTTGTGCTACTGTGAGCAGCGTTGCCCCCTTGATGCCAAAGGCTCTGTTGTCTTATGAGCACTTTAATATACATACCCTCTTTGGAAAGAGGCAAAAGCATGGAGGACTTGGCACACCTGCGGTGAACATTAACTGAGATATTTGACTGTCTTGTGGCTCGTGGTTTTTATCTTACTGCTAAGATAAGATCAGCCACTGTAAATAGACTACAAAGTCTTCCATATCACCACCACAAGTAGTATAGGAAATACACAAGTGTGCTATGTTTCTGTACTCAGTATCAGCATGTTGAGTACCACATTACACTGCTCACACAGTAATACATTTACTGAAGTGATTTTCTGGTAACTGCAATGTAATTTCAACACTATAATCAGTTAGGCACAGTATCTGGAAATGTACCATTAGGAAGTTTATATACCATAATGATTTTCAAATCAGTTAATAATGCTCTAGCACAGTATTTGACAGTGCCATTATAATTGGGTTTTGACAGTATTGTGGAAGATCCAAGACAATCACTACTGGCAGCAGCAAGAGGGATGGCAGGCACCTGGCCAAGCTGGAAGAGGGAGGGGAGTGATGCTGCAGTGGGATGTGACAGCAGGGCATGACCCTCTTTGCCACAAGTCCTGTCTTGGGGCAGGCACCGCTCGTGCCTCCATCAGACTAGTGAAGGACCACAGGAAACAAACATGCCAAATTCAAGACAGAGATATCTTGGGCAATAAGAGGAGTTCTCTGAGGGACAAGAACAGGAGTAGGGAACAAAGACTGGAGAATCTCCCATCACACCAACAGATTTCTGGTGTGATCCAAACTACATAGTGCACAGAGTTGGCATCTTCTGGAGTTGTTATAGCACAACCCTCATTTATCTACAGGAACTTTTGCAGCATATGGAGCATCAACTTACCTTGGAGTTAGCACAGATATGATACATGTGACAGACTGCACATACATTTAATTCACTAATAAAAAAAATAACTTATTGCTATTGGTATATAAGGACTATCACATTTCTGTGTTACTCAATTTCTGAAATGAACTATACACCTCATGCTCCCCCATACTGCCTTCTGGCATGTCCAGAAGTTGTATTCAAGGTAAAAGATTTTAGAAGTTGCTTGTCATTGAAAAATAAAAAAGAGAAAAGAATCCCACTTGGCAGAACTGACAAGATAACTTAAGTTGGACAGAGAATATGCAGAGTCTATCTTCGAAGAAAAGACAGATGCTAATTTATGCTTTGAAAATTAGGGATTGGGGTTAAACCAGAAGAACATTCTGTTCAAATCCTCTTATTTGCTTACCCTTGATTTATTATTGTGGCAAAAATTAAGAATTATTATGAATTTAGAATAACAAGATTAAAATATCGCTTGATCCTAGCAGCATACTGTTACACAAAACCTTGCAAAAATAAATAATTAATGCATTTGATATGGTAGGTAATTTGTGGAAATATTCAGACAGTAAAACTATTGGGACTAAAGCTGTTCCAATGATCAAGAGAGAAAAATATTGATCAGTAGCCCCTTGCAGTGACAACAGACTAGTTTGAAGCACTTAAATACTCAGTTTCACAAGAAAATTAATGAAGTTAACACTAGTCCTACTACCTTAATGAAGGAAATAAAGATGACAGGCCTTACCACTGTCATTGCTGACAATCACAAATCCAATTACAATCAATATTTCAAAGAAACCACTTGGCCAATTAAGAGCATTACCAATTTGTATTCCTTTATTTTACTTTGAAATGTTAGTAGATTGACTTTTTTCCCCCCAGTTTGAGAAATGCAATAAATAAATAAGCAACCAATTTAGAGAGATGTCCCCTTGGTAAATGGAATGGAAAGTTTTATACTATTTCAGTGGTAAGCTAGAACCTGCTACATGATAGCTTAGCTATTACCTTTCAGTTACTTCAGATAGCACCAGAAAGCTTAGAGAGACACACAAGAACCCTAATTTTCTAATTGTCCATCATTTTAGCTTCTTGCAAATCTGGTAAGTGCTTCTTAGAACAACTTTTATATTTGAACTGATGAAATAGGCTCTTGTAAAGAAAATGCCTTGGATTTATATCTAGTGCACAAACATCTATTGGACAACAGTGCATTCTCTGGAAGAACTAAAACCAGATCTACTAACCCTAAAAACATTTCTAGAAGACCAGCTTTCCACTTGGCAAACCCAATAACATATTTTTCTATAAACTGTCAAAATATACCTAGCATAAATACTGAACCCACATGAATAACTGCCTATATAAGAGCCAAGAGCCTTCTTCCTTACTAAAAATAGTGTAGCTCAATTCACCAATAAATGAACAGACAGAGAGGGAAAAAATTATGCTACTAGATTATTACTTACCTTGGTGCCACATTCTTAAATTCTGCTTCAGGGATTTACACTCATTTGCATCCCTGTGTTTGTTTGTGCTCTTTATAAAAAGTTGATGACAGATGGATGTTATGCTACAATTAGTGAGACCCATAAAAATTAAATTGGAAAAGACAGACAAAGCTCTAGACACAGGCAAAATGCATCATACCTGGCCCTGTAAACCCACTGGCGCTGTATAGTATTAGCTCTAGTTATTAAGCAAATACTTAAAAATGAAACAAGTAAGAACTGAAATAAACCCAAGATGAGCAGTGCTACCCAGGGCAGACACAGTCCTGGCCTCTAGCTGATGAACAAAGCCATTTCTGTGTGCATTGTAGTGTAGCTGGGATGGTCTAAGCTATAGAAAAGTAGCATAAGGAGAGGTAGTACCTTCTAGGAGACCAAACATTATGAGGCAGACCGTATTAAGTAAACCAATGGCCCGCATTTCCTGTTATATCCACAATCCATATATTTCAGTCACTCTAAAAGTGTTGATTCTTCCTGGCTCTTGTTTTCATGCACCCAGTGCTATTTTTGATCCTACATTCCCTTGCAAGTCCATCACGACCAAGTGCTACCTCCCCACAGATCAGCTGCTCCTTCTGGATCAGCTGGCCCTTAACCCTCCTCCTCCCAGCCCTCTTCAAGATAACCTTGAAGCCAATGCCCATGAATTTAGGCTTTATGTTTCACCTCCTTAGAAACCAGCCACAAGCCCCACTTATCAATTTTTCAGTTGTGTTTCTTGCCTTAAAGGTCTGATCAAGTGAAAGCTTTGCCTCTTTAAAAAAGTGTTTAATCAGCAGGATACTGGCAGAAAACATCCTGAACATCTCCTTT
The DNA here is from genome assembly GCF_963924245.1 of Chroicocephalus ridibundus. Taxonomy (NCBI): domain Eukaryota; kingdom Metazoa; phylum Chordata; class Aves; order Charadriiformes; family Laridae; genus Chroicocephalus; species Chroicocephalus ridibundus. The sequence continues at coordinate 204,293,772 of NC_086284.1, forward strand.
GGTTTCTAATTTAGGCACACAAAGTGCATCATCAGCTATTCAGCAGGAAAAAATATTTGGACTTTGAAGTACTACAGTAATCTTATCTGCTCTGTTAATTTATAGACCTAACAGTGTATGGCCAAGCAGCGCACCTCAAAGGATGATGAGAGGCAAAAGCAGACAGGAGGAAGACAGCAATTTCAGGAAAGGTGGAAGGCAGGAACTCCAGGGACAGCCCTTCGTTTGAGCAAATCTAGGTCTTCTCTGGCCTCTCCTGAGAAATCATAGTTCCAAGCAGCCTTAGTTTAATTTAGAGGACCCACAGGACCAAAGGATCCATAGACTGTATATTACCGTGTAAGTAGCATAACCACCACTAGGTGTCAGCCCAATTTAAGGTATTATATATACAAATTTTTTAAAATAAAATCTCACTTTCATTATACTTTAATCTTCAGCTACACCACGGAAATATTCATACATACCTATATATCCCTCTTAAGCTGACTTCAAGGAACACACCTAATGACATACACTCAAATACCTAGCCGCTTTTTGAAATTCAACTAGGGCACCTGCTTTCACAAAGGTACATTTGGAGGCTGTGGAGATGATACACCTTCATGTACAGAGAACAAGCTCAGGTCCATGGACAGTACTTCGTGTTTTTAAAATTCAAAGCACCAAGAGCTAAAAATGCGAGCTGAAAAGCCCATCTTTCAGGTTGAAGTAGAATACCTGCCCTACCACTGTTTCCTGAAGCAATGAATTCATTAAATTAACACCACAGAGCCCCTGATAGCTACAAGATAAAAGCAGATGGACCATGTATCAGCACTTTGTGCAGGAGAGAATCAAATAAATGTCATATCACTTCTGATAGTCTGAGCACTTTCTGTCATTCAAATTCACACCACCCCCTTTCCAATCACAGGGCTTAACACACACTCAGAACAGGGAAACAACACAGGGAAAAATATTTATTAAGAGTATTATGCCTTCAGCCATAAATATGCATGGACTCTTCCAAGCACACTTCAAAAACAAAAAACGTGGTTATGAAGTCTCCTGTAATTAAATTTTCATTCCCTTCTCTAGTGGGAGTATGATGAGACAAAACTGAATGTGGAAAAACGGACATGACTGACATTGCGCCCAGTCAGAAAGAGCTTGCAGAGGAGAGTACCCAGGCAATACCTAACACAGACTCTGCAGGCTCACCAGTGATGTAAAGCACTGCAAATAAAATAATGGGAGAGCAGGAAGGGGAGCGGGGAGGGGGGACCAAACCAAAAAAAAAGAAACCCTAGAACTAGCAACAGTCCAGGGAAAAGAACTGTCATGAATTCAAACATCAAGTGGGAAATTTTATTCCAAATATGATAATGAATGTAGCCAAGAAGGAAAAAGGGCTCAAGACAGCAAAAAGATTCTCAGAAGAGACATCAGAGGCAACCGAGAACAGAAGGCAAAAATGGACTCTACAACACTGATCAACCTGGAGCTCCAAGCTGGATTTCACTTCTAAACCTAATCCTAGGAACGGGATGAGCCTCAGACCCAGCCCCCAGCCATAACCCAGATTAAGAAATTCTTGGGGCAGGCATCTGCTGTGTCTTCTATCAGCCTGCCCCTTCCTTTGGAGTCCCCTTCACAGGCCTACTCCAACAGAAGCTTTAGGATTTGCCTCTCTCCTAACCTTAACGATGGGTACAGCCAGAGCATTAAGCCAAGAATCCAAGCAACAGCCGAAAAACAATGTTCTCGGGGGAGATCTTTTGGCAGACCTTCCCTTGGCAGCTCCCTTCAGCCCACACCAACTGGAACTCAAGGCTTTGCTTTGCTCCTAGCTCTTCTCTCAGCCTCAGCCTCCAGCCCTAACTTAGGCCAAGCAGGTCTCAGGGCAGAGGCCTTTTGGCAGCCTAAACCTTCTCTTCGTGGCCCCTTAACACTCAAACTCTAAATGGAGCCCCAGACTTTGTCCCTCTGCTAATCTTGTGGTGTAAGCAGCAATAACAGTGGCCTGGTTAGGAAGGAAAAAAAATTACTGAACAAAAGAAAACGTCTGCTGAAAAATACTGACAGATAAATGCCAGATAGCCTGGGAAGTAGGCTTAGGAACCAGAAACATCCCTGAGAAGTGTAGCTGGCCTTTTAGAAGTAGACAGACAGATACCTAGAAACCAGAGACATCCTAAGATATCATCAATAAGTGCAAAAAACCAAGAAACTGTAACATCTGAAAAAGTGGAAACAGTCTGGGAAAATAAAAATAGGTCTGAAAGAACAAAAGCCATCATCTATTAGCTGTTACAGATGAAAAACAGAAGTTAACAGAATCTATTGGCTGCTCAAAGCTGTGGCACCCTACACCCTCTTATGTCTGTATGATACAAGGAGGACTTAATTTTTATCTAAAGTTGAGCTTTTCTCTGAGGACTTCCAGTGACACACTTACGTTTTTTTCCCCTAAACAGGCTGAACTCTCCACACAAACTTTCTGTGAGATCTTGGACCATCACTAGGGACCACCTGATTGACTCCAAACTCTGTGACGCAGATGAGCTTTGCAGTGAGACTGTTATTTTATTGGTCTCCCTCTAGGCCCCTCTCTGAGGTCAGTTTGTCCTCTCACTTCTGGTTGGATTTCCCTCTGGAATCTGTTTAATGCACTTGGTACCATGCATATACGTAAGTAATCTACCATAAGTATATCTGCTCTTATATTGTTAAGTTTGCTTCACTAGTGATAAGTTTGTAGTAACCTTCAACAGTATATATCTATGTGGTTGTTGCTATTGTATTGATTGTTACTATACAATTGATTTCTGCCATACTATTAATGTTGCTATATTATTGATTGCTGATAGCAATTTGTAATAGCTTGATATTTATATTCAATTTATTGATCATAGATATACTTGCTAGTGATGATTTTTTGCGGTATTTGTAGTAATCTGTACTAACGTAGAGAACTTTAGAGGATAAAAGCCTCCATGGCCTCATTGCGTTACAGAATCCTACAAACCCACAGTCATGATCTCTGCACACCTGCAGGCCCAGTAGCCCTTCAGGTTGTGATGTGCTGTCACGAAGTAGCAAGAGACAGCTGCTCTGCAAGGAGCACTGAGCCAGGAGCCAAGCATGAAGCCAGGCAGCAGTGACCTCCCCAGCAAGGACAAGGCAAGTCTGTGTCAGGATTACATCCAGAAACAGGCATCTGGGCAGATACTGTCCAGCAAGTCCATAGTGATGAGGCAAGTCCAAGGCCAAGCCACAGGCCCAGGTCAGGATCAAGGAGGTCTGAGACTGGAAGCAGACATAGCTGCTACACAGCTGTAATGTAGAAAGTGCCCGGGGCAGCAGTGAAACCTCAACTTAAAAGCAGCTCCCAAGGGAAAGATTCAAAGTGCTTTTCTGATGGGGCACTGTGGATCTTATAGATGCAGAACAGCTGAGCAGAACAAAATTGCTATTGGACAAATTGGGATGGTCAGGAAGATAACACCAAGTGACTACCCCTTATCTGAGAATGCAGTACATGTTAATATACACATATTCCTCCTGAGCAGAAAAAAGGGTGGGTGGTTTTTAAGCCAAATAAAAATTATATTACCCAAGTCATGATTCCTCCTTTTACATTATGAATATTACTAGCGTTAAAGATGTCAGGGAGGTATATGAGGCAATAAACCTTTGTAAGCATTGTTTATATATTGTATAGTCACATCCACAACAGAATTATAGCCTACTCTGCCTGTTGCAAGACTGTGCAGTTAACCCAGGCGCATGCATATGTGGCCCTAGCTGCAGAATGATGTACAGGTCTGGGGAATATTTACAGAAACACAAGGTCTTGGCTGCTAGAAATCTGTGGGGTTTTTACCCACTGCCATCAGTGCAAGGCCTATGTGGCAAAGCATCACAGGTATAAGGGTTGGAAGTGTGCAACATGCTGTGAGCATATCTTAGTCAAAAAATTCCATCACCAGTACTTCATGTCTGTGATCAGCAACTGAGAAGGAAGGCAGGGCTGCATTTTCCATGATAGAACGCATGCAGAAAGGCATGGTATATACCAAATTACATTTCTGCCACGCAGTACTGGAAGCACTGGAGTTTGAAAAGGTAGAAAGGAAATCTGACAGTTTAAAGGGATACATTCCTTGTAGACTTCATTCAGTTGCTTATAGACAGAAGTTTGATGCTTTCCTAGCCCATACACCAATGGCTATAATGGCTACTTCACTCTTAGTCAGCTTGTGTTTATCAGAGCACTACATATTATCATACTATTTAAGAAAGTAGTTACAATCACATTTGCTCCTAGAATTCATTGATTAACTCCTACTTTTCCCTGCTCAGGAGGAATGAGGACAGAGGTACCTCAGATATTTTTAAATGGGAATATTGAAACTGAAAGTAGAATCACTAATTAAAAATGAGTAAGACTGGAACAAGGTATGAAAGGGGGAAGAGATATGCATGCAAAAACATTAGGAACTGTGCTGAGAAACCTCAAGATGAAACAGCTCAGTGGGAATCTTGTCAATGATAGATAATTTCTAATAAAGGATGGTAAAGACAACACAGAAAGGGTCTGCTCAGTGGTACCTAGTCACAGGATGAGCAGCAGTGGCACAAACTAAAATAAAGGAAATGCCATTTAAGCACAAAAAAATTTACTGGGCAGGTGGTCAAACACTACAATAGACTGCACAGAAACCCTTCAGCCCATGGAGATATTCAGAACCCAACTGGACAAGGGCCTGAGCAACCTGTACTGAGTGACCCTGCACTGAGCAGGCATTGGACAGACAGTCTACAAAAGTCCCTGCCAACCGCAGCTCTTCCGTGATTCTGAGATTAATTACTGTTGAATATTGAATTGGCAATGAAATAACAATGCTAAAGCCTGAAATAAGTCAAAAAGAAGCAGCTTACAGGTCCATTTTATATGCAGGTAAAATTTAAGCTCAGGAAAAAGCAGCTGAAGTCACAGTGCCACATTGTCTGGTTAGATATGCAGGAATTAGTTGTCATAACTGGAAAAACATCAAGACAATGTCAGAGAAAGGTTAGTAAAAACATACAACCTTCATAACATTTTTTTTTCCCCACATAAAGGTCAGGATCAGGTTATGTAAACTTAAAACACAGAAGTGAAAGTAACACCTCAACTGTCACAAGCGGTCAGGTCACAATATTCACAGTTCTGTCGGATAAAACGTGCCAATATGAGCAGTTGCCTTCGCTGACCGCCTCACAGATTTCACAAGAACAGTCACATTCATAATAAAGATTAGCAACAGAAGGGCAGTATACTTCTCCCAACCCCACTCCCAGTCCTATCTGTGTAAAGGCAAGAGCAACCTGTGCTGACAACTGCACACAGGAGCAGTTCTATTCTATGTGTTCCAAGGCTGGTCAGGCCTTTATCCAGTCAAGTTACCAACGCATCCAAAGACACAGACCTAACAGCTTCTCCAGGCAACCTGCTGTACTGTCTGACTTGTCTCATGACAAAACAGTTTTTCCTTGTATCCAGACTGAACCTTTCAGTTCAGTTTATGCCTGTTGTCCCTCATTTTCCCACCATGCACCACAGAGCCTAGCTCCATCTCCTCAAAGGTACTGACAGACTGCTGTTAGGTCCTCCCACAGCTGTCTTCTCTGGTCTGAAGAAATTTCTTCAGCCTCTCCAAACTGGGCAGGTCCTCCTAGTCCTTAACCATGTGGTGGCCCAGTGATGAAAACGTATTCCACTTACATGGACATGCTCAGTAAGTTTCCACTATGTGTTCAACAACCTACATGTAATACAAACAGAGAGAACTATTTCATACAGTAAAGGTATGATAACCAAATAATAAGAGGATCCAAGCAAACATCACAATTTCTATTCCAGATGTATAAGAGGAATAGATTATATGGGAACAGGCATATGCAATTGGCAGAAAATAAATAATAGCTCATTTAGCCACATTTGTAAGGAGCAGGAATCAAAAAAAAAAAATCAAATTAGATGCATTATGCAGACAACAGCTTTTTGGCCTCATGTCCTTATAGATCTTTGCTTCTGGATATCACAAAATGGGACTTGAGATTTTTGGGGCTGTACTTTGCCATTTAGGACTCCAGGGTAATTCTTCCTTATTCATAACCTATAACCCCCAGAATATCTGAGAGGGCATTTTGTCATGCTTCGACCAAGTTTGTGTTGCTCACAAACAGTATTCAATAGGAATTTACTTTAGTATGAGCAAGCCACCAGCTGAGAATGAGATATTGAAACCACTGACTGCTTTGGTTGGATCTGCCAGCCTGCTATATGCATCATTTTCCAGAGGAAAAACAACTTTAGTCTAGGAAGATCTCCTCATGTATGCTAAGTATAACTAATGCTCAGTGAATACCTACTGGTAATCTCCAGTAAGATTAAAAAAATAAAGTGTTGCATTCTCAATAGTTAAACTCAGCTATCAGTCTCATAAGAAAAATGTTGCAAAGTTACTGCCTCTTCACAGAAGACAAAATGAAAGAAAACCAAAGGTCAAGGAATAACGGAATTGTCAGCAACGCTCTGCTTGGTGAGATGGGGAGCTTACTGGGAATTGTGGCTTCCAGAGGGCTTAAGAGTAGCTGATCATGGCAAACCGCTATAGAAGAAAAGTAAAACACAGTATCACTTAGATTAAAATTTCTTGAGACTCCCACTTGCACACATACAGTCAGAACCAAAAGTGCTGGATGAAATCCATATCATATGTGAATCAGCTTCAGAAAGGGTCAGGTCACCCTTGACCATATAGGCAGCTTATTGAAGATTTCCAAGTAGTCAGCTACTGTAAGCATACAGGTTAGTCAACACTACTTCTGTCTGAAAGAGAAATACTATAGGAAAACATGGGAACTACTATTCCCTCTAGGTCTGATGGCAAAGGACCAAGATCATACACAAGTCTCCTGAAAATGCTAAATCAACGTAAAATAGTGTCACAGTCAAATCAATGAAATTGTTTGTAAGATTATTAGGCTACTGTTGATGAATATGCTGAGCAGAGCACATTGCTCCTGTTAGCTTCTACATCTGAGGACAGTAAGGAGGCACAATTCAGAACAGAAATCAGGTAGTCCCATGATCTGCACTCCCTCATTCCACAGCCCATATACTGCCTTGCTATCACCCCATGCTCTCATGTGCAGGCAGCACTGATGAACTTTCTGCATGTTTTCTGAATTCCTATCCAAATAAACTACTACACAAAGTTAAAAGAAAATTCAATTACAGAAGACTCAAATCTATCATTGCATTCACTTAGGAAGTTTCCATATAGTTCAATGCATCCTTCATTCATGCATAACATTACACTAATTCTGAGAAAGCATAACCATATTCATTATTCATTGGATGATGAGGCCACGGAAATTGTTATATTTAATCAGAAGACTGGCTGATCCGGACTTACAGCCTGTGTCCAACAATAAATGCTTCGGAGAAAAAGAACAAAAAGCCTTGAGCAAGACTTAGGAAAAACTGACTTAAGATTTATTCCACAAAGCACAAGTGTTTAGACTCCAGAAGAAGCTTAACCACTTTAGCTCTCAGAATTCTGAGGAATATCGAGTGCTCCTTTAACTCTGCTACACATTTTCACTGTAAGGCAATGAGTTCTACAGACCCGTTAGGGTATTGTGAAGCCATTATTTCTTTATCATTCATATCACACATCTTGCCTTTCATCGTAGGGCTAGGGTAATGGCTGTGCTTAAGCAAATGAAAATAGGTCACATACAGAGAAATAGAAGAGTGTCCTGCAGGAGCTGTTGTGTGGCAACAGCACAGGCCACGCTGTTGGAAAAAGTGACAGGAGATCAGAAAAAAAGAAATCAGAGCACTTCTGAGTCACTGTGTGGGTAGGTACTGAGCTAAAGAACTTATGCAAAGAAAGTAATCATTCAATGTTCAGAATCAGGTAACAGTGATTACATGCTATTTACTATTACAATCTGGAAGAATATATGTATTTTTGCTTAGTAGATTCAAGATTGATTGCAAAAGTATTTGTATACCTTCATCTTTGCTAGCACTCTTAGAGGGTTTTTTTGCTCTACACTTTGACTGCTCTCTCACAAGACACTGCCCAAGAGTATGAGTCCAATAAACCATCATGGTAAGAAAATTCCTTGCTGCTTTGCTAAGGCAGATGCTATGTTACTGTTTATGACACTGCCACCGTCAATGCCTAAGCCACACCCCAGTCTGCACTGACTCAGTGCACAAAATGCACAGATGATTCTGGCCACCGTTTTAGCTTCAGTTTAGATGTTTGCATCATTATTATTCAGGTATCACACTGCCCTTAGGAAATACATTGTCCTTTTCAGGGGAGCTCATCTCCAATTCCTTGGGTATCTCTACCAGGTCACTGCAAGGTGTGCACCAGTTCCGCAGAGTGCCTACTTGGGGTACATTTATCAGTACCCTGTGAAAGGAAACAGCTCTGAGGATAAGATGACACACAGGTCACAGCCCCAACAAGCACTTTGCATGTAACCACATCAGAGGGGCAGCCACACTACAGCTTGCTCCAGTCCTCCAAACGAATCATGGACTACCTCAAGCCCCACCATACCTTCCTGACACACTGTGGCCAGGCACCACACACGTGCCCACAAAACTGCAAAACATTAGTGACAACCCAGACAAAACAGCAACCAGAAATTATCTGCAGCCAGTGACCCATGTAAACCTCTGCAGATTCATGACTGATGTGCAAATTAGAATATTCTTGAAGGCGATTTCATTGTGGCTGTCCAAAACCAGTTAGTTGTTTTTCTGAGAAAAAGTTGAACTAATTAAGGACATTCACATTTGCTGAACAACAAGTCAGACTGAAACCTTTGCGTACACCCTAATAAAATTGTTCAAATAGACTAAGATTTGGTTGCCTTTTTTTTTTTAGAACACTCAGAACACTCTGCACAAAATTCAAGTCACACCAAAGCATAAGTGCTAAGAGTAACAAAACCCACAGGGATAATTTCTTGCTGCTATTAGGCCTCACACCAACTGTATCACATAAACTGTAACACAATGCTAAAGCATCAAATGGCAAAGCACTTCAACTACAGGTGTCCCTAACTGTATAGTACAGTATCAGAGTGCACTGAAGATATTTATTCACGAAAAAGGAAGTTTTAAGTATAGACTTAAAAAAAAAGTCTAATCTAAGTGTGATTTTACACTCAAATGAAAGCTAGCTTTGCTAGTCTTTGTCCAGAGTTCATCTGCTGTATTTGTGGTACCACTTCCACAAGCTTTGTACTGATGGGGAAAAGCACTATTATATTCCACACCAGACAAACAATTCTCATTTTAGGGAAATTGTTCAATGGCCTTAGTGATGCCATTTTCTTTTAGCCTGCTTTGGATGTTATGTTTTCCTCCCATTTAGTTTCCGCAAGATGCCTCTCAAATTCATTCAATTATCAACTCCATCTTTCAAGACTCAGGATACACAGCTGCTACCATTGCTTCTGCTGACACCTACGAAATACAAGATCCAGGAAATCACAAGGTCTTTTGAGCATTTGCAATGAAGTGTATTGACTAGTCAGGCTACAATGAAAACCAATACGCAGGGTACAGGTTACACAATGCTCTGCCTACACAGGCCCATAGCTTCTGGGAAGCTACCTGACATAGTCCAGAAGTTGCAACCACCACCATACACATTGGCAGAAAAGTCATATCAGATACAAATAATATTTCCTGGTACTTCCATTCCCCACAGTCCCCTCTCTAGAGAGTGAGGGGGTCTAGTAGCAAGCTACTGAGGAGGAAGTGCAGCAGCAGGCTCTTGGAAGGTATAGATAAGACCGGGCATGACATGCAGGTAGAAGTCATGGCCAAAGAACAGGCCCAGAGGAACACAAGACAGGCCTGGCAGAGGGACAAGACTTACCAGAAGTGGGTTGACACTTCCTGAGCCCGGCTTAGTGGCTGAGCACTCAGGGCCTAATCTTTCCTGTCACACAAACACAGAATGAGGAAGAAACAGAAACCAGAGTTTCCCCACGTTATACACGTAACAACTTAGACTTGAACAGTCCAGGAGTATGGCCCCAACATGAACAATTACGGTTTGGTCCATGACAGCCCATTTTACAAGAAAAATGAAATTCAAGCTCACAGGCAAAAAAAAAAATCTCTCTCAACCAATCTAGTCTTCCCTGACTGTTTCAGTTCTGGCCACATCTACAAAAAGAATAGGGAAATGACTACTTGCTTCTTACAGGAAGTTACCCATTCAATAAAGAAGAGACAACAAATATTTCTTGTGGTTTTTTCTGTTACATTTAGAAGGATTTACATCTGCAGGGGTTAAGCTCTTTTCAGCAACAGGCCAGCTGCACCTCAGGCATCCTGTTGCATGGCCCCACTTCAAATTCTGGATTAGCCTTTCAGCCACATCCACGCATCACCAAGAGGGGAATCTGCTTGACAGATGCCTGGATTCAACGTGAACAAACTCTCACCAGATGCACTACTAATATGATTACTCACATCCCCATTCCTAAAGATTCACAGACTCCCAAAGCCAGGTGCAATCAGTCCAAAAAGGTAGAGGAGGTCACCAGCTACAACAAAAGCTGCGGGAAGTCAGAGTAGAAAGAGTGGAGTTCAAACACACCAGTTGGAAAATGCAGTCCCACAGCCTGAGACAGACTTCCTAACTATGGCTGTCCCTGAGAACTTGGCCTGACAGCCCTGTCAGCTTTCAGGAGCAACTCAGTCCGGAAACCCCAGAAGCTATAAAAGGGCAGAAGCTAGCAGAATTTGTCTTGCTGACCATTGAGTGAAAACTGCAGGACACCTACCAACTTCAGGAAGCCCCAACTCACCAAGGATCCTTTGGCCCAGCCAGCCAACCTCCTCAGGCTGGTACAAGAGGACCACATGTGTACATGCATGTCTTCCCTCTGAATGTTGTGTATTTTTCCCTTCTACATCAGTCAGCTCAACCAATCAACAAAGCTCAACTGAACATAGATTGTACCTGACCAGTTACTACTTTGGGCAAGAACACTATTAAAAGCCAGAAGCTACATAACTGCAGCTGACCACTCCAAAAACTGAAAAGCACATCTGTTCATAATTCAACATGCCAAGAAGCAGCACAGCCCCTTGGGGGTAGTGTTCAATTTGGTGCGGCCACCAACTCTGTTTCCTCTGGGTTCTTAGACAAAAGAGGCTCATTGCCAACTAATTGAACTAATCTTGCATGCAGCCAAAACTCTTAGTCCTCACCTGTAATTGAAGGAACTCATTGAGTCAATTACTATTAAGACTGGAGTTTAAACAAATAAGATCAAACATTACCACAGACTCACTATTCTACCAGTTAGAGGACATCAGCAGTGGATTCCACTATGGGCAAAACAGATCCACCACCCTAGCCTTTGCTGGTGGTCCAGTCCTGAGAAGCGACTTATGGTAATATATATGAGGACCTCTCTCACAGAAGCTTCCTGTGACAACAGTGGTTCACAAACCTACAGGGAGAAGTGTCTTGAAGTCTTCCATCAAATCCAGCCATAATGCCTACACAGTCAATAATAGCAGTCCTTGGATGGTGTCCAACATTCTCAGTATGAGCATCCAGGCAACTTTAAAAAATGTACCTAACTAAAAATTGATCTGTGAGTAGCAACTGCTAAACCAGAACTACTGACAAAACTGGAATCTCAGCTTTCTAGTATTAGAAAAGCTCTGTTAGATCCTCTCCAAAAGCTCACAATTGTATGCATCATCACAATCTCAAGGCTTGTATACCTAGCAGATGGAAGATCCATACCTTTGAAGTCTAAATATTAACATCAAAAGCGCTGCTAAAGGATGGCTATACTTCCTGGCCTTTACAGAAAACAGCTTATTTTACAGCAGTACAAAGGGCTGCAACATAGCAGTTACCCACCTCAAAAGCTGACTGTGAATATATAAGTACACTGATTACAAAGAATTTCATACACACAGGATACCATCGTCCTGAGAAACAGCTGTGGAGGCATGCAAAGAAATAGTGACAGATTACAAATAGTCATTGGAGTTAGTGAAGAGACAAACATTACAAGAACAACAGCCCTAGAAGTGCGAGCTACCATAGGCACTAATGGGGTCAAGTGAACAATGTAACAGAAGACCTCCACAGTCTTCTAACAGTCAAGTTATATTTCCAAATTTCAGAAAGGAGGAGTTTAAGAGATGGACCTGTTTGAAAGCTAGGGCTGTGGAGTAAAGCACTTTGAGAAGACCCTACCAATAATAACTGGCTAAAGAACCATCAATATCTGTCAGATATGCCTGTTAACAGCTATTCATCTTAGGGCAAATGGTTACACAGTTAAGAGGATTTCCAGGGAGTGGCAGATACAACACAAAGAACTGTAGACATCGCCCAGCCAACAGAGATCTGGGCATGTGTTTTTTCAAAGCATGCACATAAAACAAGACAACAAGCTATGTCTGATAAAGGGCAGAAGAAGTGGAAGAAACACAATGACCCCCAACAGAGAGAAAGAGAACACATTGTTTAGACTAGTTAAAGATGAGGTGACCCTTTGTTGCGGTCTTCATGGTTAGGCAAGACAAGCCATCCACACTCACTGATGCAGCATTAGAGAGAGTGCAGAAATATAATAAACTTCCAGAACTGAAAAATATTGAAGCCGTGCTCCAGAGGTAAATTCCTTTGCCACTTTTCCCATGGTCTGATAAGAAAGCCATCCAGACAATTACACTTCACTATCAGAGCTCAACCTCTCTACCAGTAATCAATACAAGACTGCTCAGTCTACAACCCCTAATCACTTCTACAAATATTATTGGTATCTTCACCAGATTTTCCCAGGAAAATCTAGGAAAACCGTACTTACCAGGACTGTCTTGTTCTTTCCATTCTCCTGTGGTCTAACTAATTAACACACTACAGAAGACTTTTGGCAAACTCCCAGACTCATGGAGACTTAGCAAAAATCAGCAACCCCTCCAACCAGCCCTCCAGGGAACTACCACCTGCAAAGGAATGAAGCTTGAGAGCCATGTTGCAAGTTTTGGGCTTGAGATGCCTGGATCTCAGGAAGCTGGTTCCTTCATTTACTCAGCCACCTTCTAAACACTAATATCTTTTTTTGTTCTTTACCAACACAAGTGGAAAGAGGAGGAAACATTAACCCAGGCCCCAAGCTGTCTAGCTCAGGAACCTACAATTACTACAAATTATTTACTCAAGGAGCTACAAATGATCTGGCACCATGCCAGCTGTATACAATAGGACGGAACAGGCAGGGAGACTGCAACATTTACTATAAAGGTGGGTAGAAGATACACGCTGAAGATTTCAGACATCTGTAGTTTCAGGCAGGACTTATCATCATGGTTTTTGTTTACAGTACTGTCTAAGCTGATGCATTAGTATAATTTGTTTTCCCTGTCCTTTGTGCCTTCCACAGGGACACCTGTCATGCATCTGGAAAACAAAAAATAAGATACTATCTTGGTATTGACTACCAGCCAAAAAAAAGTTCAACAGCTGCGGAATCTTGAAGCAATAAATATAGATTTGACTGCTCAATTTTTATATTGCATAATGCTGCCGAAAGCAGCCCATTGCATACATATGTGATGAAACCAGGCATAATGCAGAAGTGATTGCACCGAGTATGTGGTCAGACATCAACATTCATACAGTCATTAATATATATAGTGAATCCTAATGATATTCTGAACATTAAAATTCAGCTTTTATAAAGTGTGTTCAACAGTAGCCTCATTCCAAGTTCTGTACAAGAAAAATGCTCAGTGTGATCAGGCTGCCACTTTTTCACTGAAATTAGGTGACAAATAAGAACAAAGACTTCCTGATGTATGTGGGTTAAAATTACAGTGATCAAGGCAAAAGTCAAACATTCAGGTTGCTTTCTATTCTTTCTACACACCAAATCTCAGTCTTGAAGTTATGTTTAGTATTCCATATAGCTTCACATTACCTCAAGGTGTTCATAAGCTACAGCAGGAAAGCTGTAGTGGCCTGAAACAGTAGGTATCCCATTGATGATGCCACCACCAAGCAGTAAGGACTCAGTTCGCTTGAAAAAATGTGTCAGAACTCCAGGGATCTCTGATATTGCGCAATTTTCCAGTTGTGATACGGGAATGCAAAAGCTGGGGGTAGACATATGTTCTTATACATTACCAGACAGAACAGTTTATTAGTCTCTGCTATGCTAGCATGTCATGGTATGTCTTTATGTCTGTCCAGATGGCCACACACTACAAATTCCATATTACTTAATGGCTATTAGTAGTCACATCTGAATCTAAGAGGATAAATACAGAATAGTCCAAACTGGGTAGTTAGCTACGGCACCCATTAAAACCAAAAACGGGAAATAACTCTTTTACGCCCAGCCTCAAGAACAAACCAGCTGCTACATGAATCTTGCAGATTTCATGAAAAACATTAAAAGGAAACCTCAAGTGAACACAAGTGCTTGGAAGTGAAAGTCATCTGGAATTTAAAGAGCAACAAGTGAGGTGGAATGACAACAAAACCCCTTGAATACGTAAGTAGGATGTGCTGAAGAAGTTGCAGTTGAGATCTCTTAAGAGACTGAAAAGAAATCTTTTGGGAGTATAAATCAAGGTTACGTTTTAGCTCTGATCTTTACTTTCATTTTCCACTTATCTATGTAATATCCTGGCCTTAAGTTTGCTAAGCAGCTGACAGTTGTTTGTGACCGAGTTGACCAGAAACGAACTGAAAGAACACAGAAAAGGCTCTAAAAGCAGCAAGACAGAAACTATTACATGCACATAATCACAAGTAGTCTGCATCCAGCACACAGTTAAAGAACTCAACGTATTTCAGTAGAAAGTCCTGGTCTCCAATTTTCTTTAAAGAAATCCACAACTTTTTTACACTTACATTCACTGAAAACTCTAATGCATAACTTGTACTTGTGCTTTCTTATATAAACCACAATGCCAGGAATTCGAGAGCAGCAGTACAGCTGCTGTGCTAAATGCATGAAGCAGCCACAAATTCAGTTTAAGATGAGGATTTCAAAGTTGGTTTAGTATGACTTTATCAATATCACTAGTTGTAACCTACAGCTGACATTTCTGTTCTGTATAAAATATGAAGATTGACCTTTAGAATCTCTCACTGAAGTCTGGTAATGGCTATAGCTTTGCAGATACTGGAGAAAGCTGATTACTGACATAACCTGAAAGACTGTATTTGCATTCACACCATTTGCAAGATAAAAGAATCTTGTCAAAACTGCAGAAAGCAAGCAATGAGGCTTTAAATCTAAAAGTTAAATTTTTAAGTTTTTCTTTGTGCTTGAATTACTGCTTCTGTAAAAAGGAAAAATATCTTTCAAGTGAAACTAATCCATTTAATTCAACGAATTTTTGGTTTAGTCCAGATGTAATGCATTCCACACATCTCAAACTATGAGTCACTATTTCATAAAGCTATTACATTCATATTTGTTTTCCAGTGCTTCAGAGAGAGTGAAACTAGCTCACCATTTAACAAGTGCAGCCCTAGTTAACAGGCTATAATTGGGATGCCAAGACAATAGTTTCTTTGTGCACAAAAACCTAAGAAACACTGAATGATGATGAGAGCTACATACAAGTTTTGAGACCAAAACACCAACAAACCACAGTCAGTTTATGCACGACCACATGGCTTTAGAGGCATTACTAAACAATGTTTCTTAAAATTTGTTTTCATAAATAAATAAATTACCTGTTAGTCAGGTATTTAATGAACATTATGCATGTCTGTCAACCAAACATTGTAATCTAATCAAAACCTTCAAGTATGTCCATGATCCTCCAAAACATCAGACATTTGTCTAACAAAAGTCCAATTCAACTGAAGAGCTTACTCCCTTAAACAATACTTTTATACTTAAGAGGTATATGCAAGTTCTTCATGTAACATATTCCACTGATACTACCTTTCTAACCAATGGTTATTGTAAAAAGTGATTACTAGTCTTTTACCCACACAATGCTGTTTTGGAGGGGCAATGGAGACACCAGAAACATCACCAGACCTCAGAAAGATTGCATCAACCACAAATGAAGCACTGCACACCCACAGCAAGAGAATCTTCTTATCTCCAACCAGCAATCTCTCCCCACAAGGCTCAGAAGGAAATTTGACCTCCAAGTACAACAAAGCACTGTTCTGGTTTTTTTTAAACAAACCCACAGGCTCAAGTCCATGAGGCCAAAACACTCACCACCCTCAGGGAAAGTGACCTAGAGCTTCACTTCAGCTACCACACAGCACCCTTAAGAGCTCAGCTCCCCCCACATCTTCCCTGGCCCCTCACACACCCACCACACAGGGAAAAGCTGACAGCCCCAAACACCACATGAGGCATGGAGGCAGCTCATCAGCTCAGGACCTAGTCCCTGCCCAGGGAGCTGCACAATGGGTACATACATCAGCTACAGTTGTTTCCCCTCACCTGCCATAACCAGTAGGGCACTATAAAGCTACATTTCCTTCTTCAGCAACTCAGAAAACACAAGGCAGACTACAAGCTTTCCTCCATCACACACACACGCACACCCACCACCACCCTCACCTCAGGGGGCAGGTCAACCTCCGGGCCCTTTTATAGCACAGGAGTGCGACGGGGCGGAACCTAGGCTCCAGTTCCGGCAACTATTGGACAGCTGTGCTGTCAATCACGTGAAACGGGGGAGGGGCCAGCGTGCTTGGCCCCCTTCGCCGAGTGGCGTGTGCGCCCCCTAGGGGTGGCGGCGGGGCGCCCGCCCGCCCGTGAGGGCTGGTCAGTCGCGGCGGCCGGGTCCCTGGCGCAGCGAGGCGGGAGGGGCCGGCGGCAGTGGGAAGGGTGACTGGAAGCGGCCGGGTGACGCCGGGCGGGCGGGCGGGCGGCTGTGGCAGCGGCAGCGCGGCGCAGCGGCGGGACGGGCCCGCACAGCTCAGTCCTCGTCCCCGCGGGCCGTGCTGGCCGGCGGATGGGGTGAGGCGTTCGCCGCAGAGGGGCAGCGGGTCGGCCATGGCCAGCGCCGGCCCTAAGGAGGGGGAGGCGGCGGCGGCGAGGGAGGAAGAAGCCCTGAGGAAGCTGGTCGTCCGGCTGCAAAACGTCCAGGAGAGGAAGCGCCTGGAGACGCTGGTGCAGACGCTGAGTGACCTGCTGGAGCTGGCGGCCCGGCAGAGCGGTAAGGAGCGGGCGGCCCGGCCGCCTGGCCCGGCCCTGCCCTGCCCCGCCCGCCGCCGGTCGCTAACGCGGCCTGTCTCTGTCCCCTCACAGCTCCCCGGCTCTTCAGCGGCAAAAACGTCCATGTGCCCTTGCTGCTGGTGGTGGACCTGTACCCGGGCGCGGCGGGCGTGCAGCAGGTGAGGCGGCAGCGCTGAGGGGCCGGGTGAGGGCTGCGGCTCCCGAGGGTGAGCCCGGCACCGCGGCCCTTTCACGCAACAAAAGTTACAGCTCAGCTTGCTTATTTCTTTTTAACTTGCCCTCTTCTGGGACGCTGCATGAAGTACTACTGTTGATCTGGAAAAGGGCGCTGTATCGGCCTGCGTTTAAAGGGACAAGTTTTCCAGCTTTTTGCAGATACCACTCGTTGCATCTCTGAACGGCAAAAGGCGGCCATGTAGAAAATATAAATTATCCAATGTGAACACAGCATGGTATAGCCTCCTGAGTTACAAATAATGCTATGTAATATATTTTGACGTGTCGATACTAAATTTTGCCGTGGTTAGACAAACTTCTGAAAAGCAGAATTGTATAATATGAGTTCATACGTGTGTGTATCCCTATCGTAGAAGGATAGTTGTACTAGCCCAGTTTTTTAAGGGTGAAGAAAAAAACATTTTAGCTAAGAGAAGGTTCTTCAATTTAAGGTTCTGCTTGGCTGCTCTTGTAACAGCATTGGCCCATTTGGACGAGGTGTGGCACTTGCACAATGTGATGTTGTACTTATGGTACAGCTGCCAGACTTGTCATATGAAACAGCTCATTCCTGGCAGGCATATATTAAATTTCTGACTATGTTATGCTTAAAGGATATCTATAAGCTCCAGATTTCTGTGCAATTCACTTGATTATTATTAAGCCCATTTGTATGGTTACAGTATTTTTGGCATCTTTTTACTTTTTTCAATTCAACTGGAAGGCAAAGCATAAATTAAATTGCAAATGTCTCTTAAATAAAAGTATATTTTACAAGATTTTTTGATCCGGTAGACCTTAGCAAGAGGTCAAAGGCATAAAACTCAGATTAAAATATTAATTTTTGTAGTGATTAATCTGGAGTAACAGTGATCTCAGGTTTTCTTTGAAGATTAAATACTTGTGCAGAGTCTGAAATTTTAACTTATTTTAGTATTCAATTGTCAAGTCATTAAGAAATACATAAGGATAAATCAGCAGTTATTTTCAGGATAAAGCATATTGTGTGTATAACAATTTACAAAACCACTGCCCAGAAGTTTAGACTAGGAAGTTAAAAATATGAAATCCAACCACAACCAGAAGTAGGTCTGAAGTGACAACACAAGACTCTCAGAAGTGCGTAAGGAAGATAGTGATTATTTAATTTTCATTTTAACCATGTTAAAACACCTCACTCTGGTTTAATACAGAATTTTAAAATCAGTTTTCTCTCTGCCTACATTTGCAGTCTTACAGTGTTTTGGCTTAGAAGTTTTGGAGCTGCTTTGCATTACTACTTTTCATTAAAGTGTGAAATTCATAGCCAGTTCAAAGCTCAAATCCTGTTCCTCGTAAAATGTCATAGGCAGCTCTTCCTTCACATTCAGTTACGATATTTACAAACATCCACAATATGTTAGTAGGGCTCTGTCTTCTTGCTTCATTCACTGTGTTTTGTTTACAGTCTTTGTGAATACATAATTCTCGCTTTATGGCAGTGATGAAGTAATGTAGTCCTGATTTCAGTGCAGTCTCTTTACACTACTAATGAATCTTCACTGAATAAATGGATTAATCAACCTCTTTTGCTTTTGTCATTGTAATAAAATTGACTCATATAAGAGAACAGACACAGTAAGAGACATAGCTAAAGTAAGGATTTGATTTTCTTTCCTTCCCTTCATTAACTGGTTAAAAACCATCATGTTGTGCTGCTGTTCCACTGGCTTGTATGGAGTAAATCTGCTTAATAGATAAATATTGACAGTACCAGTGCAAACTGGACTACAGGCATAAAGCCTGCAAGCTTCTTTAGAGGTAGGAAGGTACTGGGCTGGAAAGTCAATAGTGCCTTAAAGTAAAATAGATGTCTTTAATATGATAGTTTCTTTCTGCAGTTACTGGCTGGCAATGATTGGACCAGCTTAGAAACTCTAGAGCAAAATATGTTACACTTCAGTGAAGAGCAGTCAGCAGAGCTTTATTGTCTCACATAGAAGGTGTGACCTAATGTAATATAAATTCATTGCATGCTAGAAATGAAAAGGGCCTGATTTAAAAATAACAGTTTCAGTGCTGCCACCAACTGTTTCTGTGTACAGGGACCCCTTTAAGTGTTCATAAGAATGTCTTTGTTTACTCCTTTTTTTTTTTTTCTTTCCCTTTGACCTTTAGGATTTCTGTTATTTAAAAGACCCTTACTTTCTTATGTAATTATTAAACAGATAATAAGCTCTCTGTTATCTCAAGTTGTGATTTTAATATTGTAAAACAGACCACATGTGAGCAGGTCAGATGTTTCCTTCGGTGTTCTCGTAAATGTTTTGACAGTACTTGGGAGTCAGAACAATCCAAATAAAAATGTTTAATGGAAATATAAATTTAATCAGAAACAGTTTCTATATGAAAAGGAATTGCATGCTGTTAAGCTAATTTTCATCAGGTTCTAAATTTTACAAGAACAGTTAGGATGTCATGAAGTGGGACTTTTAAAATCTTTTCTAAGCAACGCACAGTGTATGAATTCATTGTCATCTCTACAGTGTCTTTGCCATGTAGGCTTGAAATTTGTACCTGATTGATTGTCACTGATAAACTCTGTTTTGCTTGGGATATGGAAAATTAGGTAATTAACATATCCTCATGCTCAGGAAGACTGGTGATTGCTAAGACTATTCTGTGTACTTATGTTTAGTCAGGACTCAGTTACAGAGACCGATCTAACCTTCCTGAATGTCCATAGTAATTGGTTTGCAGTCTTATGCAGAGGGAACCAGCTTGCTATCCAAGCAAGAGAAGAGAATGGAAATTGGCTCATGGTCAAGCTCAATCTGGTTGTAATTGTAATTGGCTTAAAACATTTGGGTCTGCAAATCTAAACCAAAACAGAAAAAACCCTACTGCAGATAGTGTGAACTATATAGCCCGTGTAACCAAGTATGTGAAAAGTAAAAGCAGAATTCCAGTTCCTAGGGAGCTACATCACTTTTTTCATACTCACCAAAGCCGTCATGAAAGCTGTCTAGATTCAAGCCTATGCTGTTCCTATGGGTGTCTCTACACTACCAGACTTGCAATTTCATGTCTCTAGTCTTGCAGGCTGTAGGGTTACACTTTCCATGAACTTTGCAGTTAAACTCTTCAGAGGTAGCCATTTACATTCTTGTTTTTGGCTGTCCTGTCTTGACCCCTTTGCTTTACATAATACTTCTGCCGAAAACTGATCCAGTTATGCTTATAACTTTTGAGCCATACTTAGATTATCTTCTGTCTTGACCCTATTCTTAAAGCACACAGGCCTACTTCATTATTATTTTTTTTTATATGACCGAGGAAACTTTTATGCCTTGTTTTAATTGCTTTTTGTGAAATCTGCTTCATCTTGACTTTTGACATTTCTCAGTTCACTTCTCTTTCAATACAGCAGGGTTTTCGTGCTCATCAGTTAATTCTTTGTACAGATTTTGCTTACTGCATCCTCACTAAAGCCCATTCAGTCATATCAGCCTGCAGACATTCATAAAAGAGCAGATTTCTCCAATACGGAGACCAAAGAGGAATATTTTTCAGTTTTGGCATCATTTAGAGATGTTTGAAAGTCAAAGAATTTGCACAGGATAGAGCCGGTAGTTATTGAGAACAAATGCATTGTCTTTAATTAATCTTTTATTCCTTGTGATCCCAAAGCTTTCACTGCCTTCATTACCTTTTGAAAGCACACAGTATTGAGGATTGATGTGAGAATATGAAATATATAGTATTGTTTAGGTATCTCATCTCTATTTAAAACATTGAACACCTTTAAAAACCTGTCCTTTCTCCTTACAATTTGCAATTAAATGACAAACTCTTGTGGAAACAGCTGTTCTTCAATAAAGCTGGACTACGTGTAATAGTGCAGTGGTCTTCCCTGGGCCATGATGACATACTATGGATCACATCATATTTTTCTCTCTGTCATCATCTCTTTTAACTGTGTGTCCTTTATCCTCAAGCAGTGCTGAAGGACATCGAGAGTGATGTGTTCCTACAAGCAATGCATTCAGAATCATTAATGTATCTCTTTTACCTCCATCTTTTAACTTTTTATGTCATTTGTCTTGTGTTAATTAATTTTCCCTTATTGATTTAACTAGATAAGTTTTCAGAACATCCGTCTTCCGAAAGCCAAGAATATTAGATGTAAGTTCCAAACAGAATACCTGTTCTAAAATAGCTGCATTTTTGTTTTACAGATGGGCTGGTCACTTCTTTGTAAATTAATAGAAATTTGTCCAAGTACTCTGCAGAACATAGCTCCTAAGGATGTTGGCAAGGACTGGGAAGTACTGGGTGTTCACCAGTAAGTATGTTGTATGCAAGGAGTCTTCCGTAATGCTTGCTTATCATGGCAGCATATATATGCAATGAAATATAGTTATGTAAAGTTATTACATAAGCTTCTAAATGGTTGAATATTCTTTTGGGTTTCTTCAGCCTTCAGAATGGGAGGCTCACACAAGCAGGGATCTTATCTGTGTGTATAAATACCTGATGGAGAAAGTAAAGGAGATTGAGACAGGCTTTTCTCAGTGGCGCACAGCAACAGGATGAGAAGCAATGGGCACAAATTGAAATATAGGAAATTCCACTTAAACATTAAGAAAAAAACAAGCAAACTTTTGTTTTGAGGTTGATCAAACATGAACAAGTTGCCCGGAGTGGTCGTGAAGTCTGAAGCCTTAGAACTATTCAGAACCTGACTGGACATAGCTCTGAGCAATCAGCTGTAGTTGACCCTGCAGGGGTCAACCTTGAGCAGGGGAGTTGGAATAGGAGACCTCCAGCGGTCCCTGCCAGACACAGCAATGCTGGGATTCTGTGGTTACCAAGGTCTTCCATTTTAATAGACAGATGCAGTGTGTGTGCGTGTGTTCTTTCCAAATGTGAGGAATTATATCTACAAGCCTAAAGTAGTGTAAAGCAAGAGGAGGGGGTTTTGTCACACCCAATCTTATCATCTAAAAATTAAATGGTGACCCCAGCTACCCGTTGAGGTTGAGTTAATGGACACAATTACCTTCAGAGAGGGTGGTTCATTCTATCTTTTTAGTAAGTTATCCTGGAGCAAATTGTGGTTTGGACTGGCTCGTATCTGTCCATTAACCATCAAGGGAGCCTAAGCAACTGTTTTCTGGATGGCTGTGGTTAGGTGGGATGAAAACCCACATAGGTTAGCTCTATGGTTGTTCCATAGCACAAACACTAATTGTAGATGTAGGCATGATACAAGTAGGGGTGGTGTTCTCTCACTTGGACAGATTGCCTCATTCAGAGTTGAGAATGACCGCAAGAAGCCACAGCCTTATAACTGCCCTAGTGAATCTGCTTCTGACTTCATAGTCTTCACCATACCCTTCCTTAGAAAGGTTGCTATTGTAAGATCATTTGCATGAAAATGCAGTTTGGTTTTGTGGGGTTTTGTTTGTTTTACAGTGGCTAGAGTACATGGTCAGTGGGTGAATGAACTCCCTTGAAAGAAGCGTTGACAATTTTTGTTAGAAAGCGAAAGTGATTTTGGTTGCTTTTCAGGAGCAAAACATAACTCAGCTGAAGCTGTACAAGCTAGCTGCAATATCTTTGGCAGCTTGAAGGCTTGTGAATCGACTGAGAGTTATTCTGAGAGCTAGAGATATTGCTGTTCATTCTTGGGTCCCAGAAAACTTACTCTTTGGTGCTGATCTTTCCCAAAACCCTCCCAGAGCCCACACAGTGTGTGCAGTTGAACAAAGCATCCTTTTCAAACTCAAATTTTACTAAAGATCTGTTGATAACATTACTGTACATGATTCCTTCCCACTACCAATATTTTAGCCAGCTGTGTATCCCTGTCAGTTTTCCTTGCTGTGGAAACTTGTTCTTAGTATGGGAGTGGGCTCAGACATTTCTGTCAGTGCCAAAGGCAGAGCAAGCCAGCTAAATTATATCTCAGGTTCCTTGTAGGTGGATTGGACTAGTATTGCAGTGCATCAACACCATAATGAATACATGCTGTTTGCAACAAGGCAGGAAACAGTTATGGTAGATAAGAAAAGATCCGTTTTTTGCAAGAGATTTTCACTTTTGTGTAACTATTTTAGGAGAACAGAAAACTTAAGCTAGAAAAAGCATTTGTTTCTGTATCTCAACAGTGAGCCAACTTGACCACAATACAGTTGTGTTTACAAACAGTAGTTTGATATTGATATAGGCGTCCTTGACAGACAATGCGATAAATAATTAAATAGTCGCTGTCACTGTGAGGAGAAAGGAAGGAAATGCCTTCAATGTATTTGCATCCTTTCTACAAGCTCAAAGAGACTTCATGAGATGTTTAGTAATCTCTTACATTAAACTCTCAGAGAGTAGATGAGGTTTAAAAAATTTTACATCCTCACTCTTTATTATACTTGAAATGGGAGGGTATATGCAGGGCATTTTCTCCTTGTATTAGACATGCTTTAGTGTGTGATTATTTTACTCTGCAGTATACCGAGCCAGCCCATGTCTTTATGTATCAGCACTTGCCTGAAACAGATCACCCTTTATAAAATGCCCTTTTCCAAAGCAGAGTTACTTCCCCACAGCAGAAATCATGAGCCATTGGTAGACAAGGGAGAGATGTTTAATGGCTTCAGAGTGTTTGATAACTCAGTGAGGTTTTCCATTTATGCAGGGTGTAAGAAGGTCTAAGCCACAGCTACTTATGGGACAAGGAGGTGAAGGAATCTTCACCCCATGTACAGTTTCTGCACATGTATGTACATGCACACACACCTGTAACCACACAATAAAATGCATTAGGAATTCTTAAGACTAGAACACTTTAATCAGGAGGTTAAAGTGGATTTAAGGGTGTCTGTTTAGCTACTCTACCAGCTTGGTTAGGGTGGCTCTGTGTTTTGCTTGATTTGTCACCCTACTACTCAGTCCATACACGTAGGCTGTATGCTGGGTCAAGAATTTACTGCAGGATTGAAAACCCAAATGTCAGCATCTATCCTTGTCTGTGGACTTGTAAGTCCAAAGCGTGCATACAGAAGTTTCAGTGAGGTATCTATACTCAGTTTAAGAAAAAAACCTCTGCATTTAACTGGATTTTATTTCCCATTCTTAAGACCATCCCACAGAGTATTCTGACTAACCTTAGACTTCAGTAGCGGTTTTGTTTATGAGAGTGCAAGTGTGTAAGCAAGTCGTGGTTTGTCTGAACAGAAAATATATCTTTTATTGGACTGATACTGTTATAATTTCCTATCTTGCAAAAGGTAATGGATATTATATCTCCCATCAGACTTTGACTGTTACGTGTACTTTGATCATCGTAGCTACAACACTAGCGCTACAACAGAGGAGAAAGAAACTAGCAACATCATAGTACGAGGGGAAAAGAAATAAAACACCGATACATTCATTCTACTTTATAAAGTTTGACTTTAGCAAGGCAAACAACATCATTGCTAGAGCTGGGGAATGAAATTTGGATAAAACTTCAAGTGCTGCTTTTTGTTTTTCAAGACAAGAAAAGTATCTGCTAACATACTGCAACTACTATACAGTCCATTTGTATTAGATATTATATATACAAAGACTGAGATATATTATATATACACGCTTTGAAGATCGTTAAGATTGCAGAGTCAAATTCTCCACAATCATGAAAATAAAAAAAAAGAAGGTTTCTTTAGGTTTTTTTTGTGTTACCCTATTCATTTTTATTTAGTTTTTAATTACACAGTCTGGGTTTTTTCCTCCTTTTGAGATGTGCTTCATTCAGTGCAAAATCAATGCATATTTATTTTCTGTCGTCATCATTCAGTGTTCAGCCCACTGCTTTATTTACTGTATGTTACTGATACCTTATGTGAACACTGGCCTATTCATTTTCTCCTCAGCTTTTCGTAGTGTTCATCAGTATTGTTTAGAGCTTTTAAAATGTTGTTTATTGAGAAGGTGTTACAGATTTGTGGTAGCTGTTTTACAGATGGTAGTTTGAGCAAAATAAGTTAAAAGTATCAGTTTTTACTGATAGCTTTTTTTTTTTTTACTGATAGTTTTTACAAACAGCGTGCCTAGTTTGATACATGCACTGGATTTTTCAGTGTACTTAGCATTGTTTGGCTCTCTGATTAAAAAGTCAGCTTTGGTTGACTCTGATGAAGCATTTCAGGGGGTAGTATCTATGGGTCTCAGTTAGGGCCACCCAGAGAGTAAGGAGTGTGCAATTGGCAGTCTATGACATGGGGTTTTTTAGTGATTTATCCAGCATCACGTAAGTGCTGTCTGGTGGAAACTTAGATAGGATAGAGTTTTTCAAGGTGCTGTTTGAGTTTTTTAGCTGCGATAACTGCTGCTTCTCTTCCAGCAAACCCTTGATCGTTTGCTCTAATTTATCTCTTGCAACAAACAGAACAATGCCATACTGTCCACAGTCTGCTGCATTCCACAACACTGCTTTCTGTAGAGTAACCCCATCCTGAATGAGACTTGTCCCCTGTAGAATTAACGTATAATTGATTACAAAATCAAAGTAAAATTGATAAATTATACATCATTAGTTTAATGAAGTATGAAAATAGTTAAAATGCCAACATTATTTCATTACTAACTTGAAAAACACATAAACTGAAATAAAAGTTTTTGAAAAAAATTGATCAGAAGCTTTTTAAGCTTTTGCTATTTTCTGTATTTTTTAAAGTAAACGTTTGATAAAATTTTGTATATGTTAATATTTCTTCAGCCATAAGTCTTTTTTTTTTTTTTTTCTTATTTTCAGGCAGATTCTTAAAATGCTTACAGTCCACAAAGGAAATATAAATCTCTCAGTAATAGGACTGAAAGCATTAAATCTACTCCTCATGTCAGGTATTGTATGTTTTACTTTCCTACTTTGTCTAAACCTTTAAAACACAGAACTGTGATATAAAGTGACTCACTGTACATGCAGGGTCTGATTTTTCTCTTTGTTTTACTCTGTAAAGTCACTTGTCATTTGTACTTGTATACAAAATAACAAGAGTACTGTTTTGCACCTTTTTTACACAGGTAGAAAGGATTCTCCAAATTGCAAGACCGTGAAGAACATGACCAATTAATTTTGCCAAATTGTTATTAGCATAGACACAAATACTTACTGTTAAGTAGATAAGTAAAATAAGTAAGAGTTTATTTTTTCTTACCAAAGTATAAATTCGGCAACATTCTGACTTACTTCCTTTAGTACTGGTTAGTACTTTTGAAAACAGTAAATGATCTCTGACATTATTCTGCTCTGCAGAGACCTGATTTTACCAGGTACTGAGGACTTTTCTCATGATGCTGAAATTCTTGATCTTCTGTTGAAAGTAGAGACACCCTAAGGGAGAGATTCTGCTAGTTTTATTCAAGCTACCATATAATATTAGCACAAATTATTGTTAGACTAGGAATGTTTCCATTGATTTTAATGGGCTTTGGAATCAGCCTTATTTACAAACTGAGGATTAAACCTGACTTCAGGTAGTTAAAGCTAATCCAGCCGTCCAAGCTTCTGCTGTAGGCAGTAGGGTGAGACAGGCACTTTCAGAGGATGGCTCATGCTATTCGTTTGTCTGTTTTATAAGATCACTTACCCCTTGAACCTGTTTTCCTCTCCCTTTTGATTGTAGAGAGGTCTGGAGGACTAGCTTAAACCAAGTACCTAACTTTGTATCTGCTGCAGTTGGGTAATACAGGTCTTGTTGTAAGGCATTGCACTGTGTGATTAATAATAATAATAGCAAAACCTGACTATTAGTGAGTAACTGTAACCAGCAGCTTCTTTCTTTTATTTGTGAGGTATCATAAAGGGTCCTAAACTGTTGACTATATATTCCAAAACAGTTTATTCCTCACTGCTACTGTTCTCCTCAGCAGTTTATTAACCAAACTTAAATTCTTATTTCAACTACCATACTTCAGAAACATATATGGAATTTTACCTTGTCAGAAAAATCTCAGTATTCTTTATATGTCTCTAAACTTGAATTGTACTATAGCTGGAGCTGACAGACCAGTGTGAATGCCATGTGGAAAGTTCTTCTCTTTAAAAAAAAAAAAACCACAAAAAAAACCCCAGCTGCAGCTGAAACACTGGAACAGGCATTATGAATTCTATTGTTATTGCTGTAAGCTTGAAAAATTTTCATGAATATGAATATTTTTGCCTACACATGCTATAGAGAGAGTAATATTTTTTCATTATTTTTTTAATGTCATAAGAGCAACAGTGAGATTGGCTTGTTAGTTCTGTTTCAGGCTGAACAAATGGCTGAGAGAATGAGAACAGGGTTTCTCACTGTTTTTTGATACAGACAGTCTGATTTCGTGGTTTGCTGTAGCTGACAGGTACATTTTAAAACCCCTTTTGTTTTCCTCAGGCAGTGTAGTCCTGCCCGCTTTATTCCGTGAACCTTACTTCTTAGTGAAATTTTTCAGCTTGCTATGACTGCAAAAATGGGGCTTTTGGTGGTTTAATTTTCTACCAGTTTAGTGAGCTGAACTGGCTAATTGAGGGGTCAGACAATTACCAAAGCAGTGCAAGGTGGGAGGGAAGAGCAGAGAGGAGAAACTGTCTTTTTGGCAGTAATGTTTTAGAACATCTCAGTTTTATTTTAAAGTACTACCTTAAGAGATAACATCTTCATGTGTTATACAAAAACCTGGATTTGAGTCATCAGAGTAAATTTTAAGGACGGTATTAAAGAATTTTGGATTTAAATGGTTAAGTACAGTGCTTCAATAAAAATGTTGAGAACTAATCAGTGCAACATGTAATCTCTTCTGCTATTCAGACGTTATTGCTTTCCTGCTCTTGGAAGAAGAGGTGGATGTGTTTTCATTGGTATTTAATGCCATGCACACTTTCCCTAAAAATGAAGAGATCCAGCAACATGGATGTAAAGCATTACACACACTTTTTGAGAAAGGTATTTAAAAATGTGTAGGTTGGGAGGGGACTGTAGGTGTTTATTTAACTGTAATAAATGTAATAAATGAATTCTTGCATTCCAAATTCTGTTTTCGGTGTTATATGTGTTAGCACAAAACAGGTTTTCCAAGCAATATAACAAATCTTCTAAATTAGAGCAACAAATAGGAAATTTTCAAAAAATCAAAATATCTCTCCATTTCTGACTCTAGAGGTAACTGAAAAGATGGGGTTTAATGTTAGTCAGTAACGCTGGAACAGAGAGTAGTGACATTTTATTTTAATTCTCAAAAAACAGGGTTGTTTATTTAAAGACTGGCAAATTTTAGTAACTTGTGAACAATTCCAAAATAAAGCAAAATGTTTGCACTTTAGAAAAACATGTGATTCTTCTTTTAATCATGAGAATGCTAAAATATGAGTACATACATGTATATTCCTGTGTGTCTTCTGAGAAATGGAGTCACCATTTATTGAATTTCTGCAAAATTTTCAGGAACTGTGTGTGTAACGGCCAGAAATCCCACTGTTGTAGCAGCCTTGCTTTGCTTCAAAATAAATATTGAGAAATAACTAGCACTCCTGCCAAGTCTGCTGTACTCCTTCGCTTCAAAGATAGTCTCCAATTCTTTAGATTTTTTCTTTCTGGCACCGTTTTATATTGTTTTTTCTAAGTCTTCCTCCCACACGTGTGCCTGGAATTATCTTCTGCATTTCTTTCTCTCTTCTAGTCTCCCTAAATACTTTTGTCCTGGTGTATTTTCTCTTCCATCTCCATAAAGGTCTGAGCTGCTTAGATTTTCTGTGCATGCTTTTTCAAGTGCCTGATTTTTACAGATCTACAGACTGCTCCAGATACAGACCTGCATACCTTCCTGATGGCAGTGCTAATTTCATAAGTTCTTAGGTTGTCCCTGGCTATTTTTTTCCTGCCTCTGAGCCACCTTGTCAGTTATTGTAATGTGAATGTTTGCCTAGCCTTAGCTTGAACCAGATTCAGAAAACGATTCTGCTCACAAAATGTAAAATGGATTGTTCTTTCTCAACCTGGATCAGTTTCCTTATCTGGTTCATTGCACAGACCTGGTTCATTGCACAGACGTGCAGTTATGTCAGCACAAATGATAGAGGACAGGGATGGAAAAACCTTAAGCCATTATTACAATGAAGGTAAGGTATTATTAAAGCATGGCAGTAGTCTTTATGGAGAGAACTCCATTATAAAAAAAAAAGTTGAGAAGTAAAATAAAATCATGGAGTATGCAAAACGGCATTCTGTCAAATTGCTTTCACCGTATGCTTAGCCTTTCCCTCACTTATATACTGTCTTGGTGAGGGATATCTGAAGTTTATTCTGTGAAAAAGACTAAAAGACTTTTTTTTAAATGTGGTTTGTTTCATAGGGAAGTATTTAAAAAACTCAGTTACTTAAAGTGTAGACTAGAAAAAGGTCTTTATGAAGTAGCTCAGTTTTTAGTAAAAGGAGTCATAACTGTGAACGGTGTGTATGGAGAATACCTTACTTCTGTGAAACATAGAAAATAAATATAAGGAAACTTGATAAAGACAATTGTCTTTTCTCACATTGTACCAGGATATGAATTATTTCCTCAAAACATACTGTATCTCTCTTGCTTTTTAATTTAGTTCCTGAAGAGCAGCTGACTGAATTTGTTGAAAGCAAAGATCATATGATTATACTGAAAGTATTTAAAGAGTTTCCAGAGAAAGAAGAGGTGATACTTCCTGCACTGTATTCATTGCATTCCTTAGCTGGTCCAAGTAAGTGCATTATTGGAAGTTATTTTCAACTCCTTATCTCCATAGCATGCATCAGCTTACCTCAGTTTGCGGTAATCTTTCAGTAATTGTAAAAAATCAGTGAGAACTGGTTTGGAATTGCCAGACAAATTACTTTTCTGTTTTCTTTGGGAAATACTGATTTGTAATTTTTCATGGGAAATTTTCATATTCAGCCATTCTCATAAAACTGAAATCTCTCATACTGAACAAAAAGAGACTTTCTTCTGCTTGGAGTAAGTGGTAACAAACATGTTCATTATTGTTCTAGCACTTAAGTTCAGGACCCTGCCCTGTCTTTTTAATGCTTGAAAAATAAGATATATTTATTGACTATTTATTGACTAAACAAATCTTTCAGTAAGTTTGGGTAGCAGGTAACAGAGGCTGTTCCACAAGGGGAAAATCACCCACACAAATCCAGTGGCGAGGGCTGAGAAAAAGTGTCTGGGCTCAGACACCCCACTCTGATCATTCAGTGGTGGCTGCAATGAGGAGCATTGGTAGCACTGCGCACATTATAGAGTCTTACGGTGTCCTCAGGTGTTGTGCAATAAGACTGGAAGAAAATGTCTTCATTATGTCTTGTCTTCTGGTAACAGCAGTCCCTGTTGTGGGCAAGATCAGGTCCTGAGAAATATGGTTGATGATTTGTGTCAATTTGTTGACAGCAATTTGATCTTGTTGACACAGAAAAAACTCTTGTCAGCTTCCTGCTGCTAGTCACAGCAAAATTGCACAATTTTGGCAAGCATAGAGCAAGGTCCTGCTCTCCATGTGTTCCATGAGGTACATGATGTTGTACTCTTGCAGATGTGGTTGCTCACAAAGCCTTGCTCATACATCCTGTCTGGCTCTATAGGAATCGTGCTGGCCCCATGTATGCCACAAAACAAGAAATAGACTGGACTGTTCTACATTTCATCAGACTCCAAGCTATATAGTTTCTCGTTCTCAAACTTCTTGCTGTTCCAGTTTGTGCTTAAAAAGTTAAGTGTTCCTTGAGCCAGAAATAATTTTACCCTAGCCCAGAAGTTACTGCCATTTTCTAAGGAATAGGATGCCAGATTTTAAATGCTTTCTAAAATAGTAAATACTTGTAGAAAGCATAACAAGAGAAGGGCATGACAAAGATCTGCTCTAAAGTAGGTATTTATTTTGGGGTTAGCACTCTCGTTTCTGATACAAAATATTGAAAGTAGACAGAGAAACAGACATAGCTTGCACATGAATGTGCAAAGCTAGGGTACTTTTGCCAGCATTCGTACTCTTGGTCTGTGACATCCCACAATACCTGCAAGAAAACGTATTCCTTTAAGGCCACCATGGAGAAGGTCATTCACTGTAAGTACACACTCTCACTTATCCACTAGTAAAATGTTTGTCTCCTCATACCCTGAAGTTCAAGTCTCTATTCCAAATGAGTTACATCAAGGATTTGTACCTCACTATACCTTCTTTCACTAATACATATGTAGACTTTGGTCCTGCTCATATGTCATGAGAGATTGAAGGGTAAGAGTTTATTCCAATGCGGTGCAGGAACTCTTTTAAATCTCAGTAGTTTCGATGGAATGAGAAGAGCTTTGCTGCTGACTAGGGGCTGATGGGTCACAGAATGTTAGCTATCTAAATGGTAGTCATTGGCAGCCATTTAGGCTTCTCCTCTGTTTAATGGGGAGAAACAAGCACCTCAAGAGGAACTTTACCTAACCCTAAGAGAGGTATATGTTACAGGTGGGATGAATCACCATACGGAGTCCTCGGATCTCTTCATCAATTGTTGTGAGAACCTAGATGACCAAATTTTGATGGTTAAGATTAAACGAGATCTATTCCACCTCCCCTTCTCTAGCTTGTTCTGGGAACAATTTTAGAATCTTCTAAATATTTTAATATGTTTATAATGTCACCTGTGAAATGATAACTTAATGTGAAGTGATGCAGTACTATTTTGTGGAACATACCTTTAAAAAGGTGTTTTCAGTGGAGAATGACATAAATAAACTGCTGTCATCTTAAAGCATTTTGAATGGTACCTTCCTTCACTATGAAATAGAATGCTTCAGAAATGCTTCCCACTCAGACCTTGCTTTTTCAACTTGCAGAGTGTCATTATTTAATATTCAGATACATATTATTTTGAAGATCTCCTACTGCTTTGAAAAGACTAATTATCTTTAATAATACAGTTGTGAATATTCCTCTTACGTTGTATAGAGGAAAGCCAAGCTTTTGAAAGAATGATTAAGAAGGTTTGTAGACGTCAGCAGAGTAATGCTAACTCTGTTGGAGTCAGTGACAGTGCTCCCTTTCATTTACTGGGGCCAGGATTTTGTCCAAGATTTTTTGGGTTGATATTCTGTCTCATACCCTAGATAGACATACTACAAGGATGCTTTTATACACTGTGTCTTAACTGCCATAATGCTGTTTTGCCTTAAAGTATAGTATGACGGATCGCTCTGTCCTCATCAGGAAAGGATGTATTCTTTTTACTGGCTCATGTGAATGTCTCTTGGTTTCTGTATCTGGCCTGCGTAATAAGCAGTAAATAGGGTGAGGGTGACCAAGCACTGGCACAGGTTGTCCAGAGGCGCTGTGGAATCTCCATCTTTGGAGATACTCAGAAGCCATCTGGCTGCGGTCCTGAGCAGCCTGCTCTAGATGGCCCTGCTTGAGCAGGGGGGTTGTATAAGATGACCTCTTCCAACCTCATCCCTTCTGTGATTCTGTGAAATACAAAATTTGCAACGAATTTCAAAATATTGCAGGAGCATTAGATGAACATTTCTGTACGCTCAGTACACAATAGGCATATGGTAGAACTAATTTAAATTAAAATAATGTGTTGCTAGCCTGCCCCCTAAAAAGAAGGAAAGCTTAGAAGAACATGATTAAATCAATTAAGTTACATTTACTAGCAAAAAACATTTCTAAGTTGTTTCTTAATTGTATGCCCCGGTAATGTTACTGAAATACTGTAAAATGTTTACCTGATCACAGTCATGTTGTAAACATCATTGGTAAGATTGAATTAATATTTATAAAACAATTTGTTCAGCTTTATGAAAAATGTTATATAAGAATAATTTGTGAGGAGCTTTCTGTTACATGGCCATGTAAAATGGAACAAATGCACAAATGTTAATACAGACTCTGAACTTAATGACTTATTTCAAAGTGTTGATAGTCATTAATGTCTCCTACGGCAATACCAAGGAAAAAAATGCCATCTTTCTCTCAAGTTGTAAGGCAAAAACTGAAACATAAGCCCAGTTTTCTAAATAAATCTATTTAAATAAAGTCTGAATTAGAATCCAATTAACTTTTTTTTTTTCTTACGGAGCGGTTTTTGTTTCTCTTTCTTTAGCCAGCAATGTGGAAGTGCTCATGTCTGGAAATGTTCGCTGCTACAATATTATAGTGGAAATGATGAAAAGCTTCTCCAATAGTGAAACAGTTCAGGAAGTGAGTTGCTGTTTGTTGCATAAGCTTACATTGGGTAAGTTCACAAAGTTTTTTATGGTCAGCTTACTCTGGCTGTGTAAGAGTTGGAGTTATTTGACAGTAAGCGTCACAGGCAACAAGAGAACTACTATTCCAGTTAATCCTCAGGGTGGTGTATAGCTCCATGTCTCTAATGATGTAAACATAGTGAGGTAACACTGGCCACAGTCAATATGGTGTTCTTTTATGTACTTTGGTTGTCTGGGCTTACGTGGGCTAGTGTCACATCAAGAGGAATGATGGCGATTACAAAAAGGGATTTGCTGTGCCTCTTAACAGCTCTGTACCCTCTCTTGCCACTATAATAAGCTGATCAGAGCAGTTGCCAAGGACCACGTAATAGGAAGTTCAAATGAAAATAAGTAAGTTTTTCCCCCTGCTGCATACAAAAACACTTTGAGTTTTGCCAGAGCAGCTCCCACTCCATGACAGGTTCTTCTTCATCAAGGACTTAGCCAAGGTCTTTCTCATGAGTTAGACTTCCGATTCTTGCAGGTGGTGGCCTGAAGCTACTGCAGATTCTGGTACCAGTGCATGACTCCCCTTAATCAAGTCAGTCCCATTCTTTCACTATCTGTTTCTGCTTCTTCATGCAGATCTTGTAGAAAATACAGATCAAACTTGAGTGCAGCCCAGAGCAACTTCCAGTTCCCCTTCAGAAAGACAAATAAAAATTTCAAGAAAATGTCATGGCCGCTGAGGTGGTATTTGCAGTTTTTTGGCAAGAGGTGATGTTACCCTTGAATGGTTTCCTGTGCAAGGCTGACTGAAGATAGGAAACCAAGCACTTGTGGGGACACAGCAACTCTGTTGACATGCCTTGATCTTGCCTTAAGTGCAACCAGCCTCGTTTCGGTCCCACGTTTGTCATGCACGTATGATGACCAACAAGTAATAGTGGCAGCAAAGCAACCACAAGTTCCATTTCTTCTTTCAGCATAACAGGTGCCCTTCATCTTGATAAGGGGCCAAGTCAGAAGAGTTATGGGAAGAGGTGTCCACAGCACCACACAGTTAAGGAAACAGGTGTGAAATTGCTAGGTGCCCCTGGAACCAGGAATCCAGCCAGTGTGGATTCCCAAATTATTCTGATGGACACTGTCTTCCTAAACCCGTCTTGACTGGCAGTGAAATTGTAAAGTCAGCATCTACTGGCTTCCAAAATCACCATCT
This sequence comes from Chroicocephalus ridibundus, assembly GCF_963924245.1. NCBI lineage: Eukaryota > Metazoa > Chordata > Aves > Charadriiformes > Laridae > Chroicocephalus > Chroicocephalus ridibundus. The sequence goes on from NC_086284.1 coordinate 204,328,699, forward strand.
TGCTAATCTGGTAATGACTATCCTAGATTTGACTGTCATCAGAATTTTAACTGACTGATACCTGTTTGGCCAGCCACAAGTCCAATGTAATTACTCATCGCATAGCCTAAGATTAATAATTTCTGTGAGGTAAGTAACATATTCACAGAAACATACTGTGTCCATTAAAATATGACAAAAAAGAGCAATGCTGATATAACATGACCACACTACTACAGAGTAAGAAAAAAAATACTGTTTCCACTTGTAATAGTTGTTAAGGCCAGGATTTTAGAATGATGAAGCTGGAAAGGACTTGCCTTAAAGTCTGTTCTTAAACATTCTGTTAACTTGGTCTAATCAAACTGAATCATAAAATATTGGGAGAGGTACTTACCTCCCAGTGCTCCAAGTGAAAAATCTAGACATTGATGGAGTCAGCACCTGTAGGACTCAGGACCAAAACTAAGCGAAAGAAATGAGGTTAACTTTTCTTCTGTATGTGATTATATTTTTGATGCTAAAATATGTGAGACTTCTTAATTTCATACCTTATCTTTTGAACCTTATCTGAAGGGTTTGAGAAACATCGATACAGATTTTAATTTGACCTTTCACATTGCTAGTGTGATTCTCATTTTTACTCATCAAGAATTAAAAAAACCTGAATATCAAAATAGAAACCATAGCTATCAAACTGTATTTTACAAAGCGAGTGTTGCTGAATTATTTTATGCATAATGACTTGTTTTTACAACAAATGAGAAAGTTATTTTCATTTGCTTGCTTTTTGCAGAATTCCTTGTATTCAAGCTATCATGTAAAACACTGTACAGCCTATGATAAAAGTTATGCTTTAAATGTATTTCTTATCAATAGGTAATTCTTTCTACTATTCCAGAATGTATGTATTCTGTATTTATAATGCTGACCTTGATCTATTTAATGAGGAGGGCATAAACAGGGCAAAACAGGGCTAAACCACTTCCTTGATAGGATAAATCAAATCAGCAGGAATTCAAGACCAGGACAGCATTTACTTCCGGGCAGGAAGTCTGCAACTAATACACTAACTGTATTTTTCTTATTTTGATGACGATGTGCACTTCATTTTGCATTAAACCTTAGACTTTTGTAAAAATAAACCAAAGAACTTAGATCCCAACTGTTTTTTATCCTTGATCTTCTCTTTCCACAAATAAAACATTGTAGTGTCATGCCCTGTAACAAGAAATCCAACGTTTGCTACAGACCAAGTTTGTGCATTGTGTGCTGAGAAATTTATGTTAAATGCGCGTAAAGCTCTAGATATGTGTTTATATTCATTTAATATCTTATTTATTTTCAGGAAATTTTTTCAATATCCTTGTATTACATAAGGTTCCAGAAGTCATTGTGAAGGCTGTTCAAACATATCCTGAAAATACAAAGTTACAAGCTGCAGCTCTCAGTTGTTTAGCTCTTCTGAGTACGTAAATTCCTTCCTAAATACATAAATAAGTTACTTAATTTGTCTGTCTGCTTGTTAATTTTTTTATACTGTTGCTTTCCTGTAGTCATTTTGAACTCCATTTCTTTAACATGAAAGCCTCTCAGGCAGGATAGCTGTGAGAGAGCTTGATTTCCGACATGCTTACAGTTTGTTTACTGTGATATGTCTGTGTTCGTACCATATGCCTAACACTTTCAGTGTTCAGAGCTGGTAAGTTACGTTGACAGATCTTAACAAAGCAACCAATTTGTTCATAGGCAAATATCGGATAATCCCTACTTAACATAAAATCTCTAGAGATAACAACACTAATTTGATGCTGTGTTTGCCATGTATGACAGTACTCATTATATTGTGGCAGTTGATAGCAAGACCAAATCAATGCACGTGCTTGAGTTCTGAAATCAATTAAAAGATTAAAACTTTTCCTTGAGTGCACTCCAGGTATTATTTTGAAATAGAAGTTAGTTAGCTAGTGGCAAAAAGGTGGGGATCTGATCCTCTTAGTCTTTGAGTAATTGAGTGACTGTTCCATACAAAAGTCAGTAGAAATGCTGTTTCAAAGTCCCCAAAAAAGCAAAGATCAGTAGAAATCAATATACACTCCAGTAAGCCTCTGATATTATGGTCAGTGTTGATATACTTTTTTTTTTTCATTAAATGCTGAAAAATCACATGTATAAAATGATTTCTTTTAAATTACACTGCACTTTCTGGGACCAGATATTTCTCTCTTAACAACTGCCATTTGCGTTTTGTTTTTTAATGGCACTGCTTCAGAGTGTAGATGGATCTGTGATAAGTGGTTAATGTGCAAATGAATCACAATTATATTTTATGTCTGTGGTATTCTGTATGTAAATACACCAAAAAAAAAGTAGGTGCAGGTCTTTTCAGAGTCTGAGCATTGACTGATACATAACTATGTACTAATTTACTACACTATAACAAATTATTTCGGTCCCTTTACAACCTTAAAGATGTTTTTCAAATCCGTCACAGAATTTATGTCAAAAGACTTCTCCCTTCCTAGAAAAGGCTAATCCTCCCACTGATTTGCACACATAGACAGTGTGACCACCTCCACAACTACAGGAAGGTTAACACATAAGTGTCTTCACAATAACAATTTATTGTAAATATTTTATATTTCAAGCTGAAACAATATTCTTAAACCGAGACTTAGAAGAAAGAAAAGAAGAGGAGGAGGAAGAGAAATTATGCTGGTTGGAAGCATGTTACAGAGCATTAGAACTGCACCGAAAAAACACAGATGTGCTGGTGAGAATTTCTGGATGATGGGGCTATGGAAAGACTGCATTAAATAAAATGTTTAGCAGTATCATTTTCTTTCATATACCCTCAGGCAAACAAGGCCTGGATTAGATTTAGAATAAATCTTACCTTTCTGGCCTTTCTTAGCTTTGTTCACCTCAACTGTTTTCAGTTACTCCTTTGGATCAAATGTAGGTAATTAAGATGAGACTTGTTACCTGAAACTTTGGCCATTGAGAGAATGTTGTTTATTGGTCTCCTCTGTATACAGCAGCAAAACACAACAGAAGAATTAATCTTGGCCTAAAATAGGTTTCAAAATGCAAATCAAATGAAGAGAATGTGGCACATGTTTGTAACTCAGACCTATTCCAGCTATGAAGAATGTGACAAGTACACAAGTTGTTGTATTTCTACATAAAGCACCTTGTCATGAACTAAAAAGCAGTAAAACTATTTAAATTTTTTCATATATTTTTTATATTCTAAAGGCATATTTTTGTGATCCTTTTGTCTCCTCTTCGTTTTTATTTAGGAGGCTGCATGCTGGGCTTTGAAAAATCTGTTTCTGTATCAACGCAACCTTCATGAGAAGATTGGAGATGGAGATAATCAGTCAGTGTTAATATCTTGAACTGTATTTTTGTAAATGAAAAAAATGAAAGCCTACTATTAGGCCATTTGGGGTTTCATGTTTCAGTTCTTTTTATTTTTCTTTCTTGTTGTCTAATATATGATGAAATGCATCAACAACACTTGGGAAAGTTTCTTTCTTGAAAAGTGTGCTAACCTTGACTCAGGCAAAATTGCAAGTGTTTTAATAAAGGGTCAGAACATAGCCTTATAGAGCTAATTTTTAAAGTTCATAAGGAATTACATCATCAGTTGCAGCAAGGATAGGGAGGATTAAAGAATGTAAGAGTATGGAAAATGGAGAAGATTAAGATATCTAGTAGAATCATAGAATGGTTAGAGTTGGAAGGGACCTTAAAGATCATCTAGTTCCAGTCCTCCTGCTGTGGGCAGAGACACCTCCCACTAGACCAGGTGGAAGTAGTATGGAAAAGCAGTGGTCATTTTCCCACAGATCAGATGAAAGGGTATAGTAGAGGGGGTGCTGTCTCATCAGGGAGAATCTAGTCACGGGTAAGACACAGATTTTCATTTTACTTAAACTATTTCTCAGAGTTGCTTAAAATTTTAATCATTCAAATTTTAGTAAGTGTCTTTTATACCCCTTTGTGGACCTCAGGTCACTTGGAAAGCATGGTTCCAAGTGAATTCAGTGAGATTCAGAGTAGGCTAATTTGCAAAGGACTTTCCATCTTGCTCTAGAAAAATATTAGAAGCCAAATACAATCATCTGAAAATTTAATTATGTCACTTAATACCTTTTTAGGAAATTGAACTACAGTTATGAAGTAACTGCTTTAATATGGTCAATGTGCAGTGATTTGTTTCTCTCTGTGAAAGGTTCCCAATACACAGAGCAGTGATGCTCTCCATGCTGATGCACAGCTCTTCAAAAGAAGTGTTTCAGGCAGCTGCTAGTACCTTGGCAATTTTGTCACAACAAAATGGTAAGGGAATTTAATTATCTTTGCTTTCTAATTCAGCAGAAAGTTATTGCTGTAATATTAAGGAATATTTGATGTGTTGTATGAATATGATGTTCCTCAGAATTAGAATATTATGCAGTTGTGTTTAGTCTGAAAAAGCTATTGTTGGCTAGTATCAGAGAGAGTATGTGGAAGTAAAGAGCTCTTTGCCAGCTTACGTGTTGCAATTGCTATTTTTTGGAGCAGGAGGCATGAAAAGACTGTGTTCTCTTTGTATGCTTGTTTAAACATCACACATTTGAATTTCGTCAAGAGCAGCATTTGTTGAAAATCACGTGAGTAAGGATTACAGCCCAACAGATACCATTTTCTTGCTTAACACAGGGGATTTAAGCAGTCCTGTTGACTTCGGTGAATCAAACCATTTGTAAAAAGTTAAGCATGTGCATAACAGTTTTCAAGATTGCTTTAGTCCTGATCGTGTCCCTAAATATGGCTTCCTAACTTTTTTCAATTTGTAGACCCCCTCAAAATTTTTCAGTGGAGATGTGGACCCCTGGGTAGAGTGTTTAAGCCTACTGACAGTTGGCCTGCTTTTATTAAATACGTTTCCCAGAACCCTTTGAAATTATTATGGACCTCAAGTGGTCTGTAGACTGCACATTGAAAACCACTGGCTAGATAGGAGGATAAAGACTAGCAGTTAATTAACGTTCTCTAGGTGAGAAAGCATTGTTTTAACACTAGGTTACTGAGCCATCCAAGTACATAAAACCTAACAATTAAAAGGTTTTATAGTTACTTATGAGTTAAATATGTATCTATATTGAGAAATAGATCTCATAAATTTATGCATAGTGTTATAATATATTATGCCAGGTACTTTCATAACATGTTACTGACAGGTGGGCCTCTGATTCCCTTTGAAAATCTAAAGCAAATTTTCTTTTTCTTTTTTTCATTTTTTTCCCACTAAATGACTGTACTTACACCAGAAATGACAGACATAAAGAAGCTTAGTAAAACCCTCTGGTACAATGCGATATTGCTTGAATTAACCATTTGAAATGAATGTACTGAACTGGGAATGACAAGAATTGGCGGTAGTTACCATGATAAGTAGAATATTTTTCTAGCATTCTGAGCTGTATTGGTTACAGTTATAGCTACAACGTGTGCTTGGGTATTTGATTTTTTTTAAACTCAATTAACAAAGTAAATATAAATGTAGTTTCATTTTTGAACCCTTATTTTGGAAGTTAGAAGGTTTTTTGAAAATTTTAAATTCTGGCTTTCCTACATGACCACAGAGTGCAATTAAGAGGAAAAATGGTTTAAGAATAAACATTTTTGAAAATAAAAGCAAAGCTGTACATTCTCCTTCCCTTAAGTTAACTTTATGTAAGTAAAATTAGCAAATGTTACTAAACTTATTAGGCATTCAGGAATTATAATGCTTTTGATTAAGCTATACAAACAGAAGTCAGCTTCAGCTCAAATTGTTTCCCATTCTAATTTATGCTTCTGTAACATATGTGTCTGGTGAGGAAAAGAATTTTAAAAAGGGGGGAAAAAGGTTAACAGTTCTGTTTTTGAGAACTATGCATAAAGAGAGAGAGGTTTACTTACAGGATGCTTGCTATTTTGTGTTGTAGTAAATATTAGGAAGACACTTTTGGCTAAAGGAATACATATGAATGTTTTGGATATAATGAGGAAACATCCACATTCTCCTGAAGTGGCTGAAAGTGCCTGCAGAATTCTGAATCATGTTTTCGAAGGAAGGTAATATACTTAGAAATACGTGGCCACTTCCGAAGTGAAAGTTTGTGAGATTCAGTGCTGTAATTGATTACGTTTAAATTATTGACTGTTTCACTGCTACTAAAATTGACCACAGGCTGACAGCCCTGTTCAGGACATTGAATTTCATAAGCCCTGTGGTCAGCTGCCCAGCTGGAGATGTGTAGGGAGCTGCACCTTCTTCCCCTCATGGTTCTTGAGCAGTGAGGTTTGAATAAACTATCATTAGCTGGTGTCCCATCCTGTTAGCCACACTGAATTCTGAGAGCTAAGAAATTTCCCACAATATTAGCTCTGATTGTTAAAATAACATTAATATTACTTTTGTGTTGGCTTTTGCAAATGCTCTAGAACATGACTGTAAACTAAACTTGTGACTTGTAAATACTAGTATACAGGGTGGGAACGTTATTCCAGGTGTCTTGCCAAGTTTTTCCAGCCTTCCCTGAAACCTTTGTATATGCTAAGCTGTCTGTGAAAAAATGACAGACTCAAGATATAGTCACAGAATTTCTTATGAATAATTTCATTTTATAAAGAAAAAAATCTCAAAACTTCCATAAACGTGTTCACAGGAAATATTATAAAATGAAAGGAGAAAATAAACTTAAAAATGAATCAGTGGTGCTTGGCTGCTGCCATTTCTAGAGACGCTAATGACAGAGAGATTTTTTTTTTTTTTTCTTCAAGATTAGAACCTAACATGATTGATATTTTTCTCTTTATTCTACAAGTACCTGACAATTTGTCAGTACTTTATGACAGTTGTGGAGCACCAAAGTAAGGAAGATGTGTCTTTTCACATATCCAGACTGGAATCAAAGTGAAAATATGAATCCACCACTCACCCTGAATGAAATATTTTATTCTCTATGTATGGCTGTTCTGGACTGGATTGAAAATTACTTCTCAGCAGTCTAGAATGGAATTAGTTGCATAGACTGAATTAATGAAGTGGCATGAAAATAATATATTTGCTATAATGAAGAAAAGTACCATAGTTTAGTTTGTATTGCGTAGCTCAAGCCAGACTGACAGTGTTCTAAAGGGTTATCTCACAGTATTAATTAAGGAAACAAATACACGTAAAATTTAGAAATGCATTCTCTTTATTTGTTTTATAAACAATATTTTCAGTTTCCCTCATCTGGATATAATGACAGTAGCTGCATCAGAAGTTGTAAAAGCCATGAGGAAACACGAAAAATCACTGTCTGTACAACTGGAAGCACTTCGAGTCCTTTTACAGTTTATGATGCCTGGTAAGTCATCCAAAAATATAATCACTGTGGCATCATACACTGAATCAGAGAATAGAATTAGATAGCTGGGTTTTAGCTCTGAAACTAGTAACTTGGCTAACATTGACATTTTCAGTTTCCTTCTAGTCTTTGAATATAACCTAATACTTCCTTTTTTTTTTTCAATAAAGAGCGGGATTAAGACTTGATATGTGTATTCTAACATGTAGGCAAGGCGCTTTTTTTGCGAGCATCCTGGAAGTGAGGCCCTTCTAAAGCATAATCAAACAAAGAGAGAGCCAACTGGATGTTGGAACTTGCAGGTTAATTGGGGAATAAAAAGTAATTCATGGGGAAAATAGTAATCAGAACAAATATGAATGCTTGAAGTGACTTTTAAAGGATTTCTGGGTACTTTCTGTAGTGCCACTTGACTGCAAGTGCCAACGGCTACAAGAAAGGTAAATCTGAAAGACCTTTCTCTGTTCTTTTGTTTGTACTCATCCTCCACTTACGTCATCTGTGGGTAAAATTTGTCCTGTGATGTGCTGCCAAGTGAGAAAGGGCAACTAGTTTACAACTTCTCTGTAGTGTCTCCTTTCCAGAAGGAAGAGGCATTCTGAAGTAGGTATCAGGAACACCATGAAACCCCGTAGCTCAAAAGAGTGAAATATTGCAATGTACCTTAAGCAAAATTCTTTGGCATGATTTTGCATTTTCACGGTAAGCAGTGGGCAAACATATGGTGAAATCATTTCAAAACACAATGTACTCACGCTACAATGTAAATCTAGAGAGACTCCAGTCTCTGTAACTACAGCATTCTGAAAATATTGTAAGTTCTGAAATAACGCCCTCTGAATCAGTTGTTGAAACCTGCGTGTTCAATTCAATTGTTATATTGGATTAATAATATTGGGTTAATACTGGGGGGAATATTAAATCTTCTGTTTGCCTGAGGAAGGCTGTTTTCCATTGTTGCAGATACAAAGAATGACCAGAATGGTTCTTCCAGAGATGTGGGAGATGCTGCTTTCGCACTTACAGTAAAAGTCATTAAAAGCCAGTGTCTGTTGGAGGGAACTCATTCTCTGGTGCTTAATGCTTTGAACAGGGTATAGTTGAAGCTTTATTCTAATGAATCTTGTCACTATTTTACACTTGCAGTGGTGAATCATTTGTAAGTTTTAGTTCCACATTGATTTTCCTATTGATTTGATAGAATTAATCTTAACTCCTGCATTTCATCTATCATTTGTGTTTCCTTCTTACTTTCTGTTCTGGAGTGTATTTGATGATCCTTTATACAGTAACTCTAAAGGATATTTATAAAAGCAAGGCAAATTTTTTTGCAAGCAGACACTTTGTTTGTGATTTTTTAATGGACTAGTTTATACATGAAGAGTGTCCTCATACTTACACCTCAGCTACACATAGAACTGAGTGGTTCTTTAATATAATTTCACATACTTTAGGAACAACAACTGCTTGTTCTTAAAGAACAACTTTAAGAACAAGCAACTCTTGTGTTGATGTTGTAAGCAGAAAAAAATTGATCTGATTTTATATTTATATTATATTTCTCCATTAGTTTATTGGAAATCCGAGCATTCAGAAGTGTGGATTAAAACTACTTGCTTCTGTGTCTGAGTGCACTGGTGCACTAGAAATTTTAACCCAGCAAGGAGCTACTGACACTGTGCTTCACAGCCTCCAGATGTTTCCAGACGAACAAGGTAGGGAAGGTATTTTGTTAGTTGAATGTGAATGATATAGTAGGAGGGGCTGGTGAACCATAGAAGCTGTAACCCATCTATTACACTTGTTAATAGTGGATGTGATGTAGGTTACATGGCAAGAAAAGGCTGCAGTACCACATAGTCCTCAGGTTCACCCACTTTTTAGTTATGCCTGGCCCTGTAATAGCTTATGCAAATAACTTTCTGGAATATTAGTAATATAACACAACTTAGATTGTGGGTTTGTTCCACTCAGAATGTCTGAATAATCAACATTATTAACCTTTCTTTTTTACTTCTAGACATACAGTGTTTGGGTTTGAGTCTTCTGCGCTCTTTGATTACAAGAAAGAGTTTATGTATTGCAACTATGCACGTCCTGTCAACAGTTCTAGTTTCTACTCTGCGGAGATTTAAAGAAGTCACTGAAATCCAGATGCATGTACGTGTTATTTCTGCATACAAAGATGGAAGTGAAAGGCAAAATTTTAGAAACTAATTATTTTAATGTAGTTACATTTGAAGTATAATTCCTTATTTTAATTACTTCATTTTGATTTTATTGCAATTACTAGATTAATTTAAGCCTTTAAAATTAAACCAATATGTTCGCTGAAGAGATGGCTTTCTTGGAGGCATATATTCAATCCAGAATATGTAAGCATAGGTTTAGGTGTTTAATACTTCTGAGATCTGCAAACTAGAACAAATTTCTCAGTCATGGTCCATCATTCAGTCTATATCCATTTAATGAAGTAACTGTCATTATAGTACTGATTGCCCTTTTTTGAAAAGTAATAGAAAATAACTTACTTCCCAGCCCTGTCACTAGCAATAAGCCTGGTGTAGGAATGCTGTATTTAAGAAGGATATTACTGGAATACCGTGTCAGACTTCGGGTCTACTTCTGAATGTGGAAGGAGAGTTCTTATTCTGTCTGCAAACACACGTTGAGTCCTCCTTGTGTGAAAGTTCTGTTTCCTCTGCTTCAGAAGCGTTTCCTGTTTGTTGCAAGTTTCATTTTTCTAGCAGAATGGAGCTTGCTTGTGAGATCAGCTTCCTGTGAGAGTCTCCATACTTCTGTTTCAGATCAATATGGAAATATCACAAGTACAGCCTCCCTTCTTTACTGCTCTTTTCCCCCAACCTTTCCAAGTTTAGCTTAGCAAGCAGTGTGGAGAGAAATCAAAATAATGTGGTGGAATAAGAAAGTTCCTTAAAGTGATATAGTCCCAATTAGGTTTGGACAAAGAGTCCATAATTTACCCAGTTCACCCTTCTAGGTGAACTTTACTTGCAGAATCACAGGATAGTTTTGTATTTCTTTTTAGTTTTTAGATATATCTGTAGAGTTTTTCATTTAGCTTATGTATTTTTTCAAATTCAAGGATTACAGAGCAATGCATTGGGATAGGGGATGCATCTTCATCCCATATCCTTAGAAGGAGATTGTTTCCTCTGTATGTTTTCAGGAAATCATGAGTATGTTTGTCACTACCAGGCAGGATGTTGTCAGATATTTTGGTGCATAATTTGGCTTTTCAAAGTGTCAGTTAATATCTGTTTAAGTGGGTCAGCTAAACAAGCGTGAAACTACAGCTATATAACACAGAGACACTAGGTGTTCTGCCTTCTTTCCTGATCTTCTCCAATTTGTGAATTATTGCGTGTTTAAAAGCAGGACAAAAAAAATTAAAGCACATATCTTTTGGTTGAAATTTGATTTTGTTGCATGACCTGTTCTAAAATGACGCTTTTTAACACTGTACTTATTTCAATCTTCTCGTTTGCGTTCTTAGGGATTTCATGCAATCTTGTCAATTCTTGGTTTGTCACCTTGTTTTGCAAAGCTGCTGGTACATGAATCATTTGACGCAGTCATTTTCTACCAGATGTCTATGTGTTTCACTGACCAGCGAGATCGACAGGTATCTTTTTTCTTTTGAGAGCTCCACAGCTAAAAAATTGTGGTGCTTTTTTTGTCCTAACTTTCATTGTTTGTCTTCCCATTCAGTTTCAAAGCCTCTGTTGTAGATGCTTTGCTAAAATAGCTGAAAATGATGATATAAAAAATATGATGCTGGAAAAAGCATGTATTGAGTACAATAGTATTATGGCTGAATGTTTACTTCTACTGGGAGCTGATATTAATAAGAAGACAAAGACAAATTCTTTGATCTATCAGGTAATACATGGAAATATATATAGTTTTATCACTTTAAAATTTGTGTCTTTGGGTTCCTTTTTCTTTTCATGTAAACTTATATTTGGCGGATCACAGCAGCAACACCCTGTGCAATCTAACTGTGACCTAGTGATGGTAACCATTGCTACTCACGGCGACTTCAGACTCAGTCTGATTTTCATTGAAATGCCTGCCACTTTATTGAAGCTCATAGGGTCACTGTCACCTAGAATGTGCCCGCGCTGATGGTTCAATTCTGATGCAAGTTCACTTTAAAGTCCATGCTTTCCGATTGTTTACCCTGTTCACATGCAAACCTGCGTTCAATCAAGTACTGACTTAGCCTTAGCTTTGGAGTATTTTTGAGGAAGAAGACTTAAGCTCAAGCATAGCAAACTCCCCTTATTTTTTCTGAACTAATCAGGCATAGATGGCAAGTCCATGAGAGCCCCGTCCATGAACTGATATTCCAAATTCAGCTCTTTCCAAGCTCTCTGAGGCGAAAATACAGATGGACTAGCAGGCAGCACTGTGCATAGTTAGGCTTCAGTGTGCTTAGTCCCACTCTGTTCTAGACCTGCAAAGATGACTTTTTCCAAAATGCCTGCCCTGGAATGGTGGATTGTTTTACTTTGTGTTCTACTTAAAGATGAATATAGTCACCAGGTTTTGTGCTGATTTAACTGTTCTGGTTAGAATTCTGACTTTTTATCAACATAGCTGAAGTAATAAAACATCTTGGAATGCCTGCAGTGACAGTAGCTGCAAAGAGCTTGATCCAGACAGTGGCCACATCCAGAGCATCAACTATTTGAAATACGTTGGTGTCTGAAATAAGGCCATAGGCAAACATCCCATCTGGATTCAGCCATGCCAATGGAGAGGCTGTTCCCACTGGCTTATAAGTGCTCCTTGCTAAATGTGACTGCCTTTAAAATTTTTTTTGAGAAAGAGTGTATATGAGCACGTCTTGAATTTCCTTCAGTGTCAAAGTTTTAAATGGTCCAAGATAACCCCACCAGTACTGCCTGAAGTGAACTAGGAAGTGTTTACTTCTGCTGGCAGAGCTGGCTGGGTGATAATGCACAGCTGATTTTGGAACTGACCAGCCATCCATGGAGTCTGAGGTAGGCAAATCAGTGTTAGTGAAACACAGTGGAAATACTGAAGGAACTGGAAGTATTTCTAAAAAATATTTGTAATATTCACAGTCAAGGCTGTTCTGTGTAGCAATGCGGGCTGAGAGACTGGAAGCAGTAAAGCTGACTGAGGCCAGTGAGCCTGAGTTCCTTAGCACTAGGCAAGGCTTGATGAGTATCACTGTTGTTGCCTGTTCATCAGATATCCAGGCGTTCGTTATATTTTGGGCAGACTTCAGGAAAATGGGAATTGTTACTCAGATGCCTTATGCTCTGAGGGATAGGGAATTGTGTAATTGAAAAAGAGACATGATACTAAAAATACAACTAATCTGAATTTGAGACAAGTTCTTAATGCCATCTGAGCTGTTGTTTGAGTGCCTCACATAAATTTTTTTCATTGCTTTTTTCTGTTAGGTTTGTGAGAAAGGAAATAATCCTAAATTGGTAGAATTGCTATTAGCCAATGGTGCTCGAGAGCAGGATGTTCGGAGTGCTTTAACCATCAGTATAAAGAGAGGAGATAGTCAAATCATCAGCTTGCTCTTGAAGAGGCTTAGCCTTGATGTCGCCAACAGCAGTATATGTCTTGGAGGATTTGGTATTGGGAGACTAGAACCTTCCTGGCTTATTCCTTTGTTCCCAGATAAACTCACTCCATTAAGAAAACAAAGTGAGTATATACAGAATTTGCTATACAAAATGTGTTAATATCTCTTGACGGTACTATATAAGTGTTTTAGATCCAAGACCTTCAGTTGAGGATCTCTTCATAGCATTCAGCTTGTTACAGAAAGACTGCTAATTTCTGTGATTTTTTTTTTAAAGCTATTTGGATTTCTTGGAGAATATGCTATCTTTTCAGTTTCTTATACATACAGATGCAGGTTCTGCACTGGCAAGAATGGTGCTTAAATTCCAGATGAAGAATATTTCAGAGGATAGATCAAAAGCCTCCACTGATCTAAACTTCTCTGAAGATGGAGTGGATAAAAACTATGATTGGAATTTCATTTCTGACCCGTTAGTGGACAGTGTTTTTCCTTTGAGTGATGATATTGATAGTGAAGGTAATTGTTTTTCTTTTCTTTTTTCTTTTTATAATCCAAATCTAGTGTAATAGGGCTAGATCATAGCCATAAATCAATTGTTTATTTGTATTTGAGACAGAAAACTTCCCATGAAAGAAATACTTTTCTCTAAATTTTTTTTTTGTGGTGACATTGGAAAATAGTTTGTGATTAATAAGTGCTTTACCTACAAAATTAGGACCTTAAAGCATTTTATTCATGCATGCACTTAAAATTAGTTCTTCACGCATTCAGTTTCTTATAGAGAGAAAGACTGGGATTCGTCCAACCGAATTTAGATATTGACTATTTTGATGTCTGTTTCTGAGCTATTCTCAGATGCTGCCTTTAGAGTCAATGGCAAAAAACAAGCGCTCCAAGAGCACAATTTGTCTCATCATGAAGTCAGGTGTATTGTGATCTAGAAACTCCTGTTCCCTGGGTTGTCTGTAAATAAAGCGCGCACAACTATGTCTGGTATAGAGGACTATATTGTCAACAAATAAAGTAGGTGAAACATGCCCTATCCCAAAGGTATCTAATTGATCAGAACATGTAAATGACAAGCCTGGGTTCAGTCCAACGTCATTCTTGGTAACCATGTCAGGAAATCTGAATGTCTCTAACTTTTATTCAGATGTCACTGGTGTTTTAGAACTGCTGGATACTTAAAATCATCACAGATGAAGAATTTGAATTTTAGAACCAGAGAATCCTAAGGAATTTTTTTGCTTTTGTTTTGTTCTTTTCCTTTACATCATTCAGCACCATTTTTCATTTCTGTAGGACTGTAGCACAGACACATAATAGGTACTATTAGTTGCCCATATAGAAAAGTTGTTGTCATATGTAAATTATGGTAAAAAAAATACAGGCTTTGCTAACAGGAGTGATTTTAGGAGTTCTAAAAGTAGCTTTGAGAAGGAGAACACTAGATGAGTCCAGACAACCCTATATCACCACAGCCAGAGTGGCGTTTGATGTTTTCATTCCCAATAAATGTGGGAGTGCAAATTTATCTATTAAAATATAAACTTTTTCTATTTTAAAAAGTTATTTACAATGTAGTAGCACAAAGATGTGTTATGAAACATGTGTAATAATCCCAGCCTGCTGGAAATTTTAAATGATAAAGCTTCAACGTAACAAGCTGCAGGTCATATTTGGAGCATGGCAGGTTGGTACGGCCCATGTACTGTAAAACACGTTGACGACATTCTTGGCCTATTGCACACACAATTAACCAGTGAGATCCTGCCAGTATTGATGCTTTTGAAATGTATCTCTCCTTTGTATGTCAGCATCTATATTACAGTTGAATTCTGAGCCACATCTTTAAATAAATTTTCTTACTTATTTTTCCTCCTGTGTACTAGGAAGTGAAGGTTCACTTTTTACAAAAAAGAAGTCCAATTCCATTGCAGTTCCTGACTTATATTGTAGGGAAATGGCATTTCAAAGAGGTTCTCCTACTTTGCCACGACATTCCTACTCTGTGGTAAGTCAGATCCTTACTCATTCCAGGATTCTTGTAAGTCCATCTGTGTTGCCTACAGCAAAATTGTGAATAATCAAGTATTAGGAAAGGTCTTGTAACCGTATGGGCTCTCGTCTCACTGTTGCCATTTAATATTTCCTTCCATTGCTGTCCAAGTACTGTGCTCCGGATTACTGCACAGATGAGAGTTTATTTCAGCAAAGATGTATGATCAATAAAAAGTACACATTCTTGTGAATTGCTCAGATTTCTGGTCTGATGTTCAAATGCAGATACAGAAACCATTGGCCTATTCACAAAGACTTAACTAGCCCTTAGTGAAGCTAATCTTCAGAGTGCTACTGTGGTCAATGACGAGAGACCTATTCCATAAGAAGACGTAAGAGAACAAATCAGTGGAATCAAAGTCAGGTTCCTGCGAGAGGAGCTTGTTGCTTTCCATTGACTGTAAAGGGAAACTAGGGAGACTGGCTTCCCTAGAGAAAGTTATTTTTTGTAATATCCTGCTCCATCCTACTACCCCACCCTACTGAAAGTCATTTTAGGTTGCCAAAAAATGCACTGCTGTCCTTTCATATTGCATGGATCAGTAAGTTTTATAAAGATGTGACCTCTTGTTATTTTTAGTTGCAATGTACAATTTCTTTGTGTTCCCCCTGGAAGTTCTGATAAAAAGAAAGCACAATAAAAAGACATTTACTGAATTCAGATCATTTCAGATATCTGCATATGTGCGTAACTGGTTTTTTTTTTTGTTCTCTTCCGGGACTTTCCAGGGACCTGGCTCAGATTATGAACCACTAATGAAACAAAGAAGAAAATTCTTCCCTTCCGATGAATCCCCCAGTAAGTTAATTATACAATTTAACATATATATAACAGCTTTTTCGTCCTTAATGCTTTCACAACTATAGCATGCAAAGATCTTAGTCAGATTATATATTTGTTTACCAAGAGGAGGATACATTCTGGGAATACTACAGTGGACTACAAATAATGCATATATAGGGATTTTTTTTTTTTCTGGGCTTCACACATAATTTCTGTAGAATCGAACCAGCAATGAAATTTCCTGAGTGCCCTTGTTACCTTTCAAAAGCTATTTCTGTTGTGCAGTGCATAAACATCCATCTCTTCCCTGCTGTCTTATAAATTTCTGCCTCTTAGTATAAGTCTTCATGGATTTGGATCCTAACCAATATCCAAACATTCACTGTCTTCTGCTTCTTTAGATCCCAAGTTGATTGATCTTAATTTTAATTACATGATAAATGAAATCATGCTGTTTTTCCCATGTTTTTGTTTTAATAGAAGGCATCTCAAAATTTTCACCATATATAAGACCATCAGACAGTCTTTCTTCATTGATCTCAGAGAAAGAATATATTAAATCACTAGATCTTTCATCAAATGAGCTGGAGAACATTGATGCCATCAGCCAGAATAGCTGCTTAACTAGTCATCTGGAACATCTTGAGAAACTGGAGCTGCACCAAAATGCTCTTAAAAACATTCCAGAACAACTGTGTGAAGTAATTCTGCATAATTTTATGTAATACAAGTTGAGATTAGTTACAATAAATTGTTTGTCTCTAACAATGTACCCATAACAATGCTACTTATGAATATGGGTGTGTATTTTTGCATGCTTCATACATTCACTCAATTTTCATTCAGTGGATTTATGTTCAGCTAGAAATAAAAGTATTTTTTTTATGGAACTGTTTAAGTCACTTACCGCAGAGAACTGCTTTAGGACATGTTATATTGAGTAACATAATAACATAAATGGAACCGAGAACTCCAGGCAATTCATATTTGTTAAATTTTTTGAAACTGAGCTAATTAATTTTGAGGAATGCTTTATATTTTATTCTGTAATAGAAATATTATGGGTTACTTTGGTATGATTGCTATTTTCTGCTATTTTTCCTAGTGAGAGAAATATAAGGAAATTAATAAATTGTATAAAATATAACTCAATTTAAAACCTATAAATTAATATTTTCATTTAACTTTCTAAAAACAAATTATCGTTTTCTTTCAGAACTTGAAATGCTTGACTTACTTGGATTTGCACAGTAACCGATTTACTTCTTTTCCGACTTATTTACTGAAAATGAATTGTATTGCAACTCTTGATATCTCTCGAAATGACATCGGACCCTCCTTTGCTTTGGATCCAAACCTCAGATGTCCAACTCTAAAGCAACTTAATCTTTCATACAATCAGCTGGTGTGCACTCCTGAATTTCTTACAAATGTTGCTGAAAATCTGGAACAGCTATTGCTAGAAGGGTGAGTAGCATTAGTAAATGGACTGTAGCATAACAAACGTAACGGAAAATAGTATTTGCCATCCAGAATGATGACTCTTACAGCATGGAAAGGATTGTTTATTCAGCAGTGAAACACTGACATTGTCTTCCAAAAGTGTATATTGCTACAGTTGTCAGTGTTGTACTGCAAAATACAGAATTACAGAATATCTGTGGGCCTTGATAGAATGTAACAGCATTGCAGTTTCAGTAACATACTAAAAATGTTGTAGTTCAGCGATTTTCTGCTGACACTCTGTTCATCACAGGACTGTGTTGTCTAACGTATTCAGCTAGGTTTTCTGTGTGCAGAATACTTTCCAATTTATTTCGTATTCACCAAAGGTGTTTTGGAAGTATGATTTGTGGAAGTGCATTTATTGGTATGAATATGTTTTAAATGAGAGAAGCAGAGAATATATGCCATTTTTTTTGTTTACCAGCACTTTTTATCATATTTGTTAGTGAGTGAGATACTTCATACCCTTGCAGAATTCTTAAAAATGCTATTATTGATAGCTCTGCAAACTGCAGATGCTGTCTCTTTCATCTCCCATAATTTATTTTAAATAAGGTGGTGATATTTTTTTTACACAGAAGTTCACATAGAATAAAGATAGCAATACATGTAACTAAAACAAGCGTCATTAAATATGTGAATCAAATTTACAAAAGCAATATTTTAAATTCAAAATCCTGTTGCATTTCTTCATTAGCTTTATTTTGAACTTTATTAGCAATATTACCCTTGCAAAACAGTGCTGCATAGTTCTTTTATCTCTGTGTTTTCAGGACCTTTGTCTCTTTCTGTTGTTTTTCTTCCCAGAGTCCATTGTTTGTAATATTACATACTCATCCTGAATTGTATCCCCTATGTGGGATTCCATGCTTTTTTTTTTTTCAGATCGGTAGTCATTCTGTGATGATAATCCTGCAAACACATATCTTTAGTAAACAGAACTACTCACAAATGCAACAGCCCTCTTTGTGTGGAATTGTGAGGAAATGACACCTTGTAGTACATTCTGACATTTACTCTCCAAATTATTTGAAAAAATCTTAATATCCATCATGTAACTTCATGTTGCCACATGTACCAGTATTTTTGCTGACTGGTCAGTCTTTATACAGATAAAAGTCTTCCTTTTGTTTACCATTGTAAGGATAACATTGTCAGATCAATACTCTTTCACTTTTTAGCTAATAGTTTCTAAATAAAACATGACTTTTTTTTTTCTTGTTATCATAGAAACAGAATTTCATGCTTATGTTCACCCATATGCTTGAAAGAACTGAAAATTTTAAACATCAGTAAGAACAATATTTCATCCCTTGCTGAGAATGCCCTTGTGGGCTGTACAAAACTGGAGCAGTTCAACGCCAGGATGAATGCTCTTGGTAAGTATCTCTGAAAATAGGATCCACCTTCTAGAAACCATTCCAAGTCACAAAAGTACTCAGCCACCAGCATTTGGAGTCTTGGGAGAACAGAAAAGAACACCATGTATGCTTGTCCTTGTTTATACAGCTCCCTAAGCATCAGCTTTTGATCACTGTTGGAAGGAGTATACTTTCAATGGGGCTTGATGGGCATTTGATCTGACTCAGCGTAACTCGTTTTTACCTTTGTAGTGGATGCTATAAAAATGATTGCGTGTACTTGAGATCGTACGTACTGTTGGGGAAGTTAGAGGAAATAATTCAAAGTTAGCATGCAAATCTAGTACTAATATAGGTTTAATACTGTACTGAAATACATATCATACAATCATCCTGGCTTGTATTGGAAATAGTGTGGCCAGGAGGAATAGGGAAGTGGTTGTCCCCCTGTACTTGGCACTGGTGAGGCCACACCTTGAATACTGTGTCCAGTTTTGGGCCCCTCACTATGAGAAAGACATCGAAGTCCTGGAGCATGTCCAAAGAAGGGCAACGAAGCTGGTGAGGGGTCTGGAGAACAAGTCTTATGAGGAGCAGTTGAGGGAACTGGGATTGTTTAGCCTGGAGAAAAGGAGGCTGAGGGAAGACCTTATCGCTCTCTGCAGCTACCTGAAAGGAGGTTGTAGCAAGGTGGGTGTTGGTCTCTTTTCCCAAGAAACAAGTTAGAGGATGAGAGGAAATGGCCTCAAGTTGCGCCAGGGGAGGTTTAGATTGGCTATTAGGAAAAACTTCTTCACCAATAGGGTTATGAAGCATTGGAACAGACTCCCCAGGGAAGTGGTTGTGTCACTATCCCTGGAGGTATTTAAAAGACGGGTAGATGTAGCGCATGGGGACGTGGTTTAGTGGTGGACTTGGCAGTGTTAGGTTTACAGTTGGACTTAATGATCTGAAAGGTCTTTTCCAAGCTAAATAATTCTATGATTCTAAGTATTATCACACCATATCCAACGTTGTCTTCTGAATAAGATAGGATGTTTGATTCACTTGCCTGAACGCAGGTGTCATTTGAGATGCCCTGAAGTATCCCACTTGGCTTCCAGCTTCTGGTTCAGAAGTAACAGGTCTTCTGTAGCTCCTGTGTTGTATTTCCAAGCCATGTGCAGATAGCTCAGGTACCACAGGGCGGATCACCTTCACTAGAACCCAGTGTTTAAGCAATTTAATTGAGTTCAGAGTGTGTTACAGCGATTTAGCATATTTTATGCAAAGGTGTCAAAATTAATTTACCTATGAAAAATAAAATTACATAAATGAGGTTTTAATGATACTGCAGGAGTTGCTAAGTTATTGTCAGAATTTATTTCGGTCTTCAAGACAAAGTTTTTTGACATTTTGACATAAGGCATTTTGAATTATTGTCACAGTATTTTAGAAGGTAGCTCTTACACCTGCATTAAGCACAGCTGAGCCATTAGAGTCATTTTTATATGCAAAAGACCCATCACTCACTGGGTGAATTATGGGAATGTTATATATACTGGCAATACAGCAAAGTGTAAGTAAGATTATTCCAGGGTTTAATGCCAATATGAGATGAAGTATAATACCATGCAAGGTGATAAAAGCCAATACATTAACTCAGTTCTAAGCTTCTTTCATTTGGGGAGTTTAGTTTTAAATAAGCTTTAGAAAAAAAAACCAGATTCTGCCTTTGGTAGCTTGCACAAAGTCCTGTGTATAGCAGATGATAGACCAACCTTTTAGTCTGTCTTTGATTTTTAGAAAACTCCAGTCTTAAAAATAGTTTAAATAGTTCTGAAAAGTAATAGGATTAACCTCTTTTTCTACTCTAGAAATAATACCTGACTTGTCATCCAGCATAACAAGCTTAAAATTATCCCAAAATCGTTTTATTAATGTTCCAGAAGCAATTCTTCTTCTACCACAGTAAGTTATTATTTTATTTATTGAAGTTAATGTCAAGTTCTTGATGAAGAAAACCTGATGGCGAGGCCTTTGTTAAGCAGAAAATTCTGCATGTTTTACTGATTTTCAGAAAATCTCTCTTGGTTAAATCCAAAACTTAGTAGCTTTTAATTGAAGACAAATTAGTCACATTTTCTTCATTATTTTGAGAAATTCTGTTCCTCAGATTCAAATCATTGTTATTGAAAATATACTGCTTTGCTGCTGAAGCTGACAATTCTTGCTGAGAAGACCAGAATTAATTTATTATCTTCTTGAAACCAGCAATAAAAAGATACTGGCAATTCTTCCTTTTCAAGAAGTTCTGCAGACTTTTGCCCAAGGCTACTGAGATCAGTTTTTCACTTCCCAAATATCACAAGATATCTATTCTCAAAGAATGACACTTCCTCTAGATGGAATTGTGATAAAGATGCATGTGACATTTATTTTGCTATACCTTCAAGGCGTTACTCATGTGAAAATCAGACTTCTGCTTTTTTTTTTTTTTTTTTAATAGAAGTTACTGACCTTAACGGGTCACTAGAATCAGATTGTGGAAGGAGTGCTTGAAAAGGATGATCAGATCAGTTACCTGATAGATGTGGGTAGATACGAGTGCTGATGGCACCGTGGGGAGGGCAGATGCACAGATTTGTGAACTTACATTAATCAAATTTGCATAGAGCATGTCATTATTAGCATGCTATTACACTGTTTCAGCATGCAAACGTTTATATTTACAGCAACATATTTAACGGATGTGTTGAAAAAGGCGCACCTTTCAGCTTCTACATCTTCTAGCCCAGACAAGTCAATAAGGAGTTGCATGGAATTTTTTGCGTGCCTCATGTTCCACAGTAACATAAACAGCGTATTTGTCCAACAGATGACATACAGAAATTAAATGTTCTTTTTTTATGTAGTTCTTAAATACCTGTGTAGTTGAACTATATAACTTAAGCAGATACATGTATTTACAAACATATATTGATAGAAACATTCTGATAGAGTGAGATATCCATACCATCTGATGTTAATCTCCTAAGTTAGGAGCAGGAAAGAGAGCAGTTCACATAACCTAGTTTATAAGTGAAATCTGGGGTTCTAGAAAATTGATAATACCAGGAAGTTCCCCATTGTGGTTTTTTTTTAATTTGAAATTTATAAAAAAGCACATGAAAATACATATTAGTATTACGTTAGATTGCAATTAACTTTTTTAACACATTTATTCTAGTAAGTTAGACATTGCACGTAACAGTGTACTCCATGGTCCAGTACTCACCAGGAACTGGAATCCTGAGCTAAACTCTATTCTCTGTTACCTGGATATAAGTGTATATTAACTATACTTTTTACAGTTTAATTACTGAATATTTGCACTACAGGAGTGTGAACCATATTTATCTGTGTCTTCTACTCATCTGAACAGAGCTACGCATGTCTGCAAATCATAGAAAGAAGGAAGGAGACTATTATCACAATACGTACACTTATTTAAAGTCACTCTCTCATTTACTATCTGAAACATTTACACAAAGTACAATGTGGATGTTTATTTTCATGACCAGGCTATTTGATTCACAGACAAATGCACTGAAAGAATGTTATACTGAATCAATCATATGTATTTTCTTATAATTTTTTCTGAGGTAATGAAGACCTACTTATAAAATCTTAATTACTTTTGCTCGTAGTAGTAATTCTCTATCTTCTTTTTTCTGCATTCCTGTCAGAAAACTGTCTGTTCTGATATCTAATCCATTTGTTTACTTATTAAAAATTAATACAGTTCTAGTTAATCTCAGTTTTATTTTTTTCATTGGCTAATTTTTCTCCTTTTTATTTTCACGGGTTTAGTTTGCGATCAGTAGATTTAAGCCAAAACAAGATCATAAGCCTGCCTGGACCAATGCACTGGAAATCATTAAACCTAAGGGAGCTGTTATTTAATCATAATCAAATAGATGTCTTGGACTTGAGTGAAAAGGCATGTGCATGGTCTAGGCTAGAAAAGCTACACCTGTCCCACAACAAGTTAAAGGAGGTAACGTGTAACATTCTACCTAAAGAAAATGAAATTACTTTTCAGTTGAATGCAATTTTTCGATTTCATTTGATTTTCATGTCACCTCTTATATCATTGTAAATTCTATTAGTAAAATGCAATGTAAGTGTAAATAGTATTTCCTGTGAATGAAAATCACCATATTCTGTTAAGCTTTTCTGTGTGGCATCTTGTGTCATATAATCAGTTTGTGTAATTAATTCATTGGGGTCCTTTGTCTATTAGTGTTGGATATTAAGCCTGTTCATTAAAAAAAGTTAAACTACAGCAGTAAAAATAATACCTAGTTTTTTTAAAATATTTAATGTATTCATGCTAATACTTTTTTTTTCCTTTTTTTTTTTTTAATGTTCCATTAAATGTTCTTTTATTTAGATTCCTCCTCAGATTGGCTTCCTAGAGAACTTGACTTCTCTGGATGTTAGTCATAATCCCGATTTGAGATTCTTTCCAGACGAAATGGGAAGACTGTCCAAAATCTGGGATCTTCCTTTGGAAGGCCTCCATCTTAATTTAGACTTCAAACATGTGGGATGCAAAGCCAGAGACATTATCAGGTTTGTTGCCCTATTGTTCTTGAATATTCTTGTTTTGCTTTCTTGAGATATGCAGTAAGCATTAAGAAAATAACATATCCTTTTGAAAAGACATGCTGGTTTGTCCTGTGAAATTCCAGCATCATATCATATATCGTATGTCATATCATTACATGTCAATACACACATATAAAACAGATTTTAGTGATTTAGACTACAATAGTATTACTTCTTGAATTTGGTGCTTCTATAAACCGTGCAATAAATGGTGCTTACCAATTATTTCTAATATGTTTCTTGTGTTCCCAAGTGCATTGCACAGAGCACATTTTTGGGTAATTACAAAACAAAAAAAAAGGACAAATTCTGAGTTAAGCTTTAATTTTCAAATCATAAATTTGCATAGACTGTTAAAATCCCAGTAATATCAAACAAATATTGAAAATTTTAAGAAAATTGTATGGTTTTAGATTTTTCCTTGGTCTTGAGTTCTGTTGGTATTTTTCTTTATTATACACTTCTGTGAGTTCTGCAAACTTTTTTATGCCAGATTTCTTCAACAACGACTCAAGAAGGCTGTACCTTATAACAGAATGAAGCTCATGATTGTTGGAAACACTGGCAGTGGGAAAACTACCCTGCTACAACAACTAATGAAATGCAAACGAACAGAATTGAGCTCTCCAAAAGCTACAGTAGGCATTGATGTGAAAGATTGGATCATTCAAGGGAAAGGCAAAATGAAGAAAGAGCTTATATTAAATGTGTGGGATTTTGGAGGTATTTCAAGAGTTTATTGTGCTTTATTATTGTCTTCTCTAACATAATACATCACTTAAGAGTCAGCCTGTGAAATTTCTACATTGTGGCCAGCAGAATCACGCAAACTTACCTTAAAAGTTAAGTGACCACTTATAAATTAGTGAATTCTGCAAATTGGCAGCTAATCCCTCAAATTTAATATAAAGCCTCAGGAATTTCTCATCACCAAACGTGGTCTGACCACTCTTTTCAATCACAGCAGTGTAGAACTGTCATTTCAGAACAGTAAAAAATGGCTTGTAATCACCAGAAGAATCATCTTCCACTCAACTCTGTTTCTCCCTTTTATAGTCTGGGTCTCTCAAGGCTCTACAGTATCACTGTTTCATAAGGTCACAGAAAACAAAGCTCTTAGGAGGAGTCTTTGAACTATGGGCTTTTGGAAGACTTTCTAAGTTTGGGGAACTCCAGAAGCACTTCTAAAATTCAGGGGTATTTTAGGCTATAGAAAATTCTTTTTAAACATTGGTCCATGATCATGTAAATACAGTCTGTATCACAACGGATAGGCACAGAATAGCAGCATTCAAGCTGAATGTCCTGCTTCAATTGTGCTTAATCACGTGAATTTAGGAGTCTTATTTTAGAGCTGCTGAAAGAATAGGAGAAAGGGAGGGAAGAAGGAAGGAAGGAGTGAGGGAGAAATTCAGTATTGTAGTTCTTAAAGAATCATGACCTTTCAAGCTGTCATTGTAGCAACCATGTTTATCCAGTTGTTAAATCTTACACTTCTTGATTTACATAGTTCAACGTTACACTTCAGTGAATGATCTACCATAGAGTACCTGCCTAAAATTCATAGTTATTACCCATTTCCTGTCAATTTAGATAATTTTCTGTAAGCATTCATTTCATTTGTGGATTAGTGATCTGAGAATAAGTGTTCTCCTGCTTTTTTGTGATCTGAAGATGTTCAATGAGGGAAGTACTAAACAGTGGAAATTTTTTAACATTAGGACAAGAAGAGTTCTACAGTACCCATCCTCATTTTATGACCCAAAGAGCTTTATATCTCGCTGTTTATGATCTCAGCAAAGGACAAGCAGAAGTGGATGCTATGAAGCCATGGCTTTTTAACATCAAGGTAAGCCATAGATATGTACAGAATGGAATTCCTCTTTCCAGGGAGCTTTTGGTGAACAGCAAATTAACTACATGTATTTTTAGAGAGGGAAGAGAAAAGAAGCTCTTCAGCAAATAAAAATAGTAAGACAAAACAAGAGCTGAAATACGTCAGATATTGGATATGAAAATATTTGTAGACATACAAAGACATACATGCCATTGTAGATTCTGGGGAGATCAGAATTTGACTAATTTAAAACTGACTAGATGCTGGTTTGAAACCGTGCTGTTAAGCGTATGCTTAGCCTCCTGTTGTTAATAGAGATGATTCCAGGACTATGATAAGGAAATTGGTCTGAGAATCCGCCTATATATTTTTCTTTTGCTCTAAGTATTTTATTTTCCTTTAATGGAATCACCCCATGGTGAGCATTACTTGTCCTTTCCTTTTGTATGACGGTTAGCCATGGCTGGGCAATGCAATTACATAAAGATTTTGTATACTGATCCTGTTTGTTAAACTTGGCTTTTCCTCTTCGCCTTGAGCAGTGATACGGGACAGAGGGTTACAGTCAGTTTAGTGTTGGTGAAGACCATTTCTGATGTGTTCTCCTTTGCTATGCAGTACTAGCAGGTGTTTCATCGCTGCACTGTTCTGATGGGAACGAGCAGAGTACCCTTTACTTTTTAAGGAAAAATAAAGTTATCCCTCTATTTTACTGACAATGTTATTAATCTGCAAAGCTTGAAATCCAGATCTACACTGCTTCCTTTTAGAAAAAGCTGATTTTTTGGTATTTCTATTTTGAAATTGACTGCTCTCTGTATGTTAAAAAATATGTTTCATATAGGCTGATGCACTTTTATTGCCTTATCCAGTGAAGGCTATTATACGGGATTGCTGTTTGAACTTATTCTGAATAAAGCCATCAAATAGTATTTCAGATTTCAAACTTACTTAAAGAGGTATATTTAAAGAGGAAGAAAGAATTGCTTTTTTCATTGTAATGATTGTTTTGACTAAATTGCGCACTTTTATAAAGGTGGATGTAAAACAGTAACATCAACATTCACTACTGAGTTAATCAGCGGTGTGGATCTTACTAACAGGCTCGAGCTTCAACATCCCCCGTCATTCTTGTCGGCACTCATTTAGATGTTTCTGATGAAATGCAACGTAAGGCCTGCATGACTAAAATTACTAGAGAGCTGTTGAATAAACGAGGCTTCCCAGCAATCCAAGATTATCACTTTGTGAATGCTACGGAAGAATCCGATTCCATTATCAGACTTCGGAAAATCATAATAAAGGAGAGCCTTCACTTCAAGGTAAGCTACATACTATTTGTAATATTGAAAACATCCTAGTTTTACTTAAGTAAATACATTTTTAAACATTAATTAAAGACATAATTAAATACATTTAAATACATTTTTAGTGTGATAGCAAACTCATAAGATCTTACACATAGCAAAATAATGAAGGAAAATTGCCAGTTTTGTTTTCATTTCATTTTCTACCAAAAAAATCAACTTAGTAAAAATGTCAGCTAAGTTTTGTACCAGTTACATTTTCACAAAGTACTAATGACATTTTTGACACGCAAAAATGCTACATTGCGTTGATGTTTAACTTCTTTGAGAGGAAGGTTACAAACTAAGAACTGGAGATTGTGGGAAAATTGTTTCCCTTTTTACTCAAAAAAAATTACTAGTTCAGCCCCCATGAAGAATGAAAAACCTGTTTTTCAGGTGCAGACTAATACCAAAGGTCAAAGGATGTCTCCAGGAAGGAACTCGGGCTCAGGAAACAGGGGCAAAGCACCCGACTGTGTTTCCCTTCAGTGTCACTAACCTGGCCAAACTTATTTCTTCCTCTCCTCTTCTCCACTGACTATCAGCAGTGGAGACGTTTAATTGACCTACTGCCGTTTTCACCCCAGTTTATCTAAAGACATGTCTAGAGATATTACAGATTATAAGAGTTATCTTTTTTTTTATTCATTTGCCTATTGTCTTTTGTTAACCTGAGATGTATGACATCATCTGTTCGTACATTGGATATTTTCCTTTTACTTCAAATCAAAGCTTCTCTTTGAACTTCTTAGAAGACATAATTTTTTAATTTTTATGTACATGTAATAAGGAAGTATTTTCTTCTTTGAGTATTCATTTATAGAAAGACATTCGTATTGTAATTCTGAAAGAAGAATTAGTCACATCTAATCACACCTTTCAGAAGCGATGTTAGTCAATAAATGAGTATTCTTGTTCCTTCTGGCTGCTAGTATTGAGTGGACATAACCACATTACATCTTAGTTTTATTGTCTGCATTTCACATGAATAAATAATACATATAAGATTATTATTCTTAATTATACAGATCAGAGATCAACCGGTGGTTGGTCAGCTAATTCCTGACAGCTACCTGGAACTGGAGAAAAGAATTTTAATGGAACGTAAAAATGTCCCAGTTGAATTTCCTGTGATTGATCAGAAACGCTTACTGGAACTGGTACAAGAAAGCCAGTTACAATTGGATGAAAATGAACTCCCTCACGCAATTCACTTTCTAAATGAATCAGGTAAAATATTCTCTTCAATGTATGTTTGTTAGCACTTTGTTGCAAATCTGCAGCAGACAGACCTGTACACATTTTTAAATCTCGCACAGGGTTGCCACAAAGTGTTGAGCTGAAATGCTTAAGCTTGGGTAACAGTTTTATAATCCAGGTTGTTCTGTCATAAAGGAATTCCATGATATAAAGGATCATTACTGTAACAATTTATGTATCTTACCCCTCCTTGAAAACATCATACCTGGTGGTTAGACAGCAGTTTCTGAAGAAAGATGCAGTTGTAATAGCTTGAATAGAGTAGCAGTTAGGCAAATATATGTAACAGCTTATCTTAATGCTGTACAGACTTTGTAAGATTAAATAATAAACCACACCGAGCATAGCTGCTTGGCTAAAACCGAAGTCCGTTTACAAATCTAACAAAACATCTGAAAATGAAGGTAAAGCTGAAGAAACGATGATTGCATTCTACTCTCCTGAGATATTGACATAAATTCGGTAGCTGTATTTATTATTCAAATTGTTCATGTCAAGTCATGTAAGAAAAACAGCCCAGAGAGGGGTGTTTATTTTGCTTAATATGGAGCTTGAGAAATGCATGGCTAATTACAATATTCTTTGTGCAGGTGTACTCCTTCATTTTCAAGACCCAGCACTACAGCTAAGAGATCTGTATTTTGTAGATCCTAAGTGGCTATGTAAAATCATGGCACAGGTTAGACTCTGATTACTTTTTGTATCTATATTCATGGAACTTTTTCCCCTGTCTCAAACCATTGTAATTTATCAGTGGTTCTTCTTCACCATTGCTTAACTGTTTCATGATCTAGAATTTTCTCAGGGCCCAGATTGGTTTACCTGGCTCTTTCTGTTTCCTTTGCTTTCTAGACAACTGTCTGTCTCAGTGGTTCTATGCTTTTATGCTGTAATGTCCAATATCATTTAAACTACACTGGACACAAAAATACATCTAGAATAGAAAAATGCCAGGGATGCAAGATAATCCTGCAATACATTGTGATAGGCTGAAGTGAAAGCTGGAATTTTGGATTAAAGTAGTAAGAATGGGGGAAGAAGGGTCATTGTATGCTTGGTCCTGACGGCAGAGGAGAGTGATACAGATTCACGTGTTGGGATGGGAGAGTAGCTTAAATGGAAACCATCGCTGATACATTGATCTAGAAACACTTTCAAAATTTTTATATGTACATATTCAGATTTCCTAACCTCTGAAACTTTACCTTTCATTCAGTGCAGGAAATGAGATGGCAAAAATGTAAGTTTGAGCCTTTAAAGCTGGTTGGATTAAGAGTTAGAAAAGACCTAGAAGATCATTTTGTCAGTACCAGTATGCTTGTGTGAAGTGCTGATATGAAAAATCACTGTACATAGGCTTCTTTCAGAGAACACTTTCACAAATTAACTCATGGAATAAATCTCCATATAATGTGGAATAGTGAAAGCTACTGAAGAATGGTAGCACGCTAGTGGCTTGGACAGGTTGAATACTTTCACTGCTGTCGTCTTGCTGGTTAGCATTATGGAAATGTTTGGTTTCGCTGTGAAATGTAGTCCATTTTTTTCCCCTAACCAATAGGCTATCAAATATTTCAGGGGAAAAAAGATTGTCAGGAAAATGCAATCTGATGATGACTGTACACCTGAAATTGTTTCACTTTTTTTGAAAGATTCTGACGGTGAAAGTGGAAGGGTTTTCTAAGTATCCTAAGGGAATTGTTAAGCGTTCAGATGTGGAAAAATTCCTTTTAAAGAAGAGCAAGTTTCCTAAGATCTACATGTCACAATACTTCAAGCTTCTGGAAAAGTTTCAGATTGCGTTGCCATTAGGAGAGGATCAGCTACTAATCCCAAGCAGGTAAGCAAAGAACTAAACCCACACATGAGAGCCATAGGGATCAATTGAAATGAAAAGCTCCCATCAGGCTAACTAGTTTAACTGACCATCACAGCTGTTCCGTATATGAAAACATGATACATACTTAGTACACTACATTTTAGTGAACAGTTTCACAGGCATGTTAAGCCAATCTTGTAGCAAATAAAGCTTACATCCTGTTAGCATGGTGGATAAATGGAATCTATAAATGTTAAAAGGCTTTATGAGGATAATATTTCTTTTATAGTTATGATGCTTTGAGACTGCAGCAGGAAGATTATAATTTAGCTTTACATCACGGTATGCCAGCATTGCGGATATTTATTGCGTTATAAAAGATAACCATGAATTTCTGTAGCCTGTTTGCTTGGAGTGAGAATCACAGTCAAGTTACTCAGAGGCAGTATCTCCTCCAAACAGTCTAGTTATTAAATGTGGTGACAAAAAAGTGTTATGTATTTGAATGCAGTCTTTTTGCTTCATTTGAAGCAGGTGACACAGTTTCTCTGCCTCAGTTACAGATTTCCCTCATGTGTTTAATAATGCTTATTTTGCTTAATGGAGAGAGTGCTGCATGGTTGCATTGATTGGAGTTTCTACATTCTTCAGAGTCCTGGGATAGATTTGCTCTGAATGGCTTACCTGGCTTATGTGTGTTTCAGGTTTTTATAACATTTACATTTGATATCTAATGATTGTTAGTGAGGTTCTATTGGGTTTAAATTACAGCAGAACTTCACTTTATTACAAACAAGCAGAATCGGAATATACACTATCTGTCTGCTCCCTGATCATTTCAATCATTCATTCATTAATAAATAATGCATTTTACATAATAAATAATGTATGTCATCAATCAGTTTGGATAAAGTACATCATTAAATACTGTCTAATATTTTTATTCTTTCAGTTTGTCTGATCACAGACCTGTTATAGAGCTTCCCCACTGTGAAAATTCAGAAATTATTATCAGGCTTTATGAGATGCCGTACTTTCCGATGGGATTTTGGTCCAGGCTGATCAACAGGTTGCTTGAAATATCACCTTACATGCTGTCAGGAAGAGGTACAAATCTTTATCTTCAAAAGCAAGAGTGAGCGTGTTTGCTTTGAATGCCAACATCTGCATTTTAAAGCTCTAATCCCTAATATTGTTTTGCTTTAGCTCATTTCTGGCCAGTTCAGAAATATGAAAAAAGAACAGTGGACATTTTTGTAACTTAGAAATATCCAGATAGTGCCTGATCTGTACAGTGTTGTGTAAAAGAAATTAAAGGTTGTATGCAGCCTATTTCTCTTTTTCACATGCTAGAGATAGAGGAAATCCTTAAATTTATGCAATATTGCCATTCTCCTCTACAAGGAATACAGGAAAAAGGATATGCCTTCCACACAGAAAAACAAACTGCTTTTCTTCAGATTCATTCCTTTATGAAAGTCTAAAACCTTTGCTTTTATCAGAAGGCAGCGGGGGGAGGGGGAGCATCTTTAATTTTTTCCCAATAACTCTATGCTTTGACATGAGGTCTATCTGCTGAACTTTGCAATTTCATTCATCTTTGTTTTTTTAATGTGTGATTTATGAATACCGGTGACAAGTAAAGTATGAAAAATATGCATTGCTAGACATACAAATGTCATTTATAACTGCCTGGTCTCCTGGCATTTGATTTCCTCCTGAGCACAGGCTTCCATATTCTTAATATTTCACGTATGTGTGATAGAGGGAAAATTTAAATCACTGACTTTTTTTCATATGTTGCCTAGGATATTCTGTATTTGAACCTGAATGTACCTAAGCATTTCTGTAATCCGTGCATGCATCACCTGCTGCATGACTTACTGTCTTACCATTAAATATTTAGTTTGTCTTATAGAACTGAACATTAGTTGACATGCATTCAGCTTTTGTGGAGCTATTCCATCTGCAAAGTTTTAGCCTTTATTTTATTTTTTATTTGGGTAGGCATAAACCTACAATCATAATTAAATATTTTAAGTACCATAAATTATTCTTCATATTTTAAAATACGACATTCATATTGGAGATCAGATTTTTAATCTTTTTTTGTATTTTCTAGAGCGAGCTCTTCGTCCTAATAGAATGTATTGGAGACAAGGCATCTACTTGAATTGGTCTCCTGAAGCTTATTGTCTAGTGGAATCAGCAGTATTTGACAACAACCCAGACAGTTTTTTGAAAATTACGGCACCTTCTTGCAGAAAAGGTTAATTATTCCTGAGCCTGATTTTTGCTCCAGTTTGATTGCAGCTTGGCATTTTGGTTTGTTTTGCTCTTGCCTTTGGAATGTAGAGTTTAGCTTTGTAATTACAAGTATGGCAGGTTGAGGCTGTAATTTCCCTCTTCTGATTTCTTAAAGGGTGCATCCTTTTGGGGCAAGTTGTGGATCACATAGATTCTCTTATGGAAGAATGGTTTCCAGGTTTGCTGGATATAGATGTATGCGGTGAAGGGGAAACACTGTTGAAGAAATGGGCTCTGTACAGCTTTCAGGATGGTGAAGAACACCAAAAAATACTACTCGATGACTTACTTAAAAAAGCTGAAGAAGGTATATATTTATGCCATTTGACGTTGTTCAAGGTATACCTGCATGTAGATAAATACTAAACGACATCTCCTTTATAACATTTGTGTACTTCATGTTATTTAAAAATGTTTCATTTCTGTAAGAAATAATTACAGTATGAGTCAAAAGCAACTTGTTATTTTTTCTTATGTAAGAGCTGTTAGTGTAAGTATAGAATACGGGGCAGATTGCAGCTATTCTTTATAGTCATGTATCAGTGGCAATAATGAAAAGAATTGTTTTGTCATAGTAGCGATAATGTAACTTCATTCATGGAACTGAAACCAGCACATAGTAAAACTGATACTAAATCTTTTGATTGGACCACATAGAACAGTAATTTAAAGGGCAATATTCATGATAACATTCTACATACTAAGAGAATTCTTTCTTTTTATAGACAGAAAAATAATCTCTTGGTTAGTTTGGTGTTGTTACATAGCAACATTTGCTATCACATTTGATTGGTACATATACAGAACCTTGAAAATACTTAAACATGTAAGATACATTAATTTGAATGGCAAACTTAATTAGCGTTCTGTTCCATATGTGTATGTATGTATGTTTAGGTCTGTGCATGCTTATGTATATATATAAACATAAACACACACACATATGAATTGAATGTTAGGTACATTGATCATATAGACTCACAGAGATCCATGTACCTTTCAGTGCCTTTTGAATGATGACTATCCTTTTTTTTCTTTTTTTTTTTTCAAATGTCTCATTTATTTTTCCTAGGTGACCTTTTGGTAAATCCAGATCAACCAAGACATACCATTCCAATAGCTCAGATTGCTCCTGATCTGATACTGGCTGATTTGCCTAGAAATATTATGTTGAACAATGATGAGCTGGAATTTGATGAAGCTCCTGAATTTCTCTTGGGTAAGCATTATTTGTTAGGATTTTTTTACAGAGCTTGTGTAAACAAATATGTTGAAGTCAGTTGTGCAACATACGGAAAAAATTTTAGAGATTTCTGTTCTGTGGAAATGTATTTTTTAAGGTATTCTGAATTTCAGGTTATTGAGTTTTGATTTTCCATTAATTTGTGTGCTAGGACACTGGTTTTTTTATGTTACTGATCATGAAGCTTAACACAGTAGATGATCCACACGTTAAAATTGGACCCTTTCAGCTATTTTTTTGAGAAATAGTTGATATCCCCTTGTTTTTAATATTCTTTTCAATTTTATCTTTGAAAAGGTGATGGTGGGTTTGGATCTGTGTACCGTGCATCCTATGGCGGAGAAGAGGTTGCTGTAAAGATTTTCAATAAACATACTTCCCTCAGGCTCCTAAGACAAGTAAGAAATACTGCTTTTTTTTTTTTCTGTAGTTCTGCTCTTGGAATACCAACCCTAGTGAAGACATTAAAAAGCTTAAGTAAAGTGCAAGACTTCACTCCAAGACATTTCTGAGTTTTCTTCAGAGCTACAGAGGTTATGCTATTTCCAGTATTTCATCTGATTTTACGATTTACAGGAGCTTGCAGTGCTTTGTCACCTCCATCACCCCAGTTTAGTGTCTCTGCTGGCTGCTGCAATCCGTCCCCGGATGCTGGTGATGGAATTAGCCCTTAAAGGATCTCTCGATCGTTTGCTTCAACAAGACAATGCAAGTTTAACTAGAACACTTCAGCACAGGATAGCTCTACACGTAGCTGATGGCTTAAGGTAAATGTGACTTCTGTGTTGCTGCAAAAGCAGGATACAGCTGCAAGTAGAATATACTGCAAATGAAAAGCTTATCTTTCCTTTTATCTCAAGTAGAGTATTCCCTGGGTCAGACAAATGCTTGTATTTTTATGATTGATTATCTGATACATAACACAAACTTTTGTTACCTGTTTTTTTTCTGCTAACAAGCGTTGCTCATATAAGTAGAGAAATAGAGAAATCGATGGAATTTCGATGTGGCTGTCGATTTCTTATTAAAATGTCAAAGAAATTAGTTTAGTGCATTTTTAAAGTTCAGAAAGTCCATGAATGTGCTCAGGAGCTGTTGAAGTGTGACCGTAAAACCACAAAACCTGCAAAGGAGCTCAGGGAGCAGTGAAGCTTAAACTTCTAAGATTCACTTTTCAAACTGCCAGTGACTCTTCAGATACAACTTGGGACTAAAATACTGCAATGTTTATGTGCCAGTAAATAGTATTTCAGAACAATTCTAAAGTCAGTACCCAGTAAGGTGGTGTCATGTTGGTATTGTAATGTTTGACATTTTTTAACACAATATTTAACATTTGAAAGTAAAATTTACTGTTGCGGGAATAATGCATTCAGTGTGTGTGTATGGATGCATCCCTGAATTAGGAATGCTTTCAATACACACTTTTTTGATTAACAGGTACCTGCATTCAGCAATGATCATCTACCGTGATTTAAAGCCTCACAACGTGTTACTCTTTACCCTGTATCCCAATTCAGCTGTTATTGCAAAAATAGCTGACTATGGCATTGCCCAGTATTGTTGCCGAATGGGAATAAAAACCTCTGAAGGCACACCAGGTATGGAAAAATGCTTTGTTTTACAGTGCATTATGTCAAAAAATAGCTAGAAGTAACTCAAATCTATACTCCAGTCAAAATCATGAAATATAGTCCTAATCCTATTACAAGTTGTGATGCCAGATTTATACCTCTTGGCCTTTCTGCCTGTTCATGTTTTAACCCCTTTTAGAAGAATCAAGGAGCATACTCTTTAGCATCAATAAGTTCTCTTTAAAAAGAGAACAAATTAAATTGCAAGCATTAGTTATGATTTTTTTCTGTCTTGTTTTAGTATGGTTATTGTGATACTGAAATTATACTGCTAAAATTATTTGTTGTTTTAATTTTCATTAAGGCATAGGTAGGTCTTAATTTTTTTTAAAGGCGATAAATGCCTGCACTGTTCCCTGACTTTAGAGAGAACATATTACTATCTATTTTAAAGCACGGAACAATTTAACAACTTTGAAAATTGTCTTTATGTCTTGGAAACTTTGTCTGAGGGTGTGACTTCAAGTGTTAAATGTTAGGCCTTCGGTGAGGACTGCAGACTTGCCTTTCGTTTTCAATATTCATTGCTAAATGAATTATTTTATGTGTAATGGTGCAGGAGCTCTGTAACTAATGTACTGTCCCCTTCCTTTATACTGATTGCTGATATTTTTGGAGGTTTGCCACATGCAAACTATTGCCAGCCCAGAAATAGTGTGCCATTTTGGTGTACTTCCTGTGACATTTTCATCAATAAGTGTTTGCTCTTAAAAGGATAAAGAAGGCATCAGCTTGGTATGAATCACAACTATTAATAAATGATTTATTTGCAGGATTTCGAGCACCGGAGGTTGCCAGAGGAAATGTTATTTACAATCAGCAAGCTGATGTTTATTCATTTGGCTTGCTGCTTTATGACATTTTAACCGGAGGAGGTAGAAT
This sequence comes from Chroicocephalus ridibundus, assembly GCF_963924245.1. Taxonomy (NCBI): domain Eukaryota; kingdom Metazoa; phylum Chordata; class Aves; order Charadriiformes; family Laridae; genus Chroicocephalus; species Chroicocephalus ridibundus. The sequence continues at coordinate 204,364,340 of NC_086284.1, forward strand.
AATGGAAGGCTTGAAGTTTCCAAATGAATTTGATGAATTAGCAATACAAGGAAAGTTGCCAGGTATGCCGTGTTTCTTAAAGTTTTAACATGAAAGTGTGTCATTTGTCCTGCCTCCTCTGAAAATAACACCTCTCAAGTTTTATGTTGTATCTGGCAGTGATCTGAGGAGGAGACTAAATAATAGAAATTTTTAGAAGCTTCTCCTAATTTCACATGGACTGGAAATAGTGAGAAATAGGCATCTATTCAACATCACATTGGTTATAATTTCATTGCAATTTCAAAGGAACTATCTGGTTCACTTTTTAAAGAAACAGAGGTTTTGTATACTTGGGACTTTATCCAGACCTAGGGAAAAAGGATGTTGCTGAAGGTACCTTCTAATGCCATGTCTGGACTTGACCCTTACATATTACTGTGATATCATGCACTAAGATAAACACAATTTCCCTTGTGTTCTTTGATCATGATACATTACGGTAAAAAATCCATTATAGAGAAGCTGCATATCTTAAAATCTTTTTTAAAAAAAACAAAACAAACTCAAAATCATCTTCTTTTTTTTTTTTTTTTTTTTTCCCAAAAAAAAGTGCCACTCCCTTGAAAGAGCAGCCACCCCTAAAGGTTTTAAATAGGGAATTCCCTTTTAACTTGTCAAGAGTGTGAAGTCCCTGCCCAGCTATGTAAAGTTCTTCATATTCAATTTGCATTACAATATGTAGTTGTTGGCTGCTGTAAGGAAGATTAAACAGGCTCTCAGGCTGGACATGGTGTAGTCTTCTTGACAGTGTAACTCAGTATTTGGCAATTTCTGTGTAAAGAGCTGTTGAAGTTTTATCGTACTACAAGCTTAATGCGTGGCATTCTTATTTATTGCCGTGCAATATTGGATATACTCATGAAACATTCTTTAAGACTGAAAAGTCACTCCATCTAGGAAAGGGCAGCAACTGTACCACTTAATCTGGCATGGCTTGTCCATTAGGAGAGACAGAGAGTTCATACATCCTCTACTTGTTAAAGAGAATAGTCCAATTCATAGCTCAGACAGTTTAAAACCCCTCCCTAAAGAGGCCGTCCCAAGAACTGAAGACTAAGAATCTCTTGAGTGCAGCTGTCTATCTGGCTGTTTCCTGTATTATAAGCCCTATGAAATAATCAGAAGTATTAGTTTCTGGAGGTAGTACAGTTCCATCTGTGCACATGCTCATCATTTATCTATTTCCACCAAAAAAGGGGCTGACTGAGGTCACAGTAAACAGTGCCTATCGTTTGCTGAACAGGATATGTTCATTTGCAAGTATTTATCATTAATGTTACCTCTGTCTGATGTAGGACTGGAATATCAGCTGTGGATTATGATGAACTAAAAGGAAATGCAATACAGGCGCCGTTATTCATGGGTGATTTGTTCTTAGAGAGGTCAGCGCCTATAGTCGTAAGATACATATTCAAAGCACTGAGTGGGAATTTAAACTTCCATATCTCATAAATGCTATATAGAGTTGTTTGTCTAAATTGCTATACATTTTATTGCAAGTTCATCTGTATTCCATATACTTCTGGCGAAACACAGAAGAGTTAAACGTGGAGAAAAATGTTCACGGGAATTGAAAAAAACTGCAGACTGAAATGACGTGCCCTTTAATGGTCAGCATTAGTCAAAACACAACTCACACATATTTGTGATTCAGTCCCAGGTATAGGAACATTAAAAAAAAGTTAAGGCAAACCCCATTTGCTTTAACTGCTTTTAATGACAAGGATTCTAGCTCTAGCATTTCGTGCTGTAGCATTTAATGGCAGATGAGCGATTCCAAGCTGTTCATGCTGACATTTTACCTAACAGTATGGTATTTCTTAGAGCAACTCTGTAAGAAATTAGATGAATTCTTAAAATAAGAAGAAAGTTATTCAGAACTCCCATTTCTGAACTAAAGAAGTTATCTAATTTTACATTTTAGATCCTGTCAAAGAATATGGGTGTGCCCCCTGGCCTAAAGTTGAAAATTTAATTAAAAAGTGTTTGAAGGAAAACCCTCAGGAACGGCCAACATCTTCCCAGGTATTACTTAGTGTATTTATTTGTATTTTTGAGATAGATGAAGCTGTTGTGCTTTCTGAAAAGGAATGGAACGTTTTAGTTAGTAAGAGGCACAGGTTTCTTCTTTTCTGGAACTGAAACAGCCATGCAATATTGCCTGCTCTTGCCATCCAGGATAAACTGTTCCATTCAAATCTACCAGCCATTTATTCTAGCCTGCTGTTTTTCCCTGTTTTGCTGTATAGTTATTGTAAAGAAACAGGATTCGGATTACTTCATGGTCTTTACCAGAGCTATGCAAAAAGGACTTTGCTATTTAGTACCAAGGTGGTTAGCCTACACTGTTCCATGCATGTGAGAGGAGGAACAGCACTGTGGATCCGAAACCTACTGGCTGTTACCACACATCGTGTTGCCCTTTGAAATGGGTGAAGTTTTCAAACATGCCCTAACCCCATTGACTTCCTGAAATTTTAACAGAGAAATGAGTGTCAATGTAAAGCTGCTCAGTGCACAAAGATTGCTCGTTAATAGTGGTAATACAAATGAGCAGACCTGCTGAGATACTGTGTCCATATTCCATAAAACATTGTTATCCGTTGCTTGTTATGTATTTCTCACTGTACAAGCCATTGTTATTACCATCTGCATGCTGTGGCTTTCTTTGTAGGTTTATGAGATCTTGAATTCAGCAGAGCTTATCTGTTTGATGAGGTATGTTTCAATACCCAGCACGTCCACAGCAGAGTGCATGGTAGCTGCCAATCAAAGCTGCAAGAAGGCAGGAGTCTGGATAGGCAATGGGAACACAGAAAAAGCACAGCTTTCATTTGTTAACCTAAATACAGATGGACACACTTGTGAGGTACGTGGGAAAGTTGCCATTTAAGCTAATTTTTTGGCACCCAGATGTATTTCAGACAAAGTAATTGCATTTTAACAGCAGGATACTACTTTTGGAGAGCTAAGCTTTGAGAGAACAAAGATTTCTCATAAGTGAGTCATCATTGTACCCATGAAATGAAGCAGAAACGGCAGTCGCTTTTTCCTCTCTTCCTGCCATCCAGCCTGAACTTTCTCATAGTACAGTCTCTCCACTACTAGGTTCCTTTCTTCCACTCAGATGGAAGTGATTTCTAGCACGGAGGCCCTTTGTATCTCTACATCCCATAACAATCCAGCTAGTCTCTTAATGATTCCTGTCTTCCCATGGATGCTACCTCATTGTGTCACTTTGGGTGATACCCTCCATCTCTTTTCATTTGTTTTTTGTACCATTTGCCTGTGCCATCAGAAAAGGGAAAATGTTTTACCCAGGCTTGATGTGCTGTGATGAACATGTATGCCAGAACTGAGTGTGAGTCATCATCAAAGTTGTTTAACTGCCATCTGTTGACCATGATACACTTGAATTGGCAGCTTTGGTATAAATGATATGGCTTCTTTTTCTAAAACTAAAATGAGAAAAAGAAGTATTAGACCAGTAATTTTATTGTTAGCAATTAAACTGAACTTATATTGCAGTGTGGTTCCATTTGCTTAGTTCTCTGATGGCTTTGAGACCTTCATTAGAACAGAGAGAGACAATATTTTTTTCAGCATTCAGCATAGAGATTTTCCTGTGTACTGCTTCAGGGGTCCTTCCCAGTGCTTTGGAGATAGATGGCACAGTTGAAGATGTATTCTGCTAAAAGAGAATTAGATTTCTTAATGGGGAGGTTAGGTCTTGGATTTGTCCAGGGTCCAAGCAGATTTTTATTTTATTTTTCTTACCATCAATTTACTAGCATTTACTGTTACTGAAATCATAAACAGGTTGTTTTTCTCTTTTTTTCTGACTCAGGATATTGCGGATAGTAAAATTTTAAGTTTGACCTTAGTGACCCTTCCTACTGAGAAAGAAAACTGGATTGTAGCAGGAACCCAGTCTGGTTCTCTGTGGGCAGTTAACACAGAAGAAGAAACAAGAAGGCACCGTCTGCAGAAAATGTCAGATTCCATCACTTGTTTGTACTGTAATTCTCTTTCAAAGCAAAGGTATAAATGAATCAAATATTTTGGGTTACATTTTGAAAATATGACTAAACAGAGATGTTCAGAAAATGACATCTGTACACTCATGCAGTTTTGTTCAGATATCTGCTTATTTCGCTTACATTTTCACTTTAATTTTGCACCCAGTGTAACTACATTCCTGACCACAGGTAGTTGTATTAGCTTTTAGGTTTCAATGAAACTCTTGAAATACCAGAGGCTACTTATTTAATTTTTTCTTGCCTGATTAAGGCATTTCTAGAATTCATTATTTTATTTTATTTCAGCAAACAGAAGAATTTCTTCTTGGTAGGCACAGCTGATGGCAGACTGGCAGTTTTTGAAGACAGAGCAGTAAAGGTAGACTTGTTCTTTGCTGTCTGTTCTACAAAAGGATATCAGTTATATGTAAAGTAACTACCAACAGTAGCTTAATTTCATGCAGCTTATTTTTTAATTGCTTCTCTGAAACTAAAAATAAATTTCTACTGCAGTCTTAGAGGAACTGTACATGTTTTACAATATCTGTTTTAACCAATAGAGTTAAGACGGGAAAATTATTTCTCATTATAGGACTTTGAAAGGCCTGGCAAACTGACTAGCAAGTGACATTAATGGCTGTTATAAAGAATATTCTAACAGTATTCATCTCTTTTATTTATTGCTGTTATAGCTCCTTTTTCTTTTTGTTCACGCTGAATTTTCATAGAAAAAAAGAAAAAAAAAAGACAATATTGTTTGGATTTTCTGTAGGTCGGAGTTCTGCTCACAGAACAGGTAAAGAAATGCTGGGAGCTGCTTATATCAGCTGGTTCCTGAGGGTTATCTCCTGACAGTATGCAGCCTAGAGCAGTTATGGAGTTGCAATGTATTGCAGAACTCGAATGTGGTCCAGTGTGGGATGTCTCCACGGTGACTTTCCCTCCGGTTCTTGAACTGTGCCAGGGGTTGCAGAAAGTATCAGTCCCAGCTCTCCTGCTTCTGCTCACACAGGCAGTTTCTGTGAGACACCAGTTTCTAACATGGTGGAAAGGTACCATAATGGTTCAGAAAATCTGGCTGTGTAAATTGAATTCAGCAGACTGTGGGGCCTTGTTTTAACAGTTTCTGAGTGTCTGTGTACTCCTTATTTCTAATGGAGAGTATACTTTTTCTTGCAGTGTAAGGGTGCAACACCTTTGAAGATACTAACTATAGGAGATGTTAGCACACCGCTGATGTGCTTAAATGAATCCTCATACTTATCTGAAAAGAATATTATCTGGGGAGGCTGTGGAACAAAGATCATTGCCTTAACTAGTGATTTTTCTGTTCAAAAGCTCATTGAAACAAAGACAAGTCAACTGTAAGTTCTTTTTATAAGTGATGTTAATTGGCTCTTTCGTTGTTTTCATTAAAGATTTCTGGCAGTACTTTGATGTAACGTCTTGTTCTAGAGCTCATTCTTTGAGTTCTCTTGTTTCTGTTCTTTTCCTTCCCCAATACAGATGGAATACAGTGTGCATTAAAATAAGATCAGTGAGTAGTATTTAAAGTATGTATTGCCGCTTTTAAACAAGGAATATGCATTTTTACTATATAAAGGATTTATGAAGTCAGTATCTCTTCGGAAAATGTATAAATGCAACTGATCATTTTTTCTCCCCCAGTTGCATTTGTCCAGGCCCTGGTTACTTTATTTAGAATTATTCACGCATACTTTGCATAGCATTTGTCCTTAAATGTTTGTCAGTATGATATGTGTGCGTATCTTTGCCCTTTATAGTTCAGTCATGTATGATTGCTGACTTCTCATTATTTAGAAATTGAAGACTGCAGGTTTTGGTGTGTTTGAGCAAATCCTGCTCTGAAGTTAAGGGGAGTTTTCCTTGAGCAGGGAAAACAGTGTTTGATTTTATGCTAGTAGAGATCATTATTTTGGGAAATTACTTTTCTTTAGAAAATAATGTGTCAATATAAAGCGAGAAACCAAAACGTCAGTAAAATGCAGTTCAATGGCAAGATGCAAAATATGTCACAGGAGTAATCTGAGCTTTGTGGAGGCAAAACTGTATATAGTTTTGAAAATAAAGTTGTCAAAAACAAGTAACATTAGGGAAAGTAGCGGTGTTACCGAGTGTCTGCTATCAGGCACCGGTGATTTTGAGCTGTTCTTTGAGATGAATTGAAGAGTCAGTGAAATAAGCTAATGCTGTTCAATTGATACATGCAGGCACAGAGCTGGCATGAGAGACAAATTCGTATGTAGAGGAAAATAGCCAAAAAGGCTGTCAGCTGAAGTAAAACAAGAGCAGAGCAAGGTGAACTAAATCTCACTGCTGCTTTTTAGGCTTACTTATCTTTGTGTTGAGTGACCCTTTATGGCCTGTGGGCCCTGTAAGAACTATTGAGTGTCTCCAAACATTGAAAGAGTGGCAGGAGAAAGGTGGAGTTTGCCCTGCTGTGATGTGAGCATATGTGATTTGAGCAGACAAATGGGGAAGACTTATTAATAGGTTTTGGGCATTAATGTGCCTCTGGGGATATCATCAGCATAACTCCATTACAGTGAGAATTTATGTCGAACTGTAGGAAGATTATAGCAAACCCTTTCAGTTGCATCCTAGCACAGTTTGGTTTTAAGGCTGAATGATTCTGTAAGAGTTAGAGGGAAGCTAATCCCACTCAATAGTCAAGTTTTTCTACTAGATTTTTTCTGTGTATCTAACTGGAGTTCTTTTCTCATCTAGGTTCTGTCATAATGCTTACAGCGATGCAAATATTATTTCAATAGCAATAGACAAATCCATCTACTTGGCAAAGAAAAACAGCCATTTTGTGGAAATCTGGGACAAGAAGACAGAAAAACTTTCAGAACTAATTGACTGTGCACATTTTCTTAAGTAAGTATTTCCGATTGATGGCCACAGAAAGCTGAATGTCAGATTGCCTTCTCTAGCATAGTACCTTTACCTGCTGGAGGTAAGGGATTTGCCCCATTCTTTGGGCAAATGTGGAATTCCTTTCCTCTCTTTTGGCCTGGAACTTCAGAATATCCCATACAGAATCTCAGTTTTTTAAGACCCTTAATATATTTCACAATTTGTCTATGACGTTGAGAAGATTCATTTAACAATGCTCGAGAAAGAAGGAAGTTTTTGCTGTCCTTCAGGTACTAGTGCTTTTGCACCCAGTTACTTCCTGCATCCCCTGAATGTCTTCTCTCTCCAATGCACAGATTCAGTAGGAGACAGAATTTTAATAGCAGTGACTGTGATTTTCATTTGCATTTAAATTGTTGCTCTCCCTTAATGTGCCACGTCCATTTCGTTTTCATGGCGAGGTGAGGAGCAGCTCTAGGTGTGCTCCTCCCACTTTGCAGTGACATTATTGCCCTGCAGACTAGGAGAGACCAGAGAAGTATACCTGCCTTTAAAGGTCTTTTGAAGCAGACCAGCTGGGTCTTAGAAGTCCAGGAGCTTTCATCCCAGTTTGTTTCAAGTCAGTCAGCTGATTAGCATGAGATTTTTGCAGCTTCTCGTTTAAAAGGCTGGTATTGAGAGAGTCAATTTAGCAGTTGTGGAGTAGTGTGCTGCCAGATTTTAATACAAATTTTCTCCGTGCTTATAGGGACAAAGTGGAAAAACTAAATAAGGAATCAAAACATAAACTGGCTTATTCTGGAAGAGTGAAGACAATTTGCCTGCAGAAAAATACTGCACTGTGGATAGGGACAGGAGGAGGACATATCTTGCTGCTTGATTTATCAACACGTCGTCCTGTACGAGTTATAGACAACTTCTGTGATTCTGTCAGAGTCATGATAACAGCTCAGCTAGGTGAGTACAACCATCACATGATGAGTATTTTGAAATCAGTGCCAAGTTTAGGGTTGCTGTCTGCTGTTTGACGTGGTGTTCCAGGAACAGATTAGCATTTTCTGCGGTTTGTTCATTCATTCTATTCCACTGCTGTCATCTTCAGTCAATGTCAGACGCTCCGGTGTTAGCTGAATACCAGCGGGCTGTCATACCTGTGCCCACATCAAGCAGCTCTCCCCCAGCTTGTCACTGAGCAGCACATGAACACCCCCCGCCGTGCCATGCTTCAGCACAGCTCTCACCATCTTCTGTCCGATAGTCTTCATCTTCATCTGTGTCTGCCTGTCTTCTTTCTCCAGCTTAAGTTAAGCTTCTGGCTTCTCTCTCTGTGGAGCTTGTTAGGTTTTAATAATTTTCCCTTAATTGCTTATTGCCTAGTTTTCTTCTCCCATCCTTATTCAGGAATGGTTCTTTTAGATTTGAGTCACAGGCAGATGACAGCAAAGCTGGGAAAGTGCGGCACACTTGGACTCAGGGTGCAGACTTGAATGTATGTGCTGTTCTGGTCCCCATAGCCAGTTGCTTTGAGCTGCTGTGGGACAACAGTAGTTGTGGGTTTTCAGTGGTAATTACAAACAGCCAGAGGTCCGTAGTTGAGTATGGGGTGCTTCTTGGCTGATGTAACTTCCTTCACCTGTGCACTTTCCTGCATCTCTCCCAAAAGTAGTAAAGGCCATACCAACTCAAGAGTTCATGGTACTGCAGTGGTGGGTATGCTTAAAATGCATGTTACTTCAAGAAGTACTCTGTGGCACAACATGTGGATTCCCATTGCCTTCCTCTGTGCTTTGAAAAAAACTCTGGAGTTCCCTTGTCAGTGTGATTGAAAGTGTGTTTGCTGTCAAAAAAAGACTGAAGCTGTTGTTGTGGACTCAGAAGCACGCTGCAATCCTGCTAACAAACTTCATAGCTGCAGGCTGTGGATGTTTTCTCATTACCATCATGAACTTAATGTGGGGACTGTTTTTTCCTTTCTGGCACCAGAAGTATCCATAGACCACAGTTAGCTCATCGTGCTGACAATGCTGTACGAATCAAAAGAACCTCCATCTTCCTCTGACTTGCCTTTCCCTGAGACAGCGAGTTTGTAGAGTCTGTTTGGTCCTCAGCTTTTAAGAGTGTCAGCTGTAGAGTCCAGATTCACTAGCACAGTATTTTCAGTCCTTGTAGTCCTGATAGATGAAATATTAGTAATATAAAGGGACATTTTATTTTTAGCATTTTGTAAAGAACAGTTACTATGAAAACAAAATTTCAGCCTCACTTATTACTGTAATTGATAGAGAAAGTATACTGTATAGAATAATACAGTGTGATTTAAAAAGCCTGGAGTCTCATAGTCTTTGTTTCTAGTCACCTTAACATTTTAAATCAAAATTTTACGTGTAGAAAAGTTAATATTTCAGGAGAAAGAGTTTAGCTGCTTTTGCACAAATCTCAAGAATGGCAAGTAAGATTGACACATGCAGTTTGATGTGTACTTTCTTCTTTTGATCATTTTTCCCAGCAATTATTTATAAGCGCTGGGTTTTTTCCTAAATTCAAAGACTTTGTTTTTACTGGGGATTTTACAGAATCAGTGAAAAAGCCACTGAGGCTGCTGAGCAATTCTTCAGTAGTAACACATTGCTTGCGTGAAATGAGAGAAGATAGAGGGAAATATTTTTGTATTAAATAGTTTAATTTAAGATTAAAATATATAATGTCAGTCAGATGTAAATATTTCATGGAAAAGCGATTGCCAGACTTTGAGACATCAATTTTATCTGTAGCTGATCTATGAATACGGAAATATAATGTCTTTTTCTAATTCTGTCGCCTAACACATTGACGTATAATAGACAGGAGACTTATCGTAGAGAATGATTTATATGTAATATCTGTAGTTCATTTTGCAAGTGAAAATTTAGACTTCTGTATAGTAAGAAAGGACCCTAGTCTGAATAAGAAACATGATTTACGTTCCAGTCACATTTGTAAGGAATATGTATAGGACTGGTTGCAGAAAAAAATTGAAGTGATGAAAAATCTGAGCATGGAAGATGTGTGTGGTTCCCACCAGCCCTCATCTGCCATCAGCAGATTTACATCAGCATCAAAGGAGAATACACTGCAGATTTCCACAGGGCAGGAACAATCTCTCTCTCCCTTGCAGAGGTCCCGGGGGAACCACTAGAAACGTTTGATGATTCAGGAGGAATGTATCATGGGGGACACGCTGCAGCGTGGTCACACAAAACTTCCAAGACTGTGGCTTTCACAGTAAGCCGTACTCAGTCTATTTATACTCCAGAAACCGAGCCCCTCCTCGTCTTTTCCCTGGGGGAGTGTGTAAGACTTCCTGTGTGGGGAGGTGTGGGGCACAGCTGGGCTGTCTGCGCATGGAGGGCTAGTTCCTTCCCTGGCCCAATCTGTGACTCAGGAAGCGAGGTCCTGTGTTCCTCTGCTAGCGTACGGCCAAGGGTCACTGCCCTCCTTGTGCTGCCAGGGGGACAGGGGGCTGCGGTGGCAGGAGAACATGTAACAGCTTCCATCTTGTCTTGCAAGACGTTCATACACATGTTCTTGTTGGGAATGAGTGGGAAGTTGATATTGAAACACTGGCACATTGAACTCATCCTTCTGTGGTCCAACCACTCCTATCTTCCTAGTCTTCTTTTTTTTTTTTTTTTTTGCGTTATTCAGTAGGCACCTTCCTACGATCCATTGCCTATTTCTACTTCCCTACTAACTCTCCTTTCCTACATGCCATCGTTAGTTCAGAACACTTTTAATTAGTTTGTATCAATCATATGTGGTTATTTTGGTTTTTCCATAACCAAACTGATCACCACCACTTTCTGTTTCTGCCGTGCGCTGGGGACCCCATTTGCAGCCCATCCCTTTGCTGTGATACCTGTTTCCTGTGACTCTGCTGCCTCTGCTTGTGCTGTATAACGGGGAGCTTTGCTCTTAGGCTCGTTCAACAGGCCGGTTGGCGCGGTGCTCCTGCCTTTGAACCCTGAGAAACCCCTACATTAAACAGAGACATGAACTATATTGTTTTCATGTCTGAGTTTTTCATGGTTAGTGATTCTGAATAAAGGGTCCAGTTGACTGAACTCTGCTTTCTGTCTTCTTAGTGGCATGAGGTTATCTACTCTCTCTGTCCTTAAATTACAAAGTTCCCATTAAAATTAAAATTTGATAATGTATTTCTTTGAAAAAGGGAGTCTCAAGAATGCGGTCCTGGTTTTGGGATATTGCTATAAAAGTGACACCGAAGACAACAAATATCACAAAGGTACCTGAACTGTGTTTTATTAATTTGTATTATTAGTGGAGTAGACACTGTTATGTTTGACTACCCACTAAGAGTGAAGAGTTGACGATCATTATTTGATAGAATTTTTGGAACGTCATTATTAGTTTTTGTTGTCTTTTGCGTTTCTGGGCTCCATACCAACTAACAGTAACTTCCAAAACCGGATTAGAGGAAGCCACTATTTGAAGTATATAATATAATTTGCTGGAAAACTGTATTTGGGGAATAAATAAATGTCATTGTCTAATTGGAGAATGTATCAAATGGATTTCCAGAGGGGTCTGTGCTAGGCCGGGAATCCTCAGTGTTTCCCTGAATGATGTGGATGAAGGAATAGTCAATGTGCTTTTCAGATTTGCAGACAATTCTCAGCTAAGACAAAGCCACGAGCACACTGGAGGGCAGGATTAGAATTCAAAATGACCTTGACAAATAGAACAAATGGTCTGGAAGGAAACAGGATACAATTCAGTGAGGACAAATGCAAGACTTTTTACTTAATTAGGAGTGATCCGTTGTACCAAGGTGAGGAAATGATCAGCTTAAGCAGCAGTGCTGCAGAAAAAGGGTTATAATTGATCGGAGGCTGAACACGAGTCAGCCGTGTCACGTTGGTGCAGAAGAGGCAAACACCGTTCTCACACCGATCAAAAAGTGGCATCTCTGAGACATGAGCTAGTTCTTACGCCCGGCTGAGTGCTGATACGGCCTCTGCTGGAGCAGCGTATCCGTTTGGGACATTGATGAATGATCGGGACTGTTAGGAATAGTCCAGAGGAGAAAAATGCAACCTGGGAGGAAATGCTACAGGAATTTAAGTTGGTTAATATAAATAAAGCTTAGAGAGGATATGATAATAGGCTTCAAATATGGAAATAAAGAGGAAGGGAATAAAGACTTTCTACATATTTCCTATGGACAGGATAAGGACTAACCAGTTTCTCTTGCAGCAAGGGAGATTTAGGTTAGACATCAGGAAAAGCTTCCTGACAATTAGGATAGTGAAGTGCTGGAATAGCAGGATAGAAAATCTCTGTCTTTGGTTTTTTCTAAGAACAGTTACCGCTGATGCTCTGATCGATGCCCTTCACCTTTGTCTTATCCCAGTTTCAGTGACTCCTAAAAATGTGGCAATGGCAGTATAAAGTTGAGGGTGGCAAGGGTAGATGAGATGACTGTTTGGAGTAAAGTAAGAATCAAACTTATAGTAGTGGGTTTTATAATCTGATATTCCCTGATTATTACCATAAGAACAACTATTTTAGCCTTTGTGTTGTATTTAAGAGTGCCATTAACTATACAGAGAGGAATCAGAGACTCCCAGAAACCCTGGGGCCTTAGTTTGTGAGCCCTTATTCGTGCAAGTGTTCTCAATTACCCTTATTCCCCTAAAAGCAATGCAAGTTCTCCATCAATAGAGAGTTCTTTGGATGAAGGGAGATTGAAGAAGTGACCTTTTTCCAGTATGTTCACTGCCTGATGAAATCAGTTGTCATTTTTAGTTTACAGTGAATGGGGTTCGGGTCTTGTAAGCATTTAGGGTGTATCTGCCCGGGAAAACACAGGTAAAATTTTGTGCAGAAACCTCAGCACTATCTGTAGCTCAGGTCAGTACCTTTGGCCCACAGGCACCAGAAAAGGTTTTTCAAGTGCTTTTAAGTGGTATACTCTAAGTTTAGGAACTGGAATCCAAATCATTGTGCAAGTACTTGCAAGTACTTGTCTTCCAGGTCCTACGCATCATGCTTCATTGCGGCAACTTATGAGTAATTAAAAAATAAGCAGATAAGTAAAACCAATTCTAATTATGCAGTAATTCTTCTCTGTTGCAGTTTTGCAGTTTTCAATTTTTTATAATTTTTTTTTTTTTCCAGAATTACAATCCTGCGTGTCAGTGTGGGACATCAACCTGCCCCATGAAGTGCAAAACCTGAAGAAACACATAGAAATGAGACAGGAATTAGCAGAAAAAATGAAGAGTTTTTCTTTGGACTGAAAAGTCGCCCTGCAAGTGCCATTCTCTCTTTAGTCTTCGGTCCTAGCTTACTGTGCAATATTTATAGCTTCTTGTTGCTGGGGGTTTTAATCGAAAAGCAGGAATAAAACTGCCACGTGAAGTGCAGTTGGTATCCATAGGATAACAAGAAATAAGTTATTTGTAATATCTGAAAGGACAGAAAACTATTGAGAATTTCTGAATCTGAAGCATTACCGTGCATCTGTTTACTCGGGAAGTTCTTCTCTCAGCAGCTATGGCTCAACTTCAGTATAACATCGTTCATCCGGGTTTTGATCCCGGTTAAATTGGGACTGAGCCGGGATGGCTCTTATTTACTTCATTATCTCCACTGAGTTGACGCTGTAATAAGCAGCAAAGTTTAATTTGTGTTTATTGCAGTTTGCATGTATGAGTTTGCTCTGATGATTCATGTTTTAGTAACAAGTCAGAGCTCCTGACCCCGAGTATATGAAAGAAGACGTTGTATCTTCTATAATAACAGTGTTTAAAGGAACATATAATGACTACGTTACTCCTTGGAAACAACAGGCAGAATAGTCTTTATTTCTCCCATGAATTCTTGACATTTTTTCATTATCATCAGAAAAAAAAAAAGTTGTGCTACAATAATAAAATAGCTCTGAATTCAAAATTTAAATACACCGACAGACTTCTGCAAGTTGATGTCCTCTTGCAGTACTGCAGTCTGCCTTGTCCTAGGAGGTGTAGTCACATCCTTAGCAACATTCGGATGGGGCTTTGAGCAACCTGGTCTAGTGGGAGACGTCCCTGCCCGGGGCAGGGGGTTGGAACTAGAGGATCTTTAAGGTCCTTCCAACCCGAACCATTCTGTGGTTCTGTTATTACCATTCCCGTGTGTCTGTTGCACGGCTCACTTGGAAAAGCCAAGAGAAAGCACAGGCTGAAAGCTCTGCTCTAAATGCTGCTACAACTCATACCACAAAGGAAGCAGCGCGCTGCTGTAGCCAGACCACTGGTTCTTCATCCAACTTGCTGGTTTGCTTATCTCAATCTAAAAAAAAACACCAAAGGGAACTTTCGTTTTGATATTTATAATGTGCGGAGTTTCCACTTATTCTGGTTTTACTTTATAGTGTTATTTTAGGGGTAAGCAGGGGAACCTTGAGGAGTGTAAGAATTGGCTACCTCTTGCGTCTAACTACAAGAATTGGTTGCCGCACATCTTCATTCTAGAGATGGCTCTTGCTGCTCTCTGGCTATGAGTCCGAGCTGCTGCTTCCAGCCTGCGCTGACCTGCTCTAAGTGCCTGCCTTATTTCTGTCCATCAAAAGACAGATGTCGTTTCCTTTTTTTGATACCAAAAAGAATCTATAGGATGCTCCTGAAATCTCAAGGAGTGGAGTATCTAGAGCCATTCCTGAGTTTATTTCTATGGAGCTGAACAAGGTAGAGCAACCAAAAAGTTCTCAGTTCCATTCTTACAGTTTTGGAGAAATTACATACTTGGACAACAGCATTTATTGTGTCCAACTGTACCATTGTGCTATTTTCTGCCATTTGTTGAGCGCGTACTCAGGATTCCTTTCAGATAGGCATCCCAGTTTTTATGTATTCTTGTATTCTGCATACTGAGAGTAGTTTGCTATTTATATGGGATTTTATAACTCAAAAATATATATTATCTATAGTGAATACTTTTTTAAAAAACAAAATATATGTATTGTGATTATGTTTATTTATAAGTAATGTTGAGATGTATGCCTTAAACCTTTTTATTAAAACTGTGCTTTGTTAATAACATAGTCCCCTTTCTGATTGCTGAATTTCCAAGGAGGAGCAGTTTTTGTGGAGCTTAATCCCTCACCTCAGGGTGACGCAAGGTCCCGGTTCTGTGGGTTGTGTTGACACAGCTGTGTTCCCACTCCTTCCATGTCTCTCGGTGCACGTCTTGAGCCCTTTTCCTTTCCCCAGTTTGTCTTCTACTTGATGCTCCTTGCAAGTGCTCCTCGCAGCCTTTCCCAGAGGTGGCAGGTGACCTTTACCCAGTGCTGTCCTTGTGGTCATTGGTCACCTCTTCCAGGATTCTCCGGAAAAGGACGATCCATAGACTGACTCCGGCCAACATGGTGGGTATTACAGGGAGAGCAAAGAACAAAAAACCAATAGCAACCAAACGAAAGACAGGAGATTATTACAAACCTGACTAAATTGGCCACTGTTGAATTATCAGTGGTGAGAGGGTACAATTCTGTAACAGCGGTAACTCACTGTGACTATTTCGGAACACAGCCCTCGTTCATATGGAGCACAGTGATCCAGCTGCATCCTCCCCAGATACTTTTTTTTGTACTGCAAGAAGAGAGTTGAAGACCACGCGTTGGTGCTTCTTGTTATTCTTTGCCGTTTGATACAGCCTGGAGTTGTATCTCCGGCCGTTCTGAGCCCTGTTCAGCTCACGCGCAGCCGCCTGTCTGCCGAGCGTGGCTTTTCTTGGAGAGAACAGCGACAGGGCATTCCCTGGCGAACGAAGCGGACAGCCCTCAGCATCCGCCTGGATCCTGCCTGGGGGAAAGCTCTGCAAGGAGGTGGCTGCAAAATGGTTTGGCCAGCAGCTGACAGGCAGTAAGTGTGCAAGTCCAGTTTGGGAGCACGCAGGGACTGGTGTCCCCTTCCCAGCGGGGACATGCCACCAAGGGGAAGAGCAGTACTTCGCGTAGCAACCATTTAAACCTGCGCTATTAGGAAACCTTTCCCAGAACTGTCTCTACTGACAAACTATAAGGAGAGATGAAAAAAAACAAGATTCATGACTTTTTCTGTGTTCCCTCTGGCTTTAGTGGAGCTGTTTGGAAGCCAGTAGGATGTGATCACACAAGACTATAAGCTCTACCAGATGTAGCACTTATCCTGTAAATTTTCGGATAACATCCAGCACCTGAAAAGAGAGAGAGAACCCTTACTTCAAAAAACAGCCTGTGTGCTTATGGGCACCAAGCAGGGTGGTGTGGCTGCGACGTAACGCCTGAGCTGGAACTTGTAATTAACCCCACGCTCCTCAGAACTGGCTACTGGGGTTTAGACCCAAGGACAAGACCAAGCTGCGTGCTTGACTAGGTGTTGATTTTAATTTTTTTTAAGTATCTTTCCCCCTCCATCGACTTTAATTAGAGTCATTGTTTTTATTGGTTGCTTGCTCTGACATAGAGCTGGTTCATCTGTGCGTTAATTTTGACCTTATTTCTTTCACAAGCGGTTCCTGGTTAATCCCACTGCAAACAAGTGCTACAGCCTGGCTTCATGGACTTTCTGTATTATGTCCTGGCCTTCCTCTTACTCTGCCTCTCGCGTCCCTAATTATTATCTTATTACTGCTTCGCGTACCACTTTGGGGCAAAACTGGGACGTGTAATGGAGGAGAGGGAAGGAGGCCTCCTGGGTGCTAGTTAATCCCCAAACACGGGCATTTGTCATTCCTCCCGCTTAATAACCATAGCCATCAAATAAGCAAGACAAATAATGCATTTCATCATGAGTTCTTCAGATACCAGAGACATGAGAACGTAAGGGGAAAGAATGAGGCTCAGCAAACGAGGAAAAGAATGACATTTGTGTTTTTCTATCAGTCTTTCAAGGAGAAAAGTGTATGAAAAAATTCTTTTTCTCACTTATTTTCTGGCCTTTAAGTCATTATTAAAAAAAAAAAAAAATAATCTGAAAACAGCTCCCGGTACCTGTCTTAAGAGAACCAAATTTTCTGATCAGAACTGGCAGTTGTTCTGGTTTTTTCTGTCTGCATGAGTTCTTCACCCCGGTTAGGAACTCAGCCCAGGACTGCACCGACCTGCGCAGTAGCTTTATATCAAACCTCCTTCCAGGCCTTTGAACGAGCGTCACTAAGAATCGCACGTACTGGCCGGCCAACGTACCAGTTTGTGAACTTTTCCAAACCTTCCCCCGCCCCCAGTTAGGTAGGCATGTATCTTTATACCAATTTTCTTAATACCTAAATAGTCACCTGAGAGCTGAGAATCGTACTTATTGCATACCTGTATTTTAAAATTCAGGATTTTAAGAGGGGGAACAACCCCCCAAACCCCCCAGCTGTATTATTGCTGTATTAGCAAAGGGAAGCCCAGTTTAGCAAAAATTCAGAGGCCAATGCAAGTGAAGTTCCCAGCGCTCAGTTTCGAGAGCGCTCATGGCTGGGTTCCTGAGCTGGGCACCTACGGTATGAAGACACCTCAGGAAGACTCCTGAATGCTTACGCCAGATCCTGGTCAATTCAATAACAAAATTACAAGAATTATCAAATTGCGAAAAAACATTTTTCCCCTGCAGTGACCTCCCGGTGACCGGTCCCTACCCCTGACGTGGTTTATTTGGACTGAGCAGTAAACTGGAATTATTTTTAAGAAGTTATTTAAAATTACCATACACCCATAGGTCAACAACAAAAAAGTAGTTTTTTTTAAAATTAACCTAATACAATTCTACTAAAACCAAAATGTAAGTAAAAACAAGTTAAGGCCTTCTTTTTTTCCCTTTTCTTTTGCGTTGCTTTGATTTTCTTGCAGCCTGAGAAGGCGGCAGGCGAATACTGTCAGGTTAGTTAAGCCCCGCCGTCACTCCCTCCAAAGCCCATCACTAATTAGTGAGAAGAGACTTAAAAATCAATGTTATATCTCTAGCGTAGGTAATTATTTACTTCACTTCCACCACAGCCCATTAGCATCAATGACCTGAAAAGTTAAAACGGACAGAAAAGGGGAAAGGAATTAAAATCTTCTGTGGCAATTGCAGTGTTTTGCCTTTTCTGCACTGTTTTTCACTGCCTTTTGCCGTGCTTTTCCCGTGTCACCTCCTGGCGCTGGCACAGCTGTGCCTGGCATATGGAGGGGGCTCTTTGCTGTGGGGGGCTTTGACCCCGCTCCCATCCAGAGGAGAAGCACAGGCACCATTTTGCGGCGGAAAAACCAGAACAGGAAAAAACACAACTGTCTTCCTGCCGAAGGACACCAAGGAGGGGAGGCCAGCGGGCTGGCAGCGTAACTAGTCACAGAGGGAATGGAGAAGCCTTGGGCTCCCCCGCAGGCCCTGGGTCAGCCCGACACGGTGACAGGAGCACGGTGGCTCGCAGGGTCACACATCCCCAGCATCGCCACCTCCTCCCTGCTCCAGGTTTCGGCAGCTCCGTCAGAGCCCGGCCCGCGCAGGACCATCTCTCCCTGAGGACGCAGCATGGTGGGACAAGACTTGACTTTGTAGAAAGCAAGTGATACAGCGGCAACAGAAACACCGGGCTCTTTGCTCTGCAAATACATTAGATTTAGTTCATTGATGCTCAATTCTGCTTTTCTTGCCTTGACATCTCCGCCGTCTCCTTGAAAACATCTGTTCTGTGCAGAGCGGAAAGATCCGCCCCCGGCTGGGCTCCTGGGCTCTGCCGTTTGGACTTTAAATCAACAGAGCTGAGGCTCAGAAACGTCGACTTTGCACCATTATCACCAGAGGTCACAATAAAAAATTTTTATTTTAAAAGCTGCATAAGCGCTCGCAGAACCATGAGCCCTTGAAGAGCAGCAGCAACACCTGCAGCTTGCGAAGCAGCGGGCGGGTTGGTTCGGTGTGGCAGAGCTGCCAAAAGATGCGCAGTGGCTTCCCCACGGCCGTCCCCACCACGGCCACCCTCCCTGGCCCCTGCTCCCTGACCTCTGGCCAAGCACAAATCCGCAGCCACCGAGAAAGAGGTTGGGAAGGGAAACACCAGTTCAGTTCTTCTCAGTAAAGGCTGCGCGGGGCTGAGGGACATCGAGCCCAGACGTCTGCTCCAGCACGGCGTTCGCAGGGGCTGGCGAGACACAGGGCAGCCACGACCTGCGCCCGGCAGCACCCGTCCCCCAGCAACCTCCTCCCAGGGGGGTGCCCCAGGCTCCGGTACGGGCCCATCCTGCCGGGCTCCTGCCCCTGCCCCTCTCCGTGGGGCTGGGAAGCGACAGGTCTGTGCACGGCTGCCAGGAAACCACCACTGAACCCCGTCGGGTTTGGGCGAGACCTTACCCAAATGTAAGGGGAAGCCAGTTCTGCACACTAACAATTTTCTTACATTATTGTAAGCGTTTCCTGATGAACACCCAACATAAATCTCATGTAAATTTTGCCATTTTGAAGCCCACTGCTCAAACTCGGGTCTCTGCTGAGCTATGTCCACAGGTGGGCAAAGTGAACAGTGGGGCCAATGCCCCAGCGCTCGGCCAAGGGGGTGCTGACCCCAGGGGGGCTCCATTTGGACCCGTGGTTCATTATCCAGATCCAAGAGAGGCCACCTCGCCTATCAGGACAAGCCACCAGAGCTCAGACACCAGCCCCACAGCCCTCCTCTCTGCAGGGGAGCCATCCACGCAACGGGGCTGAGCCCTTCTCCACCCCGGCCAGGCTCTCCGGGTGCTGCCGATGGAGGACCAAAAGCCCATCCGCTCCCCCTGCGGTGGCGCCCGCCCCGTGGAGGAAGATCTCCCCCCTCTCCACATGCCTCCACAAACTGCTACAGTGACAACTCTTCTGCGTTAGTGTAACACCGTCAGGTTTAGGCAAAACTCAAAGGATGCTGTTAAATCACATGTGCACAAGTAAAGGTTTAAGGAGTTTCCGATTACTTCGGAAAAGTTCAAAATGTGGAAAATTAATTTCTCAACTTTAACGAACAGTCAGTCCCCCGCTAGAGCCCACGCTCCCGGCTGACGCAGAGCAAGAGCAGCCCCTGACAGACAGGGAGCCGGAGGCACGGGCTGCCCGGCCCTGCTCGGCAGCCGGGCTCAGGTTAAATGCCACGGTTATTCATACACGCTTTTAATAACTAACTATCCGCCAGGTAATTAAGCTTTACTAAACAGTAATTCTCAAATATTATCCATGTGTCAAAACTCACCTCCCCCCCATTTTTTTTTCCCTCCTCCAGAACACTAGCACGTGCCGAGCGCTCTGCAACTGCGAAGTCTCACGGCAAAACACGCTCCTGCCTTGTAATTACAGGAAAGTTTGTAAGGGAAAAAAACTCAAAAACCAACAAACACACACCGTCAATGCCCTGATTTATAGCTATTACAGCTAAACCCAAGAAGGGACACAACACCTGGGCTCTGCAGGGGCTCAGAAGCGCAGCCCACTCTGGTCCAGTAGCAAGCTGGTACAGAGCAATCAGCCCTGCTGGAAGTGTCTTGAATTCCCATTGCTGGAGCTGGGGGGGACAAAAAAAAAAAAAAAAAAAAGGAAAAAAAAATTAATCCTCAGTGACTGCAGTTCCACTAAAACCAGTGCCAGATACCAACCGGACCACACGTCCCTGCTCCTGCAAGCCCCAGCACAGGGGTGCCCCGGGTGGGCAGCCCTGCGAGACGCCTCACTCCTTGGTGCCACTCGCACCACGAGGAGCTCGTCGCAGAGGGACACGCAGGTGGGTGCGGGGAGAGGCTCCTGCTGAGAGGCTGCTGGTGGCCTTGGCCCTGGAGAGGAGCAGGAACGGTCCTTCCTGGGGGAGATCAGAAAGCCGCCAGCTTGCCCAAATCCAGGCCCCAATATAGGGACAACAGATAGGGAAGCTCATCACCAGCTATTTTTAGCTCTGCAGCGCTTCACCTATCCACTTTTTCTCCAGTTAAAGGTTTTATCCTGGACAAACTTTGCTTTCTAGTTTAAAAGCCCTTTGGGCTCTGACCATGTCAGCTTTGACCAGTACCTGTGGAGATGCACAGGCATCGCCAAGACCTCAGAAGAACAAAGCACAAAGTTGCTGTTGCTACTCAGTTGCCCCATCACTGCTGAAAGACAGAACTAACAGCATCCCAGTAACACTGGAGGACCCATCATTCTCTGCCCTGTAGGAAAAGCCACAGGACCAAATGTGGGAGCTCCCTGGCTCCAGCAGAAGCTCTCACAGACCCGCACACCATGAGGCAGCACGTTGCCACAGCCCAGCAACACACAGCCACCCCCCCGGCTCGCTTTGCCCGCGGTGAGGGTCCTGCACAGCAGCCACAGCCTGCCTGTGGCTCCAGCCCACCCATGGGGCTCCCTGGGGAATGGCTTTTGTGACACCTCCAGTCTGCGATGGCGCAGGGAGGGACACGGGCACAGCAGCCGGGAGGAGCTCTGCTCACCCCGCGCCTGCCCGGCACCGGTTTGCAGTCACCTCTTGCCCCTATAGCAGGGCCCTCCTGAGCTCGGGTCCTGGCTTTCTGTTTTTCACACCTCACCTTGCTGGTCCTGGGGCTCTGACATTTCTATTTATATACACGACGTAAAAATAGACAACAAACGAGCCACAATGAGATTTTGCTTGAGTTCTGGCATGTCAAAGGCAGGGAGAGGCGGGTGTTGGCAGAGCGTGCCCTCAGCTCTCCCCCAGGACAGCCCTAAAGGTTTCTGCTTTAATGAGCTTATGGACCGGCTCGCAGAAAATTCTTCTGGAAGACAGGAAAAGGTGACACTGCCTTGTTCCTGGGCCAGCAGCAACCAGAAATGCTTTGGAAAGGACAGTAAGCCATGGCAAAAGGAAAAGATTTCGTATCATTTTAACGAGACCAGCTGAAATGCATGCGGGTGCTCCAGCGAGGGGTGCAAGGGCAGAGGTGGACAGCCTACAACGCCAAACCTTTGCCAGGGCCCCGAAGGAGCAGGCAGACCCTCTTAAGGCTTCTTGAAGCATTAACTACTGTATGTTAAGTACATATGCAGGCAAGGATATTTCCTCTAAACAACAAACCACCAGCAAGGCCAAATGCTAGACACGATTTGCATTAACTGAGCGTTGGTAGGAAAAAAACAAACCCTGTCTTTACCAGAAGTAACTCTGCAAATAAGCACCAATCCGAGTACGTGATGCGTATAGATGTATCCTCCCACACCCCCACCTTCTGGGGTGCCTTTTAAAAAACAGATGGAGATATTTGCGAGTATCCCCAAACAAGCTGTTTTCATTTAGTATCTCCCAGAAAAACGCTGTGGCGCTTGGTTACCTCTGAAGATATAGAGGGCAGGGAGTTTTAGTATCATCAATGCCACCAGGGATGTGACCAAGGTGATCACATGCTTCCTGCTTCAGTTACTGCATCAGTAACGCGTTATACAAGACATCCTTAGTACCGGATCTTCTCGCAGAGAACGAGATAGCAAAATGACAAGGCAACAGCTGCCTCCCTGACCTTGGTTTTGTCTGTACAGTTAATCACAGCTGCATTTATACCAAATATACATTTGCCTCTGACCGTTCCTAAGCAACTATGCCGACTGCTTAGGGCTCAGTTTGTCACATCAGTCCCTGAAAATCTTAAGAGGATCTCAGGGAGAGCAAGGCAGAGGATGGGCAGTCTTTGTCCAGCCCCAGCAGGACTGACTCCACCAGAACATCTCCCCATCCCACCATGGGCCACCCCACGGACACAAACAGGCACCCAGGGCAGAGTCGGTCAGAAAGGCCAGGCGCTGCACCCACAGCACTGGTCCCCAGTGGGGTGCTTTTGAGATGGAAAGAGCTGAATTTTCTTTCAAACTCAAGTTACCTATTTCTAGGATGAGAATTCCATGGGAGGGAACAGCAGCTTGGTTTTGCTTTTTTAAAGAAAGTCTGCTGCATTAGTTAACCCAATCCCTCTCCTCCTACAGACACAAATACATTTCTTCCTCACCTCCCTGCCAGCGAGAGCCCCAAAACACCTGCTAGAAAAGTCAGGGGGGAAGAGTGAAAAGAGCCTGAAGTAGGAAATTTCCATCCATACACCCACTTCACTCTCTTCTCCTGGTCTGTCCTGCAATAGGCACCAATACACACGGCAGAGAAGGTGGTAAGAAAGATGGAGCAACAGGCAGCGCAAAGACAGCAGCCACAACACGCAGTAGGATCCACCACAGCCAGACTTCCACCGTCTCCCCCCTCACGCTGCTCTCCTACACCCACCACAGCACATCTCACACAGCTCAAGAGCACAGCACATCACTCAGCTAGAAGACAGCATTATTATAAGTTACGTGAATTTACCCCTTACGTCAGCTCATGATCAATTTTTCTGCCCGAAGAATTCTCTCCCACGACTGTGGGTTTTGACCCCATCTTTGGTTTTTACCCTGCTGGCTTGCTTCTGCCGCCTTCTCCGCAGAACAGCCCTGCGCGGCCTCCCCTGCCCACTGAACATCTCGCCCCGTCTTCTGCCGTACCATAAAGCAAGCAATCGCCCTCCCTGAACTCCTGCAGCTGCCACGGCTGGCTACATCCTCACTGTTTCTTTCTCTAATTAGAAATATTTTGTGAAACACATGCAGAAACACAGTAGTGAAGCGTGTCATCTTAACTCAGAGCATTTACAGCAACT
Organism: Chroicocephalus ridibundus; assembly: GCF_963924245.1. NCBI lineage: Eukaryota > Metazoa > Chordata > Aves > Charadriiformes > Laridae > Chroicocephalus > Chroicocephalus ridibundus. Next base: position 204,387,926 of record NC_086284.1, read on the forward strand.
TCTCGTGCAATTCTGGCTCACAGGTGATGGGGCTGAAGGTGCTCTGTCCTGTTAAAAACCCAGCTCAGTGTTTCCTCTTGAGCCCTAAAAACAACAGTTACTTGAGAAATATGGGTTACTTGAGCTCCCATGCCCTCCCCACCTCTCAGGGCTGGCACTGGCCTTCTGTGACACTGAGGTGCCTTTCAAGGGAGCCGGGGACAGCCACACTCAGGCACAGCACCCCAGGTCTTGGCTTGGAGGCAGTCAAGGCGACCGTCCTCCTGCCAACACAACCTGAGAGCACAGCTGCAGCAGACCAAAACCCAAACCATCCCAGCTGGAAGCAGGGAAGACTTTTTGTCCAGAAGGACAGCTGAGGTGGACGTGGGGAGCCAGAACAGCCTGCAAGCAGCATGCAAGTGCGTTATTAAGGTTAAAAATTTCTTCCCTGGCGTTCTGTCCCTGCAACATCACGTAAGAGACAAAGATAAAAATACATATTTTTGACCATCTTTCCTGATCCAGAAAATGGTGTTTTTCATCTACCATCCCCCCTTTCAGAAAATACACATCACATCAACACCAGGGTTTCTGTTCCCCTTGGGACACCCATTCCTTTCATTTTTCCATACTATACTCACTTTTACACAATGTAAATACACAGAGCCAAAAGAAGTCACTGCAATAAACTCCTGTGTTCTCTGGAACGCCCTTGCACGTGCTGGTTAAGCTAACGACAACGTGTGGTACAAGGCTGACGTGGTACTAGCAGTAACAACCAAACCCTTCTGTGTAGAGAGAAAGCAAACAGCACAGCCACAGGTTCAGCTGATCCTGTATTCACTCCACAATGCAGCATCTCACATCTGGAAGTCGATCCCAAGTTTTCTTCCATTAGCACCCAGCCATCACACAAGCTTTGCTCTAGACATAACAACAGGAATACCCCACACAGGATTTAAGACACACCAAACCGCTTGGCTCTTTTATGTGAGAATAGAAAATAACATTTAAGTTCTGGTACATAAAGTCAACCAAGATCAGAATCTCCCATCAGTAAGTACAGTCTGTTCCAGGCAGAGAAGAAACGAGTGTTAGGACAAAGCCCAAAGCAGAACCAGTCCGAGCAGAAGTAGGGAAGAAACCTTAGAAGGAAAAGCCAAAGAGAAATGGGAACAAAAAATTTACAGCTTTTGATTTTCTTGTTCACCAAGGACAAGAGTTTCTCAAATTGCTGGAGTTTTAACCAGTGTTAAAAAAAAAAAAAAAAACAAAAACAAAAAACCCACAAAAGAGAAAACCGCAGACCTGGCTGTCAACCCCAAGGACCTGCCTTCCTTGAATTTCTTTCTCAACCATTGAACTGAACAAAGGTCCTTCCATATTTCCCAGATTTTATTTACTATTTCATATAATTTCTCAGTTTAGGAAGCCCTTTGCTTTGCATAGCAAATCACTTACATTATTTACACTGTGCTCATCACCAAGATCCAAGTGTCCTGTAAAGTACATTAACAGACGTCAGCAAAACCTGACAATGCCACAGAGATTTTTATTTTTCCATAATTAGTCCTCTCAATTATAATATTCATCCCATAATGAGTAAGGCCAGGGTCAGCATCATCTCCTAATATATTATTAAATCAGTTTTGCTGAGAAGGAATCCTATTATTAATTTTTTACCCTGGTGGAGTAACTGTTTAACTACAGGCGTACACCAGTAGTTCAGCAGTGACAGGATGTTTAGTTTCTCAAAGCACCATCTGCATTAATGACATTCATTCTCAGTAGCATATTTACAATATAAAACTGATATTGCTCTCTTCATTTATTTTACAAAAACCTTCATGAACAATAAGGATTAGTTCTGCAGACCCCTTCTCATCTGTCTGCAGCAAAATGATTCCAATTCCCTGAAGTCACCTACTACCAACTCCACCACTCCCTGCCTGGGCTAACAGACCTCCCAACTGCCCCGAGCTCCACGTTTCTGTAGTATTTAGCTGAACCAGAGCAAGGCAGCTTCTTGCTCTTTTGTCTCCCCACCTCCAGGATTTACATACCATGGCTTACATACTAGCAGCAGGGGTACAACGAAGGTTCCATCTTTACCAAGAAAGAGGCGTACAAAGATTTCCTGATCTTTTGCTAGGGAGTTTTGCCTTTTCTCAAAACTACAGTCAAATGCCTTATTTAAAAGGCTTCTTATTCAAAGTCAAAAAACTGTGCACACTGGAGCCCATTCTCAGAGTCCTTGGGCACTTCCACATCAACACCAGAAGCGATATTCTCATTGTTGGCAAAGCGGCTGTGTGAAAACACAGAGGAACTCCACTGCTCCGCATTATGTTTCTTCCACTAAGGAATGGTGGGACTACAGAAAGGCAGCAGCTACGACCAACATTATGGCTTGGGCTCCACCTTACTCCCTGAGTTCTCTCTCATCTCCCTCTTCAGAATTTTCTAGGATCGCTCCCCACCTGTAAGAATACCATCTTAGCCCCTGGCCCCACCATTTCAAAAGAACAAGAAAACCCAAACGGCAGCCTGTACACCCAAGAGAAACCCCAGCTCTATGACTGTCCCTCTTTGCCTGCTGCCTGGCTCTTCCACACATCCCACTCGTACTCTTTTCTCCTTGGAGCCTTCCCAGGCACAGAACCAAGAGCACTAAGATGCTTCAGTGGCCAACGGCAGTCATCACAAAGACGTTCAGCTCGATCGTGAATACCGTACTGGCAGCAACACTCCTTTAATCTCCAGAAGATGGTCCACCTCAGTGGTCTCACAATCTCCTAGGACTCCATGTGCACTTAGAAAGACAAAAAATTACACAAACTGTTTTGTTGGTGTTTTTTTTTGTTTTGTGAAGGCTTCGGTTTTTGCTGCCCATCAGCACTGTCTCAGCATATTGCACAATGTTTTCTTTATTATAAAAAAAAGTCTTCTGTATCAGGCAGGAAGAAAGAAAGTTTTCTCAGGAGGCTAATGCGTACTATTGTCTGTACTTAGAGGTAAGTAGTTGCTTGTGTGGCCATCAGGAAGTGGGACCTAGTCAAATAAAAACAAAGTGTTATTAATTGGCTTGTCCAGAAATGGAGTCTCCCCTCCCTCCCCCAAAATATGCACTACTTTATTCTTGGGCATTTCTTGTATGCCTTTTGCCTGCTCTCCCAAACAAAAATTACACAATCTGCTTGCCTTCCCTTCTCTCCCCCCACTCATGTAACTTTGCCAGCTGGCAAACTTTAACCAAATGTGAGAGAAAGGTAGAAGTCTTGAAGGCTACCTACAGGCTTAAACGGGAAAAATAAAAGTAAGATAAAAATCAAGCAGTTCCTGAAGGAGCAATCCTATTGATGCCCAGTGAAGGCAAAAGTAAAGACTGCTCAGCTCTTTCACGCTGCTTGGCAGTAGCCTGCAGGCTAATCAGTAGCAACACTGAAGTCCTGCAGCACACAGCGCCTCTTCTTCGGTCAACAGGCCAAGCAGAAGAAGAATATGTGAGGGAGACTAGCGAGGCCTGGGAAAACATGTCATTTTTGTAGTAATATGAAAATAAAAAGAATATAGTAAGGACAACAGATGGAATGTAGCAGAGAAACCTCTAAGAGGCTTGGTTTCATTAATTCAGCTTCTTAGAAAACACCTTGCTCCCTTACATGTTAGGTTTCCCAACTATTTTTAAAAGCTGTTGAATCTCTGCTCGTATGTATGTCAAAGGGAGAGTTTATTGCAAGCATCTTAAACTCTGCTGGGACCAAGTCCCACAGTTGTTCTTGTCATCCACGCTCACGTAGCTGTACCACTTATTTAATACTGAAAGTTTTTCCTACCGATGTGGATTTGGAAGAGCCCAGTCTGAAACGGCAAAAAATAATTTCTGCTACAAATCTTCCAAAGCCATGTAAAATTCCTGCAATGTCAAATGATTCGAATTGTCACAAGTAGTAAAACCGTAGTATTTACAGAAGTATTACAACAAAACTCTACACTATGCTTACAAGGAATACAGTGCAGTAAATCGGTATGTAAAACACTGAGAAATGAACATAAAAAAGGAAACACCAAGGGCGGGGGGAATTCTAACGTTCTGAAATGCATCAATAAAAGCAAAACCAAATCCATTCAAGCAAACGCAATTCCCTCTGCCCAGCTTTCATGTGTGAAAATACACTCTGTGGGACAGAAATATCTACTTTGAAAGAGAGCTCTTAGTTCAAGGTCTCTTTACTATGCTCTCTTCAACTGAAAGCCAAGAAAAGTAGTAACTTGTAATCAAGATACCTTATTATGTCTTGACTACTAAGTGAATTGTCTTTTCAACTTAGTTTATTTTCTTTAAAGGAGCAAATCTTGCAGTACATTGACAAGTTATGCAAGGAAAATCCTCCCAATTACTTCAGATGGAAATTTTATCTCAACTTTTGGCACTGATTTAGCACTGGATCCCAACTATAGGAAATACACAGAATATCAGAAGTCAGTGTGTGTGTATATACATGTGTGTGTATATATGTTATCTATATCTACCTCCTTGCTTTTTCAGAAGTAAATAAACTATGCCAGAGTTACCAAAAAGGAATCAACAGGCCCTCAGAACAGCACAAATGGTATACTGGCACACAAAAAATGAGTAGCTTTCATTGCACATTTCAGTGCACACAAATGGCCGTTTAGTCTTAAACCTGCCAGAGGTTCAGGAATTCCCTGTAATTTATCCATACTATAATCACCATAAACAAAAAAAACCCCCGAAGCTAGTAGAACTTAAGAGGGAAAGCACTGCTAGTTACCTGTAGTTGAAAAAATTCCACCAATAATGCCACAGAGCCTCACTAAGAACTGCCAAAAAGGCATGTGTTCTTCTGTCACCGTCACCATAAGTGAACTGATATCATATTTCATGAATATTCCTGACACCCCGTGGCTGCCAGCTGCATGGTTAATTACTCTTTCCTGAAAGAAGAGAGAGAAAAATTAGTTGCTTATTAGTCACAAGGAAAATAATACTAATAGATGTGATGACAAAGAGCTACTTAATCAGAGTTAGCAATCAACAGAAGACCAGGGAACACCAAAATAACTTTGGTCAGTACCTTTTAAAAGTCAAACATCATTAAATAACAATTTACTTTCCTGGTCACTGGTTTTCTGTGTTGCACATCAGTGCTCACGGTCTGGCCCTGGTACTATCCTCTTGAGATTTGTTTACATGATCCTTTAAACAAGGACGTTTATAATTAAGCTGCTTTTGGTACCTCTAAGTGGGTAAGTGCCACAGCCTTAGTCTATCCAGTGAACTCGACTGCACTGGTATAACACAGTCCTCCAGCTCTTTCTACTTTATGCGCTGCTATTAATCACTTAAATCAGGATGAGACCTTCAGGAGACATTTAGGTTGTTGAACAGCCTTAGCTATGGCAGTTTTCCCAGAGGGTGTTTGTAGATCTACATCTGAATACTGCATTTAAGACTCATTAGGCTTCATCCTCCTTCCTTGGAGCATATCTCTAGATTCACATGCCACAGAAGATTTAATTGCTGGTTCTTAAAAGTATCAGGGAAGACCCTAAACTAGAGCATATCATAATGGAAATCAGAAGCTTAAGTTAAATTAGACCAATGCCTTTTTTTTTTTCCCCTTCAGGGCATACTTACACACAGGTCACAATCCATTACTTTGATAGAAAAGAAATAAAAGGAAAAAGATCAAAATCTCAAGATTTCTGAGGTCTGAAAACTGAATACCAATATCAAGCTTCTTTTCAAAATTTTTGTCAGTCAGCTCATTTCAGACAACAGTCACACAGCAAGAAATACACCTCAATAAAAATAATAACTAACTCACCATGACTACTCTAAACATACCAGAGTCCACAGTCCTAATCCAAGAACTTCTATAGTTTCTTCTTATTTACCCAAATTCTTAAACCAAAAGATCCCAAAGGGAAGAGTGTGGCTGATACAAATCTCTACTTTTTAAAAAAGGTTTCAGAAGAAAAAAGCTCAACACAATCTTAAGTTTCCTTCAAAAGTCTGCTACCATTTTGTTGTTAGTGAAAGCTGTTGATAAATGCACTGCCAGGTAAGTCTGGCTGAAAATATACAAGGGCAGCAGAAAAGAACATAATTGACTGAAGACAAACTCAGCCATGTCTAGGCTAATAAGAGTAGAGAAGACAGACAAGCAAGACTGAACAGAAAAGCAATATATCACAGCTCCACTTCACCTGTAGATTTAACAGTCTGCTCAAAAACCATGCAGAATATAGCACAAAAGAAAAAGCAGACTATCTCTTTGAAATACAGATTAGGCAACTTCTCCAGTCAGCTAAAGCTGACATAAACCATACTGCTTCTTTTGCTACCAAACCAAAGTAAAAAGGAAGGCAAAATAACATATCAGTTATGACACCAGGTCACAGAAACTCTGCAATGCTTAAATAAATAAATAAAAACCAACCTAAAAGAGTACAGAATGCTTTCTGTATTTCAAGAGCATGACAACATTCAGCATTAGAGGACGGACGATCAGGGACGCTAAGAAGGAAGAGAAGACTGAAGGTAGTTAAACAGAACCTTGCCGTTGGCAAGGGACAAAAAAAATTATTTTCTTGTTTGTTTTTCCTCTACTGTTTCCCTAAGCCTTATTGGTCTTTTGAAGTCAAATGGTGAAAAAAGAATATGAAGTTAAACAGAATGCCCAAAACTCCACCCTCAAAAGATACAGAATTCTTTTTCCGCAAACCCTTTTGGTCTGCTTCTAGCTTCTATTGCTGCACATAATTTAACTGTTGGTTGCCAAAACCATGAGATCTCAGGCATCAGATCTCAGGTATCAGTGAAGCCTCATTAAATCTTTTTAGTGTAGATAAACACAGTATATCAAACATCAACAACAGTGGAAATGATTCTGCCCACACCTTTTAAACTCTGCTTCACAGTCTGTTCACCACTGGCAACTAAACCTCATTGTATTCAAGTTTTAGCTGTGGCGAGCTGGCCACCTTCTTCCAGGTCTGCATACTCTTATAAAATAAATGCACTAAGTTGTTCAGTGTTAACTGTTCTTAATAGCTTTTCCCAGCTCATCTGCTAGGGGTATTTGTTTTCCAAAGATAAACACAAACAAGCTTTACAGGCAACAGGCCTACCTACTGAGAGAGCAAGCATGTAATGCCACCTTACCTCCATATTCACAACCTTTTCTCCTAAGCAACCTGTGACTGTGTTGCAACTTTCATAAAAAAAATACATCCCCCCAAGAAAATAAAAAGCTAACTAAGACTGCACAGTTAATTGACAGAAACCATCTCTACAGCAGGAGAAAAATTTAATACAAGATGAAAAAAAATGCAATAAAGAGTAAGATAAGCAGTTGACTGATGCCCAGAAGTTTAAGGAGTGCCTTCTTTGCAGAGAAAACATGAAGCAGAAGATTGCTAGACCAGCAGGAGATGGGAGTATATTGCATTATGAAATTCCTCTTCATTCCTCTCTTTGCTCCAGTTTTCATGAGTTTTAGAATGAATCTTTCCCTTCAGCAGTCTGCATGTCCCAAGTTGACCCCTAAGATACCACCTCTATCCTACTTCCCCTAGCTATATATTTTTCAGAAGCACAGCATGGAATCATGAGGAAATAAAGATTTTTCTCCCTTGGAGAACGTCACAAACTGTATTACAGTGAACTGCTATGAAATCTCCGAATTTTCTTTCAGCCCAAGGCTTCCTTCTTAACTCTTGTTTTATCTGTCATTTTTAATTAAACTTTTTGCAAAGATTTTTTTCTTTAGCTTTTGAATAAAAGATCAAAACAGAGTTCAGTATCTGGAAATAAGACATGTAACTGGTACACATGAGGCCTTTTCCTTATTTACAGCAGTCTTTAAAATTAGTACCTTATGATTTGCCCATGTGCTATGTTACAATAACTACGTTCTGTATGGATTCAGAATTTAAAGCCTCTCCAAGCCCATAAGTGGAAGCTCTCTAGCCTGGACAGTAATTGAAGTTGGTGGTTCCACAAAGGTTACACAAGAGAGCTGAGAGACAGACAAGCTTTCTGTGTGATTAGTTTTTCATACAAACTATCTTTGTTTCCATTTCTAACACTCCACAATCAAGTTCATGACATTCATGTGAGCTGTGTTTTTTGGTTTGCTTCCCACATGGACAAAAAGCTAAAGGTGGATTAAGCATTTGTAAAGCTACACACAAGATTACAGACCAAAAAGATTACAGAGTTTCACCACCACCCCTATTAACATCCAGTGAACTGGAAATGACTGGATATCTATTATTAACTCTAATACTAGAGTCCAGATCTACAGATGCAAAACACTAATGCAAGAAGTCAGCACGTGTCACCAAGCATATATATTTTAGCATCAGTATTACATTATTTACAGATAAATCCAGTGCATCTTCTACAAGTCTCTTCACACTAGAGCTTTCAAAACCACGGTACAACTCTCTGTTTCCACATTTGAGCTTCTGTTAAGAACAATCACTGTTTGATTTTTCTCCGCACAGTTTTCTCTTACTTCTACTTACTCTTTCTGTCACTGAAAACTGATGAGTTTCTGCTGAAATTTTATACGTATGGAGTTTGGTTGGCACAATTGTGATAAAATATTGGAACATCTGGTTGTCTAGAAGAAAACAAATCTCACTGTTGAATTATGTACAGAGTGAAAGACCATCTGAGACATTCGCAAATAAATCAAACCAATAATACTTAAAACAGTTAATCAGCTAAGCCGTTTACACTAGGGACATTCTTCAAGGAGTCACAGCACTGACAAGACTATTTCAGCACCATCTGCACAAACAACGTTAGTTTCCATCGGCAAGGCCTATGTCACATTTGTACTCAGAGAAATTTACATTTTACTTATGTAATGAAAAGATTCATTAAGGTCAGGCCACTCAAAGCTTCAAGTGAAATGCATAGATAGTGTTTTCCAGGACACTAGAACCGAACAAGTTTCACACAGTCAAATTCTGCATGATACACACATCTCGACAGTGCTTTGAATAGATTTTAGCCATTGAATTGTCTATACAATGCTGGAAGCCCTTCTAAACTGGTTACAGTTTTTCTCTTGATTAGACAGACTTCTAGAGAATTCTTCTAGAGCAATCAGCGTGCTTACGTATTTATGATTGCACTGTCTTCGTGCAGTTCCCTAAGAGAACAAACACTGATAGACTGAAACAGTTAGGTTTCAACAATCCTACACCCTTCTGGCTGGAACAGCCAACGGACCGACTGACTTTGAGACAACAGCAGCTTTAGAAGATTCTGGGGATCGCTCTCATAGGGAATGCAAGTCAGAGGATGAGGCATAGGTAGCTCTGTAAATTAGGTTACTAAACTCCTTTATTTATATCCAAGGAAACAAAGTGATATACAAATCCTTCCTGTAGTAGCCTCACAAAATACACTGTGGAAGTGACAAACCAAATACAGGAACAGAATCCAAGACTCCTGATGCCATTTTTTAAAAACCAAATCAGACTTATTTTTCCCCATTCCCATTATGACAACAATCAGATCTATGAATTGCTGCAAAATTCTCTGCAATATGTTCAGACGTACTGTAACTTCAACATAACACAAATCTGGAAGAAACTGCAAATCAACTTCAGTGAAACAGCGAAGTACAGCAATACTGATATTAAAAAGAAATCGTCCACTTAAGTTGCCATGTAGCTAGCTGAACACTGCATTGCCCACTACCAAATGTAGCAGGACATGTTGTTTGTAAATCACAACATTCATGAAACATGATAATATTTTAGATGTAATTATTGGAAAAAATATAAAAACCAAGACGCTTTTTTAAACACACAGCACTTACGATCTGATGCTATTTTTTCTGTTCCATCCAAAGGATTAATAATTCCTGGAATAAGCTCTCCAAATGACAAATGATCTATTCTGTGAGAGAAGTTATAGGCTGAAAGACAACACAGAGGAATGAAAAAACAATTTAAAACTATGAGATTCTGTACTCTTTTCAGAGAAAGAGATGCACCCACTTCTCACATTGGAAAATGCCTTATTTAGAGTATTTCAAACAGTGGCGTGCATTTCATTGGATTTATGCCTGTGACTATATCAACACATGTACATGTTTCAAACAAAACTCAAATCCAAAATACTTAAAGAAATTCAATTTCTCTAGAAAAGAACTTCTAAAACAAATCCTAACTCTATCTGAATCAACCCTGGAGTTGAAGAGAGTTAACATTTCATGACAGAAAATTTCTAGTTGGCCTAATACAGAAGTTATTCTACAGTTCAGGTTCTTGTATGTAACAGCATTAAAGAGGAAAAATTCATAAATGAAATGTACAGAGGAAGCATAAGGCAACTACCAAGTTACTACATTGCCTGATTTTGCAAAGATATTTAAACTCTGTAATATTATACGCTTGTGTTGACATAAATTCATGGGCAGACATTTGGAGGTTTAACAAACACCAAGTTCATTTTTCACAGTACGCTACTTTTGCCTCACACTAAGTACGGCTGCAACACGCATTTAGTATCTGGACTCGCAACCTAAAAATGAAGTTTCTAAGGACAAAGGTCAGAAACGTTTAACCTTATAAAAACAGATTTTGCAGGAAATAGGTAGCTTGGACAGAAATACGGGAATTTCATATGGTATCTCTGTTACAACAAAATACGTCCGAGATTCCTGTTATCATTACTGTAGAAGCAACCTACAGGTAATACTAATAGTGTTAAATGTATGAAAGTAAGTCACTACTGAGTAATAACACTGCAAAGAATATTCTTCACTTTCTTCTACAATGTAATTGCCCAGCTAGAACATCTTTACAACAGCAAGTTATATCAACATATGAATTAGGAGACAGCAGTCTGAACAAAATGATACTCATTTGTACGGAGATGATAGAAATAACTTACACTCGTGGCTTACAAGGGCTGCCAAGTGTGCATGGCCTCGAGGGTGTGGTATTGCCCTAGAGAAAACAAGATATGTTTTATGAAAAATTTTTTTAATGAATCCACACAAAAGACACAGTTTTCCTAAACAGAACTATGTAGAAAAATTACCTCTCCCCCTCTATTTCAATAAATACGTTTTTATATATATATTAAAAAAATATGTGCATATATATAACATAGATGTTTAAATATATAAAATATATATGTTTTACAAAGTTTTATCTATATAAAAATCATGTGTATCTATATTAAAAAAACAACAAACATGACATTTTTATTATTGCCAAGCACAGAAAGACTCAATGACAAGGTACGGGAACATTAGACTCATGAAAACCCTCTTACACAAAATTAGTGTCTTGCATTTTTAGAAATGTCAAACACACATCAAGTCACTAGGCTACTAGAAGAGCCACCAAGGCCTATCACATGAAAATCTGCTGAACTGCTCGAGTGACTAACGAAAACTTTACTGTACTTGATTTATGGATAAGCAAGTTAACTATGCTCTGTATTTGCTTCCTGACTGAGCAAGTTAACTTCAGGTTTGGACGCTTGTTTGTAGACCTGCCAGGAAAGTACAACGCAGAGACTGGTAGCAGCACGAAGAAGGGGAAAAAAAGTGCAACTCTGTCTGGAAAGTAAAACAGTCTCTCAGACACACTTCATCCCTACCAGTCCCACCAATAATGCTGGAAATTTCCCTATTAGCTTGAGGTAAATCATTACCAAATACATTTACGTTTTGGAGAAACAGAAGGTGAAGAAAGACAATGAGATCAGTCAAGATAGGACTACAATAAATAACCAGGCATAAGGTACAGAGGCAGACAGTGAGAAAAGCCATTAAAAAAAAAATCTACAAGAAGAGAAAGAGCAACTTAACAGAACTACAAATGTAATGATGAGCAAAAGGAAACAAAGGAAAGCAAAAGATTACTCAGGGTTGCAGAAGTAGAGACAGGAAGAGAGAGTTGATGGCAGTACAGATGAAAGGCTCTGCTCTGAAAAGGGCTTAAGAAGTTGGACATCTAGGGGTAAATCAGAAGAGGTGGTACAAGACCAGACAGAATGATATTTGGAGAAATACCCATATAAAGACAGCAGCTGGAATTACATGTCGATAAATTAGAGAGTACAGACTGCGTGCTAAGATCTCTGGTGACAGATGTGACAGGAAGGCAAGCGAGGACAGCAAAGCTGGAGAGCACAGAGAAAAGCGAACACAAGTTTGTATGCAGCATATATAAGCTAATACCATTGCCAAAGCGTATCAGAAAGTCTCTCCTCAAATCAAGATGAACTGGCATTTAGCTCCCTAACTATGGTTCTATAACTATGTTATCTCAGCACTGAAATGGCACATATCTACACCTCATCCATGTTAGTCAACTGTGTACTAAGAGAAAGGAGAAGTTTGGACAGGCCTAAAGAATGGAGGCTAGCACAAGCAGTCCACTCTACATCATACACTTACAGGGGACCTATTTTCAAGAGTTTTCACCCTGTAAAACACTGTAATTCATAACCACTACATTGCATGCAATAATGCACTGCATTGTTTTAGTAACTTATGAAGAAATTTGGTTTTAACTGTGCAAGAAGAGATACCACATGGAAAATAATACCAAGCGTGTGTATGGGAAGGTTAATAAAAACCAGTCATTAACTCACAAGTGTAAAAACATAGACACACATACACGTGCATGTACTATATATAATGTAGAAGTCAGTTATTTTCATTTATTGTTTTCAGGAATTGAACAGAACATACTTGCCCACAGTTATGTGAAAGTTCCCTGCCACTTTATTGACGTAGAGATGACCGTGAATTCTACATGCATCTGGAGACTGTAATGAATTATCTTCCCTGTTTAAACAAAAACAACATAAAGAGTACTTGAGAATATTCACTAACAGAAATAACAGCAGTACAGTTAGATTTCTTTTTCCTAGCAGAAAGATACAGCATTATCATCTACCACTCCTTATTGTATTCTTCTGGAAATATAGCAGGGATGTTGGAAGTGAAGGAGTCTAATAAAGGTCAGTCTGATGAAACCAGTAAGCTTTGTTCATACTTGTATTCAGAGATCCGGCCTACAAAGCTAACTTATGACACCTGAACATGTGAACAGAAAACATAAGACTGTAAGTATATCTTGCTGCCCTGGGGATTTTTTTTTCCCCAATTACTTCTACCAAAAATGGTTTGTTGGGAAACTTTTAATGCTACAGTGAACATCACAAAATGTATTAGTCACATGAACAACACCGTAGCAAGAACAGCTTTTAACATTTATTTTTTATGAAACCTTCCTCTTCCCACGTTTGTTGGGGTGTCCACAACTCAAAACGTATCTAAATCTACTCCTTAAACACATCTCAAGCATAAATACCATCTCACATACCGCACTAACAAGTATCACAGAGGCACAGAAGGACTTAATGACTCTGAAGACACCAACTAAATGAGAAAAAATATTTTTGAGCCCTCCTTAGCCTTCTCTTAGGAAGAAAGGATGTATTTGGTCCTCAAACAGGGAAATTACAACATGGAACGTGCATACAGGATTTTTGGTGTTTGTTTTGTTTTATTTATGGCTTGCTTGTGTAGAGGTTTTTTGTTTGTTTGTTTTTAAGGGGAAAAGAATTTCAGCTTTCATGTAGAAAGTGTTTTCCAGGGGGGCGTGGCTAGGAGATAAAATCACATAGCAGCTAGATTCTGGCAGACAAAGCCTCCTATGCATTAGCCTCTAAGCATTTTGTGCGTAGCTGGAATAAAGTGTAAAGAGCATGGTTTCTCCACACAATTTTAACAGTGCTGTCTTAGACCAGGGCATTTACTAACAAAACGCATTTTTATTCAAAGGTTGATTCTTTTAAAACCGTAAAGTATTAAGTCACAGCTAATAGCAGGACTCCTTTTTTTTTTAAAGTTGCTAGACAGAAAGATATTCTTCCATTAAAAAAAGGACTCTTGTTTAGTATTGCTTTGGCATTACTAATTCACATTAAAAAGGAAGCATCAGATAAAATGGACTAAAAAGGTGTATGCATATATTTATGTGTGTGTCTGTATTATGTATACATATATACCTATAAATACACACACAAAACCTGTAAACCTTCTCCAGGTTGGAAAACCCAGAGGTTTTCATGAAACAACAGCTCTCCAAAGCAAGTATTGAGCATACTAATTTAAAATGCAATAAAAAGCAGTAAGGTCTTCTTTTCTTACAACCTTATCTTCGGGGGGGCAGAATCATAGCCACAATAAAATGTGAAGTCTAATTAAATAGGGCATGGAGAGCGGAATGACAACACAACAAAGCAATTTTTCTTACCGTGGTGGCAGTGCTGTAGAAGCACTTTTAAAAGCACTTTTGAATATCACATCTTGAAGAGAGTGCTCTTCCTGCAGCCTACTCTGAATTAGCTGCAGCATCCTACAGATTACACAGACAAGTGTGAAAGCATGCAACAGTAAAACAAAAAATAACTTGACAATTAATTATCAGCTTCAGTTGCAGTTATAAATCAAGAAGTTAGTAAGGTTCGTGTCAGTATTAAAGTGGTACAATAAACTTTGAGAATGATATTTTATACAGAGCTTAAAGCTCTGGTGTTCACAGCAGCGTGTTACTAAAATACCAAAACTGGCCACATAACCTGGCTTCACGTTCTATTACAAGATTATTAGTATAGTGATCACACATATAACCAAGCTATTCCAGTTTAAATGATAAACAGCGCATCAATTATATGAAGTTACATGAAAGTCCCAAACTCATTTGCTTTTGCAAGAACATGCCAATTTGTTACTATGGTTCAGCTTTGACATTTAGATATCAAGCTATCTGCGTTACGCGTCTGAACCTGTAATTAAAACTTGTGCTACCAAGCATTCGTTTGGAAACATAAATTGAGTCCATCCTGGCTTGCAGCTGCACGACCCAATTCCACAAATAAGTCCAAAGCCAATTTTTTACATAACAGAACTCTCAAATCATGAGAAAAGCAAAGTAAATGAATATCTTTTCACAGGTTTGCACTCTTAAATTACAAGCAAGAGCTGTTAGACCCAAGGCATAGTTGTGTCACGTGACTCTGGTGTACCTCAAAGCCACTTCCAGTACAAATAATACAAACCATAGGCACGCATCTCAGTGCTTTACCTTTGCCATTCCTTTTGTTGTGGGCTGAGATCAAATACTACCTGAAACAAAAATAACACATCTAATAAAACATGCAGGAACCACTGAAGTCCCATCCATGAAACCCAGAAGAGAACTGGGGAGTGGGAAGTTACAATCAACTTCACACTTGGTACCACATACTCAAGTTTATGAAAGGACTTCGCACTTTAACACATTTAGTGTTCAAGTATGGAAATTTCTGTCCCTCTCCCCCCAGAATTATTCACTTGTTTGCATTTATAACTTCAGCATCTTTTCCTAAAGCTCTCATAACTTGAGTCATCAGTCTCTGCCCTTCTAGCCTTTGACTAACATGGGCTAGAAGAAGCAGTGAGTGTCCGTTTAATTCTAGTTGATATAACTGACATACATGGTTTTGATGCAAACAGCAATGAAACAGGCAGAGAAGCAATCTTTGAAAACAAGGGTCCAGGTGCACAAGGGTGCAGATTGTTTATTTCTGGGGTCATCCCACACTGCGTACTTCTTTAAGACAAGCTACGAGATCTGCTATACTTCAACCAGGACAATAATATCACCAGTAACATCTGTGCACAGAATTCAAATCTATGTGTTAACACTGACGTACTCCAGACAGTAAATTCAATTGCAATTAATGCTCAAACCTAGCCAGAGCTACAGCCCAAAGAGATCAAGTACAGGAAGTTTCCTCTTTCTAGGATTATAATCACTGGGGCAACTGCTAGCATGCAGCAGCTACAGCAGCGCAGAGATGCCTGTCCAGACAAGAGGAAATGTTTCAAGGAGAACACACAAAAACAAGCTCCTTCCCCTTCCTGAGCATGTCCTTCCATTCAGCCATCTCCTCCTGCTCACACACAAGTAGGAATTTGAACAAAACTGTTATAATTTAGATTATCGTTCAGTTATTAGAGAATGCAATAATTACAGCAGAAAGCTACATTCTCTAATAGGTTTTCTGTAAATTATAAATTACTTTCATACAGCATAATTACTTCAAAGCTTATCGTGCCATCAAAACCATTTGAAGAACACAGACTTACACAGTTACAGAGCCTTCAGTTCACAATACAGAAATTAAAAAGACACTAACACAATTTACGATCTTTAATGCCATTCCACATTATAAGGATATCATGGAGACTTTCTACCCCTTTTTAGAATCACAGTATTCTTCTAGTTTAAAAGCAATTACATCAATTCTCTTTTTATGAGAGCTCTGATAGTTTTCCTTCCATATCAAATACTGTTAGCACTTATCCCTAGAATTTGCACATGTAAAAATAACTAGCTGTAGAAATCACTAGCTTGTTAAGAAGCACTGATCCAGGAGTCTGCTGTATTCAAATCTGCTGTATTTGCAGAGAGTGAACACACAGAAATTCCAACGCTAGCCTTTTTCCCTAGCAGATTCCTGAAGTAAGCACTGCAGACCGCACTCAAGGATCAGACATACTTGGGAAGGCTCTGTGCAGCTCAACTGCGGGATAAAAAATACAAGCAAGCCCAGTAGTGCTCCACATCAAGTAAAGAGCAAACTGCTTTTTAAATAAAAAGGGAAGAATCAACTTACTGGTTCATAGATTAGCCCATCTGCAGAGGCGACCATTGTTTCTGCTAAATCCAGAACATCGGCCCCCACATCTATTTTAAACAGGGAGAAAAATATTAAGAGTCATGCAGATGATCATAAACAAATAAAAAAAAAGGTTCAGGTTAAAATGAAGTTTCACAGTACAGTGGCAAACTTTCAGTATAAGTTTACTGTTCCCTGTTAACAAAGTCCAAACCAAAACAAAAACAAACCTCGCAAGAAGCAGATTACTGGGAGGTAGGGGGAAACCACAGAATCCTACTTTCGACCTATCCTATCAGAGTATCATCAACTGATGCACAGTGACAAGAAACACACTTTTCAGATTTGCAATATTTTCTCACTGATGTAACACCTTCAGAGATGTATGAACCACATACACAAGCTTTCTAGGATCTGCTGTGCATAAGTATTTTTTCCCTGTTTCATAAGCACTGAATCCGAACCAAGTCTAGTCAAAACAGAGGATAAAGTTTTATTTCTCAAATTAAAAAAAAAAAAAAAAAACCAAACACAATTTTCAGTATTTTTTATGCTAACTGGAAAACAATTGAAAAAAACCCAAATTTTAAGAGTTAGAAGGGATGACTTACGAATTAATACTTGTGAGACAAACACAAATTGTATGGTATTGATGTACCTTACAATTAACGCAAGGTTTAACCTAGACAAAAAAAGTCAGTCTTGAAGATCTGCTTGCATTCCTGGTAGAAGTAGTATTCTCTCTCTCTTTCTCAGTCCAGGACAACCAAAGCCAGACCATACAAATAATGGGTCATTACCCAAATGATGTCAAAAGAATAGTAAGCATTGTCTTTAAAAGGGAAGGCATCTGTCTGTTCATCAGGAGGATGAAATTACCTGATGCTTCCAGTATTGTTCAACAAAAGACCAGGTTTATATTTGCCAAGTTCGTAAATAAATAAAAGTTGTGATAAATTCCTACTGCTGAGTTGTGTCTCACAATGAGCTTTTAGAATATTCCAGCTAGAAAAAGAGTGGAACAACAGGATCCCTTTTTTGCTGACAGGCAAAACAAAGTTCTGAGATGCGAATGAGATGGCATAAATGCATTTCTTCACATCTACCAGTTCTTTCAGTGAGTCATATGCCATCCAGATCACTCCATACCATCAAGATCAGAAGAAACCTCACTGTTAGAATATTTTGAACAATATCCAACTGTATTGCAAGTAAATGCATGTTCTGAAGAGCTTTTAAAGTGTTTCAAAACTTTCACTGATGGAATACTTACATTGACACCTCATGGCAACTGTAATATCAATATTGATTCTTAACTTACTGGAAAGAAAAAAAAAGAGGCAAAAAGACAGTAAGTAACATTGAGTACATGTATTACTAAAATTCTCAGATTACCTGCAGAAACAGTCAAATAACAAAATTTACACCAATAAACTTAAGCTGTTTAAAATTTGGGTGAACCAAGATGGACTTCTAATTATTAAAGCTTTGATGATCGCTTGTAACTTAAGAGATAAAAGCATCAGATTTCCCTGTTGAATTTTACTATGAAAGTTTTAAGATACTTTTTGGAAATATTCTTGATCCAAGAGTTTGTCACACTTATTAAGAATATATAGGTTTCAATATTTTACACACTTTTTTTCCCACACAACTAAAACGGTGCAATAAATTCCACAGAATGCAGTGGATCAGGACAACGTAGGAGTTACAAATTTAAACTAAGTAAATACTTGAGCACCTTCCTCCTGTTTTGTCCTTAAGACAGGCCATAGTATTTCCAATCCCAATCAGAATTCCTCAGGACAGTGAGATCTGGGATCGGACCGAGAAGTTGCTAAAAACGGTTCCCAGAAAATGCTGCCATGTCATAAAGATCGTTGGTTTTGCTAGCACTGCTTCTTCAAAATGCCTTTGATGTTAAGATCTTTATCCTGAATGTTTCCACAACAAGGGGCAGTAAAACATAGTTCTTCCCACCAGAGCAAAAAAAAAAAAAAAAAAAAAAAAACACAACAACAAACCAAACACCCCCCAAAAAAATTTATGACACCGAAAGTGTTACTGTGTGGCATTCCCCAATATTCTGGGCATTTCCTATTGGTTTTTGTGTTAGTTTCACACAGTCCTATCACCTCCAGGGAGGTTCTTCTGGGAACTTAGCTGACCACAAACAAATCACATAAGGGATTCAACATTGGCTCAACTATATTGGATCAGATATAGTCAGTAGACAGGAGAAAAGCAATTAAAGTGATACCAATCTCCATTGGCTTAAATTGTCACAGAACCCCAGGCTGAGTGATTAGCTCACAATCAAACTAGAAAATCTGCAGCAGGACATCTCCGAAGTCCCATAATAGTCTCTTAACCACCAGACTGTCCTTCCCATGTGATAGCTTCACTAGGGTAAGGACCCACACTAGCAAAGATCTAAGTGTGAAACTCCCATCTGTCTGAATGGATTTAGTCTAACTTGAGGTTTTGCTGCGTCTCCCTTAAATTTCTCATATTTTCTATTTTTTCATTACAGAAACCTTTGGTATTTCTGACATACAAGACATCCAATTAACAGATGTATCTTTAGCTTGTTACCACAGCAACTAGTCAAACAGCTTTTAAAGTTGTTTCAGTTCCAGATGCATGATATTTAAAGGTGTTCAGTGCCCAAAATCTCCATTAACTTCACACGGACTCATGGGTGCCTGATCACCTCATGAAGAAGGGTGAACGCAGTCCAGACAAGCACATGAAACCAACCACAAATATACCTTCAGCCAATCTTGGAGGCCGTAACTGTAGACAAGATCAGTAGCAATTTCTAGATAACGTAGTCAAAGTTTTTAAGGTTCACCTCCAGCAGCACGAAGTATAATGGCAATATACTAACTGTAGAAACTAGAGTAAGCATCATGTGAATCTGGTGGGTTTACATAGCTGATGTAAACCCACTGATTTACATATCCTAATATAATTACAAGCTGATGTACATATTACAGTGTCCTCTGAATTGTTAGCAAATAATTTCTCAAGGGACTCCACCAGCAAACCTGCACTATTTTGACTTCTTCATTGCAGAAATCTCTATTTCTCTTCTTCACAGATTCCAGAAAAAAAGCTCAAATGAACAGAAGAAAAGATTCAAGTCCCTTTAGTATTTCATTTTTAATTTCAATCATAAATTGCTTGCAAGTCACATGAACATTTCAAATCTATTCTTTCCTGAAATAAACCTAATTTAAATTTTTAAAAGGAATTCTAATGGATAAAAATTACCTAGTAAAATCCTTGTCTACTTCATATTCATATTTCATCCATGTGTCCCGATACACCGTGAACTCCATTACAGTCAGGAAAGCTATCGTTGTAAATGCTATCAGAGAAACTGAGTGGTCAAAAGAGGAAAAAAAAAAGTTTATATTGTGAGAAATATTATTCAGAAACAGCAGAACAAAATTCTAACATTCCAGAATCTGAGCATTACCAGTGCCATACTGGTATCTTTGATTTACAAATCCATAAGCTGCTTTTAGAAAAATGTTTTCACATCTACAGTATTTGCTTTTATTTAGGAGGAGGAAAGAACAAGTCCTACCTTTGCATCAAGAATGAACTTTTTACATTAAGTACAGTCAAATACTAGAATGATGGGGAGGCTGTGAAATCCCTATGCAGAAGATGTAAGAACAGGCTAGATCCTCCTCCGCATATAGAACAAAATGCCCACAAATCACTGTCAGGGATGGTCTAGGCAAACTCAATCCTAAATTCAAGCATGAAAGCAGAAGGTGCACCCTGAAGTCCCTGTAAGCCTCCACTTGTCCAAAACCTAAGTTTTTATAACAATTTTTTTTATATCTAGTTTTAGAGCCAAGAAGCTAGCAATATACCACATCCCTAGAAGCGTTCAAGGCCAGGCTGGATGGAGCTTTGAGCAACCTGGTCTAGTGGAAGGTGTCCCTGCCCACGGCAGGGTGGTTGGAACCAGATGATCTTTAAGGTCTCTTCCAACTCTAACCATTCTGTGATTCTATAAATACACATTATATGCACTGTCCAGTTAGAAAAAGGTGTGCTGATTATATTACTTGTGTATAGCTGTACAGTCAGGACTCCTACCCTAATATTTCGAACAGTTCTCCCTCTGGTGATAAGTAACGTGTAGCCATCGCCTCTACCAACAGCTAAATAAGTGAAGAACTGGTTTGAAATTATTCTTAGGAAGAAAACTAAATGGTATGTTTTCATGGTATATGTGCCTCGCTTATCTCCAAAGTAGCCTATTCATCACGTTTGCAAAACTGTACAAAATATTAAATCACAGCTTTTGTTAAGTTGAAAAAAACTTCAGTTATAAAGAACAGTAATGATTTGTACAGCTTGACAGTATACGTTTTCCATCTGCATGCTGTGGAGTACTTCTATGGAGTCTGTGAAGTGCAACTTGAGAAAAAACAAGCCCGTCGTTGATAGGCTTCAATTCCTACACAGCGGTCTACAGCGCAGGGGCAGCAGCCGGGACATGAAGGCACTGAACTACGGGATTAGAAAATAAAACAGTGTCTGCAGCATTGACTATCGCGTTGAACAGCAACATTTCAAGTTCTAGCTTTCAGCTGAAGCTATGTAACGATCACATATATGAAGACCTTCAGGTCAATGCATAGCGTGAAAGCAGATGCACTAATCACTTAACTACTCCGGCTAACAATTTCCTTTTGGAGGGCAGTAGGCCAGACTCACCCTAGCTATGCAATAGGAAAGCTGGAGCCTTACTATCTATCCAAACGCGAGGAAACAATTAGAGCTATAGCTGCTTTCTGGGTAAATCTGAGGAAAGGTATTCATGGATCTGAACAGGAAAACGAAGTCTTGTAGACTTTCCAAAGACAGATCCTCTTTTCTGAATGCTCTCCCAGCCCCAGAGCTGGAGTCTTAGCCCATTTGAGAGACTGGTACTTCTTTTCCAATGGGTTTTAAGGCACTGAAAGTCCGAAAATAGAGTCTTGCTATGTTTTGTATCCCTATCACATCAGAAAATAAGCCTGGCACTTTAATGCTGAATGAAATGGGAATACTATATTAAAATTTTAGAATGGCATAGAATAAGACAATCCTATATTATCATTTATAAGGTTACTGGGATAAACCAAAGAATGCTAAAATAACTTCTGGTGTTGAGAAATCTTTAAGGCACCCTTCACCGAAGTGATGTTCTCATGAAGGATGGCGCTATACTATAAAACAAGTAATTTTTAAGCATTTAATGTTTTTCTAAGAACTACAACATAGAAACTACTCATTTGCTTTCTCAGGAACTGGAACTAACATTAGCAAAAACTTATTTAATCAGGTCTCCAAGATTATTTTATATATATTAATCCTCTAATCATTAACAGCGCAATTCAGGAAACATATCAAAGTAATACAGATCCTTGTGATATTTACTTCTACACAAGTGGCGTAATGACTTCAGAGGCTTATCTGTAGATTGTTATTGCTTCTTGTACTTTTTATTCAACTGAGTTTGAGACATAATTGCACATGAGAGAGACTTTTGTCCTCCACTTCAAACTAACTGCTAGCAGTTTCCTATCTAACTGCAAACAATTTCAATAGATGAAGTCACCATCTCCAGATCAGGCTACCTCTAACCCAACCCAACTTAGAGGTGCAATTTTCTGTTCAGATACATATAGAAAAGGTACTTCTTACAGCTATGCTTTTTGAGAGAAGCTCAAGTGACTAATAAGGACAGTACAAGCACATGCCCTGGAGTAAAGTGTTTAGTTCTTCAAAGGGCTTTCCTTACTCTTACAATCAACTACACCTTCAAAACAAAAAGCTTTAGAGAGCTGCTCTTCATCCTGGTGCTTAACTTAGTCAGCTCTTAGACATCTCTGGAGAATGTTTTTCATCTTTTATGAAAGCACAGAGCTGAATCCAGCCTGCATTTCAGCTCATGCTAACACAGTCTCACACAGAAACCTGACAAGGAGAAAAGGACTTAGTGAGACAACAAATGAAAAAGTTATTATGGCCTTGGCACAGCGCACTTCCAGTTGTAATTGGTTAGAAGTTTTTACAGTGAACCTTAAAATTGGTTTGAGTCTCACCTGTTCTACACAAAAATCTCCCTTGCAATGAGTGATGAATGCATCTATTTGGATAAGATACTATACCTTTACTTAAAGGAAGCTCTGTCAATCCACGAAAGAAATCAAGAAACCAATTTTGGCTAGTTTCAAATGAACACAGATGCCTGCCTTCCTCCTATTGAAGCTTCTATTCCCAAAGCATGCTAGAGTGAACTAAGAGCCAACATGAATCACGTCAGCATCTCAATAAGGCCTACCTGTGCCTCCACTCACTGAAGTCTCCACATAGCTTTCAGGAACCTTTGGAAAGGCATCCAATTCTTTCATCAAATTCAGGGTCTTCTTCCGATTCAGTCGCCTCATCTTCAGCACGCTCCTCTACTTCCTCCTTCATATATTCCCTCTGATTTGAGAATAAATCATTGTGATTAAAATACACAAGCAGTATTACTCAAACCGACTGGCTATAATCAAAATGCAATAATAAGGCAATAAAATCTAACAAATATGTTTTAAAGAAACACATGCTAGACAACTGGATGGTCACTCTTGCTTCAAGATAACTGTTAAAATCATCCCGGACACTGCTGCTTACATTCCAACCACATCCAGCATATTCACCATTTAATTACTATGACTACTATGACTAATTTCTTTCTCGATTAAATTCTTATTGGTATTGAATATACTGAATTTTAAATAAAAAACAAAAACAAACAACCAAACCCTCAGTCCTGAAGTAAGCTTGCTAAACAGACCTGCCAATGCAAGGAAGTCACTGACTTAGCAGGGAATACCTAATAGGCTGCATAAACTCGGGTGGGTGTCAAACTGCACTGGGCTCCTGTATTCAGCCAATGTGGACACATGTTATAGGCTAAAGGGGGGGGGGGGGGGAAAAGCATCTCACATTTTCACAGCTGTAGAATTTTATTGCCATAATAAAATTAACAATTTCCCCTCTATAAAAATTCCACCCGAAGCAAATTAAGTATCAAATCCTAGCTCCATCCTTCAGAATCCTTTTTGTTCATGACATGAGCTCTGCTCTTCTTGGAGTCGTTGATACATGAAGCAGCAGGATGCTGAGAGAAGCAGCCTGCCCAGGAAATACTGTCTTAAACTGTTTCCAAAACATGCAAATATTCTCACAACCCAGTCCCGCCATTACGCTGCGTGTTTTAACAAGCTGGCACTGCTGTTTTCCTTCTGAGGGAATGTTGCACTTTGACCAGAATTTCTGAAGCTACGAAAATCATCGTGCGTTTACTGTATTCTAAGAATACATCATATTATCGTCCCCTATTTAAAGGCACTAAGGCAGGCAAGCTAGCCTACACTGCCAACGTGCGAGACGATCCTCATCATCGTCTTGTAGAAAAATCTGTTAACTCATCTCCCCTCTTTCACGAGCAAGTCAAGTCTCCAGCATGTCCTAGTGAAATTACTTAACAGCTATTCCCTGCTCTGCCCCTCCCTGGTGCTGAGCAGGCTTCATACCGTGCAATAACAAAGGAGTAGGCTTTACTGGAAAGGGAAATTCACACATGAAGAATCACAATCTATGCCTGCAATTTCCTCACTACGCAAATTTGCTTCCGATCTTAGTGAGAAGATACAGACTCTGCACTTGGCGGAAGCATCAGTCAAGTCAGCCTGCAGAGACAAACAAAATGATTCTCTATGTGTTGCAGAGGATTCAAAGAAACCACAGTTAAAGTGGGCAGAGAAGATAGGTGCTGGAACAGGATTTCAGTTATATAGCTTCAAAACAAACAAAAAAAAAAAATCAGGGAAGCAAGGTCCTGTCCTTACTACACTACATAATTGTGCTTTAAAGAACTACCTCAACTCCACTCAGAGTAGCTTAAGGAGAAGTCGGATAACTTAGGAGCAGATATGGCAAAGCAGCTGCTTGGACACAATGACTGGAGCCATAACATTCCTTAGCCCAGAGGAAACACCAGACAGGCTTGCCTGCTGTCCTGCACTGGAGACAGCACTGAAGTCAACTTAGCATGGGTTCATTTTCCACGTCTTCTCTGCCACCACGTGTATAGGAGCACACCATAAAGAGGTACAAGATAAACCTAGAGAATCTGAGAGCACTTTACCAAGAAACTTTCTAAGTCATCCTGCATCAGTGAGTATGCAGATTTTTGTAATCTAGCTAGAAGTATCCGAGTTGTTCATCTGTTTCTTTAATCCCACTTATACAGACCTGGGACAGACAGCTGATACCTCCCCCCTGCCCATCTCACCACACGCGCCTCAGAAACACCAAGTATAAAATTTGGAATCCCCTGCTACAAAAGTAAAGTATTACAAATACAACAGCTGTTATTATTATTACAAGCTAAAAAAAAAAGAAAAAGCATCGCGTAAACGTCACTCAAGCCCAGAGCGACAGCAACTCCGACACACCGGAGGGGCTCGGGCAGTCGCCGCTTGCTCCGACAACTTGGAAGCGACGCCGTTATCGGCGCCGGTGGGCGTCCGACCATCCTGTCCCACACCCGCGAGCGGACCCACGCCGGAATCCCCTCCCGGGGGCCTCACACCGCCGCCGGCCGACCCCCACGCTGCTGCCCAGGTCGAGGGAGGCCCCGGGAGGCGGCGGTCAGATCGGAGCCCACACGCCCGTGCGGGCTGCCGCCGCCGCCCTGAGGCGGGCGCAGGCCCGCAGCCCGGCACCGGGCAGCCACGGGACGGGACAGGCCGCGCCGCGGGACGGGACGGGACAGGACAGGCCGCGCCGGCCGCCTCTCCCCCGCCCTCCCCTACCTCTTGCTTCTCTCGCCGTTACCCAGCGCGGCGGGGGAGGCCGGAGAAGGGAGGGGAACCGCAACGCCGTGCTCGGCGCCCGCCTCCCTGACCATGGCAGCGCCCGGGGCAGGCTGGCTCCGCCACCGACACCCGGCGGCGGCGGCAGGCACAGGCCGACGGGAGCGGCGGCCCGCGCGCATGCTCGCCGCCTCACGGGCATGCGCCGCCCGCGGCAGCGCGGCACCGGCTCAGCGGCAAGGAATAGGCGAAAACACGCGCGTTTAGGGAAAAATGGCTGTTGTTCCCCGCTTGCGCGGCGCGGAGAGGCCCGCAGCGGATCCCTCAGGTGTCTCGGGACCCGCGGCCGCCTGCGGCGCGTCCCCAGTGTCATCACTGCGCTACAGCCCGGCTGGCAGCGGCGATACTGTTGTAGGGGCTTTGGGTATAAAAGCAGGTAATGCATGAGAAGAGGCAGTATCTTCTCTGAGCTTAACTAGGAGCGGAAAGGCTTTAAGACATTGGGCTATAACAGTGGGGAAAAGGCAGATGTTAAGCTCACGAGCCAGTCTTCAGATCTGAAGCGAAAAAAAGTAAGAGAGCTCATTTGTGCCCCAAATACCTGTTCTTTTCCCTGTGTTGGTGGAGCCAATATAAAGGCGCTGCCTCTCACCACAGACCTTACCCCCTTAGTAACAGCACTGTTAGTTTATCTCCAGATGTTTTCCTTACAACTCATTCTCCTCTATGCCGGCATCCCCTGTAGTCTTTACAACTATGCTGCTACCAAAACAGACTTACAAAGTCAATTATGAGGTTATATTATGTGACTGCCACCGTGCCTGCAAGTTCACGAGTAGCTGAGCCAACGTAAACATCACCCTACAGCCAAAAGGCGAGCTCTCCGATACCTTTGGGAAGCACTAACATCTTAGGTGACACTAAAATTATTCAAGGAGAAGTACTCCATATAAGATTTTTTAAAAATAATTAAAAAAATTATACCAAACATTTATATTGATAGATCAGAAAGGACAGAGACTGAAGACTCCAGTAATTTTTGATAATGAGGCAAGCAAGTAAAACCCACACCCCAGAAACACAGTGGTGAGTTTCACAGCATTAGTACAGATTGTCTCTTTTTAGTGCTTTAGAGGAAAAAGTAGATCCATGACAAAAGAGTCATAAGTAGCATGCCAGAGTATATACAATTTGAAGAAAACAAATCTTTGTCTGGTTATCTACAGCATTTGAGCACGAAAGGAACCTGAAAATGACAAAGTTGTATTTTTGGCTTTTTAGGGATAGGCAGACAGTGGGTTTCAAGGAAGGAAAGAAGACAGCAACACGCTGATGTTGCCACTGAGTTCTGATCAGTCTGTTTTGATCATTTTGGCAACTATAACAATAACTGGATCAGAGAGTCAGAAAGGAAAAGGGGGTGAGAGAACGATACCAGAAGAGGTAAGTAACTAGGCCAAAAATACGTTTATCTGTGCATGCGTTCCCTCATCTCAGAAAGCGCAGACAGCTTTAGGTACAGCACTGAAAGTTCTTATATTGATGTGCCAATGGTTGTAGGGTATAATTCAGCAGCCAGAGATTTTGCTGGCTAAGCCCTATTTTCCCTTGAAATGCTCTCAGCACTGGGGCCTGGAAAGAGCAACCGATACATCTGGTTATTAGCTGTGCATCAGAGATGCTCAACAGATGTTCTCACAGGCTGTGAACTAAAGCAATCCAATCTGCTCACAGACAAAAATGGTTTTGGCGTTAGTGCTCAGTGCCGCATTGAGATGCCTCTTACAGAGAAGTGGCATGGGACAGAACTGCTTGCAGCTTTGCACCATTACAGTCGTATTTTTAACTACAGATGTCTCTATAGGATTTTACAAGAGAAAACGCAGTAATCATTTTTCAGAAATTCAGAAAAATTGAGAAAATTATATAGCGCATTACACTGACATTATATATTTGACTGTACTGTGCTAAAGCGACGCAACAGTGATCATACTGCATCCATCACGTACCAGACTATTCCAGTTCAAACTGTGCTCCTTTCCTTATACCCCTGCGTGTTCGTTTTCTGCTCTCCCGATCACACCTCAGTGGTGGCAGCCTACGAGCACCTGCCTGAAGGGAGCAGGGAAGGAGGAAAAACCCAGCTGCCACGCAGGCGAGCCAAGGGGCTGGCCCGCTGCTGCTGCTGCTTTATACACATTTGTTTCACTACGGTATTTAACAAGATCCCAAAGCACCCTGAGACTTAAGTGCAGTCATCTATGTAAAAATACAACTGCCTTGCCAAAAACCCCAGCACTTCTTAACACTGATGATTTATGAAGTCCCTTGATGTGTGCAAAGAGGGGAAACCACATAAGATGTCTCATATCTGTACAGTTTAGCAAACCACAAATGAAGCAGGACAGAAAGAAAAAGAAAAAAAATCCCAGGAATATTAGGCTACGAAGGATGTTGATATCAAAGTAACGGAGAAGACGGTAGACCAAACAAGAGGAGAAAACGTAAACACGCACAGATTCCCCACCTGCGCTTCAACACACTTCAGCGTCGACATGCTGGAAACCATATGTGATACACACAATTAAAAACCTGGCTAAAGTGTTTTGAGACTAAACCCAGGCCGTTTTCTGCCGCTACAGTCGCCTGCACAGGTGTTTCACGACGGCTTGAAAAGGCGCTTTGAAACCGTTCAGCGAGAAAGGGGCCGGGTCGCAGGAGCGCCCGGGGGTCGCTGGCAGCGGGGATGGAAGCAGCGGGGATGGAAGCAGCGGGGATGGAAGCAGCGGGGATGGAAGCAGCGGGGATGGAAGCAGCGGGGATGGAAGCAGCGGGGATGGAAGCAGCGCGGAGGGGGTGAGGCGAGGCGGGGGTTGGGGAGGGTGAGGGAAAGCAGCCGCTTTACCGGAACGTGGAGGCATCGAGGTGGCATTTAGGCAGGAGAAGGAAATGCAGGTGCAGAAGAGCACATATGGAGATGAGGGGGTGGGAGTGGCGGGGAAGGGGGTGGAGGGGAAGAAAATCAGTCCTGGGGGTCGGGCGGTGAGGACTGCAGGGACTGGGAGGGGTAGAGGGCGAGGGTGGCGGCCACCAAGGGACAGTGAAGGCGTTGAGGGGCGAGAGTAAGGGAGAGCGGGCCCCGGAGCAGCCGCCGGACACCACAGAGCGGCGATGGCGGCGGGAGGTCCCCGCGGCCAATGGGAAGGAACCACGCTCGCAGGAACCAGAGCGGAGAGGCAGCCGGAAGGGGGCGCCGCCTCCTGTTGAACCCTCGCCGGGCGCTGGGGGGAGCTGGGCGCTGCCGTCGGTGACCCGCAGCCGCGATGGTTGGCTGCGTCCGCCCTGTGCCCGGTGAGAGCCGCGGGCCCTCTCGGAGCTGGCTGATCTGCGCTCCCGCCGTTCCCGCCTTTTACCTCAGGGGCGGCTGCTTCTGACGCCTTTTTGCTTCAGGTAGCGGAGCTGTTCGATCACAGAGGGATTTCGGCCTTTGTGCGTCCCCCGTTTTAGCGGATGCTTAAAACCGGTTATTATAGTCACAGGTTGCCACGGATCTGTGTCTCCTGCCGGTGAAGTAGCCCCGTGCCGGCCTGCCCGGCGCAGGGCTGGCGGTCGCCGCCGGGCCTGAGGCGGTCGCCAGCCCTTCCCGCGGCCAGAGGTGCGGCTTCCTTGCCCAAAACCTGGACAGTCACGTCCCTCCATGTGTAGGAGTTTGGTTGTGGTGGTATTTGTTCACAGTCTCCCGTTTTTGTGGTGCATCTGTTGCTGGTTTAAATAAAAACAGGAGGGGCACGAAAGGAGGCCTTGGTCTCTGTTCTTCTACGTCGTTTTTTTCAACTCGGTCCCACTCTGGTCTTTTGAGAAATCCTTTTTAAAATGATCATTGTGAAAATTTCTTTTCATAGGGTCTCAGACAGCAGACCAGTTCACTGAAAGGAAAAATATGTTAAAGCTACTTACCTTATTTACCATTAATTCATTGTGTAAACAGGATCACTGCTGTACAGAAAAAACACTTTTAATATGTAATCCAAAATTATTTACTTCTACAGATCTTTTTAAAGAGAAATTAATCCTAATTCTTCTTTTGAATATTTCTGTGACTTAGCTAACATTTAGAATTCAATTTATACAGCTGCTTCATAAGCCTCATACTTCACTCACAGGGGAGCTGGCATAAGTACTGTAGCCGAGTAAAGCACTCTAAAAGCTGCGGTTAAAAATATTGTGGTGTAATCTTGTTGGTTTTCTTCTTTTTCTGAGGAATTTAAATTGCTTGGTGTAGACAGATAACTGATGCGAAGTTGTGTCTTTCATTCAGGGGAGATTTGCTGTATGTTGTTGATAGATTGTATGGTGTGTGTGGGGAGGAAGGGAACATCAGTCACTGAGCTGAATTCCTGTCTAGATTACAAATGTCAGGTTAGTAATAAATCCTGATCTGTCACCACTTGGCTATTTTTAGTAATTAGATCATGATTACAAAGCAGAAATATTTTTATAATTGATTAAGTTACATGAAAACACTAATCCTTTCGCATAATGGCTTCTTGAATCGTCTAAACATTCAGGATAAGACCAGCAAGTATCAGGAGGCAAAGATACTTACACTAGCATATATTGTGACCTTCAGTATTTCTTTAATTTTAGTGTTCTGTTTTCCATTCTTTGGAACACAGTTTTCTTGGGAAAAGCACATGAACATTAATAAATAGGTTTCTCAAAGTTTCTTTGAAGTTGCATTCACAAAACCCCATATTTTTTACTCCTTTGCTACAAGTTTGCTGTGTCCCAGCATAAAGCTTATTCTTGAAAAGTGTTACTGGTCTTAAAACCCTGGATGGTAGGAAGGATTTGGGCTTCTGCAGGGCTACCTGGTTGAGAACGGTGTTAGCTGGCGCAGTGTGGGAGTATGAATGATTTGCCTTTGACAGAGGAAAAGGCGTTGTCCCAAAGCAGGGTCATTTACCCAGTGTGCAAGATGCCAATGTACACAGCATTGCTATTTGTTAATTGTGTAAAAGACACTGAAGTCTTTTTCACGGTTTGCGAGAGATTTGGATAAGCCTTATGTGAGCTGATGTTGGTACTAGGATATATTAATAAATAACAAGTTTGACATGGTCTTACTAATATTTTATCAAAGTTTTTCAAGTTGTCGTGACCCTTGTGGTATTAAAAATATACTAGTAGCATGCATGTAAGTTGATGCTTAATCAGCAGAACAAGGTTCCTCAAACTTATTGTGAAATCTGTGTAGGTAAGTATGCATGTTTGACTGTTTGGGCATTACAAGAAATAAATCTTTAGAGTTTTCTTGAAAATTATTCCTTTGATGTTCTGCCAGGCCAAACAGGTTTTAAGAAAATATTGGCAAATTGCTAGAGAGGTTTTGCTCTATAAGAGTATTGTTTTGATTTTAATGATACAGAACACTAACTCCATGTTTTGGTGTTTGTTTTTTTTTTATTTTACCATGCCTCTTGCTTTCTGTAACAATTTGAGTATGCTTGGTGAGAGCTGAACCTAGCAAAAATAACAACTGTTAATAATTAAGTTTTATCCAGTCTAAGTGTAATCTGGTAAACACTAGGGTTTCAATTAATTTTCAGGACACTTCTGCAAGGCAATCTGAAAGGGTCAGGATACTCTTACGTGAGCACCTCAACATGCCCAGTAGGTCCAGTGCATCCCATCTCTTTAAACAGACGTTGTATTTCTGCACAGACCTGCTCACGCAGTGAATGGAGGCCCTGTGGACAGGCCTGTTTTTTCTCAGCCTCTGTTCCTGCACGACAATACTTTTTTTCCAAACTCCTAGCACACAGCACTTCTTTCATGTCCATCTGACTAAGCCACAACTTCCAGCTACAACTTCTGACATCTTCTCTGTAATCCCCTGCCCATCTCTCTTCACATCTTCCTAGCCCATTCCATGTCCCTAGGAGTACCTGTGGACCTTCTCAAAACATTACATCTTTTCCCTGCCAGGGTACCTGAATCAGCTGCTTCTCTTCCCACTGCCACCCTCTCAATCCCCAGCTTCAAACTGACCCTGGCTTCTCCAAAGCTCTGATCCTTTTCTACCCTGTTTTCTGTTGCAGGCTGCTTACCCTTCAAGATACAGCAGAGACTCTGAAATGCCGTCTGGCTCGGTGTTCACAGACACCTTCTGCCTTAACTCCACTGCAGGGAGCTCAGGGTAATGGTCACAAACTATCTGGTGAGAAAGGATGGGCAACGTGTGAGCAAACAGATTGCAGTCGAAATGTGCTTCGTGCAGATGGTCAGCAAGGGAAAGATTCCTTCCTGCCACCTTCTGCCAAAAAGCAACTGCTTCAATAATGGTGTTCGAAAGCAAGAGGTATTTCCTTCTCTCCAGGTTTGTTGCTGGCATTTTCTGTACTTGGCTGGGTTTCCATCATACCCAGCTGCTCCTTAGTGATGACACCACTTCCCTTCCTTATGACAAGGTGAGATCAGGAAAGTGAAGGCATTAATTTTTCTGCTTTCTCCCATCTGGTGCAATTAAGTACTTGAGAGAAAGATAAAGCAGAGGTTATATATTCTTCATCCTGGACAAATTATATAAAACTGTGCACCAGTTCCCAACTTGCTGGCATGCAGTGTTGTTACTGTACTGTTGTGACGTTGGTTATATTGTTAGGGTCCAGACGAAATCTAATCATTCCCCTCATTTATTTTGTGTGTGACTTATGCATGATGCTTTCTGTGTTTGTACAGGTTCCAGATGTTACAGAATAGACACAGATAAAATTAAAAAGCTGATAGCCAGCCATCATTCTGTCATACTTTTAGGTAATTAACATGTATATGTTGATAGATTTAAATACTCCCCAGAAGCCTTTGTAGTAAACTTCATTTGGGACTGAAAATGGAGACTCTCCAAAATGTCAGTTTAGCTGTTTATGTTGCCAAATTAGGCAAAAGAAGGTATGTTGTCATGGTTTTCACTTCAGTAGAGTTGACTTTCTTACTAGCGGCTGGTATAGTGCTATGTTTTGGGTTTGGGATGGGAATACTGTTGATAGCCCACTACTGATTTTGGTTGTTGCTAAGCAGTCAAGGCGTTTTCTGCTCCTCACACTGCTCTGCCAGTGATTAGGCTGCGAGTGCACAAAGAGTTGCAAGGGGGTACATCCAGGATGGCTGACCCCAACTGACCAAAGGTGTATTCTATGCCATATGACATCATTCTCAGCATATAAAGCTGGGGGGGAAAGAAGGAAGGGGGGAACGTTTGGAGTGATGGTGTTTGTCTTCCCAAGCAACTATTACACTTGATGGAGCCCTACTTTCCTGGGGATGGCTGAACACCTGCCTGCTGATGGGAAGTAGTGAAAGAATTCCTTGTTTTGCTTTGCTTGCCTGCACAGCTTTTGCTTTACTTATTAAACTGTCTTTATCTCAAACCAGAAGTTTTCTCAATTTTACCCTTCCGATTCTCTTCCCCATCCCATTGTGGGGGGAGTGAGCAAGTGGCTGCATGGTGTTTATTGCCAGCTGGGGCTGAACCACAACATACGTCTAGCTGTTCTAACGCCTGTCTGCTCTGTGCTTGCTGTCTTCTGCAACCAGGGACCTCATGGGTGACCACAGGAGAGGGGCTGTGTGAGAGTGCTGTTCTGGTGACAGCCAGACACCACGTGTATTACAGGTGTTGCTGACTACAGATGGAAAATGTCAGATTTCCCAGTTTGACCGTGCATACCTTTCTGTTTCTGCAGCTTCCTGAACCTTTATTAATTTCAGTTTAAACAGACTTTTTCAGATTTCTAATGATTTTGTGCTACTTTTTTTTTCAAGTTATATGAGAAAGAAACCATTTCTTCCAGTCAACAAAATAATGAGAGAGAAAAGTGATTCTTTTTCAGTCCATCTCACTTTTACTAACTAAAATTAACTAAATGAACCAAAATTATTTTATTCCAGGTCAATCTAAAACATAATATTTAAATTTTCAGTTCTTGTAAAAAGTAAGGGGAAACTATGAGGGCAGACTTCTTTCATTTCAGAGACCCATAGTTTGGGTGCTCCCCAGGATGGTGGAAGAGCTGGTATCACTTCGTGCTTCCAACCGGAGGACCAGAGCCAGTGGCTCCCATGGGAGCTCTCTAACCATTGGGCTTTGGTGGCTGGGCAGGGGATGCTCTTGCTGCTGCTGCTGCTGTTGTCCTCCAGAAAACACATTTTTCTCTCCACTGTTTTCTGTCCTCAAACTGAAGCTGCAATCCTTCTGTCTGTCAGGTTCTCCTCCCAGCGGTCTCAGTTCCCTAGGGTTTTTTGGGAGCTTGTGGAATTGACTGTTTTCCCTTTGTTCTTTAAAATGTAATCTCCTGGGTTTTGATTTTTGTTTGTTTCCCCCCAAAAAAACCCAAACTAACCCAAACATAAACCTTAGTTCTCAAACAGGCTACAGTATGGAAGGTTTCTGCATTGGTAACAAAACATTTCTAAGCCAGTAGGCCACAAAGGTTCCTCAGGGGCTAGAGAGCTCTGAGGATAATTCCTATCTGAGCTCAGGATAATTCCTAAACATCAATTTAACCTTTGCAGAAGAATTTGCTATAACCTAGAGAAAAATACTTAGGATAATTTAGGCTGACAGGTATGGAAAAATCTAATAACAGGGATTTAAAACAGAACACTGCCACAAATTTTGTGTGAATGAAAATAGGACAGTCTTTTCTTGGCACTTTCAACAGTACAGATACCATTAGCAGAATAAGAGCGCTGTTATGTGCTATTAACAGGTGCTGTGGTAGGAAAAGCTTTCCACTGAGAAGATTCATTATTTTATGTTTCAGAGGAGTGGCTGTCATGGAAAAGCTGTTGCTGTTATCCTAGCTCTGTATATATTGTCCTCATACAAATTGTATTTTAAAGCTATAGTAGAGTTTTAATCCCTGGTTTACTAAGAAGTTTCTTTGGTCTTTGTTTGCCAAAATATAGCTTGATATTTTAAAACAAAGTATGATTGACTCTTTAAAAGCATGTAGGTAAATCTAATTCAACAACTGCTCTTCATGCTGCTCAAGTCAATTTGTTGGCAGAGCTGGAAGTTCTGTACCCTCTAGCCTGTGTTGTATGTACTTTACGATTTTTGTTTTCTTAAAGAAAGCAATTGAACAAATGTCTTTAAAAAAAATCTTTGGTCAAATTGTCTCTAAAAATAGACATTTTTTTTAATAATGTGAAGCACCTTGGCTTTAATGGCTTGAAAAGAGCATCAGTTTTCTGAGACGCAAATCTTTCCATGTACCTAAAATAGTGAGATGTGCAAAGCAAATATTTGCTTTCAAAAATCTTTTCCAGTTTTCTTATTTGCAGACACTTTAGATTATTCCTGATAAAGTCATCAATATAAATATAGCTTCTCTTAACTCCTGGAAGTCTGATACAACTCTCCCTTTTTAGTGGACTCCCTGTTTTAGAAGAGAAAACTTGTACGGTTAATTCCTACAGTTGTGCGGTTTATGTATATAGCCTACAGTGCTTCCATTAAAGCCTCAAAATGCAGTTTTCTCCTCATAATCACGGAGGAAACTTGTATGCGGACTTAATGGGGCTGAATAAAGCCGGGACCCAGAAACTGTGCTCGGGAGGGTAAATCTGCTTTCCTTGATGTACTTTCCATTCGTTCCCCTGTGGTAGGTCAGTGGGGACACAGCAGAACACCCCGGGCAGCTGTTGGTGACAACACCACGTAGGAGCAAATACTCCAGGCTGAAGCACTTCTTCAGTCTGGGTCTTTGTTAGTGTCTCAAAATCTGTAGCAGAGCCAACACAGGTTCTCCAAACAGCTGTGGAAATGTTGCTGTGTGCAAGAAAAGAGCAGGGCATGCCAAGGGAGGAGAGTTATTTGTGGCTCCCCAGGCTGGGCGTTGCTTTGTGTTCCTGCCTGGAAGGCAGCCTTCATCAGGGGGACGCCAGTTCCATGGGGTTTTGCAGTTTATTATTCAAGTACAATAAATCATCACTAAAAAAATATACCTAAAAGCTCACCATAGCTATCATGACAATGTACAAAACAATATGGCTGTGCTGATCTAACAGTTCTCCACTGCTGGTGCTCTAGCTTCAGCCTTTGTCCACATACCTGGCATCCGTACTGCTGTGTCTCTGATCCCATGTGGCATGGTCCTACACCATCTGGACACACCAGCCAGAGCTGGATACTGGTAATGGGTTTTGTCAATACACCCAAGGCTTGATAAAGGGTGAAGCAGGCTTGGGGTTCATCCAGGAGGTCTAGTTGGGAGGGAAGCAGAGGGAGAGGGGCCAGAGGCAGCCCTGGAGACCAGACTGCAACACCTTGTGGAGGTTAGAAAAGCTCTTTTGCTTCCTTTTCCTCATACATGTCTTCAGTTGTTTCTTGCTGAACATGTTCCTTTTCTTTTTTTCTTTCTAGTTCCCTCTGCTGTGTTTTCATGCACAATAATCCGTTTTTTCAATTGAATTAAGGGAGAAGAATTTTTTCTAATTATTAGGCCAATAAGCAATGAAAAGTGTAAAATTTCAAGCACTTTAGTTTATTGATGTGAGAAGGTTCCTAGAAACAACCTTGTCCAATTGTACTGCATGAACTCACCAATTCTGAGTAAACTAACATTAGATCACAACAAAGTACCCGACAGACTTTTCATCCTACCAGTTGCACTGCCAGCTTGGAAGTGTCAGGACCTTAAGAAATAACAGGAAATGTTCTATCTTGAATATATATGTCTTGAATAGCACTTTGAAAATCACACTGATATTTAAAAAAAAATACAGTCTTTTTTTCTCTTTACTGTTGATTAAAACAATCAGCAACGCTGTGCCTGCCAGGGAGATGATATTCAAGTTGAAACTGGACTTCTTGATTGTGGTGAAAAAACCAAAGATTTCAAATATCTGACTTGCACACAAAAGGTGAAGGGTACCATGGGGTGCTGTGACTGTTACAAAATGAAGAAGTTTCTCATAAATTATAAACAGATTTTTCATCCTTTTGAAATGTGGAAAAGCTCATTTAAACAATTATTAAATACAATTTTTAAAGTAGCTGTTTGCTCCAGGATGCAAGATATGGAAGAGCAGCCAGCTGGTGGGATGCAGAGGCGAAGAAGCTGGGAGAGAAGGGGTGACCTCCCTCTCCCCCTCCCCCTGAGCTCCACAGCGTGTTCTTCTGCTGTCCTTATCTCTCTCCTGATCAGATCTGACAAATAAAATACTTCTCTTATTTTATTATAAGCTTATACTTCACTCTGTTTTTATTATTTAGTGTTATAGTCTCACAATGTGTAGAAAACAAAAGAAGTCTTTGCCTTTGAGAAATTACACTTTAAGCATAGGATATGCTTGAAGAAATGAGAGCAGAAACAAAAGAGGAGAGAGACAAATGTAGCATGATGGTTTTACTTTTCCGAGCCTCAGATTTCATTTATAATTTTGACCCGTTCTTTATGGACAGGATTCATCTCAGTACACTTTAATTGCTTAAAATAGAGGCATCTGTCCTAAACTGAGGAAATGGGCTACCCATAGCCAAAGGAAAGCAGCGGATACCTCCAAGGGGGGATTTACCCCTTTAAGGTAAGCGTCTAAAGAAGGTGGTAGGATAGACCCTGTAGGGATCCCTGTCTTTCTCCTTTGATTCTGAAGGAAGCCTGGGTGATTTGTTTAGATTAAATGCTTAATTTTCACATGGCAAGAATAATCCCAGGCTCAAGTAATTTTATTTCTTGTTGAAACTTTAAAGAAAACCAGAATTGTTTTTTATTTTTTCTGATGTTTTTCACATTTTCATTACAGGGGAAAAAATCTGTATACTCAAAGAAAAAATTTTATTCAAAATGTCCATTGGAGGAAAATGCGTACCTGTATGGGCTGACAGCAACTGCCCATCAACCGGCATCCCAGAGCCAGGCTGTGAAATGTGGCCGGTGCCCCTGCTCCTGCCCTCTTCCCTCGCTGCTGGTGGAAGGGAATATTATGCCGAAGTGCTAGCAGTTCCTGCCCTTTGTGTGTATTACGGATGTGCCTTGGGCCTAAGAAACAGCAACCGTAGGACCTGTGATGACTTGAAAAATCACGCACCAATGCTATCCACCCTCCAGCCAGCATAGGACAAACGATGCATTATAAATCCAGCTCCTTTACCAGTGGGGAGATTAAAGAAGCAAGAAAGAAGTTTCTTAATCCCTGCCTCAAGCAGTTTAAAACCTTCTTGCTTGGGGTCCTACATAAATCAAAACACAGGACCGGCTATATTCTGCAAATAAATCTTCCTTGATATTTACTTCTCACATAACTTCTCTGTAACAAAATCTGAATTCCCTACCAAATATGCTAATAAAACGTCAACCGTTCTATAATTTAGTAGCATCATAATACTTTCTTCAGTTGTATGTCTCTCTTTGAGAGAGTACTTGATATACTGCTTACACCTAAAAAGTAAAATTAATATCTTAATATATCATTTAGTCTATTATTTCTTAATATTGAAACTCACTAAATATAAACCATCTGTACAATAATTAATCATGCATGAATGCAAACAAAATGTAGATTAAATCAGCCTAAAAAAAGACTCCCACAAGTAATTTCCACATGCATTGAGGAAAATAATTTCAAAAAATGGAAGTATATGAATTATTTCTGCTAGAGTGAGCAATCGTAGCAATGGCAGAGGACACTTAGTACTGAGCATTGCAATAGGATTAAAGAACATGTTTGGGTTTTTTTCCTGAAAGAATAGGAATTACCAAAAAAAAGCGATGATTAGTTTATAAAACATATTTTGCCCATACAGAAAACCTGTTCGAGGATGTGATGATACTTTACGGACAATCATGAATTAAGCCTTACAAGCAGGCAGAGAACTGGTAACAAATATATCACAGCTGAAAACATGTACCCAAGACAACCTGCCATGCCAACAACTGGAATCAAAGTGCCACAGGTTTCAATAAAGACACCAAAAACAATCGGCCGTCTCTGTGCATGAGCCACATCGGAGCTGTTCCATCACCACATGTCCTGCCACCACGCTGGATGCCACACACCACTCTGCCCCTTGCTTGCTGCCATGGGCACTTACAGGCACAGCCTGTGCTGAAATGCAAAGCTGTGACTCAGGTTGCCATGTTGTCTTTAACTTTAAATGGAAAAAAACCCAAAACCTAGTGCTCACGGCAGTGACCCAGAGCTTGAGCTAATTTGAAGCTGCCTCATACGTCCACACGGGTGCGATCACAGCTCTCAGGTAGGCATGTTTGCGGTCACCTCAAAACCCCAAATTGGCCCTTCCAGACCGTTTGCACCCCAATTGTGAGAAGTCATGCCCATGTTCAGATAAACCAGTACCACTAGACTTTTGATGTTAAGTAGATGTAAAGACTCTGATGTTTCATTGCAAGCTGGACCGACTGAACAGTTGTTTAATTAAACAATTAAAGAGTTGTTTGTTAAGAATTCCAGCCTTCTGTTTTCTGTTGCATGAACTTTTTCTGCTGTGAACTTAACCTGTCACAATTTTCTTTCACTTCACATATTTGCTGATGCCAGAAGCTCCGGCAGAAAGGGTTCACAAATCAAGCCTTTGGCAGGTTGCAGGCTGGGTCTCATTCTCACCTACACCTCGGTGCCTCGGGGGACGCGCTGTCTTCTCCAGCTGAAGCGCATAGGTATGTCTTTGCTTGCTTCCCTCAGTCAGCTCTGCTCATTTCCAGCTGAAACACTTGGCTGTCTGAAACCCAGGTAAGAGCTCTTCAGTATTTAATTTTCCGGCTAAGCATGGAACAAAAGTATGTTGGGGTTTTGCTGATCTTTGTTTCGCTGTTTAAGTGAATCATGTTTAAAGAGTATCAATGGTATTAAATGTCCTGGTGTTAGACAGGGTAGGGACTGGGATGTATATTCCGAGATTACTCATACCATGGACACCTATATTTTACTGTGGTGCTGTCGCAGTTTAAGTCATCTCTAAGTCTGTCCGTTATTCTGACAGAGTATAAAGTGTAAAGTCCAACTCATCAGGAAGATGTTTGCTCAGTTTTGCCTCAGACTCTGGCTCTGCTGCCAGCTCTCTCTGTAGCCGGGGAGCCAGGCGCAGCTGCGCAGATACTCACTGGCATCATCTCAGCGTCACACACCAGGGTCTCTGCGGTCGTGGCAGGTGAGGGGAGCTGAAGCAGCGTGAAAGGCTGGTGGCCCTTGATAGCTTTTCCTGCCCGTGGTTGTTGAAATAGCCACGTAGGCATGGCTGTTGTGTCATGTGCTGCACAGAGCTGCATGAACCAAGCCTACATGGAGCCTGTAACATCTGAAATACTTTTCTTATGTTCCCCTTACTGTGGGGGGAAGTATTTCATCTTAGCTCATTCAGCATAGCAAAGGCTGTATGAAGGTGAGGAACAAGAATGGAGCTGGGAAGCGGCACTTTGGGCACAGTCATGTAGGGATGCCCCAGCAGCTGGAGCTGCATCAGGGCAGGCTGGCCCCGCTGGTGCCTACAGACGGAGAAAGAGGTGGAAGGCGCAAAGATGGGGGGCAGGCTGTGGTTTGGGAGCTCTACTTGGTGGCAGGATGCTGGGTTGTCTTTTATACCCATGGCTGCCTTCTGTTTTTCCAACAGGTTTTGTGTTGGCAACTCTTACTTTCCTCCAGGTGAGTTGGAAGAGGAAGGATGTGAAGTAAATGCCACAATGAACCTCACGTGGGTTCACGCTGAGGTTCCCCTTGGCGAGTCTTTTACATTGATACTGACATTACTTTTTTTTCCTCACTGCACTTTAAGATGTGGTTATAATCTTGTCCCTGCCAAAATTCATAGCATTTGATGTGGCATTTCTCAGTGGCATCTTCATTAGGACCTTGGTCTTTGTTTTAAGTTATGAAAAGAAACAAGAACCTCCAGAAAAGGAATTAGATCTCTGCAAACAGCCCGGATGAATCTAGTTAGGATTAAATAGCTTGTATTTGAATACTACAATATTTTTGCTGATAGCATTCTGTTTTTATTTTACACTAAGTGTTAATATGTTTTCACGGTCTTCTCCAAAAGCCCTTGTGAGGTGTCCCTCTGCTTTCATCCCAGTTTCAGTGCCAGAATTTCCATCATGAGAAATGTTCGCTAGAACAAAATCAAAGTCAGGGTTTCCTTTTAATCTTTATATTTTAATTATGGCTCTGTCACTTTTGTAAAGGCTAGCTCTTGGGTAAGCCTACGCGCAAGGGGTGCTGTGGTAACCCACCAGTTCTTCTCTTGCAGCGGTACCAGTTTGAGTTTCACAGGGAGGCATGAGGCTGGGGCTGGCAATCCTGTTACACCTCAGTAAGTACAGATGTTACAATTATCATGCCAATTTTGAAATATTATCATGCAATTTACATATGTCTCCAAGATTTTGTTAGAGGGCTTCTTTTAAGTACGCTATTAAGACACACATGACAGTGAATCCTTATTCCCCACTTTCCTGCCTAGGAGCTATGAGTGATATGAAACCTTTAAGTACAAAGAAAAGATACATGTTTGAGTAATTGAGTCAGAATCAGGTCCTGAAAGGGGCAGTCAATATCTGCTAACAGATAAGGAGCGTGGATCTGCATAAATAAAGAAGAGCAAGCCGACCAACCTTATGCATTGCTTTATACCTGGAGTCAAAGGTCACTCACCGTCTGAAGTATAGCCTCAGCCATAGACTGAAATCAGACTGTATTTTTACTGTTGTGATTGCATTACTGTTTCAAGTGTTCTGTGGGATCTTCACATATTGATTGTTTGGGGTTTTTTAACTGCACTTTTTATAACAAGTTGAGCCAAGTAAAGCTGAACAGATAAAGCCTCCAAGGTACCCATTCCTGTTCAAGGTTTCAGGACAGAACTTGTTTAAAAGGACAAGCCCTGCAAGGGAAGTCTTAACATAATGGGAAAAATATTTAAAGTTGTTTCAGGCAAAATAAACAAAAAGATCCTGCAATTATTTAGAGAGTTCAGAATTATTCTGTTTAATTATTAATGACCATTCCATGGGGTCTGAATGGAGGGTGCTGGGACCGGACCAGGGGGTTCATTGTAAATCATTAGAAAATGTGAGGGACGCCTGATGTCAATCCTGGTCTCAGTTCCACCATTATCACTTGGAAATGAACAGAAATCAGGAGAATGAATCCAAATCTGGCTCTGCTCACAGAGTCAATTGAGATGCCTATGATTCTGCTGCAGGAGTGCTGGGTATGGGTATGCCAGGGTAGGAAGCATAATAAATTATTGCTCATAGCAGACTGGCATGTTTACTGTGCAATAATGTGCTGAGGATTTAAGTTTTAGCATAGATTTGTAATATGCTAGCTGTATTTTTTATAATGATTTTGCATCAAGCATCTTCATTACCAAAGCTCTTCAAGATTCTACCAAATATTATTAAGGACAAACAGAATACAGGTGAAGGATAATTTAGTTTTCTGCTGATGTTGTGATTTAACTGATTTTGTCTGGAGAATACTGCTGGCTATACAAAACAATTTCATCTCTGATCTTCCTTTGCGCTCAGTGCTGATAAGACTCCAGCAAGCACAGGATGACTGTGCTGCTGGATCCTGCCACCCAGCCATTGGGGACCTCCTCTTGGGTCGCAGCAAGCAATTAACAGCTTCGTCAACCTGTGGAATGAACAGGCCTCAGAAGTACTGCATTATAGGCTACCTAGAGGTTGGTTTGCTCTTTCTTTTTTAATAAACTGAACTCTGCTTACTAACAGTATTCTCACCTGTAAAAGGAATTTGCCCAGACTAGGAAGTTTCTGTTGGAGTTGTCTAAATAATCATCAGACAGTGTGACATAAGTCTGGTGGAAGGCTATGCCTTATTGCAGCGCATGTGCAGGGTTTGGCAGCAAACAGCCTCCGCAGTGATGTGTAGCTTCTCCAGAGGCAGAAGCATCCATGAGATGCAAATGAGCACAGGGATTTCTGAAGGAGCTTTGCTCTATAGGTCCTTTCCCTACTCATGCCTCAGAGGTGAAGACCACGGTTTGCATGTGTGTGAGTGCAGGAAGAGCGCGGTCCTGCAGGCGGTAGGCACTACCTTGATGGAGCTTCGCTGGAGGACGTGTCCCATACAGTGTTGTGACCTGAGGCAGCCTGTTAAGAGATTCACATCATGTCCTCTCATGTCTTTTGATCCAAAATAAGACCAACGTTGATAAAAGCAGAAAGCCATCTCTGACAGGGGGAAAACCTAATGGTGTAGTCCAGCCTTTGGCCGTATGGGTGGTGGGTAGGCAGATTCAAAATGTGGGCGATCAGATGGATCCCTCTTGCTCCCTGGCTGCAGTGATGGCAGCTGTGCGGGAGCTGTGCCAGGCAGAGACGGGAATTCCCCTGTTGCACGTCCTGGAGAACTTGGCCCCGCTGAGCTAATAAATTGTCACAAATAGAAATGTTTTCACTAAATACCAGCTGTAGGCTGAAGAGGAAGTTAATAAAACACAGCTTAATTTATAAGCATTTGAAAATAATTACAGTTTATGACCTTCTGGCAAAACTCTGTGACACATTTACAGTGCAAAGCTCTGCCATACTGAGGTGGCACCAAGTACTGCTCCAAGTTCCTCATTGCAACTACAGTTTTCTGCAACACATAAATACCTCTTTCCTCCCCTGTGAGCCACTTTTCACCCTTTGCTGGTTTTTCCCACATTGTTTGAACAAGTGGATCCTGGGCACTGACTCAGCAGGGCTCTGACTCTTGGCACTGCTTGGTAGACGGGCGCAAAGAGCCATCTCAGAGACATCATCTTTCTGGCCCTTAGCTGGGTGACTGCTTTTTTCTCTCTCTTTTTAAGAGGAGATCAAAGAGCAATAAAAAATTAATATTTTCACTTGTCTGTACTTATCCTTTGAATTATGTAAATACAGACTCATGAAAAGGAACAGCTGTTCTGCAATAATCCCTGTGATTTAATGCTGCTTCAATGTATCTTGACCCCTGGTGACACTCTCCTAAAGAGGGTTAGAACTACAAATTCTGCTTTGCAGAGCTGAAGAGGTAGAGGCTTATACTCTGGCAATGTGTTCTGCTCTATCAGCTCGCCTTAAAT
Organism: Chroicocephalus ridibundus; assembly: GCF_963924245.1. Classification (NCBI taxonomy): domain Eukaryota; kingdom Metazoa; phylum Chordata; class Aves; order Charadriiformes; family Laridae; genus Chroicocephalus; species Chroicocephalus ridibundus. The sequence continues at coordinate 204,431,637 of NC_086284.1, forward strand.
GTATGTGTCACCTATAGTATATCAGAGTCCCTCGCAACTCAATTTTCTTTCTCACCAGCACATGTTGAATGCTTTGCTGGAGTCAGGCCAGGAAGCTTTGCATCTTTTGTCTTGCAAAGCAAAGTTCTTCCCCAGTTCCTCTCCTGATGATCTGTGTCAGGCGTCATGAGGAGAGCAGACCTTACTTGTGAAAGTATGTGTTAGTCAACACGGCAACCTGCCAGGAGCCAGGGCTCGGTTGGGATGTCTCATTGAAAATTCAGTTTGAAAAAAATTGAAGTTCCGCTGCTTTGTGTTTGAAAAGACGCACTGCAAGTCATTTTCTTATTAAGAGTAATGTGTCTTATGGTTTCTAAATGTAGGTTAAGTGGTTTTTAGCCCTATGATTGGATTTACTACTTACATATGTTTTGAAAGGAAAAAAAAGAGGACTTAGTATTGAGGAGAATATAAAGCCGCACACTTCAGAGGCAAACGGGATCTGCCAGACTTGCCTTACGTGGACATGCACATGCTTGTCCTTTGGGGCACAAAAAGATTTTTACAGAGCAACCTTAAACATAAGTTGGCTGAGGGTCATATTGTATGTGTCTATGTAAACCAGAGAGTGGGTATGTGCAGTCCTGACAAATGCTTCAATAACCTGAGCTCTCCTTACCAGACCTTTGTGAAGTGATGTGACTGGCTTTTTTTTGTACTTCTGTCTCATCTTCTAAATTGTACATTTGCATATCTGTCAAGTCCGGTATAGAATGGCTGAATATCATATATATTTATCGTACTGTTTAGAACACATGAATTATACCATACCTGTGAATCTATATGTGTTCATTTATGTAAATGTGAATAAACCCCAGGTGATTTCATAATACAAAGATGTGCAAACCATTCCTAATACTTATCCGTAAATCCTGAGCATGCCAGCTGAAATGTCTCTCTGCCAGTCCCCTTCTGGGTCTTTTCCAACCCAGCTCCTGCCACTGACTTCTACTTTCTGTTTCCAGCAGCATCGCTGCCAGGCTCACAGTCAAGGGCACTGAATCTGTGCTTTCTCCGTCAGCTCCCTCTGGGGTGCTGTGTCGTCCCCCCTTCTCCCTGCCAATGTCCCTGCCAGCCAGGCACACAGCTTGGGCATCACTTGCCTCTTTGCCTTATTCCTGGGTCCTCACACTCAGGCTCTGCCCAAATCTCGTAGGGTATATCTGCGTAGCACAGCCCCCCCCCCGCCCACCCGGGGTATCCCCTGGGGCAGCCACTGCCATACGCTTCCCCATGGCACCGCTGGCTGCGATCCCACACTGCTTGGGCTTCTCCACATGACTCAGCACGGGTCATCTCCCAGCCCAGCACATTAACCTTGTCACTCTCCTTATGTCTCCCACTCAATTCCCTTCTTATCACCTTAAATAGGAGCTCCTTGCCCCTGCTTTCAAAGCCCGTTTGCAGACAGAAGCCTCTTATTCAGCATTGAGATATTGGCTAATCATCGCCACCTTAGTCTTCTGCTTGTTACGTTTTCAAACAAGACCCTTTCATCCTATTGACATCCTGATTTTCCTACTTTGCATTGCTTTTAACCTTTTCCAGTTTCCCTATGCCTACAAAAGGCACTAACAGTGGTTGGGGTGGTGGTGTCAGCCCAGACCACCTACTTATATTGTACCTAGATCCAGCCTTGCCTTCCATTTGTAGAACAGCATTTGTCCGCTGCTCCCGGCTGGGCCTCCAAGCTGCTAGAAAATGTGCAAAAGAGAGAGGAAAAAAATGTATAAATGATTTAGTGTATGGTCCTCTTCAAGGCTTCCTCAGATCTTGAAAGATCCAGTCCTCCCTTGTATCTCTCTGCCTCCTTGCTGACGTCTCTGCCTGAAAGTTTATGAGACGGGAAGAAAAGCTCAACTTTTAAAAAATAAATTTCTCCCAAGAAACTCTTGCAAAACAAACTCTCTGGCAGCTAAACCCAGAATCAACACCTTGACAAACTTATTTCTTTGCTCTTACTGAGTTCCTTCTCCACGACTGAAAAAGTGTATTTTTTATAGAGTGCCTGGGGCAAACCAAGGCCAACATTTACTATATACTTATGATGTATATATGATGATTTTCTTGGACCTGTCTTATAAATGAGAGCCTGAGTGATTAAAACTACAGTCACCCAAAGCAACTGACAGGCTCCAATCTTGCAATGGCATAAATGTGTGTACATCTACGGGATCTTGAGAGAAGAGACGAAATTAATCTCCTATTATGCTCATTTTGTTTTCTAGGCTGAACAGAAGTGCTTTCTCTGTGATTCCAGATACCCATATAATCCCTATACGCAGCACAACAGTCACATGATTGAAAATGTTATTACAACTTTTGAGCCTGATAGGAAAAAAAAGTGGTGGCAGTCTGAAAATGGTAAGTTTATTTGAGAAAATATTACTGTAAAATGTTACTGTGAGATTTATTTATGTAACTGGGTTTCATCACGTTGCCTTCATGAAGAGATGAGACCAAACCACATCCATTCTTTGATTCAGTAATACTGAGTGATTTAAACCTATTTGTGTGTCACAATATAGGATTTTAGAAATTCTGTTTTTCTACAGACAGATTTTAAGCACAGTATCTCCAAGAGCTGGCTAGAAGACCCACAGCAGTGCTGTGTTATGCACAGTGGCCACATATTTTTCACAGAGTGTCTGCTTTTCAGGCAAATGTTGTTTGTGGCAAAAGGAACACTTGCCTACAGATATGTAATGACAGAGTGTGTAAAACACAAATATCCATTAAAAAAAAATAGTGCTTGCAGTGTAAAGCACCAGTACTTTAAGAAATAATTAAATGAAGCCTGGCTATCAACACCCTTATTGCCACCTGTTAATTTTGTCCCACGCTTCTTTGTAGTAGTTCTTCACCGATAATTTATATATCCTTACAGCTTCTCTGTGAAGTCTCAGTGACATGCGGCATTGCCGGTGCCAGTGCCAGAAAGGCAGAGCATCACGTTGCCCCCGAGAGAGTGATCCAGCCACACTCTGGGTTTGTGCACAGGGGATGCCCTAAAGAACCTAGCTGCTGTGCTGGAAAAGGCATCTTTAAATTCCCTATGGAAGAGCTGTCTCAGCAACCCCTCCAATGTGCATGTTGTGCTCCTCACTTTGTTTTCATTCTCTTTTCAGGCATTGACCATGTCAGCATTAGGTTGGACCTAGAAACTTTATTCCAGTTCAGCCATCTTATCCTGACTTTTAAGGTACATCTTTTACCAGAGCTTTTATGTAATGTTATACACTAATTACTTAACCACAGGAATAAATTGCTTAGAGATGCAGTGACAGCTCCATCTTCAGAGGTTTGTAAGAACAGGTTAGATAAACACCTGTCAAGTATGGTTAAGTTATAGTTGATCCTGCCTTAGGGGAGGAGGATAGACTGAATAGCTTCCTATGCATGTGCCTTCTGGTCCTATTTTCTATAAATCTGAGAACTAAAGCTGAAAAAAAATTAAATTGCAAAATTAAGCCCTAAAAATTTAGGACACCTCTGAACTGCAGTTGCTTTTTCAAATTTAGTTCAGCCTTCTCATGCATATCTGTTATGATCCGGATGGTTACAAATTTTATTTTCTATAAGATTCCTACAATGTTACGATAAACTTCCTTACTTAGAAAGTAATCTTGTATCTATATGGAAGGTTACCCTTCCCTTTTGCTAGAAAGTGGTTTGAATGAAGAACCCAGCTTTTTCAGAGAATCATGTAACCAGCACAGTAGCCCTGTAGTGAGCCTGCAAGATCCCAAACACAGAATTTTAACTGCCAGCTGTTGGCATCCCCCAAACAAGAATGTCAATACAACAACCCGTGAAATATCAACACCTGGTTGAGGAATTCTTGAAATAATGTTTCTTGCAGACATTTCGGCCTGCAGCAATGCTGGTTGAGCGCTCCACCGACTTTGGTCAGACCTGGAAAGCATTTAGATATTTTGCACAGGACTGTGCAGCCTCTTTTCCCAACATCTCTTCTCATCCAGCAAAAGGTGTGGGAGATGTCATTTGTGATTCAAGATATTCAGACATCGAGCCCTCCACTGAAGGCGAGGTATTGCCAAGTGTCCATGTTTGTATGAGTTCAGATCATATGTGGCTATTTTTCTGGACCTGAAGGTCTGTCTTCTGTATCCATCAGATCCACTTCTACAGATTCTGAGACATGAAGTGCTATTGACTTTACTGAAGAGGGAAAGACAACCACTGTGTTTTACCCTCCATTTCACATCCAAATGAATTCATAAAACAACTTGGACAAAACCTTCTAGTGCTCTTTCCTTGTTTTCAAATTCATATGGAGGTCACCCTTATGAGAGATCTTGACACCCCATCAGCCGCTACTGTTAAAGGCAGGGGCCTGTCCTTTGATCCCTTTGGTGGGTGCTGGTCCCATCTCATCATCACACTAGGGCATTGCTTTTCCTTCCTCCTGACACATCAATCCACCTAAAGGACTTTTTGCCTTGCTCAGCCAAGGCCAGGCTGAAAGGGTGAGAGCACTTGCTGAATCAGAGCCACAGCCTTGTGTTTTTTCTTTTATGGGATCAGTAAAGTGGCATTAGTAACTAATGGTATCATGTAACAGTCTTTATATCCAAAAAGAATAGCTTCGGCAATCTATAGAGCTGTATTAATTTGTTTTGCAGGTTGTTTTAAAAGCTTTGGATCCCAGCTTTGAAATAGAAAATCCATACGTGCCATATATCCAAGGTATGGATAGTACAGGTTTTCTCCAGAGATATTTTGTTTGTGTGGCTTATTTTGTATACTGAAAGGGTGAAAAGCTCAGCTGGTGTAAGTCAATGATGTTGAAAATTAGGTACCAAAACCAAAAGAGTGTAGGGAGACATCTGTATTAATAAATAAAATGCGTCAATCTTATTCTCTAGCCCTGAGGGCAAATGGCACAGCTCCGCAGAGTTCATGCGTGCAGCTGAACTATCTTTCTTTCTGGGATCAAGTGGCCCAATCCACACTGCCTTTTGGGAGCAGTCCCAGAGATGTACATGAACCAATGAAGGCAGTGACTGGCAAAATACAGGTTGGCCCCAGCCAGAGGGGTACCAAGGAGAGTGCTAACACTTATACAGCTGTGTGCCAGGAGTGGGTCCATGCCCTGGCACTGTGTGGGTTACTGGTCTCGGCCAATATCAAATCATTTTAACTAATTCTTCAGTATGGGGAAATTCTTGGATGACTGATCCAAGCTGAAGATTTGACCTTGTTCATTTTCAAGTGAACTTGGACTCTTGATTTCTTTTCTTTCCTTCCAGAGCTCATTACATTGACAAACTTAAGGATCAATTTTACTAAACTCCACACCCTTGGGGATGCTCTGCTTGGAAGAAGGCACAGTGATCCCCTTGAGAAGTACTACTACGCTGTCTATGAGATGGTTGTGCGGGGCAGCTGCTTTTGCAATGGCCACGCCAGTCAGTGTGATCCAGTACAGAATCTGCGGGGAGATGTGTTCCATCAGTCTGGCATGGTGTGTCATTTATGCTGTCAATACAGCTTCTTCCTTTAAAATCCTGGGCTGGATTGCTCAGAAGCTGTCTCTTTGTTGGCACTAGTGTGTTTCAAAAGCAACTGAGACAAGACGTTGATAATAGCAGCAAAATACCGGAGCTGTAATGGTGCAAATGTAATGCAGTAAGTGGCCTGTGGTGTGTGCAGACTTGAATGGCCACTTGTTGGGTGCATTCCACACTCCAGCTGGGCTCCGGGCTCTGCAGCAGGAGAGGAGGCATTGGCACAAAGAATAGCTGATAATGCAAAGCTAACCCATGAAAAATGGATTATTAAAAAATTCAGGAACATGATCGCGAATTCTTTCCCTCTGGGAACAAGTGGTTTTGTCTACTGGAAAATATGTATTTCTATATAGACACATGTAGGGAGAGAGAGAGAATTTAGAAGGTTGAAGTCTCGTTTGATATCTCTAGAAGTATTTTTTTCTAAATATTGCTTAATGGCTTTAAAACTATTTGGTTAAAGTTTGCAGCTATTCTCCAGAGCTTTTACTCAAATAACTGAGAATTATGTCAGCTGAGGGAGCCAAAGAGCTTTGAATTTTCCTGATCTTGCTGGCATACCTCTCCTCTCCTCTCCTCTCCTCTCCTCTCCTCTCCTCTCCTCTCCTCTCCTCTCCTCTCCTCTCCTCTCCTCTCCTCTCCTCTCCTCTCCTCTCCTCTCCTCTCCTCTCCTCTCCTCTCCTCTCCTCTCCTCTCCTCTCCTCTCCTCTCCTCTCCTCTCCTCTCCTCATGTTGCAGGTCCACGGGAGATGTATCTGCCACCATAACACTGAGGGTTTGTCTTGTGAAAGATGTAAAGATTTCTACAATGATGCTCCCTGGAGGCCAGCTGAAGGGACACAACATAATGCTTGCAAACGTAACTCAAACATATTATTTTCCTTTCTAGTAGCTGGGGGGTGGGTGTAGCACAATCCCAGCCCAGTGCATAATGGGTTGGCCAGGTTTCTGGGAGGGAGACTTTTCCATGCCTCATCTAGAAAAACAGATGGATTCCTGTATCCATCAGCACTGTGTTACCCTAAAAGAAGGAGAGCTGTTTCATGTTCTTATTTTTCATAAAGAGAAAAAGCCAATAAAGAGAGGAAAAAGCAACTAATGCAAAAAAGATCATTTGTTGGTTTGCATAGGGTCTTTCTTGTGAATGAAACAAGAATTTGGACAAGGCTAAATTATTTATTTCCATGATAATGAGTAATATAGGATATACAAGAATAATACATTAGGATCTGTAGCAAATATTGAGCTAGATCTTTGTTCAGTGGAGCAGTTCCCCACTGTATATCAGGCCTACTCACCCGCATAGGTACTTTTTCAAGTGTAGGGCCCAGCTCTGTTGTAGGTCTCTGATGTTGCCCCCCAGCTGTAAAGCACAAGGCCTGGGGAGGTGTAATCTTTATGGGGCACTGAAATGATACAAGTAACAAGTAACCCTGTGTTAACAATAGACAGTAATGGTGACATGACCACAATAATAGCTGTTGTGGTGTGAAATATCCCACTGTTTTGTTTTGTTTCAGGGTGTAACTGCAATGGCCATTCTGTCAGATGCCACTTTGACATGGCCGTGTACCAGGCCAGTGGTGGTGTCAGCGGTGGTGTTTGTGAGGACTGCCAGGACAACACCACGGGGCAACACTGTGACCAGTGCAAACGTTTCTTTTACCAGGATCCACTCAAAGTCATCTCAGACCCTCAGGCGTGCCTCCGTAAGCTTCCCTGTTTTACCTTCTGTAAGAATGACTCGAAACAGGGAGGTTCTGGTCTTCTTTGCTCTTAACCCTATGGCATCCCCATACTTAAACGTTCATATGGTTGTAAAAATGTTACTAAACCTATAACACCCAAATTGCCTTATAAAGTAGCTGCATGACAGCATCCTTGAAGCAGCATTGCAAAAGGGCTGCATATTCCAACTCATTGCTAAACTGAGTTTAGAAATCCAGCAGGGCTATCATCTTTCTTGAACAACATCAATGTAAATACGAATAGCAGTAGCGCTGTTGCTTCTGTGATTACAGAAGAGGTGCAAAATGGTGGGAGGAGTAATAGCTTGGGCTAGGCACCTGCCATACGCAAGAAAAACAGTCTTTCAGGCATAAAAGCCCTTCTTCTGAAAGATGAGCTAAATTCAGTATTAATATAGGATGAGAAAAATGCTCCGAGTATAATTTAATTGTAGTAATTGATTGGCGTAAAAAGTCCTTAAGGACCCCAGGGGTGATTTCCCAGGGGAGTGGTGTGGTAGATTTCTGCTCTGCTGTGAGAAATAGGTAGTGCCTTAGGAAATAACGGAATGCATCATGAAGGCAGTGTCCTTTGCTGAATCCATTGCTTCCAGTAAATAATTCAGCCAACTCAGACCAGCTCTGGGGAGGTGGCTTATGTGTGGTATCCCTGCAACCCTACAGCTTTCGTGAGAGCATCCCCAAAAGTATGGGCTCCACTCTCCCCCAGGTGCTCTGAAAAGGGTAGGGAGTAAATGAGTGATGCCTATTTCTACCCAAAGCAAAGGCTGTATTTCTGCCAAAGTGAAGACTGTAACTCTCCTCCAGAGAAAATCAGATCTTGGAATCATTCTCATAATATTTCTTACCAGTGGCTGTGCGTTAACTGTAAAGCATCCAACACAGTGAGCATGGATGAACTTCTCTAATCTTTGCAAGAATCCTGAATTTGTGCCTACTATAATTGTGTTTTCATGCTTATATCTAAATGTGCTTTTTTATGTTTCTCCTTGACCATGCCTGTAGCCTGCAACTGTGACCCAGAAGGTACGTTGCACAATGGCATGTGCGAGAGCCGCACAGATCCTGCTCTGGGAATGGTCGCGGGCCGGTGCCCTTGCAAGGAGAACGTGGAGGGTGTCCGCTGTGACAAGTGCAGGGCAAACTACTACGGGCTGAGTGGCAGTGACCCTCTGGGCTGCCAGCGTATGTAAACCACCTCTTTTATTCTTGTTTCCAAAGCATTTTTAAGAGGTTAAGATAACTGAATGCACAGATGCACACATTAATGCACTACCTGCTTCACAAAATGCCCAGTTGCCTACTATAATTTAATGTCAATGTAATTTAACGTTCCTGGTGCAGCATCTGAGATGAAAAGATGCAAAATCACTTGCAGAATACATAGTATACTATAAGGGATCAGGCTGTTGTTAATAGAAGGATCGTTAAATATGCAATTTAATCGAAAAAGGAGATTAAAACCCATGAAAATTATTTTAGCATCAAAATCAGCATAAGGGTGAATGAAAAGCCACAGATGGGCTGTTAGGATAGTTGGACTCTGCACTGCACAGTGCAGTGTCGAAATGGCAGGAGCTGCTGCCTTGCCATGAGATCTTCCAGGCAGCTGCTCCCCCGAGAGAGGGTCACTGAAAAACACATCCCACCCCTACCTAGACGCACTGTGGGTTTGTGAGCACGTTATGCCCACAGCATGGTACTCAGCAACACGCCAGGACTGTGCAGTGTGGTTCAGCACACGGCAAACCACCACGCTGGAATTCTACCAGTGCCCCTGCTCCCCCTGGAGAGGGTACCCACTGAGGAAATGGTTCATTCCCCAAGGGCAGCCCGAGGGCTGCAGGGTGGCAGGGCATGTCCATCTGCAGAGCATCCGTCTGGAGGATGGAGACTGCCTGTCATGCTGCTGTCACATCTAAAGCAAACGTCAGTCCTGCTGCCGTCACTGGGGCCTGCAGGGGTAACCGCACATTTCTCTCCCCACAGCCTGCAACTGTGATCCCTCCGGCAGTTTGCCCTTCTCCGTCTGTGATCCTGCTACGGGAGAGTGCCTCTGCCAGCGGTTCGCCACAGGGCGACGCTGTGAAAAATGCATCGTACGTACTCAGTTTTTTGTTATTACTTGTGCATGTGGTTTTAGAAGTCTCCTCTCCCATCTCCCACCTTTTCATTGCCAGAAAAGTAAACAATGAGTCAAAATTCAAAAAAGTTTTACAGCTATATGTTCCTGTTTTGCATTGAAACATCTGGTTCTTTTTTACTGCGTGCAAACATTTGTGCAATCAAACTGAACTAGGAGGAGCACTCCCAGGAAGGAAAGGAAATGCAAAATCATGTCCTCAAGTCATGTTTGCTGTTTACAGAGCAACTTGCTTGCACAAATGGTGAAATATCTGGCTCTTTTTGCAGTGGCTGAGCACCCATGCAATCTGGTAAGAGAAGCAATCTCCCATGGCCAAGCACAGACAGCAGCACAGTAGTGCTCCAGAGCATCGTTCATCCAGGGGAATAAGTTCTGTTGCGCTTTACGTAAGAAAATATTTTCTGTAAAAAATCTTTCACTTTCTTTTTATCCCAGGTAGGATACTGGGGTCTTGGCAGCAGCTTGTATGGCTGTTCTCCATGTGACTGTGATATTGGTGGATCCCACAATAACTTGTAAGTTAATGTTCTTCAAGTTCTTTCTTGGTTTTAACTTTTATAAACTCCTGAGCTAAATTTCCTGATTAGGTTAATAGAGTCTCAGTGCAAATGGGAAAATAGATTGTAGACGTAATTTTGTCATATACAAACAGTGTAAAGTCAGGTTGGGATCTTAGAAATTTATTTGTCATAAGGTGATTTACCTTTTTCCTTTGAAGTCAACTTTGAATCAGCTAGAGTCAAGATTTGTTTAATATAAAATATAAACCGCATGCCATGAGAGAACCAGAGGCCCTAATATTAATAGAAATCAGAAGTAAGTCAGAGGTGACATTTTTAACTTAGCTTCCTATATCTACTTTAAAAGCTAGAAATAGCTCAAATGTTTTCTGACGTACTGGTTCCTATTCAAAATATATAATTTTAGAAGCCAGTTTGGTTTCAGTTGGGCTCCTCCAGGAGTTGATTGGGGAGGGGTCTTCGCTACTGCTGTTAGACTTCAGACATAGGAACACATAGTCCAATGCTGTAGAGCAGCTCCTTGTGAGCAAGTAAATCAAAGCTAGTAATCATCTGATGTGTTAAGTAAGAGCATAAGTATATGAAAACTACCATATCATGTCAGATCAAAGGTCCTTCTGATCTCATGTCTGCCTCCAAAATTTCAGGTGATAGATGCTTAAGGATTGTGATAGATACAGTAATAGATATAGAAGCAGATACAAGAAGCGGATACAGGAATAGATAGTAATGTATGCTCAGGAAACAAAAGGATCTGTGCTTCAGGTATGGAATGCACAGAGAAAGACAAAGCATGTCATGTCTTCTAAGTGATGAAAAAGTAGCAATGAATAAATCCAGCATCAGAAATAGCGCGGTGGGTGGTAGGATGAAGTTTAATAGAGGAGGCAATCTGAAGCAAATCTGAAACAAGGGTGGAGCTGAGCTGCTCTTGTGCTGTGAGGACCCAGCCATGCTGCACTCTGATGTCCTCCCTTTACCAACTCTTACCCTAGGTGCTCACTGAAGGATGGGCAGTGCAAGTGTCTTCCCAACATCGTGAGCCGCCAGTGTAATGAGCCAGCCCTAGGCTACTTCTTTTTACCCCTGGATTATTATATTTATGAAGCTGAGTATGCAAAGCCCCTTTCTGGCTCTGCACCCTTGGTACGTAGTTGGCTTTTTAGGTGTCATACTAAGAGGGGACCCATGCGGTAGTGGCACAGGAGTCAAGGCTCCCTTGCCAAGCCCTTCCTCAGGGAGCAGCCGGAGTGGCTCTTTAGCAGGAAGATACAAAGCAAGTCCCTTGACCGTCCTTGGTTCATGTGTGTTCTTCATGGACATGACTATCCCATAACTGTGGCGGTTAACCAAGGGTTAACGAAGGGCATGGTGTGACCTGCAAAACTGTCCTTGCTGCTGCTCAAGAGTGGTCTGGTCTAGCATTAATTAGATAAATTAATTTCATTATTTAAATTAGAGGAAAATATTTGAGTTGCCAACAGCTATCATGAACTGTGATATTTCTGGGAATCTCCAACGGGGAAGTATCAAATTCCTCTCTGCTCTGTTGGACTCATTCTTACTGCCTTATATAATGGCACTGATTGTAGCCCAATTTCCTCAACAATTTGGCATCCGTCTGTAATGTTTTTAGAAAAATTAATTTTTATTTATTCCCTCCCACCCCCCAACATGGGGGTCGTTGTTCCGTATGCAGAGTACAAGTCTGGAATGCATCCCTTCCGCTCCCTATGTTTTTACTAACATTTCTTCTCCGATGTGTTGTCCTGAAGCTATAGAGAAGGAATAATAAAAAAATGTTTATTTGCAGGTCACATCCGCAAATATTTAGCTATAATCACAACCAGTAATCGTCCTACAGTGCAATAATTAAATGGAAAACAGATGTCTGGGACATAGCTTATGGGAGGAAGTGCAAGTTAATTTTAAGGGAGTGAGGGAAAAGGGTTTCCAGCGGCTGCTGGGCCATAGTTTACAGTTTCATCCATCAGAGAATAGAGCTTAGTTTAAGAATGTGGATTTTCATTTAGCTGCTTACCTACCCTTCAAAATTGTTGAGACAGTGCTGCCCCTCTCTCATTACTTCATAGGTTAAACCAAGCACTCTTCCAAGGTGTGACATTTACTTCCAGAAGCAAGGCTATGAGTTCATGATTGAAAATGGAAAGATTGTGTTAAACAGGAGCAAGAAACGAGGTGTAAGAAAATCTGGACTGGAACAGGTAAATTGGTACTCGAATAGTTACTTGAGATTACACCGGATACTAAAATTCTATTTTGTACCAGGGGACAAGGAAGTGTCTGAGCACGTGGGATTCGCAGTCCTAGACATTACAATTTTGACACAAATGAAATAAATTGTTTTGGTACGCAGTTGGGCCAGACATTTTGTTATGCACACCAACAGGTTTGCTCTATGTCCAGTGCCGTTGTAGACTTGGGTTCAATTAATTGTTCAGAAGAGCCCCCACGAAAGAGAAAATCTTTTTGTTTTGTTTTGTTTGCAAGACATTTCCAACATTTTCCATTTTCCAACAAGTTTACTAAGACATTAATATGGTACCTACTGCATTTAAATGCTGTCGGCTTTGACATTGTAAGTATTGATATTTATTTATTCAGCTTATAATGAAAAGTCCAGCCATGTATGAAATCAAGTTTAATCTGTTTAATGTTTGTAATATGAATGCTTGGAGAAGCCAAATATACAGAAATGGATGGGTTATTCTAGTCCCTCTCGTTGCTGTTGTTGCAAAGCTATAGGAAGCTTTTCTTTATATGTGACTCTAAACATCCTACGTTTGGGATAGTTCTTAGAGATTGTCAGTCTCAAGCTTGTTCAGAAAATGAGGCTGACTGATGACCGAAATAAGTAAACAACATGGCAAAAATATTTCCTTTCTTTTTTCTGAGTTTGTTTTTTTTGTAATTTGACTCTGTGTGTTGTTGAAAATGTCAATATGTCTTTGTAGGGTGTGATGCAGTTTGGACAGGACTCGGCTGTGGCGGTGGTTTTCAGGCAGCCCAGCACTGGTCGGTCTGTCACATGGACGGGACCCGGCTTTGCCCGTGTTCCTAGTGGAGCTGGGCTGAGATTTGCTATCAACAACATTCCCTTTGCTATGGACTTTGATATCACGATTCGTTATGAGCCTGAGGTACTTGTGATATCTTATGTGTCTTGTGATGTTCTGATAGATGCGCGGTCCATTTTGTCAATAATAGGATGCATCAACTTGTCCCACTCTTTATATTTAAAATTAAAATTCTTTGCCTGTTCATCCATATCAAGCAAGTGACATGCCCTCCATGGATCCCCTTAACCCTTTCCACTCAAATCTGAAAAATCAGCACTACAAGTGTTTTCTAAACATCAGCCAAGAATTTGTCTTCTGGAGTTCCTCTTTTGGTACCTTTGCTTGGACTGTTTGCAGTGCAATCAGACTCATGCAAAATGCAGCTGCTTTTAGATGGACATACTGTATTTCTAGCTGGGATTTTCTAGGCAGGAAAATGTGCACAGGCAGGAGTGATCAGAGTAGATATTTATCCAGGGCTTTTGCAGACATCCAGCTTCCCAGTTGCTCCATCTGGGCTCTGACATGTGTGAAAATTGTAGGAAAATAGCCAAAATCTTATTTTTTGCCTGGACAAAATTTCTCAATGATGAAGACATGTCTAGGGAAATCTGTTAACCCAAATCTGATTAAACCTAAGTCCACACCCACGTCTTCAAAAACGCAGGCATGTGTTTTGTCGGTACCAGTATTTGTACATGCCTTGCTCTTTCACTTTGCAGGTTCCTGGGACAATCCCACCACTCGAGATCCTCCTTCTGTCTATTGTATTGTGTTCTCTTACTGTCATTTGAAGGCAAACAAAACTCCTAGTGTCTTAAAACATGAGAACAATTTCGCAGTGGGCTGGTTTGATGTATTTTTTTCCTTCTAAGGATTAAACAGTTGAATTTTAAAGACTTTTGTTACAAAGTATTTTATGTTTGTTATTCCTCATTAGACGTGAGAGGAGGCAGATAATGAAGGATATCTCCAGGACAACACTGTGCTAAGAAAGGAAACAACTCCAATGACTTTAACAGAGCAGTTTCCATTTGCATCAGCTGAGGTCCCATTTCCATCTCCGCTATTCAATTAGCCATTGCAAATACAATGCATTTTTCACAAGTAACATTATTTTTTTTAGTCCTGTAAAGAACAAAGACAAAATCTGTTTTGTCACTGCAGTGTGCAATCATTCAGATGGCTTTTGTTAACCTTGGCAAAGAGAAAGTGGTTTTTTCAGATATGAAAAATGACCATAAATTTTGTCTTTTGTTTATAGTCCTTGGAAGACTGGCTGGCAAGTGTTGCTGTCCAGCCCAGTGGTATTTTGTCAAGTCAACGCTGCAAAAACAAGGGCCTTTCACAGGAGCCACATGCGTTGCCTCTCCCAGCTACAAAGAGGTCTGACTATTCCTTTCCTTTCGCCTGTAGATTTTCTGTGTACAAATCTTTTACTGCAGCATTGCAGAGCAATAAATGTGTGGGAAAGTGGGAATATTAGAAACACATGTGTGGCCTTTCCTGTTGCTGTCACACCACAATACCACGTAGGCTCTAAGGAAGAGTCTGATGCTCCAGTCCTCAGCCTGGCAAAGGTTTGCCCAAGCCAGCAGAGCAGCCTGAGATCCTGCTGGGGTTAGTCATTGCTTTGGCAAAGATCCAACTGCAGCTATTTCAGTATAGAAAGGAAATACTGACTTAAAGTCACTGTTGTAGCCTATTTTCAAAACCAGCTTTTCAGCTTGAACCTATGTTCAAGGCCTCAAGTTGTGCCAGGGGAGGTTTAGACTGGATATTAGGAAAAAATTTTACACTGAAAGGGTTATCAAGCATTGGAACAGGCTGCCCAGGGAAGTGGTTGAGTCACCATCCCTGGAGGTATTTAAAAGATGGGTAGACACAGCACTTAGAGATATGATTTAGGGATGGTTCTTGTCAGAGTTAGGTTGATGGTTAGACTAGATGATCTGAAAGGTCCCCTCCAACCTAGGCGATTCTATGATTCTATGTAAAGAATAGAGAGGAGCCAAGAGGGTGTGACCGAAGTCTTAATCAAACAGGGACAGGAAAGGACAAATATGAACAATGAGTTGCAAACTCCTTTGCTTGAAGTACTAAAACCTGCCATTTTCAGTTTAATCTCACCAGGTTTAAATTGTGCTTGGTGAATCATCCAGGCAGAAGTCCTGCAGCTTTCCCAAAGCCCTGCAAGCAGCAGGGCTGGGGTGTGCTCCCCGCAGCAGCAGGGCTTGCTTGGGGCTGCAGGCATTACGATGCAGGCACAGAGGGGAGGGAGAGCTCACAGCAACCTGTAAACTACCCTTGTCCTGACTCATGGATATAACTGTGCTTTATTTCTGCTAAACAGGATTGCACTTCTGCAAACTCCAGCCTGCCTGGAGCCGGGAACAGAATATTCTGTGGATGTGTATTTTTCTCAGCCCTCTGCCTCTGATCCAAAGGTGAAATCGTTCATCTTGATTGACTCAGTGAGTAGTTCTGTCACAATTCCCTTGAGGCTGTATTTATACCAGGGTGATTTTTTTTACACAGACTTACTCAAAATATTTTAAAATCATTTATAGCATGTTTTAGTGGAAATTCAGGGAAGTGCGCTTCTGCTTACCTCTGTTGTCACTGTGTTTGCATGTTTTTGTATGTAGACACAGTTGTATCTGTTTTAATTTTCATAGAGCAATACTGTAATATTTCATCAAGTCATACTTGTTGCATATGTTAATAGTCAGAGTACGTATTTCTGTCTGTTGCTCATTTATTCTGAGCACACTCCACACATGCTGACAGGATGCTGTGATTAGGGATATAAACTCATGCAGTTCTTCATCACTTAGGTTTTTTAAAAATCTGCATATTTGTTTGAATCTAATTAAAAAATCATGGATATATTTAAAGATGATTTTGGAGAAGTAAAATTAGTTCTGTACTTTCCCGGGAATCAGGTCCAGACATTTCCCAACTTTCCACCAAGTCAGGAATAGAGTGTTAGTTTTGGGTCCTTCTCTTGAGAAAAATATTTTTAAGTCCATTCCTCTAATTACTTCTGTAGAACTGGACCTGACAGGGGCTGGCCATACTTGGACATGGAACCTTCAGCTGATTTTTCTTTATCTTGGTAGTACAAGTAAAAATTTTGGCCAGATGCTGCTTTTGGAGTCATCAACACAGCACCTCTTAGAAGCAAAACCAGTTCTGAGCATATATCTGAGGTCTTATTATAATCTGACCTTTTTATACATAGTCTCTTTTATTTGAAGAACTTGGGGAATGTCTAGACCTTCAGAATAAATGTGAATTTAGATGACCGAGCAGCACAACAGCAGATTTGGAAACATGGTGCTCCAGGCCTCTGTCCTTGCAATGCGGAGCACAGTAAGAGAATGTGGGAAATTCTGGTTTTCAGTATATCTAAGCAAAAATATTTTCTTTTCCCTCTTAACGCCAAAGCTTGGACTTATTCCCAGAATCGGCTCTGTGGAGAACTTATGCAGTGAAAAGGATTTAGATGAGTACCAGAAGTATCACTGTATTGAAATTGCATCAGAAGTTGGACCTCACGTCCTGCCCGAAGCATGCACACGACTCATAGTGAGCATGTCAGCCCGTATTCACAACGGTGCCGTGGGTAAGAAGCAACCTGCACAGGCAGCTCTTTTGGGCAGTTACTGCTTTTTCCCTTGAGTTTGTAGGATATGTTGACTGGAGAGCTCTCAGCCCATGGGCATGTATGTAAGTGAAGCCAATCAGCACGTGGTATGTATGGACATGAAGCATAAGTCCCACTGAACTCTGAGTGTGCTGCAAACACCTTTTGGTGGCATGGCTCTCAGAGCCCATCACACCTGAGAACTTCATGGAGCAGTGTGACAGGGACCATGGCAGTGCTTGTGTGTTTTCTGGAGAGCATTTCAATCAGATGCAGCTTCACTAGATAGCCAAAGCAGTTTTTGGCCTAGTTTTCTGGCTGCTGTAAAATGACAGAGGAGTTTTTGAGCCCTCTCCCTGGATGCTGCAGGCCAGCTGGATGCCCTGGTAGGACTCCAGGCATGATGGTACCACAAGCTGATGTGCTGGAAGACATTCACCAAGAAAACCTCAGTGGTGTCCCAGCAAGAGGGCAGTGGCAGGTGGGGTTTGAAGCCCTAGGCAGTCTCCTGGACCCGCCATGGAAAGGGCAGCTGGGCTCAGTGTCTCAGGAAACTTCTTTGGTGTTGGGCCCAGAGAAATGGACCTTCTCTGCACTTCCAGTAACAAAAGGGGCCTTTCTGGACAACTTTGGTGGCCAGCTTATTTCAGCAAGCCTTGCCTCCAATGGACCTGAGAGCTTGGTTTGGGCTATTTTTAGAAGAACCAGTGCCACACACATCATGTGACATGGTCATGGCTATGCAGCCACAGACGCCCCTGAATTTAAGTTTGGGCTTTGCTGACTCCCCATTATCCCAGTTCCCATAGTGATAGGATTCTCCCAATGAAACATGGTACTTTGGCTTTCTAGCACTGGCATCTGAGCATCCTGGACAAGCATCCTCTGTGAGTTAGCAGACCAGCTTCACTCAACAAGTTAGTCCAAGCTGTCCAGAAAGCAGCAAACAATACACAGGTGCAGTCTGTCTAAGTACTGCTTGCAGGTTGTGTCCAGTGCTGAAGTTAGACATAGATTTATATCATAACCTTCTAGGCTTCAGGACTTCTGGATCTACATTTTGCTACGCCCTCTTCTGTCCTATCCCAAAAATGTGCTGAAGGCAGTGCCCTGAATGTGGCAGCTCCAACACCGAGACTGATACAGCATCACCATTGATGCTACATCATAAAATAACCCGAGTGGTTAGCGAACCCCTGATGAGAATAATGAAGCTCTTTCCTTCCTATTTTTAAGTGCGAAACCTGCAAGTTTACGAGAGCAGTCACGCTCCTTTATAACTAAACCTGTTTTGATTTTCTTTCCCCATGGCAGCGTGTAAGTGCAATCCCCAAGGGTCACTGAATGCCAGCTGCAGTAAACTGGGGGGTCAGTGTCAGTGCAAAGCCAATGTCGTGGGACGCTGCTGTGACACCTGCTCTGCGGGCAGCTACGGCTTTGGCTTCCATGGCTGCTACGGTGAGTACTTGGCAGCCAGCACCAGCACCAGTATCTGGCTCTTCATGCACACCCCAACTTTTTAGGTCTTTGAATCCACAATTATGTGTGAAGCAATACAAAAAATGTTTCCATAAATAACAAATTTTCCATCCCCGCTGCTTGCGCTGCCTTCAAGCAGTGTCAGCGATGAGCAGCTTTGGTGGGAATATGTTCAGGACGCAGCTTTGCTTTCATTGTTTTCCAGCATGCGAGTGTCACCCGCAAGGTTCGCTGAGCACGCTGTGTGACCAGGTGACGGGGCAGTGCTCCTGTCGCCGGGAGGTGGATGGTCAGCGCTGCAGCCGGTGTCTGGCTGGGTATTTTGGATTTCCCCACTGCCGTCCTTGCCCATGTAATGGCTATGCGGAGCTTTGCGACCCAGTGACCGGAGCGTGCCTGAACTGCCGCAAATTCACGGCTGGAAGCCACTGTGAAAGGCAAGTTGATGGGCAATGCTGCAAAGCTGACACAAATACTGGTGCTCTATGAAACGTGTGTCTAGATGGGGGGCCACCTACATCCCCATGAATGCATCAATGACCTTAACTGGAAACACATACCTAAACCCAGGATTAAACTGGGCGCAGATGCTGAATGGCAGGTACCTATTTGTTCAGCAAATGCATGTGGGGAAGGTGCGTGTAATGCCTTTGGGAGGACTGCAGGCAAGGCATGCACACAGCACTGCAGCGGGCTCCCCGCAAGAGGACATTTGAGACGTGAGTGCCATGGCACCATCTGCTTGGAGACATGTGCAAAGCACTGCACGTGAGATACACTGACTCCTGTCAGCTTTTAAATTGACAAGAGGCTAACCTTGTGCTGAATACTCATTTTTAATACCTGCAATTATCTCTGAGGTTCTTGAATAAACATGCCCTGTTCGGTGGTTCATGTTACTTCCATATGACCAGCAAATGACTTTTCCCACGTGTTCCAGCTCCGTTGAAAACAGTGCTCCTCTTTTTTATTCTATGTACTGGTAGCAGTGTCAGAGTTCAACACGGATGTCAGAATTAAATTCATTAGCTGTTTAGTTTAGTTTGGCTGGATTGTACCTTGTCATTCACTTTTAAGAGGATTTCCCCATGAAACCTATTGAACTTATCTTGCATTGCTTTTGGACAATACAGCCTTTGGCTACTGTGCTTGTAGGTGGCAAATAGATTAAAAATGGGAGACTGAAATACTTGTTGCCCTCTGCCTCTGCAGGAGCTCCAGACCCCAGGGTGAGGATAATCAAATAGCCAAGACTTTTAGTCTGCTTGTATACATAGAGAATTGTGTTCCCATGTGCCATAGTAAAGCAGATCAAAGACTGAGGATGCTTCAGAAGCCGCTGTATTGCTGCAGCTGTGGGGCCACAGGGGGCTGGGACAGGGAGGCAGTGGTGGGCAGGGTGATGATGGTGGGTGGACCCCCAAGGAGCCTCCAAAACCTGCTGCCTGCCTGGGTAACAGCATAGCCACCACTGTCTTGAAACAGCCATCACCTTGTCACCCCAGGTTCGCAGAACGTGTCAGACAGAGTACGTCTGATTTTAATACATATGCTGCATCTAAAACATGCAATATTTTCTGAGTGCTTTGAATGAATTGTTGCTTTTTTGCACATGCCAGGACTTTATAATGTCATGCCAATCACTCTCGGGGTGTGTGTGTATGAAACTAGTCGAATATATGCGGTGATAGGCGAATATGCAGAATTTTTACATGGCACCTTTTAGCTGCCTGGGCAGAGCATGTGTGGTATGTCATACGTATATATTATCATTTAGATTAAAATTGTTCCAGGGTAGGTGAAAGTCTTCAGAAATATTCCTTGAAAAAAAAAACTGTTTTTTTTCTTTTTCTCCAGATTTTGGGAACTCAGCTCTGATTTTCCATTTTAGAACACCTTCGAAGCTTGATATTTCTGTACCAATTAATGGGATAGCATTACAATGACCCAGAATGTTAAATTAATTATACATACATATAAATTGATTCACCTGCAGGGACTGAAAGGAGCACTTGATAATTTCTGCTGCTTTGTGTTGACTGCTTTCACAGGTGCATGGACGGCTATTATGGAAACCCTCTGAACGGAGAACCCTGCCGCCCATGCATGTGCCCAGGGGCACCTACAAGCAATAGATATTTTGCACGTTCCTGTTACCAGGACCCCCACTCTGCACAACTAGTCTGCAATTGTCTTGAGGGATATTCAGGTACGAAGCAAAATAAGGATTTGATTCTATTAAAATTAATGTAAGAAAGAAAAATGACCATCGGCTGCCCATCCTCTGTTCAGAAATGACAAGTGAGGTTATGGTAATAAGATAGATAAGAAAAGTTAACACTCAAATTTACTGAAATTAGGTGGGAAGTCCTGACTGAGAAGAGTGGGAACTGTGCAATTAGTGTTTGAAAAAGGGAGTCATCTATGTGGATACAGTGAAGCAATTAATTAATCTGATGGCAAAGTCTGGAAACCTTCTCCTTTCCAGGGGCACTACATTAACCTGGTGGGGAGAGCCAGGGAGAACTGCAGTTGCTCATTACCTCTGAAAAACAAGTGTTGGAAGCCCAGATCAGAAAGCACAGGGCATCAAAAAGAGCTGATAAGATTTCCCAATCAGAGAAAATCTTTCCTCATATAGAAGAATCTTGCTTTGATGTTATTCCCAAAAGCGACTGTTTCACCATTCAAATGGTCACTGTAGAAATGAGGTTTCCATTCTCAGCTGTCTCAAATGCAGATATTTGTGCAGCAAACTGATGCCTTGCTTCCTAAGATCCTGTTGACTTAGCTTGAATTTCTGCAGGGAAAACTGAAGATATTTCCCTCCCCCTTGGCATTAGAAAGATCTCCAGTGATGGAAGCAAACCCTAATGGTAAACGCGGCCAAAAACTAAACCAATGCTGTCATCTTTACTTAGGCCATGTTCCTTTGTAAGTCAAGAGCAGTTTTGCTCAAGTAATTGCTGTGGGCCCAAAATGACATAGGGGACTTCTGTCCTCACAAACCACCACAATCCTCAGTCCCGGACTTCCTTCCTCCTGCTCCTTCCCAGCAAGGCTCTTGCTCACCTCTGTGGCACCGAGCTCACTTCCTCAGAGATTGTGAAGGGCTCTGGTCCCGAGGACCACAGCAAATGAGCAGAGTCCTTGGTTGAGGATGAGCCAATGGATGAGGTCCCAGCAACACCAGTCTGCCCAGAAAGCTTTCTGAGATGCAGAGAGGTAGCACCCTGATCAGGGTGGGCAGTGGGATGGTATGCAGAAGTAATTGTAATGCCAGCAAGCAAGGACAGAGTGTCACAGAGCTTGTCTGATCTCCTGGGGATCCTCCACTGTGTTACAGAAGTGAGGGCAGGTCTGCTGGGCTCTAGGTTGCTCCGTGGAAGGGCACTTCCCACCTTCCCGTGCTGCTATCCGGGTGAAGGCCCCAGGGAAAATCCTACAAATATGGCCAACCCTGACTACTGCCATTGAAAAGACTTTGCTGGAAAAAGATGTTTGGAGGTGTTGTGTGAGAGGGTACCTATTTACTTCAGCTGAAAAGACTTCCTTGGTAAAAACGACTTGGGATGAGGAGATTGCATTTCCATCAGATTTCAGTGTGGGAGATGTAATTTAAACTGATCATAGGATTAAAGGGCAACAGTCTCAACAGATGGATATTTTCCATTGGAAATGTGCATTTGAACAGTCTGAATCTTGTAACAGTATTACTGGAAATTACGTTTCACTTGAATTCCCATCAGCCAGCAAATATTTTTACCTTCTTCTCCAACAGGCAATCAGTGTGACGAGTGTCCTAGTGGGTTCTACAAAAACCCAGGCAGCCCCAGGCTTGACTGTGTGCCATGTCCCTGCAATAACAACATTGATGTGACAGACCCAGAGTCCTGTAACAGGGTCACCGGGGAATGCACCAAGTGTTTACACAACACCCATGGAGCAAACTGCCAGTTCTGCAAACCAGGGTATTTTGGCTCAGCCCTCGATCAAAACTGTCAGAGTAAGTAAGCAACAGCTCTGCAACTGTGTCTTACTATGAAGAAAAGTTTTAAAGAAATTAGTCTATAGGGAGAGGGTAACCCTTGGAGGGACAGTAAAACTAAAGCAGATCAATGGAGCAAAATATGAGAAGACTAAATATATTTCTATGCAGTGATACAAATAACTGTTAATATGGCATCTATTAAATTCTTTGTCATCCAAGTCTCACTAAATCTCATACTGAATATCACTCCTGAGAAATACTCATTTGTGAAATGAAATCAGTACTCTGTTAAAAAAATAAATGTGCATTCAGCCCACTCAGGAGGGAATCAAAAGTAAAGGAATCAAAGATAATGGTTTATCCATGTTGCTGGCTGATGCCAACTAAGCAATGCTCAGTTAACCAGATGATCCCTTGCTGAGCTCTCTGCCTTACCAGACATTTTCATTAGGTGGCTAGAATGACCCTGTTCAGGCAGTTCAATAGACTCCATGACACTGTCAATAGCTCAGCACTTTTAACAGAAAGGTAGGACTGTAAGAAAAAGCAAGGCATCAGTTTCTTCCCAACATTCCTCAAAGACTATTTTCACAAATGTGCCTGATTGAGGGTCTAATTTCTACAGGCCAGACGATTATAGGTATTTTCAAGAAACTTTTTTTCTGGGAATCTCTAACATACTGTTCAAGCCCATTCCTTGTTCATTCTTGGAGATGTCCATTAGAAACGGTTAAGCAAGAACTTTTGGCTCCTCATAAGGAAGGCTTCTTATCTTACTTGGCTTACTGGGGTTTCCCACGCTGGATAGTGCCTACTGTAAATCACCTTCTCCTTACCCAGCATATTTAACATTTCATTCTAATAAGATTCAAAATTCATTACGCCTTCATTTTTTGTGCTTGTATTAAAAGTACAGAACGTTCCCAGTAAGTTTGCTCAAAGCTATATATAAGCTATTATAGAAAGACAGGTCAACTGTATGAGATTAAAAATGTGTTCAAGATTACTAGCAGTAAACCTACAACATACGCTTTATATACAGCTCCGATTGTCCATCAACTGTCTATATTATCGTCTGCTCTAGTAATTGTCCTTCTTTTTCCAGGGTGCACATGCAATCTGGCGGGTGTTCGCCCTGCCATGTGCCCAGGGGGGGATGCAGTATGTCTGTGTGACCCAGCCACGGGAGCTTGCCCTTGCCTGCCCAACGTGGTGGGTGCGACATGCGACCAGTGTGCCCCTGGCTACTGGGACCTGGCTAGTGGAAAAGGATGTCAGATCTGTGACTGTGATCCAAAAAACTCCCAAAGCAATCAGTGCAACCAGGCAAGAAAAGTACTTCACTTTCTGGGAACTGGGGTAGTGGTGTTTTGGCATGGCAAGGTGGGGACCCTCCTATAAATGAGGATAGTTTTTTGTCATGCTCTTTGAAAACAAGAAGTCTTTGGAAGTTTGCCATTGGTGCAATCATGCTTTGAGTCATTATATCAAATGTGCTGTTCTGAAAATGTGTCTCTGCTTGTAAGCAATTTCTCTTTGCCTGCGTGTTTCTTTGTCAAGTGGCATCTTAGAAATACTTTGTAAGAAAATGTCACATAGGAAAAAACTGCCTTGTAAACATACATATAGGGAAGAAGGAAGTCCAGGCTTGGACCCAAGAGTCTTATGAGTATTTTTTTAAGTGTTTATTTTCATAAAGTAGCAGCTGTGGCCATTACATTAATCATGCCTTGTCTATCAGACTGCTAGAGTACCTTTTCTCATCTTTAATTCCTGTCCACTTTTTAAGGCTAGAATGTAGGAAAAATAAAAAAGAGGTGAAATTGTGGTCCCATGGAGTCAACAGCAATTTTGCTATTGACTTCGGAGCACCAAGAGCTTATCCCAAGCTCTTGCTGGTGTGCTCTTACATTTTCCTTTCAATATGCTTTCTGTTTGTTACAGTTTATTTAGTGGATTTATTATTTTTCCTAGCAAATGTAGCTCTTAACCTCAAAGAACTACTACTGCTTTTCTGAGCTGTACCAGTTATCAGAGCTGCAGTTTAATTTAACAGCTGAATTCCAAAATAAATTTACTAGGGCAACGTACATAATGTACCCTCAAGGTTTTCAGTTACAGTTAATATATCATGTAGTTAAAAGTTGAAATGTTAAGATGAGTAATTTGCTCCAGCAAAAAGAAGAAATTAATCTGTTTTGCAAAGGAAAAGAATTCTCTCTCAAATCATAGTCAGAGGATGAGTTCTCAAAGAGCATCTGTAGACTGGGACATACAAAATCTTTCATATTAGTAAAGTCCATTTTGTTTTCACAGCCTTCAGGAGGAAGATGAGAAATGTAGGCCAATACAACCTGTATTGGTGTATAAACCATGTGTATTCAAAGACTGTGTGCAAGCAGTGTCACCGCAGTCCCCATACAGCTATATGACATAAGTCATAGGGACAATATGACTCTGAAGTTATTTAATCCTAACTGTCTTTACAGCTTACAGGCCAGTGTCCATGTAAGATAGGTTACAGCGGAAGACGTTGCGATGAATGTGAGGAGAATTACTTTGGCAATCCCCAGACGCGTTGCATTTGTAAGTATTACTATGTGGGGACAACTGGATTAGAAACTGCCTCAAAAGAAATGTTTACTTTTTATATTCATAGGGAAGACAGGGCATACATCTAGAGAAGCAGGCTTTACATACATTTGTGTGTATAAGATGGATAAAAATGTTGATATTATTTATCTATATTGTTCCTTCTATGGTTATGATGGGACCATGGAAGTTAGAGATGAAGAAGAGCCATTAGCCAGGCAGTCTACTTTGCTCTAACTCAAACATCAGTTTGCTTTTATTTTCTTAAAATGCATGATTGTACTTTTTGCATGCATTAAACCCATGGAAAAGGAACAACGATATAACCTCCTGTCCCTTTCTTGCAGTGTGCGAGTGTAACCCGGAGGGAACCAGCCAGTCCAAGTGTGACAAAGCCACTGGCGCGTGTAACTGCCGTGCTGGCGTCACTGGCCGGTTCTGTGACCAGTGTGGCCGCGGCTTTGAGAAAAACTTTCCCTCTTGCCATCAGTGTCATCTTTGTTTTGACCAGTGGGACACTGAAATTGCTGCCCTCGCTCAGACTGTCCAGGGGTTAATGAGGTTTGCTGCAAATCTCGAAGATAAAGGAGGACGAATGCCCATCTGTGACATGCGCTTCAAAGCCTTTGAAGATGCCATTTCTGAAATTGAAAGAATTTTGAGACATCCTGTTCTTTCACTGGAGGCCCTCTCAGGCATCAAGGATTTTCAGGGCTACATTCTGTAAGGGCGCAGCTGCCCCTGAAAAAATCCCTTGCTTGAGAAAGCAGTCTTCCCCTGGGCTCCACAGCCATCCCTAGACATCAAGTCCCACTTCTGATCATCTCACAGATGCGGAACTACTAAGTCGCTGTTTTCAATAGATCTGTGAACAAAATAGTCCTTATATATATTATCTGTTTCCCATAGCCATATACTTAAATGCTGGAATTTTCCAGTTCATCCTAAAGGTTTTCTAACTAAGCCATTACAAGTATATGTTTCTGCTCATTTAGAAATTTATCTCTTCTCCTTAAAATATTGTGTATCTCAGTTCTAGTTTAAGAACAATTTGGTCTGACTTCTGCATAACTGCAATTTCTCTTTCAGACAAAAAGTTGTACAAATGGATCCCCTTCACAGTATGCTGTATGAGTTTCCTGACCTTAACAAGAACATAGAAGACATCGGAGAAGAAGCTGATCTAGTGTATGGACTTCTACAACAGAAAATACATCTGCATCAAAGTTTTCATTACTTGAACCTCAAAGGTAAGGCAGCCAGCAATTAAATTAAATAGGTGAATATTTTCCGTGAAATTTCAGAATGTTTTTCTCACCATTGAACCATACAATATTTCAAAGAGCCCTAGATTTTAGCTTCCTATGGTAGCTCAAAAATGTAAATACTAACAACGTGTTATACTGACTTTCCAAACTCCCTTTTATCTTAAAATGCCATGATTTCTAGCATCCTAAATTTCAGATGAATGTGCCAGGGTCACGTTAGTCAGAAGTCTTATGAATCCCGATGTTTACATCAGGGTTTAAAAGCCACCCCCGTTTCACAGTACAGACTCGCAGATCATACAGTAGAATAGCAAAGGACTTTTTCCCCACTTCCGAGTCCTCTTGCTCTTAGCAATACTTAAAGAATGTTGTACAGCAATGGTTTGTTTAATTAAAGCAGAGAGTCATAGTGCAACTTCTTAGTGTTCCCATGGGAAAATACATGACTTTGTGTGGTAAGGAACTAGCTCTCCATCATCAAAAAATGTGAAGTCAGAACTGAGTTCCTTGGCATTTTTGAAAGAATTACACCGTCTGTGCTTGAGCTAAGTATAGTCTCCATCAGCTGCTAATAGCAGTAATGATAATGTCACAGACTTGTTTCTGGAGAACGATGGGGACATATCAGTCAGGGATCTCAAACAGATGCTAGATCATCCACAATGTCAGGAGACTGTCAGCAGTATACTCTCCAAAGAGATGGCTGCCGAGAAACAAACCCCCAGAAGATAAGGTGTGCACCACAGAAGACACAAGCTGCAGGCAATGCACTCCCATTTACAGTTCCTCTGTGTTTTGTTCAGGCAAGGAAAAGATCATTCTAGTCAAGGGCAAAAAAAAAAAGGAAAAGTCAACAGAATACAAAGCCGAGGGAAAGGACGAGGGGAAAAGAGGGATTAAGATTTAGGGCTCCTCTGCCCTGTTGTATTTGGCAGTGCCTCTAGGGCCGGCTCATCTGCTCAGGCCCTCATGTTAGCAGTCAGCACAGCTCTCCCAGGCTCCAGGCTCCACTTCCCAATTCAAGTGAGTCTTGTGCAGACTCTGAGAAAGGCAGGAAGGCAAAGAAACAATAAATCCCAGGGAGGTCAGTGGATACACAGCTGAAGCATCCGTGGTGCTCTCTGGTCACGTTCCAAACCCGCTTCGTCTTTTGGCCTCAGGAGATGAATAAACAACCCTATAAAAAGCACACGGGGGTGTGGGGAGGGGAAGACCTTGAATTTAAGATGAATTTCTGGTCAGGGCCACAAATATTCATTGGTCCTGCTACCAAGCATCTGACAGCACAGAAATAACATTTCCCTCAAGATAACCAGCTTTTTTGACATCTGGGAGAAAGCCTGGCTCCCTCACCCCATCTTCATTTTGGGACCAGCAGCACATACTAGGTATGGCTCTGTCTGCTTTTTCCTCTCTCTTTTTTGCTAGGCTAGAGCAGGATATGGTCACGTACACCATCCGAGGCACATTTGGCACTTGTGCCCTAGACACATGTGGGCTCCTACCTGATGAATTAAAATCACTGGAGAAAACTACACAAGTATCCTTAAAAGAATGTTTGCACTTCATGAGATGTCATTAAATTATGGGTTTCCAGCCTTTGCCCCTGGCTTTGCAGCCATTGTGGTATGGTAATGCAGTGAGTACAGCTTCCTAGGCTGTAAATCAAGCCTGTGCTAAGACGCTGTGTTTAACGTAAAGGAACTTGGAAGCTCTACAGCTACATCACAAACCAAGCGTGAAAAATGCATTTGGGCCACTTAATGGAGAGCTGAACCACTGTAAAATATTCCTGCAATGGAACTGTTGCACAGAAAACAGTCTCTGGCTGAGATACGGAGTTACAGCAGCCTCTTGCCAGGTATTTTGTATTAGGAGCTAACTTTAAAGTGTACGTTGTTTCCAAGAGTTACAAGATAAAATAAATAGCCCTGGTTCCACACCATAACTAAACATTGTTCAGCTTCAATCAAAGCAAGGCCAAGGGCTTTAGAGCCTGATTCAAAGCACACAGGACTTGATGAGTGCCATGTCATTGACTTCAACTAGTAACTGAGTTGGTTACCAGCACAAAGAGGGATGTTGATCAATGACCTCTGATGCTTTTTCACTGCTGACACATCAGTTTTGGCTCATTGCACATACTTCTGCCTGGGGATTTGGGGACAATTTCAAGTTCCCTGGAGATCTGGGAAGCCTTGACAGCAGCAGCTTTAAATTACGTGTTTTGCAAAAGGCCCAAGTCCTGCAAAAAATGTAATATTCTCCAACCCTTTCGAGTCTGCTTAATGGAAAGCTTACACTAAGCTTCTTGCTGGAAAGTATTTTTTGCTTGGCCTACAAACTTATCATAGAAATGCCTTTTTTTTAATGCATCAACCCTGAAATTGGATTTTCCAGAGCCAAAAAAACCTCATAAATTTCCATTTGTAATCCAAATTTTGGCCTTAGTTCAGCAGACCATTTAACTTTTGGGTACTATGCTGAACCAACAGGACAAATGCTTTCCTGACTCAGAATCAGAGCACTGATCATTTCATAGGTTTTATAACTGTCAGAAACAGTTCTCCTGCCTAAACTTCAAAACAGCATAAATGACAGGAGCTTTATCAAATCAACAACAGCAGCAATGAATGAGTTACTGATGAATGCAAATCAGTAGCAGTTTGTGTCATTAATGGGATCCCTTTCGTACTTTTGTATCTTCCATTGGCTTCTCGTACACTTTGGACTCTGGAGAATGACATGAGATCCACTGTATTTGCATCTATTTTAGCAGGTTTTATGAGCATCAATAACTATTCCTGTTTGGCACCTGGCTGAGTAAAGGATTAAAAAGCTTGACTAAGGACATGACAGCTCCTGTCCCTTCCTGCCATCTCAAATCAAACACCAGTGACGACAAGCTGAATCACCCGTCACTCACCATTTATCCGGAATTCACATAAATACATGAATTAAATGCAAGCAAAATACAGTCGGTACTAAACCCTATTTCTGCTACTACAGAGGCCATCAGCAACATTAGGAAACACTTTGAAGTATCATTGCTGGCAGAACAGAAGACCAGTGGGACAACTCCTATTGTAAGACACTCAGAGTACACCAGGAATCACGCGCTCGCTATGTTGGGCCATCAGACCTTGAAAGCAAACAATGTCCTGGAACAGCTCAGGAAGATCAAGAGCTCCAACATCCAAAACTTGAATGAAAAGGTAGGTGCTGTGAATTTTGATTGTGAACTAAACAAAAATCTCTTTTTTGATGCTGTTAGTAGGTTTTATTTTTAAAGAGTGCTTACATGCATTTTTAAATTTGGAAAATGACACTTCCCCGGCACAGACATGTAGTCACATCAGAAGCAGCTGCACTTCTCAGCTGTGATTACTACCACCCTTCTGGAAGCCGTTGTTCCCAGGGCAGACCCAACACAAGGAACTGTTTAAGCACTCTCTAGTCTCAAGAGGACATCATTGTCAACCAGAAAGATTAACCCCAGCCTCCTCCATCATTAACTTAAACTAAGCAGAGCAACTTTGCCCTGCAGTGGATGGGGAGTGCTCACATATCCTTTGCATCACCCATGGGAGAGGAAGGAATTTCTGTCTTTTTGCAGGTCAGCAATGGATACCTGATAGCACCTTCAGCCAGCCCTGCCAGATCTGGAAGAGATCCTCCATCTAGACCTTTAGTCTCAACATCTGTGTGAAACTATATGGAGGGCTAGGCATGGTACCGTGTTGTGTGAGAGGTGATCTGGATCCTTCAGAACAAGCCATTGACCCATGGGCTGGATATGGCCAGGGGACAGTTTCAGCCCTTTTGCCATACAGAAGTGAAGCAAGGGTCTCAGTGCAACACATGGAGCCCGACAAATGGCTCCTACAAGGATGCTTAGAGACACGGGCTGCCATTGCATGCTTCAGGTCAGGGGACCAGTAACTGGCAGCGACACCCATCTTTGGAGAGACGAGACCACCATCTTTTTGGGAAAATCACATCCTATGTTCAATGTTCACATGATGTCAAACATTTTCCTCCCCCCAGGAGTGTATCTCAGTCCCCCAAAGGAGTCCTGACATAAGCATCTTCCTTTATTGCAGATCTGTGGTGTTCCAGGAGACCAGCCCTGTGTCACAGCAGCCTGTGGGGGAGCTTTGTGCCGGGACAGTCAGGGAGTCAGGCAGTGTGGTGGCCCAAACTGCAGTGGAGCTTTTCCTCTCTCCACTGATGCCTTCAGGAAAGCTGAGGAGACTGCTGTGTTGCTAAATAACTTGACTACTCTGCTACGGGAACCTGAGACTCAGGTGCTGTATATCAAACCTACATCTGTTCAGTGAAATGGATGGAGGATGAAATTTGGGAGGTCACAAATCTACAAAAACTCACCTGCTCCTTGGACAAAGAGCAGTGACATAGCGATGGACCCTGTCCCAACATCACAGACCTATCATGGTTCAGTACCAGGAGTATTAGGTGCCAGTCCCACCAAGAGACTGTGGCTCTAGCTATGCCTTCCTCTTCCTCACAGCTGCCAAGATCTCATGGGTCATGGGCCTTGTGCCTATGGAAGTTGGTGACATCAGGCTAGTATTGTCTATATTTTTATTGGTAAAGATTCAAATGGCACCATTTGTCAGTTGCCTGAGCATGGCCCATGCTTATTGCAATGGGATTACTGCTGTGCATAGCACTAAGCTCTATTTATACAACTTCATATGACTTTTTTTTATGTTTGACATTAAATAATTTTTGCAAATAATTTCAAGACTTTTCTGCCCTCGGTGATGTTTAGAAGAGCATCAAGTAGTTGTCTGTACTGCACAGTAGCATTGAAAAATAACTCAAGCAAAGTGTGGCCAATGCAACTTGTGCCAAGGAAACAAAACAGACAAATCCCAAAATACCAGTAAAGACAGTTTGTTCTTATTAACAGAGATGATGCCTGTTACAGTTATAGGCAAAACACATCTTCCAACAGAAATGTCATTCTGCTGTGGCTTTGTCCTGTCCCTGCAGGGTGCCAGGGCATCCATTTCCTCTTTTTAAAATGCACTTGACACTCTGCATCGCAGCTAACCGGGTCAGAAATGAGCAATTGGGGCACATGCCTGGGACCCCAGGACACTGAGGGGCGGCAGCAAAAGGCATCTGCCGAGCTGGTGAGCGCCAGGCTGCCGGGACACTGCCTTTGGCAGTTGCAAGCCTCAGGCAGCTCTGTGATAATATGAAGAATTTTGAGATGTTTCAGAAGTAAAAATACCATTTTTCTTGTTGCATGGGGAAACAGCAGATCCCTTCCCTCTAGACTGCAGACTGCAGAGATGCAGTACCTGTGCATTTCCTTAAAGCAAGGCATAGCCCCTAGCAAAGCAAAATATCGTTGGAATTCAATGATTGATCTAAAGCTGTCATTTAAATTATCACAAATACTAATGTAATGGCAAAATGTAACTTCTAAAGACAAGCCTTAAACTCTACCTTCCTCATTTGTGTACTCTTAAGTGTATTTTTAACAGCAACTCCAATGTGAAAAGGCAAATGAAATTACGTGCCTTTTCTGTACTGAATCGTATCACTGATGTGCTGCAGTACTGCAACAGAAAATAACAGTCAGAACCTTCTTTTAGAAACAGAAGGGGCTGTGGTTTAGCAGTGGTTGTGGAAAGAAAAAAATGCTTGATTTAGGCTTTTCTGAGACCAGATGAAGGCCATGATGTAGCAACTTCTGGAGTTCCCCAAAGGCGTCTCCTACTATTTTTCAAAGCTACATGAAGTGATTCCAGCTGAGGCTTGGATCCAAATTGTCTTTGTGTCAGAGATCAATTTACCAAGCAATGACTGATAACCTCCAGAAAATGGCACTGCTATTTCTAATAATATTTCCAGGTTGAAAGCATTAGAAAAATGGCAGAAGACACCAAGTTGAAAGGCTCACAATTTAATGGACAACTGGAGAGGGCTAAGAATCAAATTGAAGTTGATGGAGAGATCGCCAAGAAATTCATCGGAAAAGTGAAAGACTTCTTGTTAGGTAAATATGCAAAGTTCTTTTTGACTGATTTTTAATATATATTCCAATGTAATATAGCATAATAGATGGCCAGAAAATTATCTAGCTGTATACATGTGAAATTTCTTGTCTACCTCCTGATCTGTGCAATCGTTTCATACCCTTTTTTTCTAGTGCTTCTTTCTCCCAGGTCACCATACTATGTACTAATTTTCCAATAGATCTGTTACATTCTGATTGTCATCTTTTATTATGCTTAATTTTGCTTAATTTGAAGCGTACAAGTAATTCCCTCAGTTCCTGGTTTATCTGAGTAAAGGACTACTAAGATAATTTCATACAATATATAATGACCAAGCATGTCCAATGCATCCTCAAATTGTTATTCCACCCCCTTCTTCCAGGCCCATAAATAGAGGCCCTCTGTAGGTAGCGTGGGAATTAGGACGCATACCACTCCATCATCTCTGTAAAGCTGTATCTCAAGGAATCAAAGGATTCTGGTAGAACTTCACAGCTGTGATAAAAAATAACAGAACCACCATATATACCCTAAAACATTTCCACCCTCACGATTGCAGAAAAATGTTCTAAGGACCCTAAGTTTTTGTACCAGATGCACACCAAAGGAGTTCAAATGTGGTAGGATTTTTTTAATCTCTTGCATGTAGCTGATCTCATAAGTTTCTAAGGATTGCATGTTGGCAGTCCTTTGGCATTCATACCTCTACATCCAAATGGGAGCAAGGGCAGAGGACAGAGGACTTCCTTTGGTCGGGAACATTTAAGTTATTTTATTGAATTGGAAGAAAATCTCCATTTAAGTCCTTAAGATTCTTAGATTTTTATTTGATAGCAATTGAAAATTCCACCTTTGGCTCTTCCTTTATGTTTCTTAGTAGACATATGACATTTACTAACAATTATAAAAGCATATTTTCATGAATTTTTGTTTTGTAAATTGAAGAACAGTAACAGCTGAGATGCGTGCAGTTACATTAAATCTGCTGTACTCTACATTGATGTGAATGGTAATTTTAGATGAATATATTTCTACACAAAATAGTTCTCAGGAATGCACTACTGTTTGCACAATAAATGTCTTCTATTTAATTCTTGGTGAGTTACTTTGGTGAGTTGCTAACAAACGTTAGCACAAATGTTTGTTTCACCTGTTTTATCACCCAAAGTCTTGTCTACAAAGGGAAGTGAGCAGAAAACAGAAGCCACGATGAGACTTCACAAGGCATTGACTACTCTAACTCTCTGTGCCTGTGCCTCTTAGCCAAGAACCAGGACAAGCTCGTTTGTAAGGGGAGCTGTCAAAATATGTTTTTTCTACTGTAAATTCCCATCCTATCTGAGTCTATCTGAGTCTGACCCAAGTTCCCTCTGTAGTTTAGCCTTTCTCATTAACCAGCAAAGGAACCACTTTCTCAATATTGTGGCGACTCCAGGGAAGGGATTACACCCCCTGGCTGGCTTGGAAAGCTCCATTCACACCCCAGTCTCTCCAGCACCTCTTTGATCTGGGGGCCAAGGGAGAAATGGGCTCTGACACATCTAGCTGTGCCGTGCACCGATTTAAAACCTTCTGTGGGCTCAGTTCTACATCAGAATTTTAATAACCCAGTTCAAAGTACGTTCAAATCCTCATTTTAGCCAGTTCTGACAACACTAACAGCAGTACCTGGAAGCATAATATTAAACTACAAAATGTTGGAGATAATTCTCTTACCCCCTCGCTGTGCCTGTCAGCTTTATTCTCCCACATAACTCAGAGGGTAGGCAGCCATAATGATCATTTACATTTCACTGGGAGGAAGGAGTTGCTTCAGGATACCCGCAGCTCCATTTCTGTTGCAGATGAGAGTGCACCTCCAGAAGACATTGAGAAGGTGGCGAATTATGTTTTGCAAATAAACCTTCCCCTGACTCCACAAGAGCTCACGGACATGCTTGGCAAAATCCGTCGCGTTATGAACCACTGTGAGAAGTACAAACTGAATGCAAATAAGAGAAATGGAAAAAGGGAAGAAGCTCAAACACTGCTGCTGGAGGCACAAGAAGCCAAGTGAGTAGGGTGTTCTCATACTGATGTGCCAACTCCAGCTGGGGTGGCACTGTGCACGGTAGGGCTGCTCCCTACCCCAGGCAGTATCCTAGTAACGCTGGAGGAAAGGTTCAGGTGACAGCAGATTTCAGCCTGCCATTTGCATGGGGCCTCTCCAGCAGGAACGAGCCATGACCGCTCGGGTTGCGGGAGCTGACATGCTGCAGGGAGGCAGCTCCCGCCAGCTCTTGGCTCCTCTGCCTGCTGAGTCGAAGAGGCCAAAGCAGCTACTTACTTCCACATTGGACCTAGTGGAGCATTACATCTGGTTCACCGCGAGGTTTAAATATGGGTGAGAAAGAACAAACAAGAATTGGGGAGGGAGAAAATATGTCCACCTTCCTTACTAGCCGTGTACCACCAGGCAGCCTGCAGCATCCAGCCTCACCTTTAACACAGCAGCTCATGTGCTCCCACACAAAGTCCCTAACTGAGGTTTTGCTTTGCCAATTTACAAACCACAATTTTAACGGTTGTTGTTGGGCTTGAGGGAACATTTCTGCACGTGAGCATGGGTGCATCTGAAACATGTTCTTGCTTTGCTCTCTACACCACGATACTACACACGCTTCTATTCTCCCATTTTAGCAAAGCAGCTAAAGCTCTTCCGCCTGTGGATGAAATTAATAATAAACTAAAAAATGTTGTGAAGTCCCAAGGAGACTCCAAAAACACCTTCATAAAGTTAAATGAAGAAATACGAGGCATCAGAACACGAATCTCACAGGTATCCTGCTGTAAATATTTTGATTTATTTACTCCATACATTTTAGAAAAAGATACTTCATCTCAATGTTTCCTTAATGTAAATTTAAATAAATAAAACCAGAACGTGGTGCAGATATGATACTGATTCCATAATGTTTAAGGGTCTCTTCTTAATCAGTTGACATTAATCTCCTTCATTATCACACTCTGCAAGCTGGAGAGACGTTGCGTAAGAAACCACAGCCTTCAATTGCTCTGTTTTAGGCTGAGAACCAAGTGAACAAGACAAATGACAAACTAAATGACTTGTCAGCGAAACAGTCTGAGATGGAAGATGAAATCACCACATTGCAGGCAAAAATGCTGATGAACAAGAATCAAGCTACAAAGGCAAGAGCAGGGGCACAAGCAGCACACAAACAAGCCCAGAATATTGATAAAGTAAGCCTTTCTGTCACATGCTACGGGAAACAAGATTCCCTCCATGTTTAATAGTATTTTTGATTTAGTGTAGTTGTACTACCCTGCTCTCCTCAAAATTGTTAACTTTTTCCCTATGCCATGCAGTGTAAATTGTCACAGGTTAAGAATAATTTCTTTTTTATTTTAAGGCTTCTGGCATATAACACTTCTGTTTGCTTGAATGAAAGGAAACATACACATTTCTCTGGCTACTCAGTGACATTTTTCCTTGCACTGTGTATAAGACTCATGTTACCATGGGCACAAGTAAACACAGCAGAACAAATCACAAAACCAGATATTAAAATATGTGAGTGATGGAAGCAGCCTGGCCATTCATCCCATGCCATTCTCCCTCAGAGAAAATTGCTGTGGGAGTTACTTGGAGTTTTTGGTTGGCTGGGTGCTTTCCAGTAGCTCCAATTTTTGAGACTGCAGCTAGAAATTTGCTAAAATTGTGAGGAGAACCAGGCATCCACAGTGCAAGCTTGGAGCATGACCAGACTTCCAGGTTACAAGAACCCTAGTCAAAATCTAAACTGCAGCCTCAACAGCAACCTAAATCAGCAGGGAATGGATTAGCCAGTAAATATTACTATAGCCAAAAATGTAAAAAAACCCCCAATGTTGCTACAGATAATTCATTAAATTTGAATTATGCCTCATGGCAAAATGAAACTTACAGAAAAGCCCTACTAAAAGAAGTAAAAACAGCATAAACTTTAAAAATCTTAATTTACATCCTTGCCTCCCCTTTAGATTGCTCCACTGTCGGTTTGTTTTAATTGATTTCTAAAAAGTTTTGCAAAGCATTGTTCGAGGTACACTCATTATGGACATTTTTTATTTTTTTTTTAGATTTAAGAGAATGAGAGATTTAAAGTTTGGTTCAATGATGATATTCAAGAACATATACAAATTTGCTTCAGTATGCCAGATTAATTATGAGATGCTCTTAAACTAAGTAACGGTATTTTGTTACAGGAATTTGCTGACGTTAAAAGAAAGTACATCATTCTTCAAGAAAAGCTAAAAGTCCAAGGACCTCCAAAAGTAACACTAGAAAAAGTGAAGCAGCTGAAAGAAGAAGCAGAGAAACTGGCTGAAGAGACTGAAAAAAAAATTAAAAGATTAACAGGTGGTGTTTTCACTTCCATAGCGAGCGGTGAAAATTGTGACAGTCACGAATTACACCGAAGTCCTTGCCCACAGACACTAACAGACTAGGTTTACCTGAAATCAGGTTTAAAACAATTTCCCTGGTGAAAATCCCTGCTTGAAGCTTCTCAAACAGTTTAAAAGCAGATTAACTGATTTAGCTTATGTACTTTTTCTGACATAAATTGGTTGCTATAAGCAGTTTAAGAAGTGTCCACACAGGGAGTTGCAGTGATTTGATTCAGACAGTTTAAAAACAGAAGTGCAAAATCTGCATAAAACCTGGCTGCAGATTCAGCTGGAAGCCTTGATTTATGCACTTGCTTTGGCCATTTGGACCTTAAATCTTTCCTCTGCGCTGTCTTTTCTTACATTACCTGAGTGATGGCTTGTGTTTCAGAGCTGCAATGTAGCCGTTTACTATCACTCCATACTTGTTCCCCTTCAGACATTATCTCTGAGCAATGGCAGAACAAAGCAGGTACAAATTCTGGCTTGTGGAGACTGAAACTGACGTGCCCTGGACCTGAGGGGCTGTGGCCAGGAAGCAGAGAGGTCATGGGCAGCAGAGACCGCGGCTGCTGTGGCCGTACTGGAACTGGTCCTCACACTACCCTTAGGGTGGGTTTAGAGGGTCACCAAAAGAGAAGAGTGCATCTCATGTAATTGCACACAGGCAACCTAATTCTGCTTGTAGTGAAGGTCTGGGCATTCCCACTGGGAATCCTTGGGCCTAGGATCCCGCCAGGCTCAACGTCTGAAAATACCGTGTAACATCAGCAAAACTGAAACAGAAATTCCATTTCAGGAGCAAATTCTTCAGGACAGGATATGAATAAATATTTTGAGCATACGTGAGGAGGAACTTCTTTACTTCGAGGGTGGCAGAGCCCTGGCACAGGCTGCCCAGAGAGGTGGTGGAGTCTCCATCTCTGGAGACATTCAAAACCCGCCTGGATGCGTTCCTGTGCAACCTGCTCTAGGTGACCCTGCTCTGGCAGGGGGTTGGACTAGACAATCTCCAGAGGTCCCTTCCAACCCTATGACTCTATGATTCTATGATATACATTCAAGAGAAGCATTAAGAGCATCCCATGTTACATTGGTGTAGCTTCACAGGGACCAGCAGAAAACATTCCTGTAAATGAGGGAGACCTAAGCCCATTACACCCAAATTGTCTAGGCTTTACACACATCAGTGGACACACTGTTCCTCTGAGTGTTTCCATTTAAACCAACTCTAAGAGCTCTGTGTCCTGCTCTATCCTAGCTGATGAACAAAAGCACATGCTGAGAAACTGATTTAAGGCTGTCATGTTTCATTCACTATCTGCAAGCCAGACTTTTCCCTCCAGTTGCATATATAACATTCCCCATTTGAAATGGGCTTATTGCCTCTAAAACTGCTGGGAAAAGAAACGCTGTTAATCCCTGGATTTTACTTACACAACAAATATGAGTATTACTGCATGTCTCTACTCTTCCAGATTTGGAGAAGAAGCTTCAGGACCTGAATCAAACCAAAGAAGACAAGGCAGAGCAACTGAGACAACTAGAGGAACAAGTGATAGCCATTAAAAATGAAATCACGGAGCAGGAAAGCAAGTATGCAACATGCAAAAGTTAGGATCTGAACAGACCATCCGGTAAAATGCAACTAAGTCTGTGCTTACCACCTCCTGAGCTTCCCAGCAAGGAGGGCTGTCCTCTGTAAATACATCTGAAGGTGCCTATAGTATTTTGGCACGGTGAATAATGTAATTTTCTCTTGGTTTTTTGTCCAGTTCAGTTTATATAGAAATAGGAAATACCTTTTAATAAACCAGCTGATGAAGTAATCAGGGTGTAGTCTTTAGGCAGCTCTATAATACACTCCAGTGCACAGCGTATGGCTTCTCTATGTAGGGGCTGGAAACGCAAGAGGAGGACTGCTCAGAGAGCTGCAGGTAACTGCCTCGAAGATGGGCTCCCAGCACCCTGTGTCTTCTGCTGAACCCTTCAGTAACCTGTGGCTGTGCCTCGACCCCACATGGGGCTGCACAAACCGGGATGGGGCAATGCAGATGAAGGGCTGTGGCCTTCTTTAGCCATCCCTGATGACAACCAGCAGCATCGCCAGGATACTGTCATTCCTCCATTCCCATCTCTTCACCGAGACAGAGCAGGGGGGGCACTAGGAACCCTTGACCATGTGGGTGTCCCCCTGTGTTCACTGAAAATGCACAGCAATGGGCAGCACCTCTCTGCAGTGCTGGGCCATTAGAGGTGGGCAACAGGGAGCCAATTCCCCAGTGCCCACTGGATGGCAGTGCACAGATGCTTAATCCCAGAAACAACTTCAAAACCATTTCTTTGTCAATGCCTCTCCTGCAATGCCTATTTCTCTTATGCTTATAAGGGATTTACCCCGTTTTTCGTTAACGCAACCAACACCTGGAGAATAACCCCAGCTCTTAGGTTTAAGCAGTGAGTCTAAAGGGCC
Source organism: Chroicocephalus ridibundus (assembly GCF_963924245.1). Taxonomy (NCBI): domain Eukaryota; kingdom Metazoa; phylum Chordata; class Aves; order Charadriiformes; family Laridae; genus Chroicocephalus; species Chroicocephalus ridibundus. The sequence goes on from NC_086284.1 coordinate 204,470,620, forward strand.
ACAAACATTGAAAAATGGTTTCTCCAGCTCTCCTCCCACAGGCAGCACTTCACAGAAGTCAGAGTTCACTCTGCAGTTTCTTGTAGCCATAAAGAACACAGGAGTTGTCCTAAACTTTAGTTTATAATTATTTTTTTCTTTTAACATAAAGAAGGGCACTGTGGCTAAGCAAATGCTACAGAAGGGCTAGGGTTTTAAAAAGACTGAAGGGAGCTACGCTTCTGGTTCAAAATCCCACCCTTGGTAATATATACTCCTGCAGAACGCTGAACAGACTCATAATTGCTTTTCCTCAGTTAAAACCAGTTGTGTCATTCCCGGCTGGCCTGTCCCACAGCAAGCATCCATCATGGACTTCATTCAGCTGCGGTGAGGAGCCCAGCGCTGCTTCAGAGCTCAGGCCACACCTGTAACATGAGGAATGCTCTGCAGCAATACAGGGCTCTCAGCGTTTACCCATCCTCATGCCAGCAGCACCCTTAAAACAATCCTTACCTAAAAGCAAGCATCATTGTGATCCAACAGCGATAAACCCTGCATAGTTACTACTCTGTGTTTAGAAGAGCTAAAGTAGCATTCGTATGTGGTGGGGGGCTTGGGTGGGAATTGCTGGCACTGATGAGATTTCAGAGATATTCCTCAAACTCAAACCAGCTGTGCTCCAGGGCAATGTGCAACATGCATTATCCATATAATAGCTTCTATTGTGAAAATGATGGCATCAAATTATAGCTTCGATATAATCTAACACAGGCAGCTGAATGCAGGTATGTGCATAATTTGCGGTTCAGCTTTTTCTGAATTTTAGCGCTTTAAAAAAATCATCTGAGGTGTGAGGCTTCTTTATAAGTTACTAGGCTGTAATCAGACGAGTGTATTTAGATTGACTTTGCCGTAACGAAATCGAACATCTGTTTTACTCGGAGCACACAACTCACCCTGCTGCTCACACGCAGCTCTCCAGGTAACGAAGGATTTCCTGCAGGTTTCAATGCAGCCCTGCTGCACTGCACCTGAAACAAGCAAACAGAAGGCCTTAGATGGAAATTCCCAATTGCATATAAGCCAAAATTATTTAATTCATGGCTTTAAAAATATGAATTCACAAGCAGAAAGTTGAGAGAGAACTTCCTCCTAAAATCCACTCTTGGCTGTGAGCGTCGCCATATGGCTTTCGACAAGCCCTGAGGATGAGAAGTCTGTAAACACAAGGCAGTTAAACAGGCCTGGGGGGAGATGTATCAATGCAGGGGAAACAGAAATCACCGGAAGAAAAACGGAAACAGGAAAAAGTCAGTGTGGAGTCTAACCTCCCTTGCCTTCCTCCAAGCGTGGTCAGACACACAAAGCGAGCAGACCTGATAGGAACAGCAGCTACAAAACACCAAGGCCATCCTGTGACAGCTTCTGAGGTTTACAACTGTGCAGTGCTCCCCATTGGAAGCGGTGCAAAAACTTTTAAAGTGTTTTTGCAAAGTTAATTTGTGGGAAAATGCTGTACCTGGATCAAAAATGCCTATTTTAATTCCCCTGGCCCTCTTTCTTGCAGGCAGAAGTGGCTTCGGGAAACTGTTTTGTGAAAAAAAATAGTATTGAAATCAGTGTCTTGCTGTAGAGCATTTTGACTTCAGTGACATTAATCAAAATGCAAACAACACTTAACCAAACCCACATATAACCAAAGATACATTTAATCGAAAATTAGCTCTGTTCGCTAGGCATTCCACCACTGCAGTGTTATAAGAAGACGAGTGATCAAGTGGGTTCCACTGAGGTCAAATTCTGACATCTGGTTCTTTGAGAAGACTTCCAACCCAGCACAGAGACAACCCAGGACTGTAAAGCTGCTTCACCAACCACAAGGACAGGACACGACACAAAACTGCATTTTTATCATTTGAAGAATCAAATTAAAATACTCCCACTCCCTATTGCTCACAAGCATTGCAGAGAGGGACGGACACGAACAAGTTCACCGCACCGAATTACCCACATGGTGAATGCTGGTGGTTTTGGCTACCTCTGAAAGGTGACCATGGTTACGGGTGACAGTGGCCACCCTGGTCTATGCCTACAACTTCAGCTCAATCCCTGATGCCACACAGCAGAGTCACCCTAGGCGCGTTGTCATGCAAGTGCAGCACATTGTCACACCCTCCATGGCAAGGCACGAATGAGCCTAACCACAGCAGCAAGGAGCTCCGAGGGCAACTTAGCCCATTTTAGGTTTAGGGGAGTACAGGGCTTCTACAAGGCTGTGAAACAAAAATGAAAAAAAAAAAAAAAAGAAGAAAAAAGAAGAAAAAAAGAGGCGAAAACTTCTATGAAAATTGAAAAAATACATACAGAAAAAAAATAATCTAGTGGCCATTAAACACTGTTCTTACATAGCCACACACGTAACAATGCTGCTGCCCATCTGCCATGAACTGGAGGAGCTTCTAACCGCAGCAGAGTAAAACATTTTCTGTTAGTGGGACAAAAATGTTTGTTGTACTGAAGCTTAAAAACAAAGCCGTGCTGTGATTTACATGACAGGATTGTGAAACTAAATTAGTTTTGTGAATTTAGAAGATCATATTGCAGAAGAGGTTTAGAATTACACTACCTGCCCTGTCAGCTTAAAAGGGTTTAATTTCCTGGATATCTTTAATGAAACAGCCCCACGAGTTCTTCAATCAGGAGTCCTGGGTTATGTTTCGGACCTGGTGTTTAACCTTTAGGGCAAGTCACTTGGTATCTCTCTGTTTCTGCTTATCCATCTGTAAAATGAGAACGAACATATTTACCTACCTCGGCAGGGTTTTCCGGGACAGACAGATCGTTTCCACTCTGGCACTGCAAATACCAAAAAAAAAAGGGCAAAGTGTTCTTGAGGGACACTGGTACCTGGTGAAGATTTACACAAGTTTACGTGTCACACATGCGCAAGCAAAACTCGGGTATATAAACCCAGGCATCCGTCCCAGCCTGCACCCAGGTGGGGCTGCACTCTTCAAACATGGCCATCCTTTGTACCCGCTCCTTAGCATTTATTTACTGGTAAACCTTTCCCCTGGGTGCTGAGGGGACTCTGCCACCAGCAGACAAAGACTGTGTCACCTGGCAGAGCCCACGGAACCAAAGCAGGAGGCCAAGAGTGCAGGGGCGGCTCCAGCACAGCCGTTCACCACGCACAGCAGCATGGACGCCATCCCCAGGAGTGGCACTCCCCAGCCATGTGCGCTGGCACCGCAGCACCGGGTGATTCAGGGCTGCTGAGCATCCCACGCGACAGCTGCCAACCCCCTGGCCCTTCGCTGGGTTTTGGGCCTTGCTGCACGGGTATGCTTCATCCACCACCCATCCCTCCCTCCCAGCCCAGCCCCACCAGCACCCCCGGTAGAAGGCCGAATGGGCCAAAAACCCCGTTCCCGCATTGTTTCCCCACAAGACAGGGGCAGGTAGGAGGGTCGCCCCATCGGTGATCCTGCCCCCGCGATTGCTGCCCCCTGCCCAAATATGCGGGGAGGGCACGACCTGTGCTGGCGGTGGGGGCTGGAGTCCCCCTCTCCCCCCTCGGGGCTCCCCGGTTGCAGCGGGGAGGGCGTCCCCCGCCCCGGCCCGCTCTCCCCCAGCCTCCCACCCGGCCCGGGCTGCCCTTCCTCGACGGCAGCCGCTTCTCCGCTCCCTCCCCCGCGCTCCGCGCTGCGGCGAGGCCGGGCCGCCCCGGGGCGGGGGGCCGGGGCGGGAGGGGCGGCCCGGCCCCGCGGGGGCGGCGGGGCGGAGGAGGAGGAGGGCTGGGGGGCGCCCGGCGGCACGGAGCCGCTCCCCGGGAGCGGTGGGGAGCTGCGGCGCCTGCGTGGAGCAGCCGGAGCAACAGCTTTCGGCGGCGGTGCGGAGGTCCCGTCCCGCCGCGTCCCGTCCCGCCGGTGCCCGCCATGGGCCGCCTCCCGCTGTACCTCTGCTGCTGCCTCGGTAACCACCCCCAGCTCCGGCCACCGTCGGGGCACGGCGGGCTGGGTGAACCTCCGCAGCGCCCGCCGGGGCGGCTCGGGGCGCCCAGCCTGACCCCCGCTTCTCTCTCTCTCTCTCATCCCTCTCTCGCTCCGCGGCTGCACAGCGCTGTGGTCCGCGGCGGCGCAGGAACCCGAGTACAGCTACGGCTGCGCCGAGGGGAGCTGCTACCCGGCCACCGGCGACCTGCTCATCGGCCGCGCCGCCCGCCTCTCCGCCTCCTCCACCTGCGGCCTCCGCCAGCCCGAGCCCTACTGCATCGTCAGCCACCTCCAGGTGAGCGCCTCGACGGGGGGAGGCAGCGCCCCGGGGCACCCCGACCGGCGGCGGGGCCGGGCATCCCCTCCCGTAGCGGCCTGGGCATCAGCGGGGCCGGTGCGGTGGGACAAGCCTCCCTGCGGGATGTGGTCTCCGTGGGGCGGCATCGTGCCCCCGGGCGCGACCCCACGCCCCGTTCAGAGCAGAGGGGGGCTGGGGGGCCCCTCGAGGCTTTCGGCCCCCGAGCCCCCTTTCCTTGTTGAGGCTAATGAGGAGGAATGCGCGGCACTAAGTTCAATTAATACTTTATTTTCAGACTTAGTCGGAGCCGTCTAGACAGCTTCCTGATTGAGAGTGGTCTGTAGGGCCCGGGTAGCGTTCTGGCCACCCTTCCCGTAATGTAATTACATTTGTGTGGTCTCCAAGTGGAAGGATGCAAATAAAGTTGTCTCTGCACATCTGGTGGAAAGCACAAAGCTCGTTACTATTTAAGCCAGGAGCAGCTCACCAGACTTCAGATCTCTGAGACAGAAGGGATGGTGGGGAAGAATAAAATATCAGTTATAAGTGGAACTCTGTTGAACTGAAAGTAAGGGGATAATCTCCAGCCGAATTTACAGCAGAGACAATAGGGCCGGATTCTGACACTTTGAAGGAAAACCCCGGGAAGCAGGAGGAGCCCTGCCTGAGGGCTCACTTGTGCCCTGAAGTTAACAAATCTTTCCCCTCAGTCTTTAGTTTTACTGTACTGCTCTGTCTGCTAGAGTTAATACTTGATTTAATATGGGGTTTCGCTTCACTGCAACGTTTTCGGAGTATGTTGGTATTGACTAATGACATTAGCATCTCTGGTAGAACAAAATAACAAAGGCACTTTGTTATGTTTTCTTGTCTCAAAAAATGCTGAACTGCCATAGTAAAAAGCATCACTTCAGAAGTGCACATGTGCCCTTATTCCTGGTCTCACAGCCCCAGTTCAGCCTTTGGGATGTCCCTGGTTGCTTCTGAACCATAAGGTGGTATTGAAGAAATCGCGGGAAGGTGCTGAGTATCCTCTAAGTAATATGGGTTTTGGATGTGCTGAGTGCTTTGCAGGATCGGACCTTCTAGGATTCAGTTTTAGTGGGAGAAGGAGCAAGTTATGGCATCTGAGACAGGGGCTGTAGTGCTGGGGGCGAGGAGCCTGGGGCGGGCAGGAGGGGACATCTTCCCCAGGACGCCTGCTCTTGGCTGGAGGATTCTCTGGGGAGGAGCCACTGAAGCTGAAATTGGTGAAATGGAAAGCCTGTGTGGCACAGACTTGCCAGCTCTCACATTCTTGGCTGATAAAGCACCGCATTTATCTCCATAAACCCACTGGAGATGCCCGTGTAGGTTTTGATAGTGATGAGTTGCTGGTGTGCCTGGGCCCCCTCGCTGCGGTGCGATAAAATTGGAAAGTGGTGGTGATTTTAGGCACCAGGACAATGCAAAAATAGCATTGTTCATGGTAATAGTCATGATGGGGTTTTGTCGTCCTCCTGGTGAAGAAGCGTCTAGCTTTGCCAAGCTAGATAAAATCATGCCAGACCTGCACACAACAGGTTTTTTATGGACGCACGTTGTAGTGTGTGCAAACTGGGTTGACGTGCGTAGCTTGGGGTTGCAATCCCCAGTGAAGATGCAAGGTTTAGGTAAGAGCTTGATAGTTATACCCCACCCTGAAAGGTCTCGATCACTAAATCACTGATGACCCCTTGACGTCCACTGAGCCCCACTGGAGGTGTCCCTAAGGCAGAGAACTTACATCTCCATGCTAGCTCCCAAAAGCCAACGTTATTTAACACAAGTTGTTGAAAATGCAGTTTTGCACGTGTACATTTGTACAGAAGCAATTCAGCGATTTTCTGTAGATGCTGCCTCCGGTTCTGACTTCTGCTGGAGAATACGTGTGCTGGAAGAAATTGCCTGAAACTGCAATTTCAATAGAAAACATACTTCCCCTAAAAATAAAGTTCATGGAATTCCTGGCATATTTTCCATGTGGCAATTTGCATTAATTCATAAAGGTAAATACACTTATCATTTCAACAAAAAAAATACCTTTGATGACTCCTGCGGGCAAAATGAGTGGAATGTGATACGGATGGAAAATACTCTTATCTGCAGGAAACAACTATTGCCCCACGGATAAAATCAGTAATGCTGATTATTTTGTTGTTTCAGGAGGACAAAAAATGTTTCATATGTGACTCCGAGAATCCCTTCCACGATACTCTCAATCCTGACAGTCACCGCATTGAAAACGTCGTCACCACGTTTGCTCCAAATCGCCTGAAGCTCTGGTGGCAGTCGGAAAATGGTAGGGGGGGTTGTCCGGGAGCCATTTCCAGGGCTGGGAGTTGCTTTCCCTCCTTTTGTTTAAGGGTGCCTGCGGGTTTGCTCTTACCTCTGGCCTGGTGCTTACTGCCCTGTGGAGGATCATGCTGTTCGAGGAGGGCTGAGTAAAACTGGCTGCTTTTGTGTGCCCTGGAGCGGTCCTTAAGCCATAAGGAAGCCCCCTCACCCCTCCAGGGGTCTTGGAAAGAGCCGTCCCACCGCTTTGCAAGAATCCTTTCCTAAAGAGAAAAGTTTCCCATACTGGCTCCAGATCCCCCTCGTGTTTAGGCAGCGGGAGTGGAGCAGCCTTCCAGGAGTAAACATCCCGGGTCGGCGCTGCCAAGGAAGCACCGCAGGGCTTCCCCGCGCCGCTGGGCTGGAGGCAGGGTGCGGAGGGAGGAGGTTTGGGCGCCTGGCCTGGGGCTGCCGTCCTGCTCGGGGAGAGCGAAGCCAGGGGTATCTCCTACCCTGCAAACTGCCTTCTCCCTCCTGCGCTCCCTGAATTCCTGTATCCATATGCCAAACAGTAAAATGAACACCAGAAACAAGCCAGCTAGTTTTTTTTTTAAAAAAAAAAAAAAAAAAAAGATTGCATGTTAGTTTGGTGGTGCTTTTTTTTTTTTCCCTTTAGTCCTTCCTCTGTCCTTTTTACTTTTATGGTTATGCTCTTGGCATGCCTTCATACACAAAGCAAGGCATCGAGGTTTCTCAGACAGCAGTCTGAAGCCTTAAAGCCAGCTGGACAGGATGGGATTTCTGCAAATGCATTGGCAGTAGCTCTCTTGCTATATATGAAAATAAAATGGTAATATTTGTAACATTTCTGCTGCCCAGGAAAGGTTTTCCCTAAATCCTTTTTAACCATTTAGATCAGCCTAGCAAGCTGCGTGACTTCAGCGGCTCTCTTCTAGCGTTCCAAATAATTCATGTTTTTTGCAACAGGCTTGGCAGCATTCACACAGAAAAGTTCTTAGCTCATAAGGTCATGAAAATGTCCTTCAACAATAAAAAACAAATGATTCTTTCTGTCCAATTCATGTTTTCTTCTATTCAGGCATACAGCAGAAGGGGCCATTGCTGCACACTCCACATAATGTTACAGCTAGTTGAACATTTAAGTGCTTTATTGTTTTATTATTTTCATTTCTTACCCTCTCTCCTCTCTGTAAATCTTGATTTTTTTTTTATTTTTTTTTTTTAATTCCTAACTACAGTATAATTAGTATCCAGCTGTTTTGAGAGGTCTTTTCACATGACAAAATAATATTTGTAACTGTTTTTCATCCTTTCTGTGTAGAGTCCTTGACTGTAGGTAGTCGTACAGCAGAGTTTGGAAAACCTTTTGCTTCTCACCAGTTTCCTGTCCCTCATGACTGTAAAGCACGGCTGTGAATAGTTGCTTTAGGGGTATTTCAGAACCAGGTGGTAAAGGAGCTGTTCCTGCATCTGGATGGACAGGAGAGTCCAGAGGGAGTGAAGAAAGGTGGGAAACAGCCCCCACCAGCCATCGGTGAGGTTTGGGGTGTTACTGAGCTGCAGAAGCTCGTGCCTCTGTTGCTGCCAGGCGGGCTGCAGTGTGTGAGGACAGCCTGGGGTCACCACGTAGGTCTGGGCTCAGCATCCCCGTTGTCTCAGCTGCTGGGTGCTGGGATCCAGCCCACAGCGGTCCCCATCCTTACCCTGCGCCTAGAGATGTTGGCCGTGTTACGCAGTCTGAAGTAAATGGCAGTGCAGGCTTACGCTTAGGGTGTAACGTGTTTGGTGCAGATGATGTACAGGAATCCCCTGTGCAATACACTCCTCAGCAGGTCCTTGGTGTCTCCCCGTACCTCAGTAATGCACTAACCCCTCGTATCCCTTTTTGACAACAGAGCCAAGTGGCAAAGAAAAGAGTCTGCGCCACTGGAGCAAAAAGCTTTGGCAAAATTTAGACATAGAGGCTGATGGGTGTCCTTGTTTGCTGCACGGCTTCTTTTCTCTGCCCCTGCAGGTTTGGAAAATGTGACTATCCAGCTGAACCTGGAGGCTGAGTTTCATTTCACTCATCTCATTATGACCTTCAAGGTAAGGAAGCCACAGCCTTACCCCGAACCCTAAAACATGAGGAAATAAGAGGTCTTGTAGTCCTTCACATTTATGTGATATTTGGGATTTGGGCTTTGTCTAAGCCGTTTTCCCTGATTTTTTTAGAGCTGATAACCATTAATTCCTGCTGAAGGAAAGCCGAGTTGTGGCTTGAGTTGTGTTTGAACTCCAGCGAGGCTGCGGGAATCATATTGAAGCTGGGGTTTGTGTTGGTGTCTCTCTCTGGTGGTTGTGTTCTAGAAGATCATTAGCTAAATCATATAGTAGCAAGGATTTGTCTTTAAAAAAAAAATTGGCCATGGTATCGGTTTTCTTTTGGCAAATGGAAAGGTCTTCAGGAAGAAGGAACATCTGTACACAAAGTGTCTTTGTTTCTTCACAAACAGATGTCTTGGAATGGCAGATTATGTCCCGTACATCCTAAATCTCAGGGAATTCAGTGGCAGCCTTCAGCTGTGGTTTCAGGGGCTGCAGTTCCTGCAGGGCTAAATCCCTGCTCTTTGCATGTAGACAAATTAATCCCTTCATTTTTACCCATCACCTTTCTAGGAGAGCTGGTTCCTCTTTCCTGCGGCATCCACTTGGGTTTCTTCCCCTCCCTCAAGGTGGTGGCTGAGGTGGAGGGTGGTCCCTTCTGCCGGATCCTGGCAGTGAGGGACCCCCGAGAGACCTGAGACACAATGTGGGTGCTGCGGCCATTGTGCCCAGTGCCACTGGGCTTGGTCAGCCGTCAGGAGGAAAACTGGGGTGGGGGGAAGATAGTTTAAACAATGGTTTGTTGACCTAGTTTGCGTGGTAGACACTTGAGCTGTTGTATCTCTGGGTTGCTACGTTTTTTGTTGGGTGAGATACTAGTTTGTAAGTTGGGTGATATTTTCAGCCAGGAAGCAGAAAGAAAACTTCTTTCCAGCTGTGACTGAAATGCTTTTTGTGCTTGGCTCTGGGAGGGGCTCCTCTCAGTACATAAAACTAATGAAGAGACTGTTGGCATTTCTTGGTAGTGCAAGCCAGGTGTTACATTAATATCTGAAAGGCAGCACATAAATTGAAACATAGGATTTTTAGGTCAGGGGGATTAAAAATCTTTTTAAAATCTTATTAGGTAGTTGTTCTAGAGTTGAATATATGTAGTTAAGGACGGTGGTTTGTGCGAAGCGAATGCAGTCTGCCAGAGCCTGGGCAAGGCCAGCTGGAGGAGGGTCACTGGGGACTGGGGGAGTCAAATGCAGCAAGAGTGGATGAAGATGAACCTCTCAATCTTCTTGAAGAAGGTTTTCTTAATGTAGCACAGAGGACAGCTGGCACTGGACTGCAGAAATGCTGCAAAAGGTAGCATGGTCAGACGAAGAGAGGTGGGCAATCCCAGGGCTTTTCTGAGCATCAGAGATAACTGCTCAGCAAGAACTTCTGGGCGTCAGAGCTGGGTGGGAAGCACCATTAGGTCCTTTGCATAAGATAAGGCACATAGGTACAGCGAGGAAGAAGGCTGCGCTGCTTTCCACAACCAGTGGGAAAAATCCTTTTGTCTCTCTAAAGCGCTGCTTTAACCCTCAGTTTTGAGAGAGGATTTGGAATACAAAAACCTTACAAGTTTGCTTATTTATTGTAAGCATGCTTAAGCACTTGGCAACTGAATGCTGTCTTTTTAAAGATGGGTAGACTGTGTTTTGATGTGTGTTATTTCAAAGATCTGCCTCTGAGGAGAAAGTGGGATATCAGCAGAAAAATATTTCTAATATTTCCAAATGTTGGAAATAGTCAGTGCAGGGAGAGAGGTTAAAATCCAGACATGTGGATTGCTTACACTTTAAAGGGCTCAATGTAAATTCAAGTAATAATTAATCAAATAAAATCTCTTTTGGTTTTCTTACCATTAGACATTCCGTCCTGCTGCAATGTTGATAGAAAGATCATCTGATTTTGGAAAAACGTGGCAAGTATATAGGTATTTTGCATATGACTGTGAGAGCTCGTTTCCTGGGATTTCAACTGGACCCATGAAGAAAGTAGATGATATCATTTGTGATTCCCGATACTCCGACATTGAACCTTCAACGGAGGGAGAGGTCAGAGGGGATTTTTTTCCCAATATGTTTATTGTATAGACTTTTTACATATAAATTCATATTCCCTTATTTTTAAAGCTGAATCTTTCATTGTACCGTTTTTCCTCCAGGTAATATATCGTGTTTTAGATCCTGCTTTTCGAATTGAAGATCCGTACAGTCCAAGGATTCAAAGTATGTACGCAGTTACCTTCTAGGCGTGGTTAAAAGGGTTTCTGTACTTATTTGCTTACAAAAAAACAGTAAGCCACAAATAAAGACATGCATTAGCTCTGATAACAGTTTCGAAGTCATATGAATACGTTTGTGGTGTGGTTTCTTTTCCTGAGGCAGACAGTGATGTGCTGGGAAATAACAATGAGTATTGTCAACTTAAGTGATTGCTCTTACACGCATCACTGTAGTCGGTCCTTTTCTTAATTGACGAGGTGTTTATATTCGTTAAAGACCCTCTCCCCCCCTTCCCCCCGAATACATGCAGTTGCTGAGAGAAACCTGGGAACGTGATCTCGTAATTGTACAGCATTCAGAAAGCAAAGAAATAGAACCAAAATGTTATTTATTATCATTTTGCATTTCCAGCTAAAATCAAGGAGGTCATGTGTTATTTTTTTAGAACATCTGAGTCGGGACTTTAGAACAGTGGGCCTTGGTAGTACTACGTGGCTGGACCACACAGATGTGGTAATCAAACACAAATTACTGTAGCATTTGTGTATGGTCATGACAATCCAGGAGCGCAAAGACAGAGCGATCTGTTGCCGAGTGTGGCTCAAAGAGAAACCTCGTGGGGCATTTGGCCTGAGTAGGGAACTACAGTGCTTGGCCTTAAACTTGACCTCCCATTTAATAGGCATTCTCAGTTTCGGTTCGAGTCCTTCGGTGTAAAGCTAACTGGAGCGGAAGAAAGTATCTGAAATAGAGGAGTGTCTGCTAGTTGCTATATCAGTTAAATGTTTTTTTCTTTTAACCGACATTTTAAAAGAGAAACTCTGCTTTCATGGGCTTGAAGTGCTTTTTCAAGCCTAGTTTCAAGGCTACAAGAAATTATGCAGGATTCATAATATCAAAGTGAACATGTAGCTGAAGTAATTACTGCAATATTGTCGTGCCATGGATTATCCCTCCTTTGTATTTGGTCAGTGATGGGGTGTTGCTTCTTTCAGCAAAATGTAACTAATTATATTTGCTAGGAAAGTTGGGCGTATAAGAAAGAAGAATTATTCGTGTCTTGTTTCCAACTAAGATTTTTGCCAAAAGGCTTGTAACTCTTAAAGCTCTTGGTCTGCTTGTCAGCAGTTCCTTATTAACGGGTCCTTTCCCATGTTACATTTTAAAGTCCCAAAGAAACAGTGTCTTTTTGGTGTGCGTGCCTTTAATATTTGTGTTTGTGCCTGTGTATGTCTACAATAAAATAGACGAGTATTTTGAATTAAGCTTAAACTAACTTATACAGCGATCAACCTGTAGTAAAATAATGTGATTATTTTTTTTTTTTAATTTGGGGGTACAAAGTGATGTAATGTGTAGTATGTAAGTGCTGAAATTAAATCTGATGTAATCTGCCCATAGGAAGTGTGCTTGGGAAGTCACTCCTGGCTTCCTCCCATTCAATACAGTATCTGGTAAATAATTCCCAAATGGGGGTTGTTTGTTTTTTGGGGTTTTTTTGTGTCCCCTGCAGACCTATTAAAGATCACGAATCTGAGAGTCAAATTCATCAAGCTGCACACACTGGGAGATAATCTCTTGGACTCTAGGATGGAGATCAGAGAGAAGTACTACTATGCCATCTATGACATGGTGGTTCGCGGGAACTGTTTCTGCTATGGACACGCCAGCGAGTGTGCACCAGTGGATGGCTTTAACGAAGAAGTGGAAGGAATGGTAAATATTCACACTTTTCTGCATAGAGCTGTTCCTGTTTGTGCCTCTTTTAGGTGATTTAAACACAAATTTAAAGACGACACTCTGCCCCCCCTACTCCTTGCCCTTAATTTTCAAAGAAAACTCTTGAAACTATTCCCCCTCAGCAAACTTATCTGTCGTTGTTGGTGTTAACCACAGAGAGCTCAGATTAGGTGAAAATTGTTTTAGCATTCCTTTTCTAATTATGTTAAAGAGCTGATGAAATTAGAAGGCAGGAATGCAGAAGGGAGGTGTAACCGTATGGGGCCCAGGACGGGTGTGTGGGTCGACTTGGTTACCCTTAAATTGAAGTGAATTTAGTTTTCATCAAAGGATGAAACACCTTTGTGAATCAAAGATGACCTGTGTTTGTATCAGTCGTTATCAGCCGAGAAGTGGAGGCTGTAGCCCTAATTCACAGCAGCCTCTGAAGGAAAATCCCGCTGCCTGCGTGGTACGTGGTACGCTGCTGCGCAAATGCCACATCCCTTCTGGGTTCATTTTTACCCCGTGATTTTTGCCCGACAAGCAGTAGTAGCACCCCTGTTAATGAGTGAGTTATTAACTGGATGAAAATGTGGAGGTGTACGGGGAGGTTGTGGGGGTTGTCCCAGGGGCTGCAGGATGCCGGCGAGTGGGTTTGCTCCATTGCCCTGCGCTTTCGGTCAGTGTCTCTACCCGAGCAGCAGCAAGACTGGCTTTGCCTTTAAAGTGGTGGCTCCAGTGCTGGTCCCCCCTGTCATCTGTGGCAGCAGCTGTCACACAATCACTGTTGGTCTACTCGGTGCTTGTTCCGTACGTGCTGAAGGCAAAAGTCTGGGGTTGATGGATAAAACCCATCCAAACAGTCTGTTATCTTTGCTTTGAGAGCCAGGATAAGGCTGGAAAGAGGGCGCTGGACTAGTGACTGCTGATAGAACCAGATGCATATTAATAGCTAATTAACAGCTAATAAACAGCTAACTTTTAGGTCTAAGAGGCTTTTGTGATTATTGAGGTGGAACTGTGCTCTCCTTGTTCATGTCTGAAAGCGTTTATTCAGGCATTAGTTCCAGTAAGGAAAGGACAAATTTGTATGAGGACATTGTTACCTTGGCAGGTAAAGGACGCTCCTGTGGCCCTTTATGTCTCCTATGTGCAGTTATGTGCATTAAAGTCTCCAGAAGTATACCATTATGTACTAGCTATATTTTGCATTAATTGGAGTGTGGGGTTTATTTCCCTTTCTCTTTTATAACCAACTATATTTCTCTTTTTTTTTTTTAATGACAGGTCCATGGGCACTGCATGTGCAGACATAATACCAAGGGGTTAAACTGTGAACAGTGTTTGGATTTCTACCATGACTTACCCTGGCGACCTGCTGAAGGCCGCAATAGTAACGCATGCAAAAGTGAGTTTGTGTAAAAAGCAGGACTGGAGTCTGGTGTGAGCGCTACACACTGTTACTTGGGAACTTGTGACCATATTAAGTCCCGCATCTTCTTTGGTTGACTTTGGTGTGTCTTTTCTGCAGACTTGGATCTCCCCTGGGACCAGCCTCTTACTTTGCTTTCTCTCTTTGTCACAGAGTGCAATTGCAATGGCCACTCCAGCCAGTGCCACTTTGACATGGCTGTGTACATGACAACGGGGAACACCAGTGGGGGAGTGTGCGACGACTGCCAGCACAACACCGTAGGACGCAACTGCGAGCAGTGCAAGCCCTTCTACTTCCAGCACCCGGAGAGGGATCTGCGGGACCCCGATGTCTGTGAGCGTAAGTGCAGCCCCGCTCCTCGGGGTGGGAATCACTGTGGCACCCCGGCTGTGGCCCACCAGGGCTTTCCCTGGGGAATTTAGGATTTACTTGCTTTCTTTTGGCCAGTGCCGTGCTCCAGAACAAACATCATTGAGGGATGGTGGTTGTCTTGGAGGTCTTGAGCGAGCCTGGCTGGGTTTTGTTTTCTCTTCAAGAATCTGGAAATGTATCAGGTCATTACGTGTTCAACTCATGTCGTGTCTAATACTTGCAGGAATGATATAGTCGCTCTACATAGCAGCTCAGTTTAAATAATTCAGTGTGATACTTGGCCTTTTCTTTTGTAGCAGTTAATAAAACACGTGTGATGCTTCCTTCTTAGCTTGCAACTGTGACCCAGCTGGCTCCCAAAATGACGGCGTCTGCGATCGCTACACTGATTTCTCCACCGGCCTCATTGCTGGACAATGCCGTTGTAAATTATTTGTCGAAGGGGAGCGTTGTGACCTCTGCAAAGAAGGTTTCTATGGCCTGAGTGCCGATGACCCAGTGGGTTGTCAGTGTGAGTAAAAACATACGTTTCTTTATGTGTGATGAAAAGCTCTTTGAGGAGCTGTTAGAGCTGGGAGAAGTTGGTTTCTGGGGTGTTTTTTTTTCCTTTGTTCCATCTTTTTGCTAAAGGAAAAACATTCTTGTAGATTTGCTGTAGCTTGGAGTCCACCCACCCTTAAAACGCAGTTCCCCGTCTGATCCTTCTAATGTGTTCAGTGGAAATAGCAGAATCTTCCTTATTTGTTTTTAATTATAAGTCTCTTAAGCCAGGGAAATTTACTGGGATGGGTGGTGGGCAAAGTGTGTAATTAATCTCTGTCCTGGGGAATTCAGGGGAAGCTTTTATATAAATATCTAGGCTGGACACTGTCTAAAATGTAACTCTGGTCCTGCGTTTTGACCTGCCTATTTGTATTTCCCAATCCAGCTTGTGCGTGTAATCCTCTGGGTACCCACCCCGGGGGGAATCCTTGTGATTCGAAGACAGGAAACTGCTATTGTAAGCGCCTGGTGACAGGAAAGCAGTGCAATCAGTGCCTGGTAAGTAGTTTACCGTAAAATAAATTAGGAGACGCTGGTGTGAGGGAGGCTGGCGTGCGGAAAGCGTGGAGCAAGGTGTTGGCTACCTTCTCTGACTGCCTGTGAGCAGGCACTTGGCGTTGAGGCTGGAGCAGGCGCCTCGGGATGTCGGGAGCTGTGAAGCATGCTGTGGTTCCAGGGAGCTGGGAGGCACATCAAGGCAGACAAGGGCACCCAGATTAATTCCTGGGACCGTAAGGAGTGAGATATTAGGATACCTGGAGTGTTTGCTCTGTGAAAATGAGGGATCTGGGACAGTTCGTCTGGAGCCCTCGCTGGCGCAAAAGGTGAAATGATCAGAGAAGCAGTGTAACCAAAAAAATTGCTTTCTCTACAGGCCATTATTTTAGGCACAAGCTATTTCATCCACATACATTTCCATATAGCGTTTATGCGTGCTGGAGTGTTATAGAAACACACTGTCAGATAACTGGATGTGTTTATACAAACACTGACAGGCTGTCAGTGAACTACATGGAAAAGCTAAACAAGTCTGTCTTATCTGTCCAACAAGCAAGCTGCAGAGTAGCAACCCTGCAAGGGCAGTGCCCCACGCAAAGCCCCACTGCCGCATACGCAGCTCTCTGCTGTGGTGTGATGTACTGGGCTGTGATTTTCCAAGTCTTTCATGAGTCAAGAGCTCAAACTGGTGTAAATGGTGCAGTAGGAGTGAGGTCTCTGAGCTTGGGGCCTCCTGAATCTTGCTTTTAAAGCTAGGTGGAAAGATGCGGGTTTTTTTCTCAAGCCCTTGTGATGGTCAGCAAGGTGGAGGAGAGCGGGTGGGGAGGTTGTGTTGATGGTTGTGGGGGTAGATCCACAAGCAGGGGAGCAGGATGCCTTGGTTGGGGGGCAGTCTGGGGTAGCTTATGCTGAGTATTTAAAAATGTGCCTTTGGGGTAGATGGGGTTAAATCTGCACCAGGTTACGGTGCTGGTGATGTTTCTTCCTGCAGCCTGAGCACTGGGGGCTGAGCAATGACATGGATGGATGTCGGCCGTGCGACTGCGACCAGGGAGGAGCGCTGAACAACAAGTGAGTATCAGCCCAGTTACCCTCCTGTAATCATTCACCCCAGGGAGTTTCGCTTCACTTGCAACCACAACATCCAGGGCTCAGTGTGCTCTGAAGGAGGTTGTTTGGGACTGTCTTCCTGCTCCAGAAAGTGTCAGGTCTTGATTGCAAGAGGTGACAGAGGCATTCATGTCTTTCTGCGCTGAACAGCATGGAACGTTTGTGCCACAAGTGCAGGTGAACATGTAAAACTGTTTTTAGTGTAGCTTTGCCTTTGGTCAGCCAGGGTAGGAGACAGCTGTGGGTTGAGCTCTGCCTTGGCCGTCACCCGGGGTATGGTCTGTGTCAAAGCTTTGCTCTCACAGGATCAAAGCAGGAATCAGGCAGCGACACTGGCCATCAGACTAGTTCTTGGTTTGCTCCCGAACTGGCCCTTTGGCTGGTCTGTCTGAGTGTCCACCAGTGCTGGGGACACCAACACTGTGTCCACCAGTGCTGTCCACCAGTACTGTTGTGTTGCCCTAGTGGTGCTGCATGGGGTGGGATGTGGACCTGGAAGACCCCATTGGGGAAGTGGAGGTTTTTCAGAGAAAAACGTAGGTTTTGAAGATGCATCCATCAGTAAGAGCGTGGAAAGTTCTGGCTTAAATGCCTGGTCAGAGAGGTCTAGGTGCCCAGACTGCTCTTCTGACCAGAGAATTTTTCTGTGCATGTCCAGCCCCAGGCTTTTCAACAGCAGCATGTTCCTTTGCTCTCTTTCCCCCCCTTCCCTTCACAAACCCTTTGAAGCGTCCTGCTTTTGTCTAAAGCTATGGAAGTTTCCCAAGGGGGTGGATGAACTGTTTCCCACTGGAGCTCATGGGACCAGACCGGGGGAGTTTGAGACTGGTCCTGCTGTGACTCCTGTAGATTGTTACAGACTGCGGACACCCCATCTGCAGTGGGGATCACCGTGGGAACGTCCCGTGGGCTGTCTCTTCCCTCCGCTCCTGAGTGACAGCAGCGTGGTCGTTAGTGATTATTTACTCCTCCGTGCTCGCTCTCCCTGTTTGTGGATCAGTTACGCTGCACAGCTCATAACGGCTCCCCCGGCGCAGCCGCTTCCAGGGGTTTGGGGTATGGCTCAGCCACAGCCTGTTTCCCATGCGTTGAGCCCAGCGATTGCAAAACCATGGCAGGGAGCAGCTGCATTTTCCTCCGGCCGCAGGAGAGCTGCGAAGCCCCGCTCCGGCTCCTGGCTTCACTCTCTTAACGTCAGCAGGAAGGGAGAGCTTCGCCCTCCCTGGGGCTCCTCTCCTCAGCTGCTGAATTGCTGTCTCCTGGCTCCCGTTCAGGGTGTGGGATGCAGGACCTGGGGCAGCCGCACCTCTCACGAAATTCATCCCCACCGTGCTGTAACCCAGGCAGTGGAGTCATCAGCGGAGCCATCGCCATCCCCCAAGGGGAAACTTCCCAGCTTCCCTTCTGGGGCAGCTAGGGCATTTCTGGCATCTCAGAGTGAATGTTTAAGTGAATCTCTGCAATTTCAAAAATTATTTCAGTTAAAAATTACTCTTAGAATGTAGGCTTGAGAAGCCTGAAGATTTTCTGTGGAAACCAGAGGGGTTTGACTTCAGAAAATGTTTCAACTCGAATTTAAAGAAAGGAGTGTCTTTTGGTGGATCAAAAAATCTTCCCATGAAAAAGTGTGAACAGGCGCATGCAAAAATACAGTCTGCCCAATGGGTTCTTCATAAGTGGGGTGGAGTTCCTGGGGACAATAACACCATCAAAAGGCTGCTTAGGGGAAGAGCTGTATTGAGAAAAGCCAAATGGCTTTTTATGAAGGAAGTGGAGCTGCTGTATGGCATTCTGGACAGACCTTCTGCTTCCCCCAGCGATGGCTCTGTCTGTCCCTTGTCTTTGGCTGTGTCTGTCCTACTCTAAAGCAGCCAGGAATGTTTTTCCCCTGCCAGTGGGCGACCTCTTGGGATGTGCTTTGCAGTGTATGAGAGCAGCTTGATGTTCCAGGGCGTGCAGGGTCATGCGTGTTCTTGCTTTGCCTGAGCTCGTACAAACAGATATGCTGCGTGCATGGCCTGCAAGCCTGGAGCTGAAGACTGCCCTTGGCTTGAGGACAGACATGCCTCTTGGCTATGTCTGTGGTAGCAAGTGAAGCTCTCCCAGGACAGCTGTCTGGCTCCAGGGAACTGCCTGCACCCATAGCATGAAATCCTCTCACCACCCAAACAGAGGAAACCACATGGAAAGTGCCTGCAATGGTCCCTGGCCCATGCTTGCTCCCAGCCTGAGCCCAGGAGTTGTTTGGGAGAATGATAGTTGGGTTGAGCCAAGGCTGCGCCCGGGACCATGCTGCCATTTTAGCAGTGCAGATGGTCCAGCTGCAGAGCCTGAGAACATCTTGTGTCTAGAGGCAGATGTGTCCAGAAGCACTTCTCTTCCTGTGCCACTTACAATGTCAAAGCTGAAATTGGCACTAGCTGTGTCTTGCTGTAGCCAAGATGTGTTGTAAATTCACTGCTCTTCCGTTTTAGCTGCTCAAGTGAATCTGGCCAATGCGAGTGCCGGCCCCACATGTTTGGACGTCAGTGTAACCAGGTGGAGCCTGGCTATTACTTCATTTCGCTCGATCATTACATCTATGAGGCGGAGGAAGCCAGCTTGGGTCCCGTGAGTATATTGTGCTCTAATTATTTTAGTGGGATGGTGTGTCTGGACAGCTGTGGGAAAGTTGTTTCACCATTTGGGTGTTGGAAGCATCTGTTTTATACCCAGAGGATTTTGCAATTAAAATGGGGAAAACACAGAATTGAATTGAAAACTGTCAACCTGTAGCTGTTCAATCTAGTATCAATAAATAATTTAGTAATTTGAGGGGGGGGTGGAAACTGCCATTTTCCTTTATAAACCTGTTTCTTTGATCATGACTACGGCTTGTTTCATGTCAGCGTCCCTTCCTGTACCCCACTGTGTACATGCCCACTGCACCCACTTCTGCTTCCCCTCTTATCTCAAGAGTGGTGGGACACCGACACTGGCTCTTCTTTTTGGTGCCACTGAAACCGGGAGGGAACAAAGCATGCATTTAAGCACATTGCTGTGGCTTCTAGAGTTTCTGTACATCAGTAACATTTGTTTTATTAATGATCAAACCCATGACTGATTGTGCAAAAAGCTGGTTTTGTAAGTGAGGTTTCCTCTAGGTGGTTTGGCCTGCTGGTGTGGTACATCAGGGTTTCTGGGTTTTCTGTTCACCAGTGCACAGCCTTGCTTTTAATTCATTAACAGCAGCTAGGTGATTACATCAATTACTTTTGCCTCCAGCAAGGAGCCAGGGAGGTGAGATAATGGTTTTTCTAAAGCAGCAGATCCATGTCTGCCTACAATTAGGGCACTTTGTCCTAATTTATTTATTTCAGGCAAAATATAGCCACTTTGCAGTTTCAGCCAAGGCAGAGGATTTTTGTTGTTCGGTAAGGGCTGTTAGAAGGGCTTTTTAAAGTACATTGACAGTAAGAGGAGGTCCTGTTGGACCTGTTATGTTGGACCAACACTTGCTGAAGGTGGTCATCTTGTTAATAGGGATGAAGAAAAAGCGGAGGCATTCAATGTGTTTTTTGCCTCAGTCTTTAATAATATTGACAGACCTTGGGCTGCCCAGTTCTCTGAGTCAGAGGACCACAAGTGTGGCAATCGTGACTTTCCATTTGTGGACACTGAAATTTTAAGGACCAGCTGTATCGGCTGAATGGTCACAAGTCCACGGAGCCTGATGGGATTCATCCCAGAGTACTGAAGGAACTAGTGGATGTTACAGCAGGACCCCTCTCGATCATCTACCAAAGGTCTTGGGAGTCTGGGGAGGTCCCTGCTGACTGGAAGCTACCCAGTGTTATTCCCATATACAAGCAGGGCATGAGGGAAGACCCAGGGAACTACAGACCTGTTAGTCTAACCTCAGTTCCTCGAAAAATTATGAAGATTACACTGGGTACGACTGAAAGGCATTTAAAGAATGATGCAATCATCAGGCACAGTCAACATGGGTTCACAAAGGGAATGTCCTGTTCAACTAATTTGGTATCTTTCTGATAAGGTCACCTGCCTAGTGGATGAAGGGAAGGCAGTGGCTGTAATTTTTCTGGATTTTAGTAAGGCTTTTGATACTGTCCCTCACAGCATCCTTCTGGACAAGTTGTCCAACTGTGGGATGAGCAGGTACACAGTGCACTGGGTGAAGAACTGGCAGAAGGACAGAGCTCACAGGGTTGTAGTGAATGGGGCTACATCTGGCTGATGACCAGTCACCAGCGGTGTTCCTCGGGGCCCAATTCTAGGGCCAGTTCTGTCCAATATATTTATCAATGATCTGGATGCAGCAGTTGATGCACCATTAGCAAGTTTGCTGATGATACCAAACTGGGAAGTGCTGTTGACTCTACCGAGGAATGAGAGGCCTTGCAGAGGGACCTAGATAGATTGGAGCATTGGGCTGTGGTTAATGGGATGAAAATTTAAAAAGTCCAAATGCTGCATTCTGCACCTAGGACAGAGTAACACCAGACACATAGAATCATAGAATCATAGAATTGTTGAGGTTGGAAGGGACCTTTAAGATCATCGAGTCCAACCTTTAGCCTACCCTGACAAGAGCCACTTCTAAACCATGTCCCTCAGTGCCCCATCTACCCTTTTTTTAAACACCTTTTTTTATACACATGTATAAACTGGGAGAGGAGTGGCTGGAGAGCAGCCCTGCAGAAAGAGACCTGGGGCTGCTGGTCGACGGCAGGCTCAGCGGTAGTCAGCAGTGTGCCCTGGCAGACGAGAGGGCAAACTGCATCCTGGGGTGCATCAACACAGCATAACCACCCAGTCAAAAGGGGTGATGATCCTGCTGTATTCAGTGTTGGTGTGGCCTCACCTCGAGTACTGCGTGCAGTTGTGAGCCCCACAGTTTAAGAAGGATGTGAAGGTCCTTGAATACGTCCAGAGGAAGGCAACAGAGCTGGTGAAAGGGCTGGAAGGAATGTCCTGTGAGGGGCGGATAAGGACTTTGGGCTTCTCTAGTTTGGAGAAAAGGAGTCTGAGGGGTGACCTCATTGCTCTCTACAGCTTCCTGAGGAGGGAAAGTGGAGAGGAAGGTGCTGAGCTCTTCTCCCTGGTGTTCAGTGATAGGATACATGGGAATGTGCCAGGGGAGGTTTAGAGTGGACATGAGGAAGTGTTTCTTTACCGAGAGGGTGCTCAAACACCTTAACAGGCTTCCTAGAGAGGGGCCCAAAACGGAACACATTGCCCTTAACAATATGCTTCAACTTTTGATCAGCCCCAAATTGGTCAGGCCGTTGGATTAGATGATCATTGTAGGTTCCATCCAACTATTCCATTCCTTTTCATTCCATTCAACTGTGGAGAGGGAAGACAGCAGAGAGCAGAAGTTGAACCGCAGTGGAGGGTGTGTGAGCTGGCACAGGGTTTTTGGTGCATTGGTGTCTGCCTGGCTGGAGAGGTGGTACCTGAGCCCTTGCCAAGGCTTACGGCACTCAGGGATGGAGGAGCTCAGCACGAAAATACACCTTGCCAAGTAGAGCGAGAGGATGTGCCACTGGTTGCCTTTTAAAACCTTCAGAACAAACCATTTTTTAAAATGCCAGTACCGAGAGACTTTCTTACTAATCTGGTGGCAGAATAAAGCTCTGAATTTCCAGGTAGGGACCAGCACAAGTCAAAACCAAGTGGCATAGAGTTGCAGAGACTTTCAAGCGATGCCAAGCCCTCATGCTCCCCACAGCTGCATGCCCTCGCTCACATCCTGCCTGCAGTCTTTTCTGGGGAGCTCCAATCCTTTGTGTAAAGCCAAAGGGTAATAATTTATAGCCAGGCTCTCTTCAAAGAGTGTGAGAATACATGAGGGGACATCCTGAAGTGATATGTATATATATAGACATTTCCTTACATTTTATCCCTTTCTAGTGAAGCAGCTTCCTTAAGAATGTGCAGGATGTTTTTCTATGGAAAGAACTATTCATGGATGCAGATATATTTGAAACGGGAAGTTTGAACACCACACGTTTCCATTTTTTGTTGCTTTTTTCTTCTTCTTTGCATTATATAAAGAGTAGCTGATAAAAACCTGTCACCTCAGACTGAAAGGATTGATTTGGCTATTAAATATCTATCAATGATTAGAGTCTCTGTTATTTATTGACACCCTACTCATGACAGACATGATCTGCTTTTCAGATATTATCCTGAGCAGTGGTTTGGTTTGAAGCAGCCCAGTGTAGTCAGGAAGTAATTAGCACTCAGCTTCAGCAGTTAATAGAGCAGTTATTGTGCCACTGCAGTAAATCCTACTGCTACAAGTATGATGTGAAAGTCATACAGTGAATGAGATGTTGTAGCAGGTGGATTAGTTACTCACAGCAAGTTTTTAAATTTAATTCCCCACTGTAACAGAGAAATTGATGAAGAGTTGTGCAGTGTTGTTTTGTTTTATCTTTCTTGCTTTTTGTATATTGTTAAGTGGAAGGGCAACGATGTGCATGCACACGTGTTTCAAAGGGAATTCGTGTTCTCTGGGATGCAAACAATGGATCACTGCAGAAGTGATCCATCAGCAAAACTCATCACTTCATGCACTCCCCTGGGACTCGCAAATTTAATGTATTGGTATTAAAATGTCTGTTCCTTGTTTTTGTAGGGAGTAAACATAATAGAGCGCCAGTACACACCGGACCGCACACCATCATGGACAGGCATAGGATTTGTAAGGGTCCCTGAAGGGGCGTACCTGGAATTCTACATCGACAACATCCCCTACTCCATGGAGTATGATATTCTGGTCCGCTACGAGCCACAGGTAGGTGTGTGAGTAGGGGCATTGCTTCCTCCTGGCAGGCACTGGCTGTCCCAGTGCACAACTGACAGGACCCCGGCGCTTCCAGGAGTCATCAGGACTCAAAGGCAAGGGTGGACGCCCAGTTAAATGTCTGAGATGTGAGAAAATCCAAGATGTTGACTATTACTAGTATTATTTGCTTTACATTTCCATTCATTATTGCATTGTTTCAGCACCTGTTTAATGAGCAAATAAAAAAGTGACAAGTCCCATCAGGGCAGATTAAAATATAAATTTGGCATCGGCCAGATGGCCTTCAAATGGGTGGAAATGCTGTTATGTACCTTAGAAGACACATTGCCTGTCTTGGATGTTGAATGCCTGCAGCCAAGAGTTTGCAAGCAGTTGGTTTTGACTGTAGGTAATTTGCAGGGTGAAGGGAAGGAGAAGAATTTCCCCCAGCTCCTTACCTAGAGCTTGGCAGCAGTTGACTGCAGTGAAATACTCAGGTGCAGTACCCAGAGGTGGCAGAAGAAGAGGTTGACAAACTGACTGATGCCGTGTGCAGATGGAGCTGCTGACCACCTTCACCTAGTCCTGTTTTTTTTTGGGAGAGAGGGAGGGAGAGAGCCGGTGGTGCTGGAGGATGCCCGGAAGCACTTGCCTTGTCTCGTCTCAGCCTAAACCTGCAGCTGGTAGATGCCCCGTTGATGCCGGAACTCCAGCCCCATCCTCCCTGAAGTGTGCACAGTGACCATCCTGTCTGTGTGCACGCTTTTCCTGGACTGAGCTGTGGATGTTGCCAGGAGCTTATGGCCGTTGCTTGATGCTGATGAGCCTTTTTTTCCCTCAGTTGCCGGATCAGTGGGAAAAAGCTGTGATCAGCGTCTCACGCCCAGGCAAGATTCCCACGGGCAGCCGCTGTGGCAATACAGTTCCTGATGATGATAATCAGGTCGTCTCACTGTCACCCGGCTCCAGGTCGGTATAACTGGATAGGCCAAAAGGAGTAAAAACATTTTAAAAATTGAACCAGGGTAAGGTCACATGTTCAGCTTGCCATGGTCCCTATAAAAACGGATGAAGTTTAATTTCCAATGGGTTATAAAAATGTATTTAGCATTGTGTTTGTAGACTCAAAGCTTTTAAGTTTATTCTTGTTTTCTGAATGGTTTTGTTCACTGAGTAAAGAGGGGGGGAAGTGTTTGCACAGCCTGTGAGAGAACATCGGTATGATTCTTTACCTTGACGATAAGCTTTTCCGGTTCTGACTTGCACAAGCCTCCAAACTGCCTCTTTCACATCGTACCTTTTGTTCTGCGCGGTCTTGGCTGCATTCCGTTATCTCGATTGCTTTATAGGGCCACCTGAAACGCTTTATGGTGCTGGATGTTTGAAGTGAGAATTGTTTCCTCTTCCTAATCCAGATACGTCGTTCTCCCGCGGCCTGTCTGCTTCGAGAAGGGTCTGAATTACACCATCCGCCTGGAGCTGCCCCAGTACTCCTCGGTGGATACGGAGACGGAGAGCCCATACACGCTCATTGACTCTGTGAGCAGAAATTCTTTCGGGGCTGCTCTGGGATAAAAGTGTATTTAAAAGCTTGAAAGTTTGCATCTCCTCTGGCATGCATCTGTGTGAATCCAAAGTAATATTTTACAGTGTTGTTGCTTACGGCTGAAGCCAGATTTTAACTGAACAATGTAAGCAGTGTAGGTTTCTTCAGTCTCAAAATATGCGGGTTGTTTTTCTGCTAAAAGGCTTTTGCTGTATTTTACAGGACTGCAGGTTGTTCCACAGACCTTTAGTTTCTTTGAGGAGGCTAATGTGTGCCATGTATGTCATGAATGTCAACGTCAACCTTTTTCTTTTGAATGGATAGAATTTGGTAGATTTGGTAAGAATTTGGTAGATACCAGAACTATTCCACCAAAAACTAGAGAAATACCATCATTTCCCTTCCAAATTCTGTCTGGCTCTTTGCTTTTGGGTCAAAAAAAGATGATAGGAAGCAGGATAATACTGAATTTTCACAATTTTGGTGGAGGCTATATAGAAATAGTGACACTTTGTCATTGTGAAATTGTTTTGTAGCTTGTTCTCATGCCATACTGCAAATCACTGGACATCTTTACAGTGGGAGGCTCAGGTGAAGACGTAGTCACGAACAGTGCTTGGGAAACTTTCCAAAGATACCGGTGTCTGGAAAACAGCAGGAGTGTGGTGAAAACCCCCATGACAGATGTCTGCAAGAACATCATATTCAGCATTTCTGCGCTTTTACACGAGACCGCATTATGTATGTAACCATCTACTTGTAGGGCAAACTGCGCCTGGAAGCTGGATGGCGCTTCCAGGGAGAATGGTTTGCACGAGGAAGGGCGTGTGCATGGGATGAGGCAGGCGGTTCATGTCCTGCACGGTGGTACTCATTCCCCCTGATGCTTTTCTCCACTCAGCGTGCCAGTGTGACCCCCAGGGTTCCCTGAGTTCGGTGTGTGATCCCAGCGGAGGACAGTGCCAGTGTCGTCCCAACGTTGTTGGAAGACAGTGTGACAGATGTGCCCCTGGCACCTTTGGATTCGGGCCAAGTGGATGCCGACGTATGTTAAACCCTTGGCTCTGGGCTGTGCTGCGGTCGGGGCCCTGCGTTTAGGGCTTGCCGGGTAACGCAGGCCCTCTCCCCTTCTCGTTGCAGCGTGTGAGTGCCATGTCCGAGGCTCTTACAACGCCTTCTGCGATGCAGAGACGGGCCAGTGCCACTGCTTCCCTGGGGTGTATGGGCGGCAGTGCGACCGCTGCCTGCCCGGCTTCTGGGGCTTCCCCAGCTGCCAGCCCTGCCACTGCAACGGCCACGCCGACGACTGCAGCCCCTACACCGGGGAGTGCCTGAGCTGCCGGGACCACACGGCAGGGCACAACTGCGAGAGGTACAGTGCGTGCCCCCTCTCCTTCCCCCCAGCAGGATGGGCACAGCAGCCGTTCCCCTCAGGCACTGGTGCTCAGGTGGGTGTGAATCCATGGGGAAAGTCCCTGGATCGTGGAAGCCAGAGCAGCGCTAGTGATCCTGGAGGAGGATGGGAATGAGGGCCCCCTCTTCCCTGCCTGTGGCTCCCAGCAGCACCTGCCCAAATGTCCAAGATTGTGTTGTGGGGGGGTTTCAGAGAGGCTTTCTCCATTGCCAGTCTCCTGAGAGACATCTGCTTTGGGTCTCCTGCTCTTAGACTGATGTAAGCCAGACAAATTTGTCTCTGTGGGCACAACTGCTTGGAGTGCGAGTAGCACAGGATAGCTGTAAGGACATTTCTGTGCTTTGATTCTTCCTGGTGGTTGAAAACCTGGCTGTAGTTATAACAAGGCTTCAGTCCGTTTGCCTGCGGTCCCCTGCATGCCATGTACCCCATCACGCAGGTGCCAGGCTGGCTACTACGGAGACCCCGTCCTGGGATCAGGTGACCACTGCCGCCCCTGCCCTTGCCCTGATGGCCCTGAGAGTGGACGCCAGTTTGCCAGCGGCTGTTACCAGGATCCGGTCACGCTGCAAGTCGTGTGTGTCTGTAGCGTGGGATACATAGGTACTTGGCAGATGCATGGAGGGGGGCTGGCTGGGTTGAACCTCCCAGTGAGAAGGCGTATGTTCATATGGGTTGTGGGATGTGACCACAGCACCAGCATCCATGTGTTGCTGCTGAAGGTTGGCAGCACTTGGAAGGTGCCAGGGCAGAGCAGCTTGTGCACGTGATGCCAGCACCACCGTGAACCTCATCCCCGGCATCATGGCGAGGGATGACTGGTGGTGGTCAGAGGTGGATAGGACCGGACCAAGCTGCCACCACCTCTGTTGCTTTGAGCATGATCCAGTTAACACCCCCCCATTAATGGCCTTTATTGTCTTGCCTCAGTCTTGCCATTTACGGGGCTGCACGCTAGCGAGCTGTGATGGTAATTCCCACCGTGCCTGTTTGTTCAAACAGGCAGTCGATGTGATGAATGTGCGTCTGGCTTCTTTGGGAGCCCCGACGAGGTTGGCGGCGCCTGCCAGCCATGCCAGTGCAACAACAACATCGACACCACTGACCCGGAGGCCTGCGACAAGAAGACGGGAATGTGCATGAAGTGCCTGTATCACACGGAGGGTGAAAACTGCCACCTCTGCAAACAGGGCTACTATGGGAGCGCCCTGCAGCAGGACTGCAGAAGTGAGTGGGGAAACACAACTGCAATCCCTCCACCAGCCATGTCATGGGGCCGCCTGAGCTCTTTTTGATTTACCTGGGAGTGTTTGGAGTGGAGGGGAAACTTAATTACCTCCAGCTGGAGCTGCATGCAGCTGCTCTGCAGCTCAGCAGGGTTCCTGGCCGGGAGAGGAGTCCTTTACATTTAATGGGGAGAGCAGGGACAGCATTTACATGCGCTGAAGGGACGGGGGTTTTGGGGGAGGGGTGTTTCTTGCCATCTTGTTAGCTGTCTTTGTTTACTTCTTCTCCAGAGATGGTGGATGGCAGGGTTTGGCTTTTCTTTACACCAGCGTTCCTGTAGCTGTGGCTGGGCAGCAGGAGGGAGCTGGGAGCTGAACCAGGCGGTGGGGAGGCAGATCCTCCTCTCCCTCGGTGCTGGACGCAGCCAGGCAGGGCAGACGGGTCGCTGGGTGGGTGAGCGGAGCCCTGCTCTGCTTGACATGCCATCAGCCGCTCCAAGCAGATCCGCCACTGTAGCTAGCTGACAGGAGCCGGGCAGGCTTGGGCTTTGGTTGCGTACAGAGGGAGGAAAGGAGGAGGAAGGCTAGACTGCCGGAATGAGGGGCTCGTGTCGCCTCCTGTGTGCTGGGGCAGAAGCTGTAGAGGTGTCCGGCCGGGGACATGGGGATGGCTCTTAAGCAGGGCTGGGTGTCCTTCAGCGTTGGGTCGGCCAGGCCTGGCCATGGGCATTGGGATGTGCCCCTGTGTGCCCACTCCTGTGGGGACCTGGAGGCTAAACAGCCTGGTAACGAGAGGGCAGGCTGACATCGGGGCGCCGTGCTTTCCCTCACAGAGTGCGTCTGCAACTACCTGGGCACCGTGCGGGAGGACTGCGAGGGCTCGGAGAGCTGCCGGTGCGAGGCAGCCACGGGGCAGTGCCGGTGCCTCCCCAACGTGGTGGGGCAGACCTGCGACCGCTGCGCCCCACACACGTGGCGTCTGGCCGGCGGCGCCGGCTGCGAGCAGTGCGACTGCCACCCCATGCGCGCCCTCGGGCCCGCCTGCAACGAGGTGAGGGGAGCGCGGGGCGTGCTGCGGCGGCTCGGCTTCCGCACCGGCCCGGGGCCCAGCTGCTGAGGTGGTCACCTCTCTTGTCGGGTTGTGGGTTTTTTTGTTGGCAGTTCACGGGGCAGTGCCAGTGCATGCCGGGATTCGGAGGCCGGACCTGCCGGGAGTGCCAGGAGCTCTTCTGGGGCGACCCAAGCGTGGAGTGCCGAGGTGAGTCCAGCCCCAGCGCCTGCTCCACCTGCTCCTTTTGGAAATGACCTGTTGGCTAGTGGCTGGGCATGCCATCACCTGCCGGTGTGCTGGGACACCCCTGCTGGGAGCAGCCCTTCGGTGACCCCCGCCAGTGCCCACACGAGCCTGGGAAATGAGGGAGGAGGGCATGGCGGGGTCTGCCCCCAGGGTTTTGGTGCCTCCAGGGACAGCAGACGCAGCAGGAGCCCAGCCCAGCGCCAGCCTGGTTTATTTTCTTTCTTGTCAGACCCATATTTAGCAACAAACCTCTGTTTGGAAACTAACTTATTTAACCGTTAGGTTGCAATTCTGTCAGGTAAGCCAGCGTGGTAAGAAACTGTATTGCAAGTGTTCGGGTTTGAGAATTGGTCTGGAAACCAGTTTCCTTTGCCTTTTGATTGAACGTAGTGGAAGACCACTATCTCCTTGTGTCTTGTTAGGGAGACTGGGCCTGAAGAAATAGTTTGGTTTTTTTTTTCTTTAGTAGGAGACTTTCCTTATATTTCAGATGAAAATAAAGGAGTGAGCGGAGACCATGGAGCGGGTTAGCCATAGCTACATCCCGCAAAACAGACAGCTATGAAGTTGCTTGTTTAGAAAACTGGATGCTCTCTGTCCTTTCATTATAAACAAGCCTGTTCATTAGCTGGGAAAGAAACTTCAAACACTGTCCAGACCAGAACAAACTTGTATCTCTGATCTGTTCAAATAGGAGCCTTTGCCAGGAGGGTTTGCAGTAGATTAAGGTATTTTTTCCTGCAGGGAGGAATGTGCTTGCTGTGGTCTTTAATAAATCCCTTACAATAGAGATACCTTAGAGCGCATTATCTAACCAGATAGGGAGGTCACAGCTACTTGGTTAATGCAGCAGATGAAAGGACTGGGGAATTGTCCCAGTTCCTAAGTACATATTGGGTTTCTCAGGGGGTGAGGCAGGCGTTCGGGGAGGCTGTGTGTGTTCTGGCGTGGTGAGGGGCGCTGACCCTGCTGGCTCCGGGGCAGGGATTGTCTCTTGGTATCAGCTGTCTCCATCAGGGTTTATTGATGGAGTCCATCTGCAGACCTTATCAGCAGGATTTTGCAGCATACCAGCATTTCTGGTCTTTCATGGAGTTCCTGCTGCCTTTTGAGCACGAGAAAGCCTGCTTTTTAACGTTTCTGAAGTAAAGAGAGGATATATTCTGCAGAGCCTGCTTTTACCATGCAAACTCTCTGCTCTCCTTCCAACCCGCCCACCCCTTCTGCCCCCAAGTGACACGGGAGACTCGCTCAGGTGGAAATGCAGATTTTCCTTCAGGATTGCATCCGAGAGGAGGTTTCTGTGGAGGTGGGGAGAGCCGGTGTCCAGGGCTGAGCTGCCCCAGATGGGCTCCAAGTGCATGCTCACTCGTGCAGCACATCCAGCCCCATGGCGTTGCTGAGTCTCCCTGGCATGGTGGGGTCAGCACCTCCCGCCCCATCTCCCATCCTTCCTCAGCAGGGAGAGAAGCGACTCCTCAGCCCTCCCAACAAGCGGAGGGGTGATATTCAGGCTGGCAGATGCGCAGCTGCTGCGTGGGCAGGTAACAGCTCTCAGCGGTAAGCGGTTTGCAGGCGCACTGGAAAACTGCCATTTAAGGAGCTGCAGAACAATGTCCCTGGAAAATAGCTTAAATATGGCCTGTGGCCAAGGTGAAGCTGGAACTGAGACAGGGGTTCACCGCAAAGATGTTGGCTCCAGCTGCAGGGGGCACATGGACTCCTGGCCATGGTGTTTGCCACCTGCCCTCGGTGGAATGCTCACGCTGGCCCAGACAGCCAATATGGCCACATTTTGTGCTGCATTCAGGAAGAAAATACAAACTGATCTGGATGAGGAGCAGCAAGAGCTCGGACCTGTGTGATTATGGACAGACGGTCTTCACTGCGGGCACTGAGCTGATGCAGAGGTCTGGACGTCAGTCCTGACAGCTCCAGGGTGGGATTCCCCACTGGCCAGGGCAAGTGGCTTCTGCTCAAGGTTGGAAATCACAGGGTGCATCACTCAAGGGACAGTAATGTGTGATCTCTTCGCAAGAGGTCTTCAGGCTGTTGGCACCAAGAGACACAAGCTCCTGCTGAGATGTGTGGACTGTTCTTCCCACGTTGCTGTGACACCCTTTACAAATTTTTTAATTACTAAAAAGCCAAAAGTCAGGTCATGTGAACACAAGTACCTGCAAATAACCTCTGGACACAGCTACGTGGAGATGTACAAAATGGCCCATCTAAGACAGGCCAGGGGCTGCAGGCCCCAACAGGTTCCCAGGCACTTGGGGCAGCACCGAGCTGTGGAATGTGGCCCTGGGGTCCCAGCATGCTTCGTTGGAAACCAGACTCCAGGGCACGCTTCCCCACTGTCCCTACCAGTGGCGGTGACCATTGCAGGCTGCTGCCTGTGACTTGTTTTGTAGAAATCTTGGTAAGATCAGAGATGCTGAAGCAGAAGCTGGGGGAGACAGGTTTTTGCACCTGGTCTAGGTGCTTTGGTTTGCAGTCTGTGCTTCCTGTGGTGGAGAGAAAGCATCATCTGATGTCTCCTCTTTGCACGTCCCCAGTGATCACACTGGGACCAGGCTGCTGGGGCAAGCTTAGGTAGCTGCCTACGTTTGGGCAGCATCTTGACCCCTTGGTACTGGGTACGCTCCCACCACCCACAAATGTTCATCGGGGAATACACACCGCAGAGAGTTTGTAGGACTGGCTCTTTGGAGACTGTTTACCCCATGCTTTAAAAAGCAGTTCCTCATTTCATTTAACATAATGCCTGAAACAAGCACAAGGAGAGGCCTAGAGGATGGGGAAAAGCCCAGCGTGTCTCTCTTGGCCTCGTGCAGGTCCCTGTGAGGGTTACAGTGAGCAGGAGCCGTGCAGGGAGCATCATCTGCTCGGGGGTCAGCGCCAGCCCCTTTGCAGGACTCTTCTGGCTGTTGCTTCAGCTACCAGCTGTATGCAGCTCTATACAAGCCTGCACGTGAACGTGTGCATGTGCATAAAAATCCTTGCTAAGGTAGTAAATGATAGAATTACAAATTTCATCACACTCAAGTCTCCCAGGCACTCTGCTGGAGCTTTTCCAAAGCCTGGCAACCAAAGTGCAGGACTCGGCACGCTGAGCTCGGCGCAGACTTCAGCCCGCAAAGCACACTGCTGGCAGGAGGCTCCCAGGAAGCCTCTGAGATACGGTGTGAGTGCAGAGGCAGCTCAAACAATGCTCTTGCACGGTAGATATTTGAAGTTTATGTGTTTCATATAATATAAAGCAGACAGTTTTACTTATTATTACTGTTTCAATTGAAGAAACAGAACAGAGTGCATTTTAAAAGGCACTGTATGAGATTGAAAATTAGGTTGTATTGCTATCTATCTATCTCCCCTTTAGAAGAAGCATACCTTTGTCAATATTTTTCTGTGCTGGACTTCAGTATCAAGCCCTATTGTAAAACACAGAATCTAGTTGAACTAAGATGAAAAAAAAGTCATGTTCTTATCAAATACTCATTGCAGACGTTGGCAGAAAGTTGTTTTTCTCAGTTTTTAATCTTTGTTATGTACCTGGTGCCAAAGCATCTGTTCACTGAAAATTATTCCATTGCCATTTAAGAATAGGCTTTGTTACCTTAATTTAACACCTGGGTCTTAAACTAGTCGCGTAGGCTGCTTTTATAGGAGGTGTTTATGGTGCAAAGAGAAGGGTTAGCAGATGTTTCTTCTCCTTCTGTGATAAGTGTCTAAAGGAAGTCAGAGAAATTCTACGCTAAAGGAAGTATAATTTTTACTTTGAGTTTCATAATTTCAGTTGACCTGTGTTCTTAAAATATTATAATGTACATTGATTGTTTCCAGAAAATTGCCCTTTTGGCAAGATCTGCTAGCATGTTAAAATGCAGCACAACTCTAGTAATTCTAGGCTGGGATCTTATCTTAACAGTCGTACTGAAAATCATAACGCTGAGGAGTTAGCAATATCCTTACAGGGTAATTTGAATCAATAGCTGATTATTCAGCAGAAATTTGCTAGCTCTGCAAAACGTCAAACCTTACAAATTGCTGAATGGTTTTATCATCATAGTGCCTCACTACCACCAGGAAACGATGCCAGGAAATCGTGTTTGAACAAACCCTTTGTTTTTTTGCTGTGGAGGAGTTAAACATTTGATGTTCTCCATTCCCAATCTCAAGCAGTAAGGAAAATATTTCTGCAAAAATGGTTTCTGTTCTGTGTAGGATGATGCGTGGCACTCGCTTGTTCCTGGCATCCTGCAATAAAGGCATTAAGCACTGAGACTGATCTTCATGCAGACCTTTCAGTATCCGTTACACCATCTCAGCTGTAGTATCAACTGCTCTGACACACCTTAGTTTAAGTGATAGGCAAATATGTCACATACTAAATTGCAGTGTCTCAAGTGGAAGTGAGTTCTAAATATTTAAAATCAGAGGGAAAGGTAGCAGAGCTCTCAGAGTAAGTGAAAGACAAAGTGGTTCATAGATCCTTGTGAGCTTGAAGCAAAGCACTTGAGATAGTCATTTACTACTTTGGGATTTCTCCTCTTAGGTTTCTACAAGCTTGCATTCAATAAACTTGTATGAGTGTTACTTTTATCTTTAAGATCAGGAAAAAAACGTTACTGAAGGATAAATGCATTGATCAAGGTGGTATAAAAATTACTTGATACTCTTTGTGTGCCTGCACATGTGTGCACATGCGTTTGTGAATAGATGCGGCTACAAGCTTTTCTAGTCATAAGTTGCTAATCAGCAGATCTTGACTGAAGAATTTGGCTAGAAAATGTTCCTGTCAAAAATGTGATTTCACTTAAGTCAGAGTATGCCACAGAAGAATGTCTGATTGAGTTAAACACTCAATTAAAAGAAAACAATACACCCGGTTCCAAAATGACATTTCGAAACAGAAACCTATTGTTTAATGTAGTAAATGCTCTTTTGAAAACCGTCAGATCTTTGACCAATGATTTCAAAAAGCTTATTTTCCTCTGCTGTATTTTCCATGGGAGGTACTGCAGTGTTCTGTTCTGCTTACCCAGGGACAGGTTTGATCCCTGTCTAACTGATCTTAGAAGCAAGCGGCCCAGACCGTGTTAACTTGCAGCCCTTCTCCCTGGCCTTCGTCCACTCCTCCGTGTGAAGGGAGAATAATCAACCATTTGTCTTGAAGGCCGTTTCCAACCCAAACTGGTTAAGGCATCTAAATGTCTCGCAGTAAACTCAGCATCTGTGTGGGTTTACAGTGCAAAATGAATGACTGTTTCTAATTTCTAGCCATGTAAGCGTAGGTAAGGCATTTAAAAAGATCTTACAGGACTTTTATGTCTTTCCCTATTCCACAAATACTATGTTAAGTGGAGTATAAAGCCATCACTAGCTACTGGATAATATCAGAAACGCTTCTGCATCCCTAGATGTGCCTGCATACTTCTTGTTCTTCTTAGGGAAAATTAAATAAACCAGGCCATATGCTAAAATTACATGTGGTATAGCTACTCAAGTGTTACGTCAGACTTAGGAGTGCGCTGGTTAGAGCCAAAATCTCCAGAGCCATACTATACTTTGAAGATCATGTTTGCATTAGCCTCAGTAAGTACATCACAAGCCAAACTGCTGTAACAGAGAGCATCATTAGCATGGGACTGCACAGAAGTTGGCTCACATGGTGGCCATAGGAATAGTTGGACATAAACAAAATGAGGTGGTAGAGGAGCAAGAACTGTACTGTGGCTAGATGTGATGCTGGGGTACTTTGGCCAAAATCAATGCTGGGCATGGTATGTTGGATCATTCTGGCACGGTGTTTGCTCTGTTTCTAGCAGGTGATGGGAATCAGGGCATCTCCTGTTTTCACATCCCAGCTCATTGGCGGTGATAATCAAAGGGCACGTGAATCCTTTCGGTGGATGTGCACCTACTATCATGAGTGATGGATGTGTAACTGTAATGATGGGCACATGGTTATTCTTCCATGAGCTATTTGCAGTCCTGTGCTAGCCTTTTCCAGTCCACGCCAGCTAGAAGGTTCTCCTTTCCTTTCACTGTCATTGTGCTTCTGTCCCTTTAGGACAAAATTTCCTTTTTGTCACTTTAGGACAAAGTTGTGCATTGAAATCCTACAGAGACTGAAGCCAGCAGGTGCTTGGTAAGTAGTGTTGCCTGAGGCAAAGAAGTAAAACCTGTGCACTGAGCTATTTGCCTGGTGGCCCATGGTGTTAAAGGTGCTCCTTGCTACCTAGAAGACTTTATATGGTCTTGTCCTGGGCTTGCTTACCTCCTGTTGGGAAGTCACCACAGCTGAAGTCAGTTAAGGGTTTGATTCCCACCATGCTGTAAAGGGAAGGTGCTCTCTGCAAGGTCCTTGGATGTGCCAGGGCATGAAATAGCCTATTGGTGTTGGCCAGGGCACAGGATACAAGACTCCTCCACTAAAGGTGTTGGAGGTGGTGGAGATCCTGCTCCACATGGCCTTGGAGGGCAGAAGAGCAGTTTCTGTGGGTTTCTGGATGGCCGAATTTAGTTGTTAATGGTGCATCCATAAATTGGAACCCAGCATCTCATAGAAGCGCTCAGAGGCTGACTCTAGAGAGGAACAGAGATTATTTCAACTGTAGCTGAAGTGCTTGGCTCAGGTCATCTAGACTCTAAAAAACAAGATCACGTGTAACCAAAAACTGGCATGCACATGTCAGTTGTGAGATGAAAGGTTTGCTCACAGGATGTGAACTGTAAGAGGAGCAGTGATACTTTTGTGAGAATTTTAGAAATGTTTCAGTCAGTGCCACAGTAAGCAGTTGTCCGAGGGCTGTAGCTAGAGAGACCATACTAATAACATGTAGACACGCCTCCCAAATTTTCAAAATGGAAAAAAATAGAATCTACTGGAATCTTCTTATTCCTGTTCTTAGGGAGGCTTTTTCTTGTTTTCCTTTAGGCTATATGATTTTACTTAAAAATAGAGATAAAATTATCTTCAGTTTTACGTTTTGGTTTGAAAGCTGGTGTGGTCCTGTGCGTGGTTAATGACTTTGGAAGATCATAAAGAAAAGAAAAAGCAAGTGTGAAACTGGCCCTTTTGAAAGCCATTTTATAGATGTTGGATTCACACTACTAAAGTAATGCAGAGCCAGCACTGCCTGCTTCTGGGCTTGATAGAGAGTCCGAAACCAGATAAACAACCCACAGTAATGTTTCTAGCTGCCTTGTACCATTTTCTTGTGGGTCCCACAAAGCTCAGTTTGGAAGTTTTGTAGAATTCTAGAAATGTGATGATTCTTACAACTGTTGTGCTGCATTTAGAATAAATTACTTTTTTGCTCTTTATCATCTCCCAGTTGGCAGCCACGGAGTTTGGGTTTTCACTTTGAAAATGAGTTAGTGCTTAAATTCCCTTCTCCCCTTCCCCAGCGTTTTCTGGCTCCAAAGATTTTGGAATCCACATTACCATGTAAATGCTACTAAAGCCATGTCATCTGCCTTTCCTGAACATGCAGGTATTCAGGAGTAGAATTACCAACATGGGTATTCTTTTTTCACTTTAAGCTTTTTAAATCCACAAGTAAATATAGTGATCTGATTTGCCAGCAGCAAGTATTCATGTAACTTGATCAGATCTCAGGATCTTTGAGAAAAACCACATGCTGTGTAGCCTCTTTCTATGCAGAGGAATTTGGACAATTCATCATTATACCGAGGGCCTTATTAGTTGACAGAAGGGTTAACTGACCTCCTTCAAACAGGAACTCGACGTTTGCCTGCAGGGAACATATTCCATGGCGAGTTGACTACTTAAGCACTTTCGATGTAAAGTAAAAACAATCTCTTGTGTCAGGGTATAATTCAAAGAACAAAGGACCATTTTGCTCAATTGTGCAGGCAGCAGAAGTTATTTTTGTCTCTTGCCTATCATATTCACATTGTACAAGAACGTCATTTTGTCGAGGAGCGATTTGTTCTGCTGAGGCTCTTTGTGTAACTTTTGAACTGAAGACCACCACTGTGTTTTGGCATTGAAGCAAACAATGTATAATCTTGAAAACAGCTTTGTGTTCTGCCCTTTTTCCAAGGGGCCATGTGCTTGGGGTATGTGAATTGATTTATGGACCTTTTTGAGCCATTAACCTCCTTCCAGGATGCCTGGTAAATGGATGTGTAAGTGAAGGCTTTTATCAGGTAGCTCAGTCCTTTTCCTGTTCAAGGAATGCATGCTTGACCTGCTTCGTGTGGACTCTGCCACAATGGTAGGTAGATGACCTGCCTATTGTCAAGGCCTCTCTTTTTGTTCTTTGCTGCCATCCCTTTATTAAAAGCTTTGCAGGTTGGTAATTTCCTCTGCTGCTGCTGCTGCCTGCGTAATTAAGGAGGCGGAGAGGTCAAGTAGCAGCCCCGTTGCATGGAAATGCTTCTTCTGATAGCGTTATTGTGTACAATATTGTGTGTCTGTACTTTTAGAAATGACCTTGCATCAGTAAGCTGAGTAACTTCTCTTAATGGCCAGTTAGTGCCAAAGAAATGCATCTTTATTCTAAAAGCTTGTTAAAAAAGGGCGTTGCCCAAACCTTATCACTCCCATTTGGCAGCCACCTGGAGCCCCTGGGTCTTAACCTGACTAGCATATAAAGACAGGTAGGTGTTCAGTTATAAAAATAAAATAAGAATGAAAGTCCCTTTCAGGAGGGTGTGAATACTAACTCCTGAGTTGGTGCTCAAAGTATGAAAAATTAAAAAACCTAAATAATCTGTTAACTATCCTCATTCCCACTTGAGGGTGACAAGCAGTGTGTAGGCTCTTCATCGTTAGCAGCTGTATTGGAGAAGACTGCTCTCTTCTCCCTCAGACAGGGATGCCCATGACCACATTCTTTGTTCTGTTCTACTTTTCACTGCCTGATTTTTTTCCATTTTCTGTATGCCAAAAACGTCAGCCCCGGTCGAGGCTCCTCGAGGCTGTTGTGACTGTTTTCCCACCATCTGTGGCAGGAGCACGTCCTGAGCCAGACCCTGTATCTCTGCATAGAAGATCTCTCAAGGCCTGTTACTCCATAAACTTGTTACGTGCTTCTTTGAAGCCACCTCAACTTTTAGCACCCGCAGTGTTTTGTGGCAGGGAGCTCTGCCACTTAACTAAGTGTTGTGTGATCAGCTTTTATTGTGCTGTTTATGGGAGGTGCAGGAGAGGGTGGTTGATTTTTGATCTGCTGGATTCTTCAGTTGACCCCTACTCCTGTGCTGCAAGAGACAGTAAATGGTTGTTCCTTGTTCGCTTTTTCTATTTCACTTAAGTTTTGCTCTTAAAGCCCTCTGCTGTGTGCCTGCCTGTTGTTTTTTTTCCCACATGGAAAGCCTTATTCTACTTACTTTTCATTGTAGGAGTGAAACTGTGGTCTTTGTCTTCAATTGCTATCAAATTGA
Organism: Chroicocephalus ridibundus; assembly: GCF_963924245.1. Lineage (NCBI taxonomy): Eukaryota > Metazoa > Chordata > Aves > Charadriiformes > Laridae > Chroicocephalus > Chroicocephalus ridibundus. Next base: position 204,508,933 of record NC_086284.1, read on the forward strand.
CATCCAAACATTGCAAGAAGTGTCCATCCTTCCTCCGTTATTGTGCTCCTTCTAAGATGTGCAAATCCTGGTGTCCCCTAGAGTTATTTCCTTGTCTCTCTCCCCTTTCACACTCAGCCCTGGTTCCCCCATACCCAAGCAGAGACATCCACAATTAGCTGATTGTAATTCAGACACAGACCACTTCAATACTCATTTTCCTACCTCATTACAGCTGGTTGATTTTTTTTAGTTTTTTTTTGTCTCCCTGCTAGTGTCAACCTCATTTCCCTCCCCGTAGCCTTTACACGTGCCTTTTTCTCCTTCCAGCTTGTGATTGCAACCCTCATGGCATCCAGACCCCGCAATGTGACCGCACCACTGGGCAGTGTATCTGCAATGAAGGGGTGGAAGGGCCGCGCTGCGACAAGTGCTCCCGGGGCTACTCAGGCTTCTTCCCTGACTGCGTGCCATGCCACCAGTGCTTTGCCCTCTGGGATGTGATCATCAGTGAGCTGTCTAATAGGACCCAGCAGTTCCTGGATAGGGCTAATGCCCTCAAAATCACTGGAGTCACTGGCCCATACCAGCAGACACTCAGCACCCTGGAGGAGAAGCTCAGTGAAATTAAAACCATCATTGCTCAAAACCCAGCTGCCGAGCCCCTGAAGAACATCGGAAATCTCTTTGATGAAGCAGAGTGAGTACGTTTGCAGTTATGTAGATAAGTCTAGCATGGGAAGGAGAGGGAGCGCCAGCAAGCTGGGATTTACTTAGATGACTGATGCCCCTACACTGAGTTGAGGACATCATGGCTCGGCTCCTGCAGCTGGATCAGGTACGCTGGGGCTCCTGGTGCTGCTGGTGGAGGACCTCGCCGTGCTCAGCGCCAGCAGGGAGCATCTGTCCCATGAGCGGAAACCTAGCTGGGAAAAGTAGGAGCATCACAGCTACCATGCTCTGGGCAGGGCTTGTCCTGCTCCCATTTCATACCAGGCAGCTAATTACTGCAGAGCCACTCACGCTTGCCTTGCACTCCCCCCGGGGCAAAGGACAAACACTGCTATTATGTGAGAGAATGAAGAGGGGAGAGATTAAATTCCTGGATTTCCGTGTGTAGCTGATGAGTTGGAAACTTGGTCTCCTTTCTGCACTCTGAGCATGTCGGGGGGAAGCACCAGCTTTGTAGCAAGGATTGTTTCCATTTTTCTCGGGGTAGGAGCCTTGTGTTTTGGTTTAGGGTTAAGCATACAAAGGATGGTAGTTTGTGCTTTTGGAGATGGAGCAGTTTAACATCGAGTAGGATTACGGATGCTTTCTAGCCCTGTGTGCAACTGCTTGAGCTTACTTGTGCATTGTGAAGGGGACTGCACAAAGCAAAGGGGTGAGGATTAAAGCACAAATGTCTCAATTAGGGATACGCTTGTGCCCCTGGAGCTCCCCCTCTCCAGCTGGAGAGCTGGGGGTTGCTGCTGCGTTTGGACTCTCTGTGTACTGAGAGAGGTCAGAGCAGCTGAGGAGCTGCTTTTCCCCATCATAAGTATATACGTATGTGTTCTTGCTCCTCTCTGGTGTATAGAAGTACTAAGCTTTGAAGGACTCCTGGAAAACAGCAGGCTGTTGGGCTATTGAGAGAGCTGTAAATTGATCACAGAGCTTAAGTACTGCCTGATTCTTTCAGAATGAGGAAACACTGGGATTGGCGAGATCACCATGGATAGGAATAGCTTCCCATGCCCACTTCTGTTCCGCAGCAGCATTGATGTGTAACATACACTTGCCTTTCCTTTTAGGGTTATCCCACTAGCTAAAGGCTGCTCTGTGGCTCACTGAGGCCATGCTGAAATGCTGAGGGCAGGAGGTTTTTCTTCATCGCTCTAGAGAAACGGCTGGTGAGGAAGGATCTTTACAGACGAACTAAAAGAATCCATTGTGTTAAAACTAAGGCTTCCCCCCCGCTTCCTGAAGTTCAAATCTGTCCCATGAGCTCGTAGTAATCAAAACTGCTGTTGTAGCTGTGTGGGATGTGAAGCAAATTATGTATGGATCATAGTAGTCAACTCTGACCTATGCAGTTGCCATGGTACAAGAGCATTACACCAGTCCTCTGGAATCTGCCTCCAGTTAATCTTACACAAAGCAGCTGTTTTCTGAGCAATTTGGTGCTTTGAGTTTATAAACGTGCTGTAGATTAAAAAGTAGTTTTGTATGATAAAGGAAACAAAACAGTATTCTAGGTAGGCATGTTGTTACAAATCACTCACAGCTCCACCAAGGGAGGACAGGTCCTGCTGTGGGAGAAGCTGGGCACGGCTCTAACCACCACTCTGCACTGAAGTGAAGCACCGAGGCTTACAACCCTTCCTCCTCCCCCTGTTGAGTCCTGTGCCTCTGTTTTACAGAAAGCTGACAGCAGATGTTACAGTTAAGATAGCTGACATAGAAGAAAACCTGTCAGCCTTAGCCGTGAAGAGCAATAGCACAGACGCTGACCTGAGCGTGCTGGAGGCAGATGCCAAAAGCCTAGACCGTGTCGTGAAAGAACTCGCAGAACAGCTAGAGTTCATCAAGATCTCTGATGTTCGGGGTAAGTGTCACAGGGAGGGGGAGAAAGCAGTGGGGTAGCTGAAGTTTTAATTAGTGCATGGTTTTAAATACCGGGTTAATCTTCTAACCTGTAATAAAACAGTTCCTAGGAGGGCAGCTTCTTTCTGTGCATTAGCAGAGTTGCTGATGCAGCAGGAATTTTGTTTTGTCCCCTCAACCCCTCTCTCTTTCTCTCTCTGCACAGTGCAAAGCCAGCTCAAGTTCTTGGGGCACAGAGTTGTCTTAAAGGCTCTTGATTAATACGTTTTAGACAAGACACGACAAATGTGAAAGTGCGGCAGATTCCAAGATACACCTGGACATCTCACTTGCTCTCCCCAGTCTGTTAAATTGCTGGCTTTGGTTGGAAAAAGTACCTGGGTCTTGGTGACTAAGAGCACACTGTAAGGGCTGAGTTCTTGCAGCCCTGCATGCCCATTGGCACGTTGAAATGGGCCACAAATCAAAATTTGCAGGAGAAAGAGGAATGTCACCAAATTCTTTGGAAATTTTGAAAGCTGACTTCATTCCAACATGAAACAAAGGATTTTATTTTATTATTTTTTTAAATTTCCTGCTTTGCAGGAAGTCTGAGGTTGTTTCCAGTGGACATGGGATTTTTGCAGGGCGAGGCAAGTAGGATGTAGAAGGGGAGAGTTCCCGACTTGCATCATTCTGCAGAGGAAAGCTGCCCCAAGGTGCAGAGTATGGCCACGCTGCGGGTTCCCTCACACCCGCTCAAGGCCGTTCCAGGAGTTGTCCCAAACTAGCACTTCTGTAAATCAACATCTTTCATCAAGCAGTTTTTTCCTAGGAAGCACTGACCAGTTTCCAAGCAGTGACTCCATAAGCCAGACATCCCAGGGCAAGCAACAAGAACTACTGGGATGAGTGAATCCTTAGAAAACAGGCTGTTGCCCTATAAACCTAAAAGGCTGATCTCCTTTTGTCCTCAGGGCAAGCAGAATTCAGTCACTGGGGTTAGAGAAAGGCTTAAATTAAAAATCCAGAAAACTGGACACACTGTCAACCAAGCAAAAATAATAAAAAAACCAACTTTTTTTCTTTTCCCCTACAACAGGCCAAATTCTGTCATCCTTGCAATGGCACTGAATATAGCTGCAAAGGCTAGCATTTTATTTAATTTGATAGTCATATCGCTCACCCTGATGTGTCATCTGCCAGCCTTCATACTTTGGGTTACTCAACAGATTTCTGAGCAGCTCCATCTGATTTCTGCAGGAGCCTTGGATAGTATCACCAAGTATTTCCAGATGTCCCTGGAGGCAGAGGAGAGGGTCAATGCCTCCACTGTTCACCCCGATAGCGCTGTGGAGCTGTCAGCACAAACGCGGCAGGAAGTAGAAGACTTAATCAATGAGAAGGAGGCCCAGTTCAAGGCTAAACAAGAGGAGCAGTCACGCCTTCTGGATGAACTCGCAGGCAAGCTGCAGAGCCTGGACCTCTCCGAAGTGGCTGAGAAGGTACGCGGCTGAGAATCGCTGGTATAAAACCTTCAGCAAAAATAACGTTGGGTTTGCGAGGCAGTGACAAGTGGGGAGGACCTGTATAGAGCTTGACAGTGTGAGATACAGTTTGTTCTTGAAAAGTGCACGGTTCTTGGATGACAGGGTATTTTGTGAGCTAGAACAGGGCTGTTTAAGCACTGGGCTCTGAGGCCTACTGGCTTTCAGGCACCAGCCTTTCATGTTGGTCTCCCTCCGACCCTTCCCAGCCCTGACAAAGCACCTGTCTTTTACTCACCCTGGCTTTAACCCAAAGCCCTTTGCTGTGGACAAAGCTCCCGCGTGAAGAGAACTGTAGCAAGTCTGCTCTCTTAAGCCTGTCCTCAGTTCATGCGCTTTCTTTCCTCTATGTTACTCTCTTCCATCTTGCAGCTCCGTAGGGCACACACTGTGCCTGTGCGGCGCCCAGCCAGGCAGCGCTTCTGCTCGCACCGATGGGCTGCCCTCCTCGGCATCACCACGCTCCCGTCCTCGTGCTTGGGACAAAGCAGAATTTACAGGGAGCGGGAGTCAAAAGGGCATTTTCTCTGTTGAAGCTGCCTGCTCATCTGTAACTATGATCAAGGGTGGCTTTTTCTTGGGAGAGGGTGGGTGTTCCCTCGTGTTCGCTTTGAAGTCGGCCAGCTGCATTCAGAGAGCAATCCTGCATGAAGGCAGGCTGCAGGGGACTGCCCATTAACTCCCCCGGGCAGGCCAGGCCTGTGTTAGAGGCAGAGTTCTTCACAGGCTGAATTGTCCCCTGTCCTTTACAACTACAGCTGTCCCTTCCCCGCTCCCCCAGCTCTCCTTTTTTCTTGGGAGGGAAGAAAGAGACATCTTTTTGTTTAGCTTCCCTTCCCCTACATTCCTGCTTAACTGTTCTTGAGGACTGAAAAATCTTGGGTAGATGTTTATCAAGGCCATAAACACCGAGTTGCTTGGAGGTGTAATCACAGGACACACACACAAAAAATCTTTTTGCTTTCTAGCTCCTGCTGGGTTCCATGCCAAACAGGTAAGAGGGACTCATTTACACTTCACAGGAGACAGCTGCAGCTAACTTGGCACAGCCCCTAGGTTTTCCCAAAGAGGTTTTTTGGCTGCAAAGTACATCGGTTAGTGACTATCATTTGGCAAAAGCGGTGGGTTGGAAAGGGAGAACCTCACAAGAATGGGGTATTTTCCAGTTTTCCCGCTGGCTAAACCAACTCCTGAGTAATTTCATTGTCCAAACGATTGACCAAGTAGTGGATAATTCTCAGTACAATGTTGCTGGTTGAAATAGTTTTGCTTTTTAAAAAAAAAAAAAGAAGTCAACCCTGAAATTTTCTGTGGGAACACATCCTTGACAAAATCCACAAATTGGAAAGTAGTTTGGAAAGATGAAATCAGAGCAAACATTTGATGGAAGGGAATGGAACAGCTTTTTAAGGGCAATGAAAAAAGTTTCCTGTTCCTTGGAGCATTTCAGTTTCTATTACACTTCTAGGGCATTAAAGCAAAGGAAAAGTTACTACTCTGCACCAAACACTTTCTTCCCTATAAAATAGTTTTTCCTTCAACAGTAGTGAAGGCTGATTGCAAACGAAAAGCATGCAGACGGTAGCAGCTTCCAGCTTTAAACCAGAGCTTAAAGGCAGCTTTGTAAACGGAAGATGATGTACAGGGAAAGCAGACGATGAAGGCAAGGCAAGGCTTCCCTTGTAACCTCCAGCTACTCCAGCATCAGGGAGCTGTGTAACCAGTTAAAGGCACGAAGGTGCACAGGGCACAGAAAAAAGATTAAAGTCATGCTGGTACAGACCTGCTGCAGGAACCACCTCCAGCTTGCAGCTCTGCTTCAGCGTCCTTCCCTGTGCCACTTGGGATGCTACTCCAAGGAGCAGAAACAACATCATGTTTCTGTCATTGTGCAGCAGTGGCTGACTCCATCCCCCTCCGCAGCTCAGCAATGGAAATAAAGCTGTGCCTGTGTCCCGTCTCTCTGCAGACCTGTGGCACTCCTGCGGGAGCTTCTTGTGCCGAGTCTGAGTGCGGTGGCTTGAACTGCCGAACGGATGAAGGAGAGAAGAAGTGCGGAGGACCTGGCTGCGACGGGCTGGTGACCGTAGCTCACAACGCCTGGCAGAAAGCCATGGATTTTGACAGAGACATCCTCAGTGCGTTAGCAGAAGTTGAGCAACTCTCCAGAATGGTAATATGTCAAATAAATTGTTAGATATTAAAAAAAAATAATAATAAAGTAAATCTTTTAGTTGTAACACAAGTTTAGACACTAATTCACAAAATATGTGCCTGGCTTACTTTAAAATACTTTTCTGTTGCGTAACTTCATCGTGCTTGTAAAGATCCTCAGAAAGGGCACTTGCTAAAGCAAAGCTTCGTGGAGAACTCTAAACATTACCCCGAGTTGTTTAAACTAGCATTGGTGGTATGGATCATGGCCAGCTTTTAAAAGTGTTCTGTGAGTTTTATGAGAAAAAGCATTTCTCACTACTATTACCTCTAACTCCAGATGAATTTTTGTTTTTAAACAGGCCTTAAAGCATAAGCAAATACACAATCAAGCCTTCCATTTTCCTCTCTTTAGGTTTCTGAGGCGAAACAGAGAGCTGATGAAGCAAAACAAAATGCACAAGCAGTTCTGCTCAAAACCAATGCTACAAAAGAACAAGTGGACAGAAGCAACGAAGATCTGAGAAATCTTATTAAGCAGATTAGAGACTTCCTAATGCGTAAAAACCTTGCATTTAAATTATATCTTAATTCTAAGTTTGTAAAAACTATCGTTGGCTCTGAATCATCTTCTAAGGGGTAATAAAATAGTTATGTGTCCCCCCCCGCCATCAGCCAGACTTAGTGCGTATGATGAAATCTGGCAACAAGAGACAACCAAGACAATAGGAAAGTGAGAGCAAACTGTGACACGTTGTTGTGTTCGGTTCAGTTGTGGCTGTTATCCTGCTGTAGCTTGCCAAGTGTGTTCATAAGTTCTGACTGGAAAGACAGAGTGCTATTAAAGGGGAGGAAAGTCAGAAACAGTGAGTTTATCTCTGTAAGAAAGCAGGTAAAGGTTAAATGAGGGCCTTGTTCGCTAGCGAGCGGCAGCACGGCCAACCCGTTCCTCCCCTGTTTGCACAAGGCCGAGTGTGCTGTTAGCACAAATAATTTATGTGCAGCTGTTGGCTTTGTTTCCTGTGGGCTCACGTCTCCCCTCCCCACCCTAGCCCCACCATGGTGTAGCTAATCACCAAGATCTTCAAATGGCTTCCAAGAGAGCAATGCCAGCAGGGCCTGTGCGCCTGCTGGGCCTCTCCTGGGAGGGAAGTTTCACCCTAAGGAAGCAGTTTTAGCACCTTGATATTCTGTAAGTTGGGAGGAGGAACTTTCCCTATGATTTTCCTTCTTAAGGGAGCAGCTAGACAGGAGTTCGAGTACTGAGACTCAATAGGGGGAAGCTTTCACTCATATCTTTGTCATTTATGTCCACCTACTAGAAGACAGCGCTGACCTGGATAGCATCGAGGCAGTGGCTAACGAAGTGCTGAACATGGAGATGCCAAGCACTCCCCAGCAGCTGCAAGCCCTGACAGAAGATATTCGCGAGCGTGTAGAAAGCCTTTCTGATGTCGAGGTCATTCTGCAGCAGAGCGCCGGAGACATTGCCAGAGCAGAAATGCTACTGGAGGAAGCTAAAAAAGCAAGGTATGCAGCCCTGGTCTGCATTAGCTGCTTTCGGTCACCACCAGCTTGAATGAGACTTTCATTTCATTGTATCAGGAAACGCAGAGTTTAACTTTCCCCAATGTAGATACTCATTCCTTCACTAAGGGGCAAGACTGGCTCATTGCAGTGTATGATGACTACTTTTTCCAGTTCCAAAGTAAAAGCATTTTTAGCGTTAACATAGTTTTGCTCCACAGCAAAGGTGCAACAGATGTTAAAGTCACTGCAGACATGGTGAAAGCAGCACTGGAAGAAGCTGAAAAAGCTCAAAATGCAGCTGAAAAAGCCATCAAACAAGCTGACGAAGATATTAAAGGAACTCAAGACCTGCTGACCTCAGTGAGTTCTTTATGAGTATTTAAGATACAGAAACAGCACCAAGTCCAATACTTAGAAACTGATGTAAGCCTGTCTAGGGGAGGCTCTTGGGTACTGCAAATCACAGACTGCACTTAAGATGAATCTAAACCCATTCTTGCCTTCACATACACAACCTTAGAGTTAGTATGACAGATGCCAGGGGATCATTTGCTCTTCATAGAATCATAGGGTTGGAAGGGACCTCTGGAGATCATCTAGTCCAACCCCCTGCCAGAGCAGGGTCACCTAGAGCAGGTTACACAGGAACGTGTCCGGGCGGGCTTTGAATGTCTCCAGAGATGGAGACTCCACCACCTCTCTGGGCAGCCTGTGCCAGGGCTCTGCCACCCTCAAAGTAAAGAAATTCCTCCTCATGTTTAGATGGAACTTCCTATGCTCAAGTTTGTGCCCATTACCTCTTGTCCTGTTGCCGGGCCCCGCTGAAAAGATCCTGGCCCCATCCTCCTGACACCCACCCTTTAAGTATTTATAAGTGTTGATAAGGTCCCCCCTCAGCTGTCTTTTTTCCAGACTGAAGAGACCCAAATCCCTCAGTCTTTCTTCATAAGAGAGGTGTTCGGTCCCCTGATTGTCTTGGTAGCCCTTTGCCGCACCCTCTCCAGAAAAAAAAAAAAAAAAAAAAAGAGGAAAAAAGGCTTTTCCCACTCCATACCCCGCAGCACTGACGTTAAGTGAACAGGATTGTGGCCTCTAGCACAGCAGGTGTGCCAGGATCCCTGGAAAGTCACACCTGTCGCCAGACTGGTAGTGTATTGGCACAGCCAGGATATCACTGTCATCCACCACTGCAGCACGAGATTAAAATAAACAAAGGCTGGATGGATTCAAGTGGTAATTGCTGTAGCCTGGCCAGATAACGTATTTTCAGACTTCATCTCATAGCCCTCATGAGGCAGTAGTGCTAGCTATACCCATGAAGCTGGGCCAGCTGAGAAGATACACAGTTTCACAAGCCCATGATTAAATGATGGAGTCAAATGTCTGAAGTTTTGCCTGTGGATTAGGCAGCTCTTGCGTGTGTAATACAATCAGGTAATCTTTAACCATGTTCCTTAAGGCTTCTGCAGCCCCATACGCACCCCATCTTCAAGCAGCAGGCTTTTTCATCCTGATTGCAATTGGCCTTTTGTAACAAAATTAAAACACTGGGGTTTATATCAGATCTATGGACATGAACTAATCAGTTGATCAGAGTTTATCCAGAAAGCTTACTATTATATTCAGTGTCTTTTGTAAATGTAACTGTTGTCCCTCTTTGTTAGATTGCATCTGAAAATGCAGCATCTGAAGAAACATTGAACAATGCCACCTTACGTCTGTTTGAGCTAGAGAGGAGCGTTGAAGACCTTAAGCAAAAGGCTGCTACAAATTCAGAGAATGTGAACAATATAGAAGAAAAAAGTACTACTGCAAAACAAAATGCTGAAGAAGTCAAAAAGGTGAGAAGCTCAGGAAGGATGTCAAGGGAAAGCCAATAAAACTCTCACCCCAGGTTTGGGTAAAGGAACGTTGGTGAATACACGTGAGCCATTTCATTTCTTGGTCAAGTGCCAGGGACAAAAAAACCCCACTTAATGCACTTAGCAAAGATAGCTGCTTTTTACTTACTTTGGTACTAGATACAGAGAGAAAGCAGTATTGGGAAGTTTTTGGGTTCTAAAACCTGTCATGCTGTCACAGTGTCAGCCTCAGATGTCACTGTCAGCCATAGATTTGTTTCTGTCCCTCAGCTTCACTGTCTGCCACAGGAGAACTGGTAATCTTTTCTTCCCTTTCCATAGGGTGTTTATGGCTCTATGACAATGACAGGTTGAGGACAAACAACCCAGAATTTGGCACGTACAGAATCCAGCAAAGAGAAAAATTGTTAGCTCAATATAAAACCAGAGTAATTTCTAAATATCAGAGATGCAAAACTTGCTCTATGACCACATGGCGCTACTCCCAATGTCTGCTACACACCTTTGTAATAGCAAAAGAATGCTCATTAACAAAACAATTGACAAATCTGCCAAAGGAAGTTTTGTCACTCCGATCTGTTGTCTATAGTTAGCCCGTCAGTCTCCGGAGAGGTATTTTCTGCCAGGAGAGATCTATTATCCGTCAAATCAATTATTTCTGAACACTAAGTAGTATTTCAGGTGGCCATCAAGTAAACACAGGGGACTTTCAGTACTGCTACAGCGTCTTAACTTCCTTATCGGTTGAACTGGGTTAGGTCATAGGACATCTTAATCTTAACCTCAGAGAAAAGCACAGCTGAGAAACCAGCCTCGTGACTTCTCCAGCACCTTCACCTACGCATGCTGGGCAGCTGCTCTCGTTACTGGCAGACTAACCAGGGTATTCCTCCCCAAATGCAAGCATTCAACCAGAAGCAGGGTCAATTCCTTACCTTTTGCAGCTTTCCGGCTGTACTAGGGGCCGTGCTTCCACGAGTTACAGAACTATGTGACTGAATCCTGGGAACCCTTCCCAAGCGTTAGTACTGAAGCCATAAAACAGCCACAGGTCTGCAAAAGGGCAACTGATGAGTCTTCATCCCAACTCCTAGAGTCTGAATATTAAGTAGGAAATAACCCAATGCCGTTTCTGCTTTTGTTAACTACTGTGCTAACAGCATAGTCTCTCCTTACACCCGGAGTAGTAAAGACAGAGGGAGGAAATGCAAACCCCTACTGCAGTTTCTTTTGAATGAGCTCCATCTTGTGCTTGAATCTGGAACAACAGGTCCTCAACACCGAGCTGAACGACAAGTACAAAACGGTGGAAGATCGCGTAGCCAAGACGACAGAAGAGTTGGCTGATGCTAGGAGGAAAGCCAGCATGTTGCAAGATGAAGCTAAAGCCTTGTTGGCTCAAGCAAACAGCAAACTCCAGCTGCTCAAAGGTAAAGCTGTTCTGAGGAGGTTAAGTTGTCATCTTAAGAGTATGAAGCAATGTCATGCTGTTAAACCGACCATGCATCAGCAGTAGGGAAAAAATGGAAGTTAATTGTTTGTTACTGAGGTTTCTTCTTAGGGACACAGAGTCTTTTGAATCAAAGATTTCTGTAAAAAAAGCGGAAACTTACAGTGACACTCAAAACTTCTGGTATGGCACCTATCACTGCAGGGAGGGAGGGAGCACAGCTGCCATGCCTAGGACCACTCTTCAAGCCAGACCCCATCTTCAGACAATACTCCCCCCGACCCAAAAAGCTATTAAAACAAAAGGTAATCAGGATACCCGAGTTCCAGTTTACAGATTAATTTAACATTTCCCATTGCCAATTAAAAGTTGATTGAAACAGGAGGGGGCAGTCTGTCCGTAACTACCAGGGAGGGAGCTAAGGTTTCCTTCTGGTTTTGCCAGGCCAGGAACCCATCCTTCCCCTTAGCTGTTCCTGCACAGTTACAAAACTGGCTGAATGGTCTTGACCATAACAAGCCTCAACATTTCACTGTTCCATAAAAGCCACCGTACAGCAGAGAACGACAACTATTTTCAACATGAATCAAAGTATACTTTTGGATTTGCGCTTACAGAAAATTACTTCCTTGTTGCTTTGTGTCCCCAAAAAGGTGCCATTCTGATTATGTACAAAGGTGTATATAATCAGATTCTCTTCTACAATAAGTTTGAGTAGTAGTTTATCCGTAACAATAATGATTTACATTTTACTGCATTAAAATACCCCTAATTAACCTGGTTTTCCCCTTTCTTTGCTGACAGACTTGGAAAATACATATGAAAACAATCAAAGAGTTCTGGAAGATAAAGCCAAGCAGTTGGTGGAGCTGGAAGAGACAGTTCGCTCCCTCTTACAGACAATCAGCCAGAAGGTTGCTGTTTATAGCACTTGCTTATAAATGGGAGCAGGAAATGCTTGTGTTCAGGATGGATTTTACAAGTATTACACTAGTTCTTTTTGACATTACACTAAAGACCTGATAAAGCAAACAGGTTTTATATTGACTTTCAAGTCACAGAACCAAAGACAAGTAACTTTTTGATGTTGAAAATAAACAGTACTTTTGTATCACTGTATGTACCCAGTATGACTCATTAAGTCCCTTCCTATTTTTGGTAGCTGAAATAGTAAATCAATTAAACCTTTAGCAAGTCTTGGTTTTAAACTGGCTAGAGATCTAATAAAATCGTGGCTCCAACTACAGAATTCTAAATAAGGGCTTCAATTACTAAGAAATACGGAACGGTCACTCAGAACAAAACTGCAAGTGAACGAAGAAATCCCATCCTTGTGTGGTTCGCTAGCATTTACCCAGCAGTGCTCAAAAAGGATTATTTACTCTCTGCATGATACCCATTTAGGCTTAACACTACTTTCGTGTCACTGATTATGAAACACTCCATATGTGAAGTGGAAGCAGAGGTCAGCACTGAAGGGGTGAGCATGGTTTACATTTCAAGCACCGAATTTACGTGATAAACCACGCTTGGAGGATCAAGCCTCTCTGGAAAAGGAGCTACAAAAGTTTGCAGGGCACTTAATGTGAATCGGTTACGGAGCTGCACACAGACGTTGCTCTCTGAGAACAGCTTGCACTTCACAAAACACAGAGAAGCCTTTTTTTCAAAGTGCAAGGGTAACATGCAGTTCACCAACCTTCAGGAGAGCAGTACACCTTCAACTGTATTGTACTGCACAAGTTGTTTTACAGCAGTCATCAGCTACACAAATTAGCATCCAAAACTGCAACATGCGCTTACACATCCTGACTGCAAACTCTGACCTGAGGAATACATCTGCGTACATAACTTTGATCAGCACCTTACCTAACCTTGATTAACGTCAGCAAAAGTTAGTCAGCACAACTATAGCAGAATGTATCGCTACCTGAGCAAACTGAAGAGTGGCATGTTTAAATAAATAATTACCCAAAAGCTCCTCCGGTTACAAGCGTTAGAGCAAAAAAATCCTTCACAGGAGTCAATTACCATACCAGCATCAAACACCTTTTCACTGCCAGCATACTTCACAGCAATTAAAAATACAGTCTGCAAACGTAGCAACATTCAGACTTAACTGCCATCAGACCATTGACGAGTGGCTCGGTAGCTCATCTTACTTTTAACTTTATAAAACTCTTTTTACGCTTAACTAGAACAGGAACGACAGCGAGAGAAATAACAATATAGTAACAATTTTAAGGCCTCAAATTTTATTTTCAAGTGTCTGGCACACTACAGTCTCCAGTATAATTTTAGTAATATTCTTGATTAAAGTTTCCCTGACTTTGCAAACTTCACTTAACATGAACAAAACGAGATACGAGAATTTGTAACTGATGAATCTCAAGGCTGAACTGTCTAAGACTGCCACAAGTATTGAGGGAGGTGGGGGGGAGTAGTCACAAAACTGTTTCTGAAAGAGCAGGGCTTCTAGGAAGAACTTGGAAAGCACAAGATTAACACTTAATAGCATTTACCTGCAACAAGTAGAAGTGATTCCAAAATGCCTAGATCTATCGGAAGAATCAAGTTTTTCTTCCCTCACTGTTGTCTCACTTCTGCTTTCCCTTCAGCAACTGCCTACTAACACCTGAAAGCAGATCCACATTAATTCACTTACTCCAATTCAGGGACATGCTGGGTCATCTCAGCCTGGGGATAACTTTAATGAGCTGTGGTGGTTTAACCCTATCTACAATTAAAACAGGAGTTTAAAAAACCCAACCAAAATGAAGAACAGTATCACTGGTGTTTGTTGATTAATCGATATCTTAATGAAATGGTAACATTGGCATATATTTCCATCACTCGGTATGGATACTGGATCAATACTTAACCAGAAGCTCTAAAGGAAGGCAGGAGGATACAACCATCTTGTACATACACAAAACAAGTAGCTTTTGCACCACTTTCTGGATGGACATTTCTCATCTATCATGCCCTTGGCATAACAAAAAAGGACACGTACAATACCAGTAGGTGTTAAGGTTTTCTTTAAGGCAGAAGAGCCTAGTGAAAAAAAAAAAAGGCATCCTGCAAAACAAAACTTAAAGTGCGCTACTGGAACTGGGCACATTCCCTACACACATTAGTAGTATTCCAAAGATGCCATTTGTTTGTGAGTTTCTTCACATATTTCACAACCTAGACATTAAAAGGAGTAATGGGGCCAACAATCAGCAAACAAAACCCCAGAAGACCCTCCAGACATGTTAAATATTTATTAAGCTCTCTTGCTACAGAAGAGACAGAAAGAGAGCACAAAATAGAAAACAGAAGAAGAGAAGAACGTACATCTTAATTGTGTGGAGAGCTGACACTGCAGCCCTTGTGTGTGGAAGATGCAGAATAACCCTCGTGTCATAGCACTTAGCAGCAAGTGCTGCTTCACTAGCCAGGTTTAGCATTTCAAGTTTAAGAGAGCTGGACAATGGAAGCTTTAAAAACAGAAAAGGTTAAGGAGCAGTAAGATAAATTTTTCTTCAATCTTTCATTTCTCCATCAGCACTCGATTTTTCCCCTGATGAGTTTTCAATATGAAAACGTGATGTGTGGAGAATCACACACGCACAAAAGTATTTTTCTCTTTAAAAAGTCCGTATCATTTTAATGGATCTATACAAGCCCCTCTTCTCCCAACATCCTAACACTACTGAATCAGAACAAATTTTGGTACTTGTATGTAAGAAGTAGGTTAAATACTAAAGTTAATCCCTTCAGAAAGAAACACATTTTTGTGCGGAAGTGACAGTGGCATTTTAAGTGCCAGCGGCATTATAAGTGCCAGCATTCAACAGGCTTAGTCTATCACTACCTCAAATAAGAAAACACCAGTTATGCTGGACATTTATTCAGGGTTTTGACCAGCACACCTGATAATCCCATGCAGCAGCAAAAATGTTTGGTATTGAAGACGAGACAAGTTCTCTCAGGCTGTTTTTCTGCAACATTCATCGTGTAAATAAACAAGTAATTTTAAGTATTTAATTTACAGAGACTGGATAATTCCACTTGTTCCAAACTCTATTGTTTAAATCTTTGATGTTTAAAATAAAGATAATTGTTTCATTCAGTCCAAAAATCTTTAGACTCAGCCTTCCAAAAGAGCCCACAGTCCATTTTCAGAGATGTACTATACACGTACAAAGATCTGCACTTTTATTTTAGAAGTTGATAGCTTTGCCAAAAGATGCTGCTAGGTTTGCTTCCCTGAAGGCTTCTGACACTGTCTGTAGAGAGCAAACACAAAGAGGTACAGGTCATTAGCATTTACACGTGATTGTAGCATGTCTGTGTAACCCCAGTGCTCAACAGTCTGTTTACGAAAAACTTACTGGATGGGCATGGCAAACTCTGGCTACATCTTCACATGATGCCCCGTATTCCATAGCAAGGGCAGCTTCATTAACCATTTCACCAGCACCCTGTAATTTAATGGTATTTGCAATTAGCACAAACCTTTATGCAGTTGTCCAGGTCCTCCGGAATCACTAACAGCTTGTAAATAAGCATCTTTTGCTAAAACCAGTTGTATTATAACTACCACTTCAGCTATGTTCTAATATAAAACATAAGCACTTAATCTATTTGGTGACACTGCTGAAGCCTAGCATAAATCTAAACGTAGTTCTTAATTAGAGTGTTTTTTCTCTCATTACTGAGAGTTGTGCAAAATGTGGGTTTTTTTCCACCAGAAGACACTGGTCAGATAATACCCACATTCTTATCAAAACTACAGCATACATGATCACTGCTGAAGCCTCCCCAAAACTTCAACAGCCTCCTGGGAAGTTAAATAGATAACTAGATAAACAAAAGCATGCTACTACATCTGCACCTTCACTTTTATTAATGCAAGTTGTATTTACGCGTATTTACTCAGAGAGCGCTTCTTTGAGGAGTTGCAAATAGTGAAATCTGTTACATTTTGAGCATTCAAATCCACAATGTAAGATTTTCCCCCAGCCCTTTTCCACTGAAGAAAATTAGTCTGTCTGACACCAATAAACCTAAGTTGTGCTTCCTTTAAATTATATTGATTTTTAAACAACTGTCATTGTGAGAAAAGATAACTAGCATAACATTTTATTATGTATTCCTATCAGAAAATATGAGAACCAGATTCAGAAACAAAAAGCCTACTGACTAGTCACCTAGTGTTGACAGTGTATCAATTCATAGGAATAAAATTTCCTTTCCAGGTAAACAGCAGTTTTCATGTTTCTCAAAGAAAGCTGTATACAAGATGCACGGAAGTGTTTCTGCATACACCTTCAGGATGAAGAAAGATTATTTGAAGCTAAGATAAACAAAACAGAGAGATGTTATGGTCTAACCCTGAATGCTGTAGGACAGCAGAAAATTACACTTTTCCAAAATAGAATTTTCTGATTTCTAATCTTTGCAAAGGGTTCTTAATCAGAGTTCCAGAAGTTACTGCCCCCAGATTTGGTGACTACTGCATAAGGTTACCAATTCCACTGAAGTCTGAAGTTCAGAGAGGTGGGGAAAAAAAAAAAAAAAAAAAAGAACACACCAATGAAAAAACCACAGTGTGTTCAGCTCCCTCAACTTCAAGAACTTGAGTCAACAACTTCTGCTGTTCTCCTGAGTATTTGGCAATATTCATTTAAAAAAAAACCCAAAACAAACCAACAACTTGTCAGAGAAATCAATTAACCCTAGCAATTCTCAGAAAAAAATTTTAAAATGCTGTGTCTAAGACCAAAGTAATAGAAAATAGGGAGGAGGGCAGGACTGCAGAAGAGAACAGTAAATAAAAGCAACTATGGTAGACTCAAGTCTTCCTTCTTTTTACAAGCACTTCTAACTTGACAACTACTTTGCAACCGTGCAAGACAAATAACATACCCTTACCAGGCCAAGACAGCAGCACAATTTACAATACTTACCGCGCCCAAAATGTGAGCACCCAACATCCTGTCTGTTGATTTTTGACTGAGTATCTTCACCATGCCATCTGTGTCAGCATTTGTCTTTGCTCTACTGTTCGCAGCAAATGGGAATTTCCCAATTTTGTATTCTATACCCTACAAAACAGGTACGTGTTAGTGAGTTAATTACCAACAGGAACAACATAACCATAGAAACAATTTGATAAGTACAGGAACAGAATACAAAAAGAAAAGACACATAAGACATACGGAGCAATGCATAAGAACGACCACCAAAGGGGGCACAAGGGGAATATTAAAAAAGGTTAATTAGCAAATGAACAATATTAACTTAAAGAGAACTGTGATCCTCGAAAGAGCGGCATGCAGGAGGGAATCATTCAATTGTACACCCTAAGCAGTGAATTCAGATGCAGAAATTCTCCTGGAAAAAGTAGCTAGATAAACTACTAGGCAATGAAACCACGTCCAGGGTGGAAAAACAGTTTTGTCTGAGAAGAAAACAAGCATTACCTCTTCCTTCAGCTGTTCTTCTGATTTGCCAACCCAGGCCACTTCAGGGTGAGTGTATATCACAGAGGGTACGCAGTTGTAGTCAATGTGAACTGCTCCCCCAGCCATGCCTTCTACGCAAAGAATGCCTTCATCCTCGGCTTTGTGGGCCAGCATGGGTCCAGCAACTACATCACCAATAGCATAGATGCTATCAGACCAATGAAACAGAATAAGACACTGTTTAAAAACATCCTACCACGCCTAGGCTACCTTATATAACAGTCAGTTTAAAATACGTTACTGAAAACTCTAATCAAAACAGATTAAAATATTACGTTTCAAAAGAAATACAAAGTATAATGGAGCAGTTTCCACAGAATGACCACACTTCAAGAAGGACAAGTGACATCAAATATGCACAGTAACTTTTAAATTACAAGACTTCAACTGTTGACTAAAAAGCTTTAGTTCCTGAAATAAACAGAAATTTTGAGTTTCCCTTTCAGAAAAGAAAGCTATAGTCTACATTTTCTTTTTTTTTTTTTTTAAAACTGCTTTAGTAGGTTAAACTTTTAAAAATAAGCGTTCTGCTTAAAAAAGTAAAACAATATTATTTAGTATTACTTACTTTGGAATTTTGGTTTGGAATCTGTTATTGACTGGGATTCTCCCCCTCTTATCAAGTTCAATTCCAATATCTTCAAGACCTAGATTTTTTGTAAAAGGCCGTCTACCGATGCAAACTAGAAGCACGTCACAAGTTATTACTTCTGCCTTGCCACCAGCAGCAGCTTCAACACTAAAGAAAAACAAATAGCAAAAACACTAAGCTGTAAACTTTCAGTGTTGTGTTTCTCTACCTAGTAACTAATATAATCCAGATGGTGACCTACTGGCTGGATCTAGCATCCAAAACACTCACATTCAGCCTGCCCCACACTCCTTCCTTACAACAGTTGAAGAGTAGAAGACAGAGGAAGGGACAATAACTCTTACTGCATTTGCTAACAACTTTTAAACACAGAAATTCAGGATGTATATCCACTAGCAAGTAGCATGACCTGATACAATCAAATCTCTACAGCAAAATAATTGGTGCTCAGTACTTGACACACAAACGATACATATTTTGGGGTGGGGCAGGGCCATGAATTCTAAGCAAGCTTTCTTCTGGCCCAAGAAGCAAACACCCGTTAGCAGCTGCGCAGCATCACATGCATCCCTCAAGCACATCTTTGTGTTTAATTGCACCCAGAACAAGCAAGAACCAAAGCATAGTAAGTGAGGAGAAACAGGAAATGTGTTTCAAAAGCATACTCCTGAAATAAAATGAAACTCTAAATGTAGAAACAGATTACATGAGAGATCCAATCAGCGTCAGTGTGGTATGTAAAGAAGCCTAAATCCAGGGCCTTTACAATAGTGGAGGACAAACTATCCCAACGTATGGCAATACAGCAAATACAAGTTGTCATATTAAGATTCCAGCGAAACAAAACCAACATTTAAGCTTACTTCTGTTAAGTAACATTAAGCATTTTCTTAAAACTCAAGCTACAGTTTATGTAACCATAGAGACTGCATAGAGAATACATTAACAAGAAGAACGGAAGCAGTGAATACATACAGACTTCTACAAAGCAAATTTACTTTATATGTTTCTATATTAGCTCTTCATTTGTAAATCTTCAAAGGGCTTGTGTGTGGCTATTAAGAGACACTCTGGGGTCGTTTCATTTACTTCTACTCGAAAGCAATCAAATCTCTGCCACACTTCTTTGACGACAAGGGGAGGTATGGACAAAATAACCCCTCCAGTAAGCAGCCAAGAATTAATGGTGTGAAAAAGACTGTGTGAACAATCCTGATATTTATGTTAATTATACCAGAAGCTAAGATCTTCTGTGAAAAAGAATGATTTAGAGTTCTGCTTTTATTACCGATCTCACTAAAACAACACTGGTTTTATACTAGCATATCTTCAATTCAAGTGAATGGAACCTCTCCTGTATAAGCAATCTAGGACTCAATAAACCCAAAAGCATGAACTCTGTAAGTGATAATACAGGATAAAAATTAAGTTTCCCTGAAGAATTAAGTTTCATCCTAAAGCCATTTTTCCTATTCAAAGAATAATATCAGACTATATTTTTAAATAGGCTTGAAGGATTGGGTGGAAGAATATATATGGCATTCCTTTAGTTTTATGTTAAACACTTACGCTACATCAATCTTTCCATCTGGTTTCTTGGTAGCACCAGTAACTTTGGTGTTCAGTTTAAACTTAAGTCCCTGTTTCTGAAGAATACGTTGGAAGTTTTTAGAGATCTCCATGTCAATTCCCATTCCACCAACATGGCCCATGAACTCAACAGCTGTCACATCTGCACCGAGGCGCTGCCAAACTGAACCCTGCAGACACAACAACACACGTAAGTTTTTGAAAGGAAAGCTTCAGATTTCTTTACTGTAATGCTTATCACTTCCATTGTAAACTTTTCAAAAGCAGGACAACAGGTAAGAGAAAAATGATCAGCTTTTACAAACATAACAGTGTAGGATAAAACACACCCGCTACCCGTCCTAGCCTTTCCACAAAAACTGGATTTATCACTGCTTGTTTGCACACCCAAAACTTCAGCGATTGAATTCACGGAAATAATCTTTTAAAGAAATACCTAACAAAACAATTAAGTATAAATTAGGTATATTTTATGCTATACAGAAAAATTCAAAATTAAAGAATCTAAGTGTAGCTCAGAAAATCCAAAGGAAATTGTTTGTGGTGTTCTAATACGACTATAAATTAAACCAAAACAATACCACGTTATGGAAATTTTATGCTATAAAATGGAACCACTGCTGCTTCTATACGTATTTATAACTATAACCACTATCATCAGCTTCACCAACAAACCCCATGTACACGCTATGTACCTCAAGTTACCCACATCCACCCAACACAGTATTTCACTTGTCTTGCTCTTTCCTGCTTAATGGCCAGCAGGCTAAGCAACCACTAAGCAGATGTGCAAATTTGCAAGCACTTGCAAGACCAGCAAATACACACTCTTCTTGAACCACGTAGGTATGAGGCAAAAGGACTCAGACCAAAATGAACTACAAAGTTTCAGCTCCTTTGGTTGTTAGACAGAACACGTACAACCATATCACATAAGAATTCATTGGGATTAACTGCTACACACAAGAATTTATCCTGGCTTAAAATGAGGTTCCCTTAAAAAAGAAAATTCTCTCATCTATATGTGGAGCAGGTACAAGCCTCAGTGAAGTTGACCCTCCCCCCCAAAAAACCCCTGTATGTTCCTTTGTCATTTCTCTGCTTAGCTAACCAGCTGCAGGAACACTGATCCTACAAACACTTATCCCAACTCTTCTGCTAGAAAAGGGAGCTAGCACACTATGAAGTCTGAACACATTCATTACAACTCACTCAACCAAACATCTGTTAAATCACAGCAACACAATTAAATATAACAAAAAAAGTAACACCCTGTTCCTTTATACATTAAAGGCCAAGTGGTTTAAATATCCTCTCACCAGTTCCACGCCAATGACTCCTGCACCAATGACAACCATCTTTTCAGGAACTTTTTTCAGTGACAGCGCACCAGTGGATGACACAATATTATCTTCATCAATCTAATGACAAAGAAATCCATGAAGGGAGGTTTACAATCTCTTTTTTACGTGATTTATAGAACACACAGAAGCTGAAGTGCAATCAGATGCAAAAAATTATTACACATTAAATTATGTGGATATTACACATTGAAAAACAGTACCATTAAGATTTCAAATACGTACAGTAATTCCAGGGAAGGGAGCAACTTCTGAGCCCGTGGCAATAAGTATGTTCTTTGTATTGATAACTTGTGTGCTGCCATCATCTTTGGTTGCAGTGACTTGGTTTTTGCCAGTTATTTTTCCAAACCCAGATACGTGTACAACCTTTAGTAATCACAACACAGTAAATTCAGATTCATATTACTTATCTAAGTTACACTGCATTTAATCTGAATGTCACAACGGCTTTAGAGAAGCTGCTAACATGTACCTCTGCATCACCATCTAGTACAAATCACAAAGTATTTGTATACTATTCTTTTAAGTAGATTAAGAACGAAGGAACTGTTCATTAAAAAATTTCTTAGGAGAGAAGCAAATTCTGCCCTTGCCGAGCCAGTCACTCAAAATAATTTATGTGGCAAGAACGTGAAAATCTAAGAAGCAAGACACTGAGATCAGAAAAAAATCATGGTTGTACCTCAGTATATAATTCAAACTAACCTTGTTTTGTTTAAATAAATGAGCAATTCCACCTGTTAAGGCCTTCACTGCACCACTCTTCTGTTCCATCATCTTCTCCAGGTTCAAACGGATTCCTGTAACTAAGGTTAGAAAAAACCTTCTATCAAGCATTGCAGTGTTTTTATTTAAAAGAGCTAACCTAAACACAATTAAGAGCTCTGACACAGTAAGATGTGTTGAATGGCCCTACTGAACAGTAAAGGTTACACTCAACAACTGCTATGCTAAAAAGCAGTATTACACTTTTCAAATATTACTTATCTATCCATGATTCAGGGTTCACGGAGCAGACACATGTCTCCCTAACCCTTCAATTAACAGATAAAGGATATTATTTATAAGTCTAAAAAGTTTTCTGACCAAAAATATATAGTAGTCAGATTTCAATGATTAAATTTGCTTGCTGATGGAAACCATTTACGTTAACAGGCAGTAACAAGTTGGTTTTCGCACTCACTTTCGATTCCTCTATTAGCAAAGTCTTTTCCATGGGCCAAGTGATACAGATGTGAGTTGTTCAGCAAGGCCTAAAACACACGCACAGAAAGGTGAATTGGGACATACATTTGCAACTGAATTAATTACTTATATTATCAGGAAAAAAATAAACTCATGTTATTTGCAAAACATTCTTACTACTAAGAAAAAGTCTGACATGTACGTATTTAAAAAGGTGTATTTCAAAACACAGAAATTGTACACAGAAGCTCTTACTGAAGTGTTTTATAAAGCTGCATATTTAACATAAAAATAGAAAACAGTTAAATTCACACCTATCCTTTTTGTTCCTTTCACCAGAGAAACTGGGAATGGCTCCCTAAGGATTAAAAAAAAGAACAGACTTTAAGTAGAGGAAAGAAGGATGATTTTGATTCACAGAATTTCCTTATTTCTCTCAGACAAGAGATTACTTGTCAACAAAAAGAGGATACAGACAAACTCAATGAGGCAAAGCTATACTGAAATCCCTGTTAAAATTTTAGCCCGTGTAGACATATGCGAGTTAAATTTTGTAGTTGAGGAGTTGTACTAAAGTTACTAAAACTGCACAGCTACTGGACCTGAAACTAGATGACTTAGAGCTAGCTCAGCTCACCAGACATTCAGAATTCAAAATTAAAGTTAGAATAGTTTTTGTAACAATGTTTATAAATCAGCAGCTTGAAATACAGAATGTCTAGAACTGTATTTTGATTAGAAATAGCAATACAGTTAGGAAGGGATCTTGGTAAAAAAATTATGTCTTTCACTATAGCCACCCCAAACATGAAATTATCAGTATCTTTTCAAAAAGGGCAACAGCGCAAGTCTGCGCAGACTGAAAGCAGGCACAGTAAAACATTCAAAGCACTTTTTGAAATACCTGCCTTATATACACACGCTTGAATTAAACTAATACTGTCAGAATAAGATAATTAACTTTTTATTACTAAGTCTTATCAACTCTCACTCTTTAAAATCAATTTGCCCATTTCACGTAACTGTCACAACCCTGAATCTGTAACATTCAACGTTACTGAAGACACAACCACCACTTAAGACTTCAGCAATTAAAAAAGAAAAAAAAAATAAATCCATGCCCAATGTATTATTTTGGGTGGCTTTTTGGAAAGAAATTCTCAAGTAGTTTGTTATTGCCTCAGTGTACGCAGCCTACATATCCACTTCTTATGAAACTGATTGCCATTCAAAAAAAATTCTGGATAGCATCCGAGTTTAGCCGTAGGTTCCGAAGTATCTTCTTAAGAACTTCAAAGGATAAAAAAAAAAGGGGACTCAAAAAGAAAAGTTAAATAGATTCTAGCAAAGTTCCAAACTTTTAAAGTAACACTGTGTTGATCTACACCTTCTTTTTTAGTTTTTCCTCAGTATATTAAGATGTTCTAAACTTCATTAGAACTATTAGTAAAATGTTTAGGAAAATTAATATATAATTTAAAAAACTTTGTATTTATACTGTATTTTCTCCTACCATGCTAATGGAACCTTTCCGAGCAAACAGATTAGAAAGAGCAACAAAGGTAGGAGGGTTCTTGGTAGGAAAATTATGTCTGTTCCTACAGCCATTATAAACCTGGCATTACCAGTGTCTTCCTTCACCTGTTGGGTGCCAATGAGGCAGACTCATTATCACCCAGCTAGATAACGCAGATCAGACTAACAAGGCTATCTACCAATAGCACTGTTCTTACAAGGTCCTAGTTCTGAAATGACTTAAAACAGGACTGATAACATCAAATATTAGGTCCTTCTGAACATCTTCTTACTTATCCTTTCTTTCAGAGTGCATGCCTTGGACTGTCCCTTTTCTCTCCCCACCTGCACTATTCCCCACAAGCACTACCAGCCCCACGCTCCAGGCCATCTATTGGGGCTGCTGAAAACACTATTTAAGCTTAGACTAGTATTTAAAGAGCTAATTAAGTAGGCTCATTCTACTGTCAATGGAGAGACACAGCTCTCTTCAGACCATGGTGCATCATCCAACCAAAACCAGAGTTCACGATTTTTCAGGGGTGCCCCTCTCCCCTAATTTAGATTCACTTTCTCTACCCCTAGTGACAGAGTTCAGCGTTCCTTTAACATAAGAACAACATCTTGGACAAAACTACAGGTTTACTTTGAACAAACTGCTAAGAGATGATCAAGAACTTCAGGTGGTAGACTATAAGAGATACAATCATCTGAAACAGTTAACATTGTAGTCAGTTACGGGTTACAACACCACTCAACAGCTCATCAGAGCAAGATGTATCTGCACCCCTGGTTTTCATTCTCTTCCACTCTTTCATTTGGGAAAGTCCACAAAACAGAGTTTGCAAACAAAACAATTCTATGGAGCAAATACGTCTTTAACGCTTTATGTTATTTATTTGGATCTTCAGCTTATCTGGACCGCAATTTCAATTTTTAAAGTACATCAATCTTGGAAAAAGATTTAAGGAGGAGTTTCTGAAGTGATACATATAGTATCTGTTGTTTTCAATGAAGTTAAGACAAACTATGTACACTTACCTTGGACGGAATACATCCAACATTCAAACAGGTTCCACCTAAAGTTTCATTTTTCTCTACACAGACAGTCTGAGGAAGAAGTGAGGAAAAAAAGAACTTATTAGCAATGCTGTAACACCATTTCCATGTAGGGTATCTGACAAGTTAGAACGGATGACAAAACCAGGCATTTACCTAATAACTCCTCCTCTAGAAGTGCCTCATTAATTTCATTCCTAGATTTATTTTGTGGCTCGCATTTACCCTCCCTCACTTTTTTCATAACTTAGAAACCACAAAATGGCTCTTGCAACAAAATTCTCTACCAGAAGAGAGCCACATTACCCCATGCACCATTTATACTTTCATACAATTTTAAGTGCTGTTGTTCTGCTTCAAAAATCCAAAGGCACCTCAATTAAATACAACACTCAGTTCTGTGAAAGTTAAAACAACAAAATAAAAAAATAAAAAACAAAACAACCTGCAAAAAGCAAAAAATGTAAATCATGCAAGAGATTGCTGAAAACAAGTAATTAAAAGGAAACACAGACAACTAAACCAATACACGTTACAATCACATGAAGAAATCTTTTCTTCAAAGAAAACAAAACAAAAGCCCCAAACCACAAATGTTTCCCTCTCTAAACGCACTACCTTGCAAGACCCTTTGCTATAAAGTTGCACCAAAATTGATAAAGAAGGAAAGAATAAAAATAAAGTAAAGCAAAGCCAAGCAAAAATAAAGTCAATACCAACAATGACAGAAAACATTTCATCTCCTTTTCATCAACTTGCTAACACTGAAGTGTGCAACGGAAAAAAAGCAACTCACAAAGTTTCAAGTGAAAACAGATCACCTTCGGGGGTGGGGGAGAGGGCAGCACCATAAACCTTTTTTATAGAAGCAAAAGAATTGTCATCTCCTTCTTTGCAAGGTGCACAAATGTTCAAAATAATAATTCCTTGGTTTATACTCTAACAGTTCCAACCTGCTGAGAATTGACTACCCAGGCAAAAGCCTTTCATCATTTCTTTAAATTGCCACCTTTGTGTTAAAGTAGAGGTGATGGTCACACGAAAAGCAGGATTTACCGTATCAAATCACAGAAACACACTAAGACATGCTGAACCTCCTTCTAAACTTCCTCCTGTCTTAAGCACATGAAAGCATGAAAAATGATCCATGGGCTTTAAAAGCTGCACTATGAATCAAACAGCACTAGACTGCTCCTACCTTTACCTGATAAGGAGGTTCTGCCTCATCCACTTTACATCAACTTCGCCAACAAGGCCAAGCAAAGCTGTTGAAAAGTGAATGCCCAGACAACACTGTCGGCAATAACATGGGACACTGTGACAGTGATACAAGAACTTAATGCTTGTGTTAGCACATGTAGCACTGATGTTGAAGGTTAAAGTTCGGCAGTTCAGTAGAGCACAATCAGGTTCTTCCAGGAATGGTGTCACTATAGAATCTATCTTCTTGCCCGTCTCACAATAACACCTCAAAGACACTCCTCAAGGTCAGCACAAACATTCTTCATGTTTGTCCAGTGCTACAGGTGACACATACCAAGCACGTCTAAAAATTTTGCCCACTTTGACTAGCTGTAAAGCAATATAACAAAACTATTTTTTGCCATGATGAAACACAAGATCCAGGGCAGTTTTTAACCTCCTCATATATGTATCCTATTGTTAATCACCGATACAGAGGACAGCATTGCTCCAAGAAAAGCAGGCATGTAGCCATAAAAAAAGCTTTAAAATAAGCGAACATAAACTTACATGGCAGAAGGCCTCAACCTCAATTAAAACCCATAGCGCTGAGCACCTTTTTTCTCAGGTAGCTCAGTAACAACGTATATCTAAAAGCAAAAGTTTTTATTAAGACAAAAAAGACAATGCAAAAGCATGGGTAAAGACAACTCAATTATCTGCACTAAGTCACAGGCAGATGTAAAACTTCTTAATGGAATCTCAAACATTTATATTTTGGTAGTTGCACATTAGAAGGCTGGAAGATACCCAAAGAGACGTCACAAACGCAGCTGTGGGAGTAATGAGCAATGAGGGGCAGCATTCAACTACAGAAAAGTTCAGGTTGAAGGGACCTCCTCTGGAGACCATCTAGTCAAACCTCCTGCTCCAAACACAGTCAACATTGAAGATATATCAGGTGGCTCAGGGCCTTGTACAGCCAAGTTCTGAAAATATCCAACAGTGAACACTACACTCTACATGAACCTCCGTTCCAGCGTTTCACTGGAACTCCTCTTCAACAGGAATTCCTGTCCACCAGGCAGTCTGATCAACTCATTTTTGTCATGAAGTTCAGACATCATAATTTAGAAGCACTGGACTTATAAGCCAGCAGGAACATGCTCAAGACTGCTAGCTCCACCTTCTCAAATTTCAAAATAATTAAGAGAAGAATAATGCAGTGCCAAGAGAGTAAGCTGGCCTCATATTAAGGAGTGAAGGTAAAAAAATATATCCCGCTCAAGTTACACTTTGTATATTTATAAGTTTAGAAAATCTGAAACGCATTTTGCACGTGTAACTCTCACGATATTCAGTTAAATGACATATCATTAGTACACATCAGATAAAAGTGGCCTCTTTCAAAAGGCATATAATGACAACAGACAGGACAACAGAGATGAACATAAATAAATGTAAATTAGATGCTATAGTATTTCTACAAACATATTTTCACCTCTAAAACTCTCACATGGCAACAGAATTCCTCTACTCACATTCAAATTCTACTCCCATCAGTTAAATATTGTTTTTTCCTCTTTTAAGGTCCCTCAGTCTGTTCTTCAGGATATTTTTTCAGTGGCCTTTCTGTCACACACTCAATATTTTTTTCCCCTTTTCTTTGTTGGGAGATATATTCCTTCCTAGCTTTCTTTTCCCACTTTTTCCACAAGAGTACAAGCCCACCGCAATTACCACTTCCAATCAAAAGCAAACTGTCCTGAGCAGCTTTGCCAGTAGCCTAGAAGGGCTACAGACAGTAATACCTTCACATCTCCATTTCAACTTCTGTATAATCTGGGTAAGCAAGGTAAAGAAAGATTACTGACGTGGCAACAGGATGTCGTGCCCCAGATGCGACAGAAGAATTTCAGTTTTTCGGTATCACACAAACATCTTCCAAGCTCATCTGGATGAATATTCTGCTATCTGAGTGAGGTCTCATCTTACCTTAAATCCAAGCTGAGCTGCTTTGATAGCAGCAACATACCCTCCAGGACCAGAGCCAATAACTGTGACATCGGCATCAACTGAAACAGAGCATATTTGAGTCATTTTTGTTTCAGCAACCAACATTTTACTGAAGGAATAATAGTTTATCATTTATGAAATAATTCATGTTCGAAAATACATTTTTTTAAAAAATCAAAATGGCTATTAAAAATGATGCAACTTAATAAACTAGGTTTAGATAAGTAAGTTACATATCACGCCTAAGAGTAACTTTCTGGACAAAACGAAAAGTTGCGTGGAGGTATTCACTCTGCAATAAAACCAAGCAGTCTTAAGTTTTGCATGGAAAACAATGTACAATGAAATGAGGCAACTGAATTCTGTCTGACCCATCCATCCTGATATAAATCCTTTAAGACTTTAACCCAAGATGGCTGGATAACATTTTTCCAACATAGTTTCTATTGATGTTTACTGCAAAAGATAAATGCTTACTGAATGCCATAAAATCAGTAGATCATAAAGGAGAAAATAAATATCTATGCAACCTCTATTGATTATGAACGCAGCAGAAGCTATGAACTTCGTACCTAAGTCATATCCCGTAACCACAACCTCCTTTGTAATATTAATTACCATCACTGTTGTTATGGTCTATAAAATTCAACTTCTATTTATAGCTTTAGCTTGATATCAAATAGGACAAATAAGCCACTATTTTTCATCTAAATCTCCATGCTGACATGGATTCCTCCATCACCTGGAAGACTGATTTCTGAGTTTGAAGCACTTGCTTTGGATTTTGAGGGTTTTTTTGGGTTGAATTTTTTTTTGTCCAGAGAAATTCTTCATAATTAATTACCTTGATCAGCATAGGTCCTTTGTGACACTGCACAAATTCCCTGGAGACCATGATGAATTCGATCAAAATGGCTTCTCTAGAAAGGGGAGAAAAAAAAACCCACCTTAATTTTAAAAGTTGAAGTCTACACTTGAAGAAAAAGAAGCATTCAACCACACACAGACAGACACACAGTCACCGGTTATCCAAACCAGGAACAGCATGACTGAAGCGGGCACGGAGAGCATTGACTGGAACAGGAGGCAGAAGCCGCTCTGCTCCCTCAGCCGATCATTACACCTGCTTTCACATCAGCCTCGCCTAAGGCTGCCTCTAACTACACAAACTTCCAACACTTCACACCTGACTCTCAAACCACTTAATGACATAAATTAGACACCCATTTTATGAAGAGTCTTGTTGTTCCATAACCACCCCCTTCGGCCACTTCCCGCGAGCAGACAACATCTCAGAGGTGGTTCTGGAAGGCACGACTTCTTAATTGAAATGAGACAGCACAGTGGCTACAAGCATCTCACGGGCCGATCGCCCTGTAACTGGAGTAGAGGATGCTGCTGGAAGCACTTCCCAAACCCTCAACGCTGCCCAAAGGCGGGAACCGACCCTCTGACAGCCGCCGGTTTCCACAGCCGCAAAGGGGTCCGCCCCCGGCTCCGCCCGGCCGCTCCCTCCGGCGGGAGGCTCTGCGGGCCGGGACACCCCGCTCCGCTTTCGGGAGGGCCGACAGCCAACGACCTGCACGCCAGCAAGGACAAGACCCCGAGCACACCCCTCCCGGGGCGGCGTGAGGCCCGCCAGGGGCCAGGCCGCACCGCGGGCACCGCGTCCCCTCAGCCGAGCCGAGGCCGCGCCGAGGAGAGACTCCCCGTCGCGAAAACAGAGAAGGGAGGGAAGAACAGCCGAACCCCGCGGCCACCCGCCGCGCCCCAGGGCGCCTGCTCCGGCTTCGGCTCCGCCCGCCCTCACGCCAGCTCCGGGCGAGGGGTGGGGGGGCGAGAAGAAAGCCCAGGCCCCAGCTCCCCGGCGCGGCGCGGCTCAGCTCCCGACGCCTGCCCTCCTGCCCGTCCCCCGCCGGCGGCGTACCCGAGCGAGCGCACAGGAGACGCGTCCCCAGCGCTGCATGTTCACCGCTCCGGGCCCGCCGCCGGCCCGCGCCCCTCAGCCGCCGCTCCAAGGACTCCACCGACCGCGCACGCGCAACGGGCCGGGGCGGGCGGGGGCGCGGCGGCAGGAGGGCGCGCCGCCGCGCGACGGCGCCTCCTGGCGGAGGCGGGCGCACGCTACAGCGCCGAGAGCGGCGCGGGGGGCGCGGCCTGGAGGGGAGGGGCGGGACCATGCAAATGAGGGTCTTAAAGGGGCAGGGCGCTCCCAGCGCGGAGCCGCGCGGCAGCGGGTAGCGCTACCCGGCACGAAAATTAACGTGCAGGTCAGGCAAAGCAGCTCATAAACCCACACCTAAGGGATAAAAATAACATTTGTGAACAAACAGAGAAAGTCAAAATGTTTAATTTTTCAGAATGAAACCTCTTTCTTCCGACTGGACACAAGAGGAAAATGTTTCACACTGAGAACAATCAGCCATTGGAATAATCTCCCCAGGGAGGTGGTGGGTTCCCCAGCACCGGACACTTTCAAGATCCCGCTGGACAGGATGCTGGGCCATCTTGTCTAGACCGCGCTTTTGCCAAGAAAGTTTGGACCAGATGATCCTTGAGGTCCCTTCCAACCTTGTCGTCCATGATCCTATGATGCTAAATGACAGTGAAATGCACATAAATCCAATTTTTAAAAAACTCAAAAATATAACAGCTAGGATATTTTGTTTTGGAAAGAATTTCAGGTGACTTGGTATACTTGCTTTCAATTTATTTAATCAGGAAAAATTTGAATGAGAATATTGAGACATTGTTGTAATTAACACACCTTAATTTTGTGGTATTTATTCTTCCAGACTATTTTTTCTTTAGAAAAAAAAAGAACACGCCCCCGTGGTCCTGTTATTTGGACTTCAGCATATCAGTATTTGAAAATGTAAACACTTCATCACCTGTGGGGGAACAGCAACGAGCCAATGCCATTTCCCTTCTGTACTGAATTCTACCTCGTTTAGAAGACGTGCAATATTCCGTTCAATTTACAATAAAAACATCTAAATGTGACTTTAGATAAGTAATATGCAACAAGGTTCATAATATTGATTGGCCATCTTGCCCAAAAGTCAAAATATTTTCTGTGAAAAAAAGTTCTCAAGTTTCCCGGACTCACTTTCTAATTTCTTGCATAAAATCAAGATTTCCGTGAGGTGGCAGTGTTCTGCTAGTTCCCGTGCGGCGCAGCACGTCACTAAGCACACATTTCAGAGATCGCTTAGAAGAGAGGCATAATATTTATAAATGCCAGCCTTTCTGATTATAACAGACTTAAATTATTTAGAGGAGCCACCTGGGAGAAGAGCAATTCACCCATTAATAACATATAGTCAGATCTGTTGAAAGTGCACCAGCTAACGAACGTGCCAGCACCTAATGACACTGTGTGAAAGCGCCTGCGTTCAAAATGAAAGGCTGTATGCCTGGGCAGGGTTCCTCTTCTATTTTTCTACATCAGGATGTGTCTGTTTGCACCTCCAGCAGCACTGGAGACTGGATGCGCCTGATGTTTTCATATTTAAATCCCTAACTCTCAGGCTGGCTAATGAGAAAGCATCCCGGAGCTCCCTGATGCTCACAGCAAAAGTATCATGGCCCCATCATTTCCTCCCATCATAGAATCACTTTGGCTGGAAGAGACCTTTAAGATCATCAAGTCCGACCATTAGCCTGTGTCCTGGTTTGAGTGACACAGGATTCGCTTCTCTTTCGGTAATTTTACTTCTCAGTAAGGTCTCTCCTAACGCTAGTGAAAACTGCATTTCTAGAAGACTCTAGTGTCTGAATTTGTGAAAATATTTACTTTATAGCCAGATATGGTGCACCGGTTTCAAGGTCGCAGTGTTTTTGAGCCTTGCCAGGTGCAGAGATAAGGAGGAGCGAGACCCAGGCACTTGACCCAAGCTGGCCAACAGGGTGATTTCATACCATGAATGTCACATTCGATATAAATTAGAAAGTTTGCTGAGGAGTTGTCTCTCTTCCATGATGCCTGTGATCCAGAGAACTTCTTGCCCCGGTGCCAGACCCCTGAGCCTTTCCCTTCCTCCCAAAGCTGCGGGGCTCATGGTGTCCGACATTTGCTGTCCCCTGCTGGGAGTGCGCAGCTTCCTACTGATACAATGGGCTGACTATAACCCTTTTATATATATAATATATATATGTAAGTATATAATATATATAATATAGTATATCGTATATATATGATATATAGGTGTATTTTATATTGGTATTGGGATCAATATTGGTTCTTTAGTATTATTACTGATAATTATTTAGCCTTGTGCTATTAAATCTGTTTATATTCCAAACCTCGGGTTTCCTTGTTTTCCCTGATTCCCCTTCCCAGGTGGGGCGGGGTCATCGGGTGAAAGCATAATTGTCTAAATGACAATAAATTGCTGTGGGTTCTTGAAACCATAACAGCCTAGCACTGCCAAGTTACCACTAAACCATGTCCCTCAGCACCACATCTGCACTTCACTACGTCTCCCATCCTCACTAGTGACCCAACACAAGAGAATAAAGTGCAAAAATCCTCCAGCTGTAGCTAATGGAAAGTACTCAGCCGACATGTTTTGATTCCCCATGGCCTCTCCACTGGCCTCCCAGCCCTGGTGTGCAGCAGGGCACCAGAGCACTGGCGGTGCTTGGTAGTGCCTGAGTATTTCTAGGGAAATTAAATGTTTTTCAGACATAGACCTGAATGCCATGAGCACATTGTTATTGTGAGCAGTGAACAAGACCATCTTCTGCAACAAGAAATGACTCGAGGCTCTGAAGGACACGCTTCGGGCATGTCACGTCCGGGTAGCAAGTGCAAAAACAGGACACGGCTGAGAAAATGGCTGCCAGTCCCCGTCCCCCTCCAAGAGGCCCCAGCAGAACTGCTGGAAAGCCCTGTGAGGAAATCTCCACAGAGTCCTCAGCACAAGGACATGGACCTGTTGGAACAAGTCCAGCAGAGGGCCACGAAGATGATCAGAGGGCTGGAGCACCTCTCCTGTGAGGACAGGCTGGGAGAGTTGGGGTTGTTCAGCCTGGAGAAAAGAAGGCTCCGGGGAGGCTTCCAGTACCTAAAGGGGGCCTACAGGAAAGATGGGGAGGGACTCTGTCAGGGAGTGGAGTGATAGGACAAGGGGTAATGGCTTCAATTTAGAAGAGGGCAGATTTAAATTAGATATCAGGAAGAAAATTTTCACTTTGAGGGCGATGAGACACTGGAACAGGTTGCCCAGAGAAGTTGGGGATGCCCCATCCCTGGAAGTGTTCAAGGCCAGGCTGGATGAGGCTTTGAGCAACCTGGTCTAGTGGGAGGTGTCCCTGCCCATGGCAGGGGGTTGGAACTTGGTGATCTTTAAGGTCCCTTCCAACCTAAACCACTCTATGATTCGATGGTCTCTTTGCACTCCCCATGTCCCAGCTGGGTTCATGCTGCACTGTGAAGTTTTCTCAAATTACAGAAGATGCTGAAGGGAAGGCGACTTGTGTGGTGATTGCTTCAGGACCTAGGAGTAGCGAGGGGGTGTAGGGGACCTGGGGGAATGCAGAAAGCATCAAACCATGTCTTGGTGGGTGGGGACAGTGGGAAGGCAAAGGGCCACAGGGGGAACGCAGGGCTGGACACCCCCCTCCCAATCGCCACGGGCCTGGCAGTCATCTCCCAGCAGCCTTGCCCATTAACTGCGTGTCACTTTGGGTCACGGTGGCTGGGACTGCCTTTCTGAACCTTCCTGGGGACTTCGCTGGAATTTGGAGGTTGTTAAAATATTTTCTTGAGGTTTCATGTCTCTGAGTAATAAAGACCATAAAGATCAGATCCTCAGTGGATTGCCTTTAGGACTGTGGTAGTTGTAAACCGTGATCAACTGAGTGCTTTCTGTTCTTGTGCTCCTGGCATGACTCTACCTCACCTTTCTTTGGTTGTGGCACTCCTTTTGTGAACACTGAGGTCACAATACCTGAGTACACCGCTCCTTTTTATTGCATTCTTTAGCATGCATGAAATGTCCCCTTGCAGCAAAGCGGGCTCCCAGGCTGCATGAGGAGGAGTGTTGCCTGCAGGTTGCGGGATGTGATCCTTCCCCTCTGCTCAGTACTGGTGAGACACAGCTGGAGTGCTGGGTCCAGTTCTGGGCTCGCCGGTACAAGTAAGACATGGACATACTGGAGAGAATCTACAAAGATATGAAGGGACTGGAGGACTTTCCTCCTGTGAGGAAAGGCTGAAAGAGCTGGGATTGTTCAGCCTGGAGAAGAGAAAACTTAGGGGAATCTCATCAATTTATAGAAATACGTGAAGGGAGGGTGAAAAGAGGATGGAGCCAGGCCCTTCTCAGTGGTGCCCAGTGACACAAACCAGAGGCAATGGGCACTTTTTCACTGTGAGGGTGGCCAAGCACTGGCACAGGCTGCCCAGGGAGGTTGTGGAGTCTCCATCCTTGGAGGTATTTAAAAGCCATAGAGACACAGTCCTGGGCAACCAGCTTTATGTGACCCTGCTTGAGGAAGGGGTTGGACCAGATGACCTCCAGAGGTCCCTTCCAACCTCAACCATTCTGTGATTCTGTGTTAGGAAAGTAAACTGCATCGTGAAGTCTTCTGGTTAGCTGCCCTGAGAACAAGAGTCAGCTCTGACTTGGAACTAGAGGAGGAAAGCTGCAGGCACATACTGAAGTCAACAGAGGGCAACATAACTGCATTGGCTAACAGAGATCTTCAAGGAGGTTTTAAGAGAGTAGAGCATTATGTCTCTTTGAAACACTCGGTATTTTCTTGCATTACAAATTGCATTTTTACACATATGTCTATGCACGCATGTTTATTTGTACATACCAAGATTATCAATTTAGACAGACTATTACACTGGCTCTGACTGAAAAATTTACCATACTCCATGGTGGCCGTCAGTGTCTTGTAGCTTGCAAAGCTATACTTAAAATACAGTTTCAGATTATTCCCCCTATCTTTGGTAAATCCTTTTGGTAAATTCCTCTCTTTGGTGAGAGTGAGCACCATGGCAGGGTAAGGTATATCCAGAAAAGAGGTAGGGGTGGAATTTTGTTTTGCACCCTTGTCCAAAGCAGGGTACTCTACTACTTTCTGACTGCTCAGCTTACTGCTCTGCTTAGACAGGTTTCCTACCACTCAAGCAGTAAAGAAAGAAGAGTAGAGAACTGCAGAGAAAGCTACAGCAAGTCCATGACCTCTGTTTGAGGTTCTGCACCAATATGTGGGCAATGTGGGATAAATAGGAAGGAGGAAGGTAAGTGGGACTGGGCCAGGTGCAAAATAGCAGCATACCTCAGATTCATCGAAGAGGCAGGACAAGTGTCTCAAAAGCATATCAGGAGTCCTGGTATGTGTGTACTCTGTTCTGCAGGTATTTTACAAAGATCTGTGGCTCCCAAACTTTTGCAGGAGTGTTAAGTGGTGGCTCCCAGATGCTTGCAGGAAAGTTAAGCAGTCAGGACATTCCTCTGCTAGCTGGAGTTCTGAGGGAGAACACGTAGACAAGCAGGGGGTTGGGGAAGCTGAAACACTGCATTTTCAAGTCAAAGGGAAGTTAGAAAGGAGTCCCCCTACAACGGGCACCAGAGCTGGGTTTGGTGGTAGGACCCATGTGGGTTCTCTGACACCACATGAGGACCACAGAAAAGGGCATTGGTCCGAGCTGAACCGTGACATACCTAAGACCTTGCCACATACTGTGGTTAAACACCTGTCACCCTTCCCCTGGCAGTGGATTGTGAGTGCGATGCAATCCAGCTGCCTCACCTGAGGGAATGACTCTTCTTTGCATTTAAATGTTAGGCACCTAGTGAAGCCATCCTCCTAAAGTAAGTACCTAAATTCCCTGGGTGGTCAGCAGGTGCCTTTGAAAATAATCACCCAGGAGATTCTGTCTGCCTCTTTTACATTCATGCACCAACGCCAACATAATCTTCCTTAGAGCCTTCAAGGATTCCTGCCTCTGCTTTTACATACAGGGAAAACAAGCAACCAAGGCAGGACTTGTCTCACCTCACTGCAGCTGTTCAAGGTTGGACATCTGGTTTCGCAGGTCTAGTAGAAAGCTAGTCTTCTGGGCTTCTATGGGGGAGTCAGAGAGACTGACAAATTGAGAAGATTATTCATCCCGTCCCAAGGTGGGTGCCAAGGATTGCCCTCCAACAGCTGCACTGCCATCCGCTGAGCAGAGAGGGGACCCAACGACCTCTGTTAAACATCTGACTTTGAAATAGTCAAGGCTGGTGGGAAAAAGCTCACCAGATGTAAGAAGGAGTGCCTCCACAGGCATGGAGAACTTGTGCGCCAGTTGGACATCTCAGGCAGTTCATCTGGCCTCTGCCCTGGGCATCGCAGGGACACGATTGCGCTGCTGCCCCTCAAAGGAGGCAGAGATGACTCTCCCTTCAGTTTGCTTAATTTTATCAAGTCTGTCTTGCAGAAAGGAAGTGGGAGCTCTACGTCTGGTGTCCTTCCCTCCAATTTCCTTCCATCTGACTTCCTCCTGGGAACTGTTTTGCAACAGCAGTGAATGGCTTTGCATATTAGTAACTTGGTGTACCTTGTAAAATTCTGTTCCCTGCACATTACTTAGTTCTGAAAAT
Organism: Chroicocephalus ridibundus; assembly: GCF_963924245.1. Classification (NCBI taxonomy): domain Eukaryota; kingdom Metazoa; phylum Chordata; class Aves; order Charadriiformes; family Laridae; genus Chroicocephalus; species Chroicocephalus ridibundus. The sequence continues at coordinate 204,545,644 of NC_086284.1, forward strand.
CTGTGACCTTCTAGCTAGAGAGATTACAGATGAGGCCGATGTGGCATATGGAAACCTGGTTTGAACGTGGGAAAAAGTCTGCATTATTTCTAGTAGGTTACACAAAAGAAAAAAAAAAATTATTCACTGCAGGATAAAATAGTGCAGTGCTCATAATTCAAAGTCTTTGCAATGAGAGTTAGGATAGGATTATGTATTACTGATGTTTTCCTTTTCCTGTGCTCAATTTGCCATTGCCTGTTTAAATTTATCAATAAATGTTTATACCAGAGCCGACCATAAAGTGCCAGTTCATTTTAACATTTAAGAAAAAAAAGAGCACTTTCATTTGTTTTAGGCTTCCAGTTAAATTTTCAGGTTTTTATTAAAAATCAAAACCAAAACTACAATTATTTTGTATTCCTTAAACATCTGTAAAATTCATTGGTTCCATTGTTGTTAGAAAACATGTAAATCTAAACTGAGGTGGAAAGTTTCCACAGAATTTTTCATGTTAATTAAAATCTCACTTTTGTCCCCAAACAAGGCCATTAAAAATGCAGTGACTATGCAGTATTTAATTTTCTTCAGTTACAAAAGCTCCGGCAAACAAGGTAATTAAAATAAAAATAAAACCTGAATAACAAGGCAATTAACTCGCAGACAGCCTTCAAGAGATATGTGTTACATCAAGGAAATGGCACACTTCTACTCATGCTCTGCTCTCCTAATCCAGGATCTGCCTTTTAAATCCCCTGAGCAAGGGCTTTTGTGGCTAACAGGAAATTTTGCACCAGGAGTCACGGATGTTTTCTGTGTTCAGATAGAAAGTCTTCAAAGCAATAAATTCCCATTGTTAGATCATCTTAGCTTTATGAAAGCCAAAGTTCTCTGTGAAGCACAATGTTATTGTGCAGCTTGGAGCTTTCTCAGTGATAACAGAGTGATAAACAGAACATATTTCCTGCATCTAAGATTGCTGCAGTGTTAACCTTTTAAGCACTGTATGGTACCTGGATGGGAGAACGCCGTGATCAAGCACAGCAAATCAACCGACAGGGTGAAAATCAAGGTGCACGCACCGTGCCAATCTGCAGTTTGCCCTTTAAGAACTGTAATTGATATAGATTAGTCATATTAAGATTACTGTTTGCTTGTGATATCGTGTGCTAATCTGTTAATATAGTACCTTATAACAAAGTCGTGCAACTGGGAGGCATTAACCCCACGCTACAGTGTAGGCTGAGTTCCAGCTGGTGAGAAAGCAGCTCTGGAGAAAAGGGCCTGGAGGTCCTGGTGGACACCAAGTTGACCGTGAGCCAGCAATGTGCCCTGGCAGCGAAGACAACCAACAGCCTCCCGGGCTGCACGAGCAAAGGTTTAGCCAGCAGGTCGAGAGGGGATTATTTCCCTCTGTTCAGTGCTTGTGGGACTAAATCTAAAGGTCTGCGTCCAATTTTGGCCCACCAATGCAAGAAAACGTGGTGATAGAAGCAACAGGCACAACTTGGAGCATGGGTGCTGTGCCCTTGTTCTTGGCACCTGTGCAGCGACCCCTGAGGGTATCTAACCTGCTCTTTAGGAGCTCCAGGGAGATTTTACAATGCTGCTGGCTACCTACTCCTCAGCTCTAGTATCGTTATCATTAGAAAGTTTCACCCTTACCTTAGGTCTACCCTGGGCTGGTTACTCTATCAAACATTTTATCAGTTTGATACAACTTGTTATTGCAAAATGCCTGTTCATTGGTGCTTATCTCTTTATTATCTTCAAGGTGCTAAAATTTATATAAAAGCATTGAAGTAGTCTGGGATTCCCTTGGTTCTCCTTTCTCCTTCAGTTAAAAATAAAGTAAATCCTTTCGCACTCCGCAGGACTGCAACATCCTGTCTTTCTCCAGGTCTCTGAGGACAGTCAGAGTTGCTCCTCTGAGTCCTTAAGTTGCCCAGGATGAATTTCATCAAGTCCTGCCAACCTGGGGGCCTTTACCTGCAGTCTATAAGCAAAAGTCTATTCACAATACCTTTATACACTCATTTTGTGTTTATTGTTAGGGTAAATAGGCCAAAGAAAGAAGAGGTTAAACAACATTCAGAAAATCTAGAATGATATACAACTAGGCTTTACACTAAGGGTTGCTGTTTCTGCAATGAAGAAATGTAATTTTGCAGGTAGTAAAACAACATCAAGCCAAATGTAGCCTGAAAACACTGGTATATAAGGAAAGGAAGGAGAGAAAAAGAAATACAGAAAAAAATGAGGGTTAAACCGAATAAAACCAGTATGACTCACATTATGAATTGAACAAGCACAGAGGCAAGAGCTACCTCTACTCTAACATGTAGTATGTTGTGCTGGTTTTAGCTGGAATAGAGATAATTTTCTTCATAGTAGCTCACATGGTGCTATGTTTTGGATTCGTGCTGAAAACAGTGCTGATAACACAGGGATGTTGTAGTTATTGCTGAGCAGTACTTGCACAGAGTCAAGGCTTTTTCGGCTCCTCACACTGCCTCACTAGTGAGTGGGCTGGGGGGGCACAAAGAGTTGGGAGGGGACACAGTTGGGACAGCTGATCCCAACTGACCGAAGGGATATTCCGTGCCATACGATGCTATGCTCAGCAATAAAAGCTGGGAGAAGAAGGAGAAAAGGGGAGCATTTGGAGTGATGGCACTTGTCTTCCCTAGTAATCTTGATGCATGATGAAGCCCTGTTTCCCTGGGAATGGCTGAACGCTTGCCTGCTGATGGGAAGTAGTGAATGAATTCCTCATTTTGCTTTGTTTGGTGTGCAGCTTTTGCTTTGCCTATTAAGCTGTCTATCTCAGCCCACAAGTTTTCACACTTTTACCCTTCCAATTCTCTCCCCCATCCCACTGGATGGAGGAGTGAGGAGCAAGTGTCTGAGTGGGGCTTAGCTGCTGGCTGGGTTTAAACCACAACATCCGTACAAACAGGAGGGGATTTGTACAGCAAAGCACGTGGTAGTGAGGACCTGAAATCCACATTTCAAGGTTTTCCTTTATTTTGGATGAGCTGTAGCCAGCAGGTCGAGAGGGGATTATTGTTGAACTCCCCTTTGCCACTGCTCCTAGATGCACCCCTGGAGCACAGCTTCTCTTTCATTCCCATCCCCAGGAAGCCAGTTCATCCGGTTTGAGGTTGTTCCATCGTGCAACCCAAAGCAGAAGAACAGGAGGTGATCAAGAGATCTGGTACAAAAGTGGACTTGTGTTCTAAATCAACACGCTGATGTAGGTGCTCCCAATGAGACTGCAGGAGGAGGGTACAGGTGCTACAATGAAAAAAATCTATGGCAGAAAGTTTGGAAATGGCACTGAAAGAGAAGAGGTAATTTAGAGAGAGACTCAAAATCATGTACTAGCTTACAACATCCACTTTTAAAAAGTCCACACATGGCAGAGATGATCCTGATAGATTACTCATCCTGATGCCATAGAAGGAAAGAACAATAATAATCATATAATACTTCTAAACTGGACTCAGGTTTATCTTTAGAGGTTTACTAGGCAATTAATGTTCCTCCCCAGCCAACCTTAATAAACATCAAACCCAAAAATATGAATTTCACCTTCTCTTCTGTTCTACATCTTAACGCAAGGTCTCATTGTCATTAACACGTCCACATGGAGATGGGCTAGGAAAGGATTTTTCTCTGTGTTTAGGGTCTCCAGCTTTCAGTGCATGAGAGCAGCTAGTGCTGGGATGGCAGGAGGGAGGAGGAGGCAGGTCCCAGCCCTACAGCAGGGGAAGGCCCTGGGAATGCAGTTTTGGGTACCGCCTGCCCACAGCGGGACTGTGCTCCCTTCTGGCACCATCGTTTGCCCCACTCCAGCCCAACATGTCGTGCATTGTGTCTTTCACTCTACATTGTGTCCTAGAAAGCAATTCACATGCTTGAGTTCAGTCACTTTTCCTAATTCTGAACCGGACACCAGCACAAATGTGCTTTACTGCCGACACTCCTGGACCCAGATGTGCAGCAGCCTGAACAGACCTTCTGTGCTACCCCCGTGACAGTAGGGAAGTCTCCTTGGATCCAGGTTCCTGGACTTGCAGGCAACTTTTCAGCACTGGAGGAAGGCTAAAGCATAGTCAGAAGTGAGCCAGGGTGCCAGTAAGATGAAAAAAAAAAAAAACCCACAAAAAATATTGGATACGAAAACCCAGCCGCTGCAGAGCAAAAAAGAAGAGGCAGAACAGTTTATATGCAACTAAGTGCAAGTCAGATTGAAGTGTTTTCTGTTATCAGCATCTAAATTACCCAGTTTTAGCCAGTTCAGGTATGTCTACGTGAGTGGGAGAGAAGTGCAGCCATACTCCTAAAAATAGCTTCAGGGTGATAGGAGTGCCTGGATAAGCTCAGCAAGGCTCAACTTCTTTGGGAAGAGGATGTCTGTGGATCTTTGAGGCTGGTTTCAAGTGGAATAAAAAAAAGAAGCACCCAGAAAAGTAAGGGTCCTGTGCCAACTGCTGGGCAGCTTTGTCCCCACTGCCCTGATGGGTCATCAGATGCTCCAACATCCCAAAGTCACCAAGCAGTAGCCTAAAGTACATTGTCAGCACCTGTGAGGATGCCAGATCTGCAGGATTAAGGAATCCTTATTTCAGATATTTTCACTCCCTCTGATGCCCTTATTAACTTGGGCATATTTAGACATTGATTTGGCAACACCCTAAAACATGGGTTAAAATCCATTTCTTCTCTTTGTCAGATTGTTCTAGAGGGATATTTTCATGGCTCACCAGAGATATTACTACATCCATTTCTCTTGCATCAGCAGCCGTCTGAGGTGACTTACCCATTTATGCATTTAGAACTAAATTTAGAGTAACTATGCTGTAGCACAGCTCCAGATTCCCCATGCCCGTGGTTCAAGCACATTTGTTCTGCTTCATCTAAAATAACTTTTCTCCCTCCAGAGGTAGCTGAGGGAACTTGAAAACTCCAAAAGATACCGGGGCTGGGGAAGCTTTGGGACTATGGACTGTGCATTGTGTTGCCACCACAAAGCCCTCTTTTACAGTGCTGTTGGGGGAAGCCCAGTAGTAGAGATTCATTTCAAAGCTTTTGCTTTGCTGTTACTCCTCCAACCTGATTTATGCTGTAAAACTGTGATCTGACTATGACAAAGGGAGATCTAGTAGGTTTACTTGGAAAATTGCAGAGCAGACTCACAGTGTCTATCTTCACTGGTAGTTGTCAAATTTCCACTCATCTTTCTCTTCTTCCCCTTACTGTTCCTTTTCTATCTATTCCTCAGACAAGCTACACATTAGCATCTCTGATGCAGGGCAAAGGACACACTAGCAATGCACAGCAGAGGTGTCAGGGTGCTGGAGAGGGGAGCAGGACCCCGCTTTTGCACCCACATCCCCTTAGATCAGCCCAGCCCACCTGACTGAGCTGATCTGGGAGGCCACTGTCAGCTCAGCAGACAAACACAGGAGTTGCCTTATCATACAGGGTCAGAATCTACACTGTTCTGTCATGACCCAAAATAGACAGATGTTATAACTTCATCTTCTGTTTCTGAAGCTCTCTATTTTTTTCAAACCTCCCTTTAGTGGCACGTGCCATTACAATCAAGGATAGGAATCAAATCACTGGACTTTAAACATCTGCAAAGTCGACACCTGCACCTGGGAGATTCCTGTGGAGTGCCTCTGCAGTCAGTGTGAGTGACAGATCCTCACAAGACACACTTCAGATGTCCACTTGTAGACAGTCGCCATGGGAAGATGGGCTAATCACACCCTCGAAGTGCCCATCTTTTCATAAAGACAGTTGTGATCATGGAATCATAGAAGCATTTCGGTTGGAAGCGACCTTTAAGATCATCGAGTCCAACCGTTAACCTAGCACTGCCAAGTTACCACTAAACCATGTCCCTCAGCGCTACATCTACACAGCACAGAACCATAGAATTGATAAGCTCAGCTATGGGCAACCACATCAACCTTCTTCCACGAGCCAACTGGTCCATCTCCAGCAGAGACTTCTTTTGATCTGAAAGAGGTAAGGATCCTGTGGGACAGAGGCATGAGGTCCTGCAGCTAATACTTATATCCAGTATACATGCACATAAGCAACCTGAATTCTGTCATGTCCTAATTTGGGATGCTTTACTTTGCCGTCTTGATAGTTTTCTTTAACTGTTGTTTGTTTCTGGGGTCTTTCAAAAATTGGTAACAAGAGACCAGGAGACCTAATACCTGGCTTCGCTTTGGCCCCCTCTCAGCCGGTCTGCAGCCTGGAGGCCCCCACATGGCACAAGTGGGGTAAGTTGGAGTGTTAGTGAGCAGAGATGGACATTTCACAGGTGAAAGCTGGCAAAAAAGAAATGCACTCTTCCTAAATCTTATTCTTAGAAATGCCTGAACCATTTGGACTGGAACCATCTCAGAATTCATCCTGAAGGAGATTCAATGCATGGGAGCTGGTTGCAAAGACCTGCAGCTCAGCACAGGGCACTGCACCTGCAAAGTGAGGCAGTCAATATTAATTTGCTAAATTCCTGTTGGACTACGGGCCTCAACTACACCGTATGGCAGGAATTTCACCTTGAGCTGGGCACTTAGAGAAAAAGGATTTCCATTACGGGTTTTGCATTTGGTTCTCTCTTGTTTCATTTACACTTGTTTGTTTCTAATATTGAGAGCTAGGGAGGTCAGGACCTCCCACTCAGAGCGTCCTTTGCACAGAGGTACATGTGCCTTTTGTATAGCCACATTCTTAGCATAGTTGTGGAGTACAGTCATATTAATGTCTAACAGACTAATATCAAATACCTGCAATGCCCCTCGCAGACCTCCCGAACAATCGCAACCGCCGTTATTGTAATTCTGGAATTCTTGCTGGTGGCCTAATCAATAACTAAAATGGATTAAAGAGACATTGTTGGGAAACAATTAAGGAAGACACCTGACGAGCCATCCTCGTGGATGGCAGCACACAAACAATAGGACCTGAACACCCGGGTCACATAGCTGAGGCACAAACAACCCACGCAAGGCCATGGCTGCCTGCCCTGTGTGAGCTAGTCAATCACGGAGCAAATCAGTGCAGACTCCCGAGGGACACAGTGGTGATTTGAGCTGGTTGGTAGTGAGGGAGATGGAAAACCATGTCTGTAATCCAGCCCCACTCTGATCACGACGCAAGAGCAATGGCTCTGCCAGCGAAATCCCCATTCTGCTCCTCACAGCCTGCTTCCCTGCCTGAAGGAAGGAGCAGATTTCTAGGGCAGGGTTTTTCAATACAGGGATCTTAAGACATAGAATAGTCTCAAGAACCTGCCACTGACTCAAAGCACGAGTAAGAGAGAATATGAGGATAATATTTTTTCCCTGTGAAATAATTCAAAGCTTGGTCAGGCTCTCAGAAGGCTTCCTCCAGTCAGGGCTATTTTAATTCCAGAACAATGAAGAATATCAATTGCTATGAGCTAATATCTGGCTCTAACAAGAGCTGCACTGGGCTGTCTTGGCTGTCACAGGAGATGTCCTTGCAAAGGAAGCTTCCGAAATATCTATCAATAAATATCCTTTGATATGGCACTGAGCAATTTTTACATGCCTTAGTTTCTTTTAAGTAAAGCAAATATCTCATGTTTATCTACTACGGAAGGCTGTTATAAAGTCACACTAATTCAAGAATCTTGAGTGGAAGGTCCTGAAAAAAGCCAAGTGCTATTATATCATTAATACATTAATAGTGAGATAACTCAGGTAATGTTTAACTGCAGAACGAGACAGTAGTAATAAAAATGACACTTAAGCATTAATTGTTTTTCTAATCAAGGTACTGTTCCTCTAATTGAACTATAGTCTTCCAAAAAAATTGGAGTGATTCAATAAGAGGCATATTTACAAACACTTTATCTTCAGACAGAGTGTAAAGGTTATCAACATAGGCTTATGCTAATAAACTATGCTTGAGTAAGAACTGCATTTTGAATTGGTTTTCAAATGCTAACTGGGAATACAAGAGTTCAGTGGCATTTCATATGCTGTATTTTTGTCAAGGCAAAACATTTCTTTTTATATATATATATATATATGTATTAATATCAATAAGTCCTTATTTATGTAAGAACTGGCCTGATCAGGCCAGTCTAATTGTTGTGTTTGCATTCTTGTTAATATTGATTAATGATTGTGTTGGAATTGTTATTAATGCTCACTTGTGGTTTTGTAAATGTACACAAGGAATCTGGCACAAAGAGATATAGATAAGTAGATGCCTAGGAAATGAGGAGAGAGCTTTACATATCGATTCTTAAGAAAAACAGGTTTTCGCACCTTCATCAATCAGGAGCAGGGTGCCTGGGATATTCATCCTCTACCTTTTCTACTGAAGATTTAGACGCTAATTTGCTGGTGTCTTAAGTAGACACCTACAACTCTGCACATGTAATTTCTTCTTTCTATGCATTTTGCTGGCACCTCACTCTGCTACAGACCTGATAATCTTTCACACTCTCTGCCCTGCCTTCAGAATACTAAAACTATCCAAGGCCAAGTGCAAGGTCCTGCACGTGGGTCACGGCAATCCCAAGCACAAATACAGGTTGGGCAGAGAATGAATTAAGAGCAGCCCCGGGGTGAAGGACTCGGCGGTGTTAGAATCATAGAATCATTTAGGTTGGAAAAGACCCTTGGGATCATCGAGTCCAACCATCATCTCCGCTCTACAAAGTTCTCCCTTACATCATATCCCTTAACACCACATCTAAACGAGTCTTAAACACATTCAGGGATGGTGATTCCACCACCTCCCTGGGCGGCCTATTCTAGTGTCTAACCACTCTTTCTGTGAGGTTTCCTAATGTCCAGCCTAAACCTACCCTGCTGCAGCTTGAAGCCATTCCCTCTTGTTTTATTGCTAATTACCTGTGAGAAGAGACCAGCACCAACCTCTCTACAATGTCCTTTCAAGTAGTTGTAGAGAGTGATGAGGTCTCCCCTCAGCCTCCTCCTCCTCAACCTAAACAGTCCCAGCTCCTTCAATCGCTCCTCATAAGATTTATTCTCCAGGCCCTTCACCAGCTTCGTTGCCCTCCTCTGCACTCGCTCCAGCACCTCGATATCTCTCTCATATTGAGGTGCCCAGAACTGGACACAATACTCAAGGGGTGGCCTCACCAGTGCTGAGTACAGGGGGACAATCACCTCCCTCCTTCTGCTGGTCACGCTATTTCTAATACAAGCCAGGATGCCATTGGCCCTCTCGGCCACCTGGGCACACTGCTGGCTCATGTTCAGCTGCTTGTCAATTAGAACCCCCAGGTCCTTTTCTGCCAGGCAGCTCTCCAGCCACACTTCCCCAAGCCTGTAGCAATGCATGGGGTTGTTGTGGCCCAACTGCAGGACCCGGCACTTGGCCTTGTTGAAGCACATTCCATTAGCATTGGCCCATCGGTCCAATCTATCCAAGTCTCTCTGTAGAGCCTCCCTATCCTCATGCAGATCAACACTCCCGCTTAGCTTCATGTCATCTGCAAACTTGCTGATGATACACTCTATGTCCTTATCAAGGTCATCAATAAAGATGTTAAACAGAAATAGTCCCAACACCGAGCCCCGAAGAACACCACTTGTGACCAGCCACCAGCTGGATTTAACTCAATTGACCACCACTCTTTGGGACCGCCCATCCAGCCAGTGTTTGATCCAGCAGATCATATGCTCATCCAGGCCATGAGCTGCCAGATTTTCCATGAGAATTCTATGGGGCACAGTGTCAAATGCTTTTCAAAAGTCTAGGTAGACAATGTCCACAGCCTTTCCCTCATCCAATAATCGTGTCATTTTGTCATAGAAGGAGATCAGGTTCGTCAGGCAGGACCTGCCTTTCATAAACCCATGCTGACTAGGCCTGATCCCCTGCTTGCCCATTATATGAGTTGTAATGGCACTCAAGATGATCTGCTCCATGGCCTTCCCTGCTACCGAGGTCAGACTGAAGGGCTATAGTTTCCTGGATCCTCCTTTCTGCCTTTCTTGTAGATGGGTGCTACTTTTGCTACCCTCCAGTCCATTGGGACCTCCCCAGTTAGCCATGACTTCAGGTAGATAATGGGAAGTGGCTTGGCGAGCACGTCTGCCAACTCTTTCAGCACTCTTGGATGTAACCGATCTGGTCCCATAGACTTGTGCGCATCCAAGCGGTGTAGCAGGTCACTGATCACTTCCTCTTTAATTGTGATGACCTCGTTCAGCTTCCCCTCCCTGTCTCCTAGTTCACAAGGCTGGGTGCCTGGGGAACAGTTAGTTCCACTGCTAAAGACTGAGGCGAAGTACGCATTGAGCACCTCAGCCTTTTCCTCATCCTTTGTGACTATGTTTCCCTCTGCACCCAATAAGGGAGGGAGATTTTCCCTAATCCTCCTTTTGTTGTTAATGAATTTATGGAAACATTTTTTGTTATCCTTAACAGCTGTAGCTAGGTTGAGCTCTAGCTGCGCTTTGGCTCTCCTAATTTTCTCCCTGCGTAGGTTCGCTATATCCTTATAGTCTTCATGAGAGACCTGCCCCCTCTTCCAAAGGTCATAGACTCTCCTTTTGTTCTTGAGGTCCAGCCAAAGGTCCCTATTTAGCCAGGCCAGTCTCCTTCCCCGCCTACTTGTTTTTCGGCACACGGGGACAGCCTCCTCCTGTGCCTTTAAGACTTCTCTCTTGAAGTATGTCCAGCCTTCCTGGGCTCCTATGTCCTTCAGGGCAGCCTCCCAAGCGATTTTGTCCAGCAATCTTCTGAACAGGTCAAAGTTTGCCCTCCGGCAGTCTAAGGTGGCAGTTTTACTAACCCCTCTCCTTGTTTCTCCAAGAATCAGAAATTCAATCATCTCATGATCACTGTGCCCTAGTTGGCCGCCAACCTTTACTTCCCCCACAAGTTCTTCCCTGTTCACACGAAGCAGGGCACCTTCCCTCGTCAGCTCACTTACCAGCTGTGTGAGGAAGTTATCTTCCACACATTCCAGGAACCTCCTGGATTGTTCCCTCTCTGCTGTGTTGTATTCTCAGCAGATATCCAGGAGGTTAAAGTCCCCCACAAGAACAACGGCAAGTGACTGCAAGATTTCCCCCAGCTGCTTATAGAAATCTTCATCCGCCTCACTGCTGCTTTGGTTGGGAGGTTTATAGCGGACTCCCACAGCAATATCAGCTTTATCAAATCCAAACACCCTCCACCCCATCATCAGTATACTTGATTTCTGAGCTCTCATAGCATTCTCTAACATACAGGGCCACTCCACTGCCTCTCCTTTCCTGTCTGTCCCTCCTGAAGAGCTTGTAGCCATCAATTGTGGCACTCCAGTTGTGTGAGGCATCCCGCCACGTTTCTGTGATAGCCACTATGTTGTAGTTTTCCTGGTGCATCATGGCTTCAAGCTCCCCTGTTTGTTGCGCATACTGCGTGCATTGGTATAGATGCACTTCAGATGTGCTAACGATTCCAACACCTTTTTGTGAGCGTGGGCCCCATTTCCTACCAGACCCCTCCCAGGTGCTTCCATGATTTCTAAATGTCTAACCCTTCTCTCAAATGAAATGGCAGAGTGAGAGTCCTCGCTAGTCAACCATCCTTCAAGCCCTGGCATGCCTCCCTTGGATTTATTCGTGACGGGCCCAGTTATCTCCCCTTCCCCCCTCATATCTAGTTTAAAGCCCTGTCAATGAGCCTTGCTAACTCCTGCCCCAAAATTCTTTTCCCCTTCGGGGACAGGTGCATCCCACAAGCCACCAGCAGGTCAGGTGACTCATATAGGGGCCTATGATCAAAAAACCCAAAGCCCTGCCGATAACACCAGTCCCGGAGCCACGAGTTGACCTGATGCCTCTTCCTGTTAATTTCCTCATTTGTGATTCCTCATTTGTGTTGGTGGATGAGAAGCTCAACATGAGCCAGCAATGCGCATTTGCAGCCCGGAAAGCCAACCACATCCCGGGCTGCATCAAAAGAAGGGTGGCCAGCAGGTCAAGGGAGGTGATTCTGCCCCTCTTCTCTGCTCTGGTGAGACCCCACCTGGAGTACTGCATCCAGCTCTGGAGTCCTCAGCACAGGAAAGACATGGACCTGTTGGAGCGAGTCCAGGGGAGGGCCATAAAAATGATCAAAGGGATGGAGCACCTCTCTTATGACAAAAGGCTGAGAGAGTTGGGGTTTTTCAGCCTGGAGAAGAGAAAGCTCCAGAGAAACCTTATAGCAGCCTTCTAGTACTTAAAGGAGGCCTACAGAAAAGATGGGGAGTGTAGCCATAGGATGAGGGGTAGCATGTTTAAACTGAAAGAGGGTACATTTAGATTAAAGGAAGAAATTCTTTACTGTGAGGGTGATGAGACACTGCAACAGGTTGCCCAGAGAAGCTGTAGATGCCCCATCCTTGGAAACGTTCAAGGGCAGGTTAGATGGGGCTTTGAGTAACCTGGTCTAGTGGGAGGTGCCCCCATGACAGGGGGCTTGGAATCAGATGACCTTTAAGGTCTCTCTCAACCCAACCCATTCTATGATTCTAAGGTTTTTTTGCCTTCTGTGAGCACAAGGCATGTGAGGTCTCAGGACAGCATGGATGGTCTTCCACAACCATTTAAAGTCTTAGTACTGCATCAAAGTTGCTCTCCTCTGCACCCCCAGCTACTCCCACTGCTCCCTAATCATGGGGATGAAGGCAGGTAGGTTACAGCCATGGTATGGCATGTGCTGGGTTCCTGTTTGCACATGAGGGCTCCTTCCTAGCATCACTCTCTTCACTCTCTCAGGGCACCATTCACATCAGCTCTCATGTGTGATCACTTCACCAGAAGTACTGGTTGCAGTTCTCTGGGACAAGCCTTGTTCATTTGCTGCAAGCTCCTGGTCTGGAAGAACTCATGCGAGCTCCGCCACTCAGCAGCTCAGACCCACCAGGGCTGTCTTGCTTACACAACCCTGCTTAAACCACAAACCTTTCTGGGCTTCTCGGGTAAGAGTCAAAAGACTGAGTTTAAATATTAACAAAATGCTCTGCGGTGCACAAGGCAGTCAAGGCTGAACACAATGTTCTGCAATTGGGTTGCACCAGTTTGGAAAAATCTTAGCTTTCAATTGTTTTGTGCATACACAATGAAGTTTCATTTTTCATTATGTAGGCAGTTGGCAAGAGAAAACATGATCTGTTGTCCTAAAGAAATTATTTTTTTACCTCATGTGGCTAAATCAAGCCTAGAATTGTCTCTTTTCAGCCCAGAATGAGTGCTCAGCTGCTTCTGCACACCTGTGGGTGGACAGGAGGAGTGGAAAGGCTGGGAGCAGGATGGTGGGGACATCTCCCTGCTCCTCCTCCCCAGCAGGGCTGATTTCTGAGCCCTATGAAGGACCCTCCCAGCAGGGTGACCCATCTGAGAGAGCACACCAGCAGCCCTCTAGGCAAGGAGAAGACCTCCTCTCGGGGTGCAAGGAAACTGGTCAGACCACTCTCCCTCCCCTTGCTCCCCCGAGCCCTTCTTGCACATGAAGGTGTCACGGGACCCTGCAGGGGCTGATGCCGTGTTGGGGCTCTGCACCCGCCTCCCACACATGTGCCAGGCTGCAGGCACAGAAATCCCCCAGGAGCACATGGCCCAAGCCCCTTCATGGGTTAATTTGCATTTCCTTGCCTTGTTTCAGCCTCCCCAGCAAGCTGGCTTTCCCGGTTACTTCTGCGACCTCACCTGTTGCAGCTCAGCATTTCTACCTGTGCTCTCCTAAAAGCATCCTGACTTTCTCATTTCCTTCACCTTGATAACTTCCATCAATTTTTAGTATGTCTCGCTGTAGAGAGTTGTGTTTTAATCAGTCACCATAAGGACAAACAAAACCCAGTTGCTTAAGAGTAACTGCGACTTAGCTTCAGGTGGAAGAAAATTGTCCTAGAAACTTCAGGAACATCTGAAAGTGTGAGAGAAAAGCAGAAGGGTTCTTGTGGAGGTGGATCTCCTTTTGGCAAAACCTCACTTTACACCCAAGAGAAGAGGCAGAAAGCCTTTTGTACTTGCCACTGCTCAGGTGACAGTCCCTGCTCACTTTGTCCTGACGTTGAATCCTGAGGATCCAAAACAAGTTGCAATCTGACTCCTCAGTGCTGTATAAATCAGGGTCTGAGTACATAGTTCAGTAAATAAAGGGCTTAATTGGCTAGAAAAACAGAATAATTTAACAAAACGAAGGAATCCTCACATGTTTGTGCAGTTGTCTTTCCATGGGCGCGTCACAGGACAGAGAATATTTAATCAGGGCTTGTACTGATAGTGACATTAGACTGCAACCAACTCATATTTATCAGATGTACTTAGATATGTGTTTTTCATTTTAGGCCCATCCTGAGTCATAAATAAAAAAGTCTTTCCATCAGGCCTTGGAAAATAATGCATCGTGCAAGCACAGCCAGTAGGTAAAAGGTAATTTGCTTTTGATCATAAAGGCAGCCAGTAAAAAGCGTACAGATATTTGGATGCATTTTTCATGAAAGCGACTATCATATAAGAAGATACTACTACATTGATAATGATCAGTCTTAAAAAGTTAGTTATGATTAATGCCTTTGTAAGGGATATGGCTGAAAGGGATAAGGGGTATGGCGCGAGTGAGGAATTTCCTCAAACTCTGTGGCACTTTGTAGTATTGTTTCAGGACTGAGCTTTAAACCCCAGAAATGCATGGGGTTATGGTGTAACAAAGAGCAAGCATTTAATCTCCACTGACAACCAGACTGGATTACCCAAACATACTCACTACACGCACATCATCTCTGTGATCATTTTTTCATGCAAATGGGAAATTTTCATGCATGGGAAATGAGAGAGGAAAGACATTTTTGAGCTATGAAGGAGAGTCTGATAAGGGCTGATGCATTTTCTGACCTTTGTTGGGAAGACCACCTCCCCGGACCTCCAGCTCTAGGTTTCCGCCCAGCTGACTCTGTTTTCCCTTTGCCCAGTCCAGACAATGACCTGTTTGTGCTTGCGGAGTCTCCCGGGTGCTGTTGGCCCCATCCCGAGGAGCATTTGCCTCCTCACCCTTCAGGGGAATGCCCTGTTGGAAATCCTGCTCTTATTTTATCCTCAATTTGTTTGCTCTAAATTCCCTCCTTCATAGGCTTTGATAACTGGATGGTAAGTACAGGCATCTCCCCTTTCCCCTGGTGTTCACCAGTCCCCAAAATGTTTGTTTTTAAGGGACTTGTGTCCAGAATCACGATTGTTTTTCCCAGCCCAACGCTACCTTCAGGCAGAGCAGTTTCTTACTGCCTCGTCTTCAGGTACTTTTGCGTGAAGCCCAGTGTGGGAGAAATTCCCTTTTTCATTTCGCTCCCGCAGCCCAGTGCCCGGAGCCCCGCCGGTGACTCAGTGGGAATGATGCCAGCTATTGAGAAAGAAGCTCATTTCCTGGGGCAACTATCTTTTCCAAGATGGCCTTTATCCTAAAATGATTAGATGCAATATTTTCAGCTTGTTTGATCTGGCATATTTACAAGCCGAAGCAGCCTGGCAAGGAGCAAAGGGGAATGCCAGAGCTCTGGCAGCGGGTGCTGTGGCCAGGGTCTGTTCCTCAGAAGCTGCTGCAAAAGAAGGTGCCACCACCGCTGGACTGGAGGGTTTTCCCATTGCTGTTACTGCCCGCTGGCTGCAAAATAGCTTGCACGCATGGCTTTGGGATTTATGGCTTTGCATATTTTTAGCCCAGCTGGAGGAAGTACAGCTCTTTTTATCAATAATGCTGCAGATAGGAACTGCGATAGTGGCCATTTTGGGATCCAAAGACAACCGTGGGCCTGATTACAGCCCTGGGTGGCCGAGCTTTCCTTCAGGTTTGGCACAGGGAACAAATAAGCCTCTTCTAACAGTGGAAAAAACAGTCTAAAAAAAAAAAAGGCTGAAATTATAGGCTGTAGGCAAGTCACAGCAAACCATTTGAACTGCGAGGCTTCCTGTTGTGCAAGCAGAGGCCAAAATATCAACTACAAGCATCATGCAGGAGAAGGAGAAAAAAAATAGGAGTCCAGGCTTGACTGAGAGATGCTGTGGATGAGCCCAGGAGTTCGGGAGCTGGCGGGTTTGGGACTGTGAGCACAGAAATACAGACATTGCTACCTGCTCTTTCATTCACCAAGTGATAAAGGAAAATCCATTCAAATGTTTCCTTTGTGGTTGGGTGGGTTTTTCTGCTGGATCTCTCAACGACTATTCTTGTAACCCCCCTCTAATAAACAGGGCTAACAAGGAGTGCTACAGCTGGGATTATCTCATAGTCCTGAATTACCACTTTCCTACTTCTGCCTTCTCCCGAGCAGACAGTATGCCAGGTCAGGCCACCTGCTGACCTGCATAAAGATATTTTATCGTTCGCCTGTGTTGGTCTGCAAACAAGCAGATAGGAAGGATATTCAGGGGTGTGAATGTAACAGAGGGTACTGTGGGGCCTTTTAACAGCGTGAAAAAGTTCTCGTTTGTAGATCGAGAATTAGAGGGATGAACAAAATTATGGTTAACTTCTCCTTACAACTAATTCAACTCAGCTCTTGAATTTTACCTTTAGTTTGCCCTGCTTGTGTTTATCATAATAGTTATTCTAAAATATATTTAATAATTTATTTTGTGTTTAATATATTTAATATTTTTAAAAGTATGTGGTCTCTGTATGATATAGAGAAGCAAAGTTTAAAGAAGTGAAAGTTAGCTAGCACTAATCTAAAAATTAATCTAAACTACTGATTTCCAGCATGTGGTCTTTGAACCTACTGCTTAACTCCTGTCTGTAACACAAGTGAGAAAAGCAGACTTTTCTGTGCTAGATGGCAATGTGTACTTGGGAGGCTTGTATGGAAATGTCTATGAGCCCACAAAACGGAATAAGTTAAGTATGTTAACAGTAAATCAATCAATAAGTAATTAAATAAAAGCACTTTGGTGACAATTCATTGCAATACAGAAACTGGAAGTTCCTCTCTTAACAATTAACAAAATATTAAAGAAAGTGAGGGTCCCTAAATAATCTGAAAATATCCTGACATAAGATCAAAGGGCAAAATACTCCATATCCCATGACTACCCAGTCTGCGCAATTCCAGGGGAAGAGCAGGCCGGTAATTAAGGTGAGTTCAGGTTAAAATTCCCAAATCCAGATGTGATTTCAAGGAGTTATGAAGAGCGGGGCTGTACACACACCTGAATAGCTCTGGAACAAACACTTGGCGATGATGTGGGGGAGCGCAGACCCCAGAGCTGTCGAGCTGTGGAGCCTGCAGCTGGGTGAACCCCTCTGCTACACGGACACAACAATGTTGCTCCATGAGCAAAACCCCAGATATTTTCATTTTGCACATTCTTGCAAAACCAGCTGAAGCTGATAGGAGCCCAAGAACTGATAAGAGACCTGCTGAAATATTGGGAAATACATTTGTCCATGTAACTGTTACCTGAGTGAAACCTCAGGCATAATTCGCACACTTTAAGGAATGGCACAGTCTAAAGTATCTGGAGATAACGAAGGGTTTTATTGCACTGCTGTTTGTAAAGGTACACCACACAGAGAGACCTAGACCACAAACATAAATGATTACAAGGAATTGGCTCTGACTTAATGTTTGAATATATTCAAATGTTCCACCATTTCCATAGAAATATCTGCTCTGTGTTTATTTATTTAGGCTTCTTTTCAACACTATCCTTAAGGGTATTTCAAAATGGATAAGCAAATAAAAGTGTGCTCAGCTGGACTTTAAAGAGGAAATTGGGAACAGTGGCCAGGGCTTTCCTGGGAAATAGGGTGCTGGCATCCATTCAGAGAAGCTGCTTCTCGTGTTCTGCTAGGCAGCGTTTTGGGCATTTGTAATCACTGTTTGGTTTTGGTTTTACTTTCATGACAGTTTGACTTTGCTGGTTTTTTTAAACAGAAATTATTTGGGCTTAGTAGCTGAAATTCAGGTGACCACTGTGTGATCTTCATAGTCTTGGCTGACCACTGAGGAGACAGAAACCGGACTGAAGTCATGGCCTGGCGATGGAGTCACAAACAAATGGTCCAGCAGTGCTGGGGAGTAGGAAAACGGGCCTTTTCTGGCCCAGCAGTGCTTGGGGGGGGACATGGACACAAGTGTCAGGCCCCACTCAACACATGCAACAACTCCCAGGCTACAGTTGGCCAACTCCTGCCAAGAGAAAAATAAATTATTCCTCCTTCTGCCATCTGCTCCTGCTCACCAGGAGGGAAAGACTTCTAAAGAAACCCTGTGGGGCCACCACAGCTTTCCCTGAGGCGGGTGTCACGTTTCCGTGGTATTCACACAACAGACATGCCCAATCTCAGCGGGAAAGGGCCGTGGTGTAAAGCCACAGGCAGCTGGCACCGGGGCTTCCTAGAGAGGGGATATACCACTGCCGTATGCAAGTCTGAGGTGGACATGACCCCCTGCAATGCCTCTCCTTTAGCCTGAGGGAACACAGGATGTTTTTACACTCTCATGTGGCTGAAAACCCCCTGCAAGGGGGTGTCCCACAAGCATCTCTTGGAACAAGTGTCCTTGGAGCCATCAGGAAGGAGCTCAGGGTGGAGCGGCAAGGCTGAGCCTCCCGCTCCAGCACAGCACAAGCTACGCCTCTGCTTTATTTTCAGATTATCTGAACGCTCATTACCATGCATTAAACATAACTCCGTGCACAAGTAGCCGTATCTGTACCAAAGGACAGAGCACATCGGGCTGTGACACTGCAGATTCCCTGACTCACCCATCGCCGGCAGGAGAAGCTGGGCAGGCCTCTGTGATTGTGCATCCTCTCTGATCCCCAGCCCGGCCGAGTCTTAAATAATAAAGGTGTATGCAGACACAGTGCAAAAATACAGTTTGAATCAAAAAGTCTAATACAGTTTGTCGCCTCCGATGTGAGATATCTCTTCAGAAATTAATTTGCTTTATGAAATCAAGAGAGACAGATGGCTTTAAATAAAAAAAAGTAACTATTTTTGCCTTAAGCAAAATACGGAAAGTTCATAAAAGACAAAATAACATTAACATTGGATTAAAATATGGCACTTTTATCTTGAAGAATGAAGCTTGCTTTTTAATGTTGGCAGAGGAGGATGACAAAACTCTCCCTGCTCTGAAAGGCAGGGTGCAGGATTTTGTGTTTGAGCTCTTTATGGTATAATGCCATCCTATAAACACCCATCATCCAGGCTAAGTTTGCTGGCTTTCAGGGCACAATCACTCTTAAGTACATAATAAAAGGGAATTAAAATACGTAAGTGTAATAAAGGAAGTGTGAATAAAAATTGAGAGGGAAGTGAATATGGCACCAACCCTTTTATTGGAAATTTCCAGCTCCTCTGCACGATTCACTGCTGTAATACAGCGCTGGGTGCTTCTGCTTATTGTGCGCTCCATACAAAGGAGTGATAACCTTCCATGACCCGTATCCTAGCAGGGTCCTTTCTCTTCCTGAGTCACTAAGCAAAATTCAGACCCTCTTTTTCTACATGTCTTGATAAATCTGAGCAATCCAGAAATATATTTGTTAATGGAACAGACCTTCTCTTCCTGCCCAACCTCACTGCCCTTTCCAAACTTAGGTTGACTGCCTGACACTTGCTTCTTAACCGAACTTACTCATCCTCACCCCCATTTTATGTATCACCACTGAACTTGACCCAGTAGCATAGCTGATTTAATCTGTGCCTCTGAGTAATAGAAAGAGAAACTTGCTGTAAAGAAAAGGTACTAGAGAGTATAAGAAGCTGGACGTGAAATGACATTATGCTTCCTTCTGGTGCCAGCATCCTGAGCCTGTGAGTACAAGTGACTCCTCTGCTTTCTAGGAAGACCTCTCAGGGACATCCAGTTTTCCTTTTCTTTCTTGGATGTCCCCAGTAGGGGCTTCAAATATTCCTGAGGATGCCACCCACAGGCTGCGGTCCCTGCCCTTCCTACAAGGAACTGGCACCCACCAGCGGTGCATGCCCAAGCTGACCACTACACTTACTGCTAGGCAAAAATATACGTTTCTTTTACCCACTGCGCTGCCCAAGTAGAGCAGTGGCATATTTGAAAGGGTTGGAAGGGCTTGAGTTTGGAGTGTTTTGCCCTAGAAGCACCACAGCAGATGCTATTGTGAGCGATATTTTGCTGGAAGATTTTGGGCAGAACCTGGCAGCAGGGTGACCAGCTGGGCAGCAGAAGACGGGACGTGGACAGAAAGCAGCACATGAGAACAGAAGCTTTATACAGCACAGGGTGAAGGAAAACATTGGGAAACACCAGAAATTGGCACGGGCTGATGCTGTTATCCACATTCTCAGCCAGCTAATCTCCCAGTATCGATACTGGTGTTTGTTTAACACTAAAGAAAGACGTGGAGCTCTTCACAAGACAAGTAAAATGCATCTCCGGCAGAACTGTTTTCTTTTCTCTGTGAAAAATAGCTTCTCTCTGCAGTTGTAAGCCTCTCAGACGATTTGTTACTGCTTTATCTCCTTCCAGCCACTTGTTTCTCCCTCCCCATCCTGGCCGGGGTGGGAGGCAGTACACGTGAAGCCCTTCAGAGCTCAGCTCACCAAGCGGCTTTCAAGAGCTCCAGGTAGTTTTCAGCTCCAGTGAAAACAAGAGGAAGCTGAGGGTACTTGAGACTTGGCAAGGGATCAGGCTGTGACTGGTTCACGGTCCCTGAACCCTCTGCATTTCTGGGGCTGACTGAGAGACAGAGCAATAAGACATTTTCATTTCCTCTTCTTCTGCTCTGCCTCGGCAGAAAAGGCCACACTTTCCCAGTTGGTTATGGAGTTTAGCTGGTGTTTAAGCACCCAGTGTAAAGACATCAGGGCTCTGCACAGCTGAACTTCTGCGGTGTGGGACAGAGGCAACCTGCTCCTGTATGACCCTTGTGCACAAAACCTCTTCTGCACCGCCAGGAGAAAATCACGATCTTAACATTACTGCTGCAAACAGAAAGGCCTAAGTGTTTATACCCTTCGTCACTCCATGTAGCATCTTATCGCTTTGGTGAGTTAGTGGGAATAATCCAAAAGTAAAGCACCCACAAGTGGATGTGATGAAGCCAAGGACAAGACTCCACTGACTTCATTAGAGCCAAGAGTCCCTCCTGCATTTAAACCTAGTCCTAAAAGAGCTGTCCTACGGTTTTACATTGCAGCTTCTCACGACATATCCTGAATACAAAGAATTAAGAATACATTCAACACTTCAAAGTGGTCTTAGAGCAACTCTATGACCACATCATGCCTGCACTTTGAGGAGGGAAGCCAAAAGCTATTTAATTATTTTATGGTTTACATATTTTTTTAACTTTTATTTTAATGTGAAAAGTAATTTCTTTGTCAGTTTTACAAACTGCAGCAAATCCCTTAAGTCTAACAGCAGTTACCAAAACCTGGGGTTTGCTGTCGCAGAGAAGGGACTCTCAACAGGGACTCGGAAGTAACCTGGGATCTTTTTTGACTAGGAGAGTTTATGGTCTTGATTAGAAGTGTAGCTCCAACTTTCAAAAGCACCTGAGATCCATAAAGACTCCCAGGGAACCCGCAGCTGTGGGCTAAATTGTAGGAGAGAAACCCTCATTGAATACACTAATAGAGCTCACGCTTTGCAGCGACAGATATTGGGGTCCTGCTTGCTCCACTGTTTCTTGGTTAATAATTGACTGAAATATGTGCAAACTATCTGAGAGCAGAACATCAGGTTCCTCCTGCCTCTTCACCTCCTAGTGTGTGACCTCCATGTGTGTGACCATCCCTTCAGAGCACACAGAGTGCCCTCCCTCACTCCATATCCTTTCACCAGATGAGGAAAAATCTTTCTTCAGGGGCAGGGTCTGTGATTTCAAACCCCCAAAGGCTAAGGTAAGCCCTGGCTTCTAGCCCAGCGGATTGCCCTAAGGGGCCTGGCACCCCATGACCTTCCTGATACCAGAGCTGAAGTGTTTCTGGGTGTTCATGGTAGCATGACGTAAGAAAAGGGTCCTAAGAATGGTTTTCATCAGAGAACTTTGATGCTATTGTGTCCTCAGCACCTCGGCACTGAGGTTTTACTGCTCTCCTGAATATGGGCACCCGTTACCGAAGCTACAGCCTGAGGCATCAAAACGTTATTTCAGCTCTTTCCTTAGGTGGTTTTTAGGTATCTTGGGGAAACATTTACAAAGGCTCACTTTGGCCTAGGGAGGATGATTTCCCTCAGTTCCTCTGTAGGCAGTGGAGGGGAGCAGGGTCCTGCAGGACAGCCCAACCCACCTATGCCACGGTCATGCCCCAACGCTTGGCTGCACCTCTCCACTGTCTCTCCCAGGATGCCACGGCATCAGGTCCACCAAGTCACAGCTGGCCACTGCAAATCCCTGCACAGGCTATTTTTGGCGATGATCTGAGCATACAGGAATTGCTCTGGAAATACAATTTAGGACCCCTTAAAGGTGCTTGTGAGGAAGGTTCATAGTGGCACACCTTGCTCAGAGCTGGCTCGCCCAGCAGCCCCATCTGCCTTACTACTGGCTCGTGCTCCTTCAGAAGTGAAGGGTACCACAGCTGAGCTCTGGTCACCACTTCCCACAATGCTGAACAGAAACCTGGCAGATGCATAGGACAGGATTGCAACAGACAGTCCGTCTTACTCATCTCTATTTTCTCATATTAATCTCCGCAGACCAATCAGAAGCAGTTCACTAAACAAAGTTAAGCAATATCATAGAGAACTTTAAGAAATTACTCTTATCATCCCTCCTGAGGATAGGTTCAATGGTCAAGGCCACAGTGAAATCTTCCTTTTCTTGTACAAGTTAACTGAAGTTAGTTATTAAAGTGCTGCCAGTATTTAGGGAGGTTCTGAAATGAAGAGCAGCACAAGATACCTGCACTGCCTCTGAAAATTTCAAGGATATCTTTTTCCATAAAATCTTGGTGTGGCTTCTGAAGAGCTTCCTGGAAGATACATCAGGTATGATTTTGACTTGCCAATCTGGATATGGGATATGTGAAGTAATGAAACACTTCTAGTGATTTACGGCATTTCTTGTAAAATTTAAAAAGTTCTTTTGTGGAATTTGTTAGTATTTTTCAAATGTTCTTATTGCAGAGAAATTGAGTTTGTGAGTGCGTATACACAGATTGAAAAGTGGGATGAAACGTGTTAATATTAAATTATTCAGTTAAAGTTACCAGTTTTTTGTGTACTTCTTAGTCAATATTTAAGATAAATTAATAAAGAGAAAAAAGTATCCCTTTGCTAATCCCCTTAACAAAATGACACACATCAAAATACGCATTACCAAAGGTTCACAGATGTGGGGGATTAGCAGTGGAGTCAGAGTTTTTTACGTGTGAGAGTAATTGCTGGCCATGAGAACAGGATCAGAGGCTGTATGGAATAAAACTGAACCAGAACATTCTCTCTGGGGTTTCAGTTCAGAACTAGCCTTGGTCAATAGTGAGTGAAAGTTGTTGCCACTTGATCGCTGTGCGGTGTAAGTTTGGTCTGTGCTGCTGGTCCCCATGTGTGGGTGGACACGTTATAGAAGTCATCAGAAGAATTGCACTAATTGCCCGTGTCCCAGGACGTAATGATGGATGGGAGCACTCTGGAAAGGCAGTGTGGGTTACTGGAGTACCAACCTCTCTTTTATGGGATTTGCGGAGGATGCTGGCCTCCACTATGTTGGCACTCATCACAATATCCCCATTTTCTTTAAAACACCTAAAATAAGTAATGGTGCTGACAGCTGAAAAAATGTCCCTATGCAGAGGGCATCCTATCTCTTTAAACGTGTATGGAAAGAAAATGAGAGCGAGCAAGAGGAAGGCAGTTCTGACTGGAGTCATGGTAGCTGATAGCTGCCCACAGAGCCCATGGAAGAGGTGAGAAAAACTCGACTAGCAGGTGACTTGCAGCAGTGGTCATCGTGCTGCAGCAAGGTGCTGCACCGTACGGTCTCTTACCTGCCAGGAAACAAGTTGAAGGCACTTTGCACTTCAGGTGCTCAGGCTGGCTTGGTTAAACTTGAGTAATGCCACATGGCACCACAGTCTTTAAAGCAGACTCATGTTCACATGGTTCAGCCTGAGGAGACCCTTGGGGCGAGGTTCTAGGACTTCTGCAGCTCTAAGCCATCAAACCAAACCAAGAGGAGAGTTGATAAATTGGGGCTCCTATCAGGATGGAAAAAACACAGAAAAAATGCTTACTCCTTCAACAAGACCAGCACTAATAAACCAAAGTATATTCAGAGAGTTATCAAGAGGGATATTAGAGATCAGGGTGTTAAATTTGGCCTGAGGAAAGAATAAAGGCTGGGCAAGGGATAGGAGTGACAATGAAAGTGCTCAGAAAAGCTACAGCAGCCGCAGCACTGGGGAAAATGTAAAATGAAAGAGTAACCCATGCACGAGGGGTCTGGAGACCAGGTCATATGAGGAGAGGCTGAGGGAGCTGGGCATGTTTAGCTTGGAGAAGAGGAGGCTGAGGGGAGACCTCATTGCCCTCTACAACTACCTGAAAGGAGGCTGTAGAGAGGTGGGTGTTGGCCTCTGCTCCCAAGTGAATAATGACAAGACCAGAGGAAATGGTCTGAAGCTGCGGCAGGGGAGGTTTAGGTTAGATATTAGGAAGAATGACTTTACTGAAAGAGTGGTCAGGCACTGGAACAGCCTGCCCAGGGAGGTGGTTGAGTCACCATCCCTAGAGGTGTTTAAGAAACGTCTAGATTTGGCACTTCAGGGCATGCTCTAGTGACAGAGATTGTAGGGGGGTTTTTTGTGTGTGTATAGTGGGACTCGATGATCTCAAAGGTCCTTTCCAACCATGAAGATTCTGTGATTTCTTTTATTTTTATGGCTTGTGAACATTTCAAAGGGTACAAATAGTACATCTTGTGCCCCACAATGTAAGGAACAAAACTATTCAACAGGGCTTTCAGCAACATTCCTCTCTGTCACGTGAAGTCTAAAAGACTGATACACAGACTAGGAACCAGAGCAGTTCTAAAATCTTTGATAGATAAACCTTCATCCTGCAAATCTAAGTACACCAAGATTTATGAGAGACAGAGCTAAATTAACCAGTCTTTTCATTGAAATTTCATCAGCCTCAGGTTTGGAGCTCTGATCCCAACAAAGAGAGAGACAGTAGTGTACAATTACAGGATTGGAGTGTACTTTGGATCAGCGTCTTGAGTGAGTTTAGATTTTGAGTATTAATCTGCCAGAATAACTACCTGCCAGTTTTTGGAAAATATGACAGATCTAACGTTTTTATGTTAAAACAGATAGCAAAAATGTTTAACCCATTGCCAAAATAGTGAGTTCTTTGTGGAAAAATAGTATATCGACAAAAACAATATATCTAAGAGGTTCTTGTAGCATTATTCAGACTTCTACACATCCATGAATTTCCCCAGAATAAACCAGAAGGAAAATAAAATGAAATAACTTGAAATAGATCATTAATGGGCCCTGAGCTGTAGCAAAGTTTCAGGGTGGGATTCACATTTTAATACCAAAATTGTCATAGATAAGAAGCTTTCCATCTGCTCACAACTATGCGAACTGCTTTGTGCCACTTGAAAATCTGTTCTGTGATATCTCAAAATATTGAGTATTACACAAGTCTGAATTAGAAATGCACGTCAGCTATTCCAGCACGGGTCAGGCAATAGACTTGGGTGAGGAACTAGTGTTGGTTGGGCATATCTCCTGAGACCAAGCAAGCACCAAGGCACTAAGGAGCATTTGAAATTGCTAGGGGAGAGAAAACAAAGAGAAACACTCTATTATCGGCATCATGAAAAGGCTGTTTGCATCCTACAGTACATTTCACCTCAGAGTCAAAAGAAAATAGACTAGACTAGACTAGTTCACTTGGAAGGGACTTAAAATGGTCATCCAAGTCCAACCAAGAACAAGTCCCACAACTCCTGTCTAGGACTACTACTGTATTAAATATTTAATGGTGGCTACAGCAGAGAGAAATGGTTTTAGATAGGACATTTATTTAATTGAATTTCATGTAGGAACAATGTGAGGCATTGAGAGAAACGTAACAACACAGTGGACCGCCCAGTGATGGCATCAGTTAATCGCTGCAAAATACGCAGTGATATCGACTGAAACGAACCTTGAATCTTCTCATGTGTAACATGGGCCTCAGGGGTCACTTCTGGAGTGACCGAGGACAGTTTCTATTCAGCACAAACATGTGAATGTGGGTTGGGACACAGCAGAAAATAGTATTTCGGTCAGACATTGCAACAACTGTCTGTGGCCGTGAAACAGAGGAGAAGCAGTCCAGACAACCTGTGGAAATAAACCTTACAAACAACAAGCAGCAACACTGGGCTTTTTTACTACTGAGCCTAACCTTCTCATCACACACCCCCAAGCCAAAGGTTCGGCCCTGTCTCCTGGTCCAAGAGAGGATGGCTGAGCCCTGCCTTGGCTCTGCCTTTCCCCTCAAGTGTCAGTGGGTTCCAGCGAGCTCCCACGTTCCCGGCGGTGCTACAAAGAGAAACTGCTTGGGATCTGCTTCTTTATTCTTTAAGGAATTAGTCTCCCTTGAAGGAGGCAGGTTTTGGTTGTAGATGGCTGAATCAGAGATAGATTAACTGAAAATCCATCTTGTCCACTTTTTGGCTTCAGCTTTAGAAAGAAATACCTCATGCTCCAGTGAAACACTGCCCTGCAGTGGGAGGGGGAGGTGGGCAGGTCACCTTGGCGAAGTGAAACGGGCGTCTCAACCATCTCTCTTTTCATCTTCAAAGGTGGTAACGCTCAGTTTGGAGTTCACTCATCTATGCTACGGCTACCCGCCCCACAGTACATAAGGAGCTAACCTTGTTCTTCATTTCAGGTTTTAAAGTGACTAAGGCCAGAGAGAAGCACACACAAGTCACCATCCTCACCTGACATTTCAGGAGAAATGGTTGAACCTGTGGGCAATCACTATGTTGTAGCCAGACCTGTGTACTCAGAGAATTTGTTCAATGAAGAGCATGAGAAATTGCGCAGATACCATAAAACCTTTTGGGATCACCTGAAAGTGTATTTTAGGTAAGAAGATTTTTAATTTTTTTAAAAATATGGATCTAAGAAGCAGCCCATACTGCTGCTCTCAGACAGCATGAACTCCACCTGACAACTTCCACCTCAGATTCCAACAAAGCAAATGAAAACTCATTAACCAAATGCAATGTCAGATTTTTCTAAAGAATTTTAGCTGGTATTACCCTTAAATGTCTTCCTACAGTTGTATCTGAGGCTGCTTCTCTTTTCCTGGGCACTTGGCAGCACAGACTCCAGGGAGACCTTATTGTGACCTTTCAATACTTAAAGGGGACTTATAAGAAAGACGGGGACAGACTTTTTAATAGGCCTCTAGCGATAGGACATGGGGTAATGGTTTTAAACTAAAAAAGAGTAGATTCAGGCTAGATATAAGGAAGACATTTTTTACAATGAGGGTGGTGAAACACTGGAGCAGGTTGCCCAGGGGGGTGGTAGATGCCTCATCCCTGGAAACTTTCAGCGTCAGGTTGGACTGGGCTCTGAGCAACCTGATCTAGTTGAAGATGTCCCTGCTTACTGCAGGGGGGCTGGACTAGATGACCTTTAAAGGTCCCTTCCAACCCATCCTGTGATTCTATGAAAATTTCGGTTTGAAGGGACCTCTGGAGGCCACCAGATCCTCCTTCAAGCACAGCAGGCAGAGCAGGTTGATCAGGGCTGTGTCTGGGTAAGGTTTTGACCTCTGGCAGCCTGAACCTGAATCCTTCACCCTTTGTTTCCTTCCCCTCCAAAGACAGACTGCAACTCAGCTGAGCTATTCACTGACAGAGCTTTGTCCTCTTGTGTCTTTACAGATGCTCCTCGCAAAGGGTCAAAAAAATTGCGTTGCGTTTGTTCCCCATTGTCTCGTGGCTGCCAGCGTACCGCTTCAGGGAGTGGATCCTGAGTGACATCATCTCTGGCATCAACACGGGGCTCGTGGCCGTCCTGCAAGGTACCTCCAAGAAACGTGTACTCTGACACAGCCTGCCATGCCAGGTGCAGAGGGATTGCTGGCTTCAGCCTGTAACATGCTCACGGCCTTCCCCTGGTCTCTGTCCTTGCAGGTCTCGCTTTTGCTTTGCTGGTGAACGTCCCCCCTGGTTATGGACTCTATGCAGCATTTTTCCCTGTTTTGGTCTATTTTATCTTTGGCACATCTAGACATATCTCAGTGGGTAAGTTCCGGCACACCGACCGCCATCCTCGCTGGTGAAGAAATACATGCGTCTCCTTCAAGCCTCTAACAAACACCTTGTGCTGCTCAGGTCCCTTCCCGGTCCTGAGCCTGATGGTGGGAGGAGTCGTCGTCAGGCTGGTCCCCGATGACAGTGCTGCAAATAGCACTTCCACGAATATCTCATTGATAGATGAAGAGAGAGTGATGGTGGCTGCATCTGTAACCTTCCTTTCTGGGGTTTTTCAGGTTGGTAAACGTGTGTGTGTGTGGCCGCACGTGTCTACATGCACATAGAGGAATAGATGGGTGGTGGGCTGGCCTTCCCCTTGGTCTTCTGCTGGGGTAGTCACCAAAGTAACTCTTCCCCTTCCCACGTAACTGAACTTGGCTCACTGATTAGGAGACATCCACCCCCTGCAGTGACCAGACACTGATCTGTGCTGTGAAATCCCTGGTTTTGCCCAGACCTGAGCCTACAGCCCACACAGGGGCACCCCACCTACAGCAAAAACCAATCTGCTGGATAGGAAAGAAGTCGTTGTGAGAGTAATGTGAACGATGCAGACACAGCAAGGGGAATAAAAGCTCTGTCTCATAATAGTAAAGTATTTGGATTTGTCTTTAAAATAAAAAAAAATTCTCCTTCCTTCCTAATATAGAATTCCTGCAGTTCCTTTCTTCCTTATTAATATGTTTGTGCTTTGTGAAACACTAGTACCATGTAAAAATATGGGTACTGAAAACCCTAAGGTTAAGGAGGTTTATTTTAGCTATAAAATAAAAAGAATAGGTTTAAACTGCTCTAGCAATTACTCTTATTAGTCTTATGCCCCCTATTGCTAAGTCTCAAGTTTTATTGCAAGTCTGGTGACAGTAATTTTCCTTAATCCCTGAACGTATGGGATTAGGTTAAAATCTTTGTTCCCATTAAATATGGTTCTCTTTGTTGCAGAGATTGCTTAAAAGCACAAATGAATCACACTGACGTATGGTCGTTTTGCATTTCAGTTGCTTCTGGGAATGCTCCAGTTTGGATTCATCGTTATTTATCTGTCACAATCCTTAATCAGTGGTTTCACGACTGCTGCGGCTATCCATGTTGTGGTATCTCAGCTGAAATTCATGCTTCAACTACCTGTCCCTGGATTTAATAAACCATTTGGCATCATCTATGTAAGTGCTAAGTGCTCATTATTCGATAATGCTACTGAAAACTGTGATGTTTATCTGATCATACCTCACAAGGCAGTAATAACACAACTCAGCATAAAAACAGCCAAGCAGGAGGAAACACAAGAGAAAAATATCAGATGTGTTATTAGTATATGACCAATCTTTCAATTTATTACTAAACTCTAAGTTAAACTCCATTGGGCTAATTAGATAATATTTTCTATTTTGTGTTGGTATATTTTAATTAAGCATTCAACTTTGCCTCAAGCATTTAATTATTCATTTTTACTGGACTGATATCATGTATATTTCACTTGGCTATGACTCCGTGAAGGCTGTGGATGAGAAAGGGGGAAGGAGAAGGACAGGAAGGGAGGAGCGGAGAGAGGCACCTGCTCTGTAATTCCATCGCTCTCATTTCCTATTGCGCACGTGCGTGTTGCTCCCACCCTCCCTGAGGGGGAGGCCAGGAGGAGAGGGTTGAGAGCCAGTGGAAAGGGTCTTTCATGGATGCTTTTGTTGTTTGAATGATGCACATGCACATTCGTCTGGGTTTGCAACCCACACCATACCATGGGGAATAAATCCCAACTGCCATAACCCTTAAAGCAATTCAGTTACAGACCCTTCTGGAAAGGACAGGACTACTGTGCCAAGGCACTGTGCCAAGGCACACAAGGAAGAAATTCTTTACTGTGGGGGTGGTGAGGCACTGGAACAGGTTGCCCAGAGAAGTTGTGGATGCCCCATCCCTGGAAGTGTTCAAGGCCAGGCTGGATGGAGCTTTGAGCAGCCTGGTCTAGCGGAAGGTTCCCTGCCCTTGGCAGGGGGGGTGGGAACTAGAAGATCTTTACGGTCCCTTCCAGGCCAAACCATTGTTCTATTTCTAAAGCACCGTGTGTTTCTTCCTGATTTTGCAGACTCTGGAGAGCGTTTTCAGCCAGATCACAAACACAAACATTGCTGACCTTGTCACATCCCTTATTATCTTGCTTATTGTGTTCGTGGTGAAAGAAATGAATGATCGATACAAAGCAAAGTTACCAACTCCCATCCCGATCGAACTCCTTGTGGTAACGTGCACTTCTCTTTGATTTTGCAATTGCTCTATCACTATAGTGACATGAAAAGCAGAGTTTTAACTATTTCTTCGCCTGTTCAGCATTAAATGATGGGTTATCATTTTACCTATAGGGAAAAACTGTCAGCATTCATGAGCTATTGTGAGATGCTTTACCTCTACTTACCTGTTCTTAACTGAATACATCTGTAGTGAGTAAGATGTTACAAACTACGAATTTTTTCCTTGGATGAAATCGTCTCTGACACCAGCCAGCTGCAGTCCCACCACTGGGGCCCCTCTGTGCCACACCTGCAAGCAGCCACTGAAGTCCTGGCCGTCCGTGGCCAAGCACAACACAGTTTTGCCTCCGTCCCCGAGCAGCAGTGGGGTGGGGGAAGCCTCACACGGGCAGCGAGCTCCTAAAGTCCTGGGGGATGTTGCCATAGTTGCAGGTGGTGCCTGTTTTCCCCCAGAGTTATTACAGCAGCTTGTTAGAAAACACTTTGTTAGGTTTATTGGGTGGGATGTTCTCCGTTCTTAATGAGATATTCTGATATATTCTCTGCGTGATTTATGAATGTAAAGCCATACCTGTAAGGTGCTTCAGGATTTACATCTGAACAGCAAAGGGATGTGCAGTCTTGGGGCATAATTCTGCTGCTTGTGATGAGACTGGAGAGTGCGTGGGAGAGGGAAATAAATGTTTTTTAGTAGTTTCTTCATACTCTTACTTGAATATGTCTAATGGAGGTTGGGTTTATTATCTTTCAGACAGTCTTAGCAGCACTGATTTCCTATTTTTTTAACCTTGAAGAAAAATTCAATGTAGCTGTCGTCGGAAAACTAGAGGAAGGGTAAGTGATTTGCTTAAAATTTACCAGTGGAGCAAAACTTTCTCTCCAGTTTGTCAGCGCTAAATCGGTTCATCTCTGCTTTTTGATTAAAATAATCTGCTTCATCTCCTTTCGGTAGGCAAATAAACATTTTGGTCTCTACAATATGAGGACACACTTTCAATAGGTAGAAGTTACTCACTAGAGCACATCAAAAGAATACACCGTGACATGAAATCATCGCATGCTTCATTTTCTAAGACAGCTGTTGAGCAGGAGGTTGATGGTTGTCCCTTTGCTGAGCTACTCACTCCTGAGCCCCTCCACTTCCCTCAAAGTACACGCACAGTTCGGCAGCCACTATCAGTCCTGGGAAGCCACCAGGACACCGCACAGTTGTCCTGCCTGGTCCCCTGTGACCAGCCATCAGCATCTCCCCAGGCACCGTTATTCTCCAGAGGCCTTAGTGTCTGCTTCTCTATGAGTATATCCATATAGAGAATATATATTCACATATAGAGTATGTACCTATACATAGATTACAACCAGCTATGCCAGAATTTTGGGATGAAGAATTAATAGGCACACATTAAGTTAAAAAGAGGGAGGACAGCAGATTGCAGTCATTTACTCACTGGGGCACTCTTGATTGCCTCTTGTAGCCCCAGGGGTGTTAGTGGATGAAGTTTGCAGAAAAGCTCAAAGTTCTTCTCAAGAAGGCCTGCTCAAGAATCTCCATTCTTTAGATTTCACGTCACTGGAGGATGGGTGGGTGGGGGGAAGTCCAGAGAGGAATTCTCCCCAGGATCTACCAAAGACCCTGATCAAAGGAGCAGAAAACGGTACAGCTAAAGCATCGAGCAGATAGCCTGAGAGACTAGTCAATATTACCTGATGTAGTAAGTATTTGTTTAGCTGTCTAAAGTATTTGTTTAGCGTGAATCATGCAGGGATTTTTTTTGGGTTGCAATTAAGTGAAATCCTTCCATGTGCAAGTTTCCTGTGCAAGGGCCCCAGCGCTGTGTCAGGTCTCACATCCACGCATAACTAGAAGGCAGAACTGTGCATGCACCTCAGACACAATAAGCTGCAGCTGGTCCTGGCCAAGGAAACAAGAACCTGCTGAGACACAAGCTGAGCCAAGTGCAGATAAACAGAGTCCCTCTTCTGATCAAGGATTCTCCAAAGTTTTACAGGGTTCAGATCAATAATTCTGTGTCCCAGCTCTCCAAAGTATGAGCTGGACAATGCCTTGCTCACTTGTTTGACAGCTTGTCTCCTGAGGCATATTCTTAAAGAGTAGATTTTTCTGTCTTTCAGATTTCAAGCGCCTGTTGCACCTGATGCAGGTATCCTCCAGAAGTGTATTGGTGACAGCATTTCCATCGCAATCGTTGGGTTTGCAGTAGCCTTCTCCGTGGCTAAAGTGTATTCCATCAAGCATGACTACCCAATAGATGGCAATCAGGTAGATGAATAACATAGAAATCAATACAATGCATTTGTCAATGGGAAATAATTCATTTTTAGGAATGCTTTGCCTTGTCAATAACTGTCATCAACAGTCAACATAACTGTCATTAACAATCTCTTTTGTTTTCATTTCAGGAACTAATTGCTTTTGGGCTGGGTAATATAGTCGGTGGATCATTCAAAGGCTTTGCCTCCAGCACGGCTCTGTCAAGATCAGGTGTGCAGGAGAGCACAGGAGGCAAAACACAGGTACAGAAAAAAGATCATGATGGCGTTTAATGCAAGAAAGCTCTCTTTTTTCCTGAATGACCATAATGACTTCAGGCACTTATTCACGGTGGAATTGTTTTCTCATGCAGATTGCTGGTATTATCTCGGCTGTCATCGTCTTGATTGTGATCTTGGCCATTGGGTTTCTCCTGGCGCCATTGCAGAAGGTATTCACTAGTTTCACTTCGTGCTTCCTCCTGTTTGCCAAAGACCGGGCTGCTCTAGGAGTCACTGGGAGTGTTCAAAGACTTCAGTGGGAGCAAAACAGGGTTTTGCAAAGCTTAGTTCTTCTTCCGTGATGGAGAGGACCACTACATCCGGTCCCTCAGAGGGAATACGAATGCCCAAACACCAAACATCACAATGCCAGCTTTTAGGTGCCACAAATAAGTGGGATTTGCAGCCTCAAGTCAGACACCTGCGCTGCACCATGGTTAGAGAGGTTCCAGTGGGATGGACGAGGCATCCCGACTCGCAGCAGTGACAGAACGTGAGGAGCTGCCTGGCCTTTCAGCTGCACTTTGGCCCTATTTGTATGATCTTCTAAGACTTAATGTTCAACGTTTGCTTTGCTTGCTTTAAAATTCAACATGTATTTTGGTCTTTTTAACAGTCCGTCCTTGCATCTTTGGCTCTTGGCAACTTGAAAGGAATGCTCATGCAGTTCAAGGAAGTAGGCATCCTGTGGAGAAAGGACAAGTACGACTGTGTAAGTTGAGTCCCACAAGCATTCAGGAATGAAGCACTCTGGGAAAGTCACCTATTATGGAAATTTGCTTACACTTTATTTTTATACCTACCTTACTTCACTAAACAGAAAGTACCAAAGTGGCATGCCTTTTTTACTCTTATACCCCTTGCTCATGTTTTCCATTTTGTCACATCTATTTTGGGTTGATCCTCTCTCCTGGCTTTATTTTCATCCATTTTATCAAAATCTATTCAAATACAGTTCATTGTATAACGACAGATACAGAAAGCAGTTACAGAAAATGTAAATACCCAGTGCATTGGCTACACATTCAGGGACACTTTCTCCACGGTAGGTGGAGGTTACATGGCAAAAAACAAGACCAGGGCTTGAAGGGTTTACTCCAAATGGTAAAGCTCGTGGCTGGAGGGCAGGACTGCTTGCCTCTGACACTCAGAAAGTTCAGGCTCTTGTTTTCCTCGTCAGCAATTCCCTGTGTTTCCAAATGGTTCCAGGCCTCAGTTTTTCCAGCTACCAAACAGTTATTTACCACATGAAAATGCTTTGAGATCTGTGGTTAAAAATACTCAGTGTTATCTAGCCATTTGTTCTTATCAGTCAAGTAGGTTCACGGTACCTGCATTTGCCAGTTTTGATATCCAAAGCACATTTACAACTCTTGGCTTTACCAGGATCCTGATTTACTTGTAACCTTGCCTTTCTGCTGGATTTTCATTGAGCATTTAGTGAACTACCTATAGAAAATCCACACCTCTATTATTCTAAACCTTCACTGAATAGAAATTGCCATCCCTAGAAACACTCCCTGGAAACGTGAAACTCTTCACCAATGGTGGGAGGACAGCCTGGACCAGATCTGAAAAAAACAGTCCAGACATCACTGCTGTCCTTGACACCTTCGTAACCGCTGCCATCCACCTGCTTGTTACAGGTTATATGGGTGGCGACTTTCTTAGCTGCTGTTTTTCTTGGCCTGGATATTGGGCTAGCAGCCGCCGTGGCGTTCCAGCTGCTGACCGTGGTGATCCGCTCCCAGATGTGAGTACTTGTTGGACGCGATGAAAAGATACCTCAGGGCCTCCTGTTATAAATTAATTCCCTCCCATACAGAGAAGGCAAACAGCCCCGTGACTCTGTCTGTCCAGCAACCATGGATGGAAAAATCATTTACAGGCTTAAACCCTTGGATGTGGGCTCCGCTTCAGTCTGAAGAACTGGAGCTGAGGTTTCTTTCTCTGATCCTTCCCTTCCGCCAGGTTTCGCTGTGGGGTACAAATAATTGTGTGTGTGTGTGTTTGTTCACAGTCCAAGCTGCACCGTTTTGGCTAATGTTGGGAGAAGTAACATCTACAGGAACAGGAAGGATTACACTGATGTAAGAAATATCTTTTATTATCTTCTGCGTTTGTGTTTGTCTAGCAGACGTCGTTACTGACACTTTCCCTTCATTGTGCAGATCTATGAGCCAGAAGGAGTGAAGATTTTCAGGTGCTCATCTCCTATCTTCTTTGCTAATATTGAATTCTTCAGAGAGAAACTCGTCACTGCTGTAAGTGTCTGGGGCTTTCATTGTGAACATATGAATTGCGTGACGCATTTAGGCAAATACAATTTCCCAGTAATTACTACATATGCAGTCAATCCACAGCTCAAAGCTGAATTTTTCATCAATTATTCAAATATTGTTGCCGCTACTGTAATGCCACATGTATGTACACACCTCTGAGAAAGAGAACAGCCTGACTTGTGCTAAACTTATACCATAATAATGTATATATACGTTTTAAGTCTTTTAGAAGAAAGCAGTGCAAAGATAGAGAATATAAAGGGACATTATTTTATTCTATTAATTTTCATATTATTTACACCCAGTAAATGCTAGTTTATTCATCTTGCCCCAAAGAACTTAACCTCAACAGTCAGAAGAGAAGCTGAACAAAATCACACTATCAGAGAGGTCTTAATTTCCTCTGGGACAATCTGGACGAAGGCAGCCGGTCTTTCTGTAACCAGCACAGAGAGCCAGGACCCCTGAGCCCTCACTGTGCCAGGGGGGCTCGCCACCCCCACACTGAACTGAACTTGCAAAACAAAGGAGGTGGTGTAGTGCGTGTCTACTACTGATCACCCAGCCAGCATGTAAGCACTGATGAGCTATTCTATAGGCAATTAGGAGAAATTTCAGGATCGGTAGCCCTTGTCCTTACGGGAGATTTCAACTTCCCAGACATCAACTGGGAATATCATACTGCTGTGACGAGCAGGTCCTGGAAATTCTTGAAGTTTGTAGGAGATGATAACTTCTGGTCACAGGTACTCAGTGGGCCACCTAGGAAAGATGCCCTTCTAGACTTGCTGTTTGTGAATAGAGAAGGACTCGTGGGGGATGTGATGGTACGTAGCTGTCCTGGCTCCAGTGATCATGAAAATTTTGACTTTAAAATTTTCTGTGTAATAAGAAAAAAGAACAGCAGAGTTGCTACCCTGGACTTAAGGAGAGCAAACTTTAAACTATTCAGGTTGACATTTAATGGAGTACCCTGGGAATCTGCTTTTGAGGGCTTAGGAGTCCACAGTGCTGGTCAGTCTTTAAGAATCACTGTTTAGAAGCACGGGAGCAGGCAGTTCCACTATCATAAGTCAAGCAAGAGGGGCAGAAGACCAGCTTTGCTGAACAGGGAACTCCTCGTGGAGCTCAAGAGGAAAAAGAAATTTTATGATCTCTGGAAGCAAGGTCAGGCTTCCCAGGAAGATTGCAGAGCTATGGTTCATAAATGCTGGGAGAAGACACAAAAGGCTAAAGCTCAACTAGAGTTGAAACTGGCCAGTGTTGTTTCATATAACAAGAAGGGCTTTTAAAAGTATGTTAATAGCAAGAGAGGGTCTAAAGAAAACAGTGGACCGACAGTTGTTGAGGATGGTCACCTGATAATAGGGATGAAGATGAAGTCTTTAATAACACTGATAGGTTGAAATGGTCAGGCAGTTGGACTAGATGGTCATTGTAGGTCCCTTTCAACTGAAATAAATTCTAGTCTAAGGCAAATTCTTGCACCCATAACCTCCCCTTCCTGCTGCTTTTAGGGGGAAGTCAATAAGCAGTGCCTACCCTGAGCATTGGCAATGAGAAGTTTATTCTTCACATGAGGGAGTGAAACTGGCAGAGAAACCAGGGAATCTGGCATGTTTGGTTCTCCACGTGCTTGGCTTTTACCTCAGAAGAGCCTGAAGGGTTTTTTTCTGTGAGTGCAGAGGCTCACACCACTCTTTCTCTTTACAAACACAGGCATTTCTAACACCTCTCTAGATAGTTGAGGCAGAAGACTTTCAGGAATTTAGTATTTTCGTAACCCTCATTAGCCTAATTTACCTCCTGTATCATTTCGCTAAAACCAGCTAAGAGGTTCAAGCAGCATACGCAGCCAGCACGATCAACTTTGTTTTTCTTCTTCAAGAAAACAAAATGGTGTGTATAGGACCTACTCTGCAGTCAGGTGGCATGGAGCAGACACCACCTGTGTGCTCTCTAATCTTGGTCGCCTGGGTGGCCATCTCGTAATGAAAATGAGTAGGACAAACTCTGGGCTAGCCAGCACTGCACCAGCCTGCTGGAGTTACTGGCCTGTGCTACAGCAACATCACTCCTATAATGGTGCCTATGTGCTGTCCGAGAGCTAGCACAGGTAGGCCTGCCTGGTTTGCAGTCATACCATACAT